>NC_088710.1:14647376-15847376 GCF_963576615.1 Watersipora subatra | reverse complement strand
GCATTTTCCGAGAAACATATCTGGAGTGTTGTCACAAAATTTCGGTTGCTACGAATGCGCGTTCTCACGTGAGCCGACGATATGCCAAGGTCTGTCAGGGGCTTTTGGCGATTTTTTAACAACTTTATGTTCATGTCTAATTAATCGGAACAGCGTATTTGCATTAAGTTTTGTGTGAAGTTAGGGAAAACAAGTACTAAGACAGTTGAAATGTTAAAATAATGCTTTTGGAGATGCTGCTCTAAAGAAAACACAAGTTTTTGAGTAGCACAAATGTTTTCGAGAAGATGATGCGTGGTCTGGTAGACCAGCCTCGGCAAAAACCTGCTTGTCAATCGACAGTGCGAGGTCACTAGTCATGGCAGATCGTCTTTTAACCATTGGAGAGATATCTGGAGAGACCCGACTTGGTTTTGGAACTGTTAAAAGAATTTCAACTGACGATTTGAACATGACAAGAGTCGCAGCAAAGTTCGTGCCACGCTTGCAAACTCATGACCAAAAGGAGCTTAGGATACACGCTTGCTATGATTTCAAGGAGGATTTAACGGATAATAAAAACTTTCTTTCGAAGGTAATAATTGGAGATGAGTTTTAGGTGTATAGTTACAACCCAGAGACTAAATTTCAAAGTAGCCAGTGGAAGTCTCCAGGATCCCCAAGACCAAAAAAGGCGAAGATGTCTTGGTCAGGTGGAAAGACTATGCTGTTCGCGTTTTTTGATATTCATGGAGTGAAACACCATGAGTACTTACCACAGGGTACTACTGTGAATCGGTATGTCTATATTGAAATTTTGAGACGTCTTAAAGTGAAACCGAACACATAATTTTAAGAATGTTTTATATGACTGTTAATACATGATCCTACGTTAACTGAACGAGAAAACAAAATTTTTGCAGATATTTCCACTAGTTTTGAAAGTTTAAAGTTGAAAATATATTTTGGTGCATTTACCTCGGGACATAACTGATTCTCACTTCAGCCATTTCCGGTAACTGTTTCTTTACTTATTCCTTAGTGAGATAAGGTCCAACGCATTTGAAATTTTTTGTTTAGCCACAATCAGTTAGTTACAATGAGTAGATGTCTCTTTGCTAGTTGCAAATCTGACACTAGAAGTCATGGCATAACTTTTTTTAGAGTGCCTGTGTCTCAGTCGCCACATTTAGAAAAATTATGGCTGTCTAAGGCCAAGCATGCCGATTTAACTTTTCGCAGACTACCTGCTAGTGCGGTCGTGGGCATTCGGCATTTCCGTGAGAGCTAGCTTTATTCGGAAAAATTTTGGACAACTACAAGATTAAGAGTGAAAAAGGGAAAAGTTCCATTCCTTAATGGTGTTGTACCATACAGCAAGAGGGCATCATCAAACACGAAAACCTCAACTGTAAGTAATTTCTAAATAATTTTAAATAAATATTGATAACAAATATAGTTATTTTATAATATAAATTAGTAAATATAATAATTAGAAATATTTAGTACTATACATCAGTACAAAGCATAGATTCAATATGACTGGGTGACAATGAGACTCGGGCTGAGTTGCATACGTTTGATTTTAACGTATAACTATCTAACTATGTGTCGTTTTGGTGATGGTGGTAGATAGCAGTTATGGTGACAGTGATTGTGGTAGTGGTGGTGATATTGTAGGTAATGGTTTAGAAGCAATTCAAACATATTAACTTTAGTGGTATTTATTTGTAATTTTTTGATAGGATGTAAGGCATTGGACCAAGAATCTGGGCAAAAATCTCACCAGAGCATGTGTGTGGAAAGATCAAAAGGAGTTGCTCCCTTGGATAAAGGAAATAAAGAACAATGTGTGGTATTCTGCAGTTCAATGTAAAGGCGATGCCGAGCTATTGGTTGAGATGGTACTTAGCATAAGATACCATGTCGCTAATATTTATAGGAGCTTTCCAGGACACGACAAGTTCATCCAGTGCTCTCATGAACCAATTGATCCGTGAGTGATAAAAAAACATTATTTACACCCAATGTTGGCATGAAAGCTGTATGTTGAATCTAATAATATATTCAGAAATAACAAAGCCTAGGCAAATTTGTAATATAATATTTTATCACTTACAATGCCTTTAATTTGTGATATAAGAAGATGTAGTCATTTATTGCGTAATACTAAACAGAGATTGTACAAATAAACAACAACTTTGCAGGTTTAAAATATATTGGAAAATAACAACGAATAATTTGATGTTTACAGAGAAATGAAAAGAAAGGTGAAATGGTTAATTCCAGGAAGTGCAGGGCACAAAGTTCTTGGTGATGCGTTAGGGCAAGCGAGACTGCTAAACACATTGCGTCTGTTGAACCATGGTCAACACACTGGTGGTTTAGAAAACCTCCACAGCCTCGTATTAAGTTATGCACCAAAGCGAATAGACTTTGATCCCCTGGATATTTTACGAGAATTAAACTAGCAGTGATAGATCACAACACGAATGTGGGAAGAGAAGTTCTGACTGGTAAGCTGTCTCTACAATAAAATTATATATGGATTATACTGTTCTTCAGCAGGGATACCACTTTTACAGCTTGAACAACATTGAAAATAAATTTATGCAGAAATTGTAATAACACAATTGATAACTGGCATTAAATTTTAATTATTATAAAATTATTTATTAAAGATAGCGATGGGGAACTGTACCTGCAGTAATTCATACTTAAACTGCAATGTAATAAAAGCACATTTTTGCGCCAAGATGTTGGTTCAATTAGTCACTATCACACAGTCTGCAGAATAATGCATGAACATACAGTCAACATGCAGTCTTAAATTATTCTAACACTGTACTGTTCGACATTCTGAAATTAGTATGATGATGGTGTAGCACACACAATTTCAACCAGTTATACTTTTAATTGCTCCGCGTGTAGATAATAGTTATATTGTGGCGCTATATTAAATGTGTACATAAATATATGAATTGCAGGACATAGCAGCTCCACTCTCAAAACAACAAAACCAGATGGTAGAACAGCAAAAGAAATGCACAGATCAAGATTTATATGAAAGTTATACCCAATCCTTAGTTTTATGTGAGGTATTGTTTTAATAAAATTAATATAACAGGCTGTTCAAATTATAAATATGCTGTTCTTTGTATAACATGATTTAGATTTATGTAACGTAAGCTGTTAAATGTGGTGTTTTTATGTCATGGCGCAAGTCAAATGATTGAAATATAATTATTCATCAAACCATACATTATGATGTATTATTTTGTTAAAATCGCTTATTCACTGTACAAGACATGAACATCAGGTAAGTAACGTTGCTGTCAGATTCAGTTGAAATATTTCTAAAAACTAAATTTGTTTTAACTCACAACTGAACTTACATTAATTTCCTTCATCCATAATAAAAAGCTCCATCTGCGTCATTCTGATCATCATTTTCTGATTCTACATTTTTGAAGCCTACATAACTCCCATTTGGATCAGGCAACATTGTGCGTATGTAGGAAACAACGCAGAAAGGAATAACTTTTTGGTTTTTTTTCCTGTATTGTCTGTATTGTGTTCCACAACCAATGGGTTGAAAAATAAAAAAGTTCAATAGATACCTGCTATTAGAACAAACCTTCAATTCCAACTTTTGACAACCGATAAACGCTCTAGTTACAGCAGACGCCCCTGTAATGTATACCTCATTTTACGTACATTGCATTTAATGTAAAGAGTTTATGTAGTTTTGTTTCGTATCACATAAAAAATTCCGTAAAGTGTAAAGTCGGTGCAAGTTTTCGAATTTGACTTGAATAACAAAAATCTCATAGACTTGAAAACATGATTTTTTCTCATGTCGCACTTGGGAGGGAAAATGACATTAAAGCGGTTTCTTTATTATATAAACTAGCACACTGGTAGTCTAGTGTGCTGTGAGCAAGCATCAGGTGTCCCACTAGAGCGCAGGTAATAAGTAGCTGCACAATTATTCAGAAATACCCAAAGGCTGTCAGTTGGTGCAGGTGTTTAGTGTCAGTCTACTAAGCTGAATGTCACAAGTTGGAATGTTTTTGAAAGCGATGTTTTATCTTAACCTCTAACCCAACATACGGTCTGACAGACCTCGCTCTTGTTATGGTAAAGATATACCGTAGACCCTCCTGTAACGTATATACCTCTAATAACGTAAATCCCAGATAACGTAAAGAATTTATGTGAAGTTTTTGCTTCGTACTACATAAAAAATTTTATATAACCTAAAGTGTCAAGTTGGGGCAAGTTCTCAAATTCGATTTGAATGATAACCTGTCTCGCTACATTTGTGAGAAAAAGCGACGCATGTATAGCGTTATATATATATTATATATATACACCTTCCATAACATTCTAGTTTGTCGTGATGGATCGTCAGATGTGTCGACAAAACAGAGATTAGGTAGCTGCGCAATCGTTCATTAATACTTACACGCGATCAATTGGTGCAGGTGTTACAGCATCGGTCTACCAATCTGAATGTCACAAGTTGAAGTATCGTAGAAAGCTATCTGTTATCCTAACCTTGACTCCTGGATACAGATAGACGACGAACAGGTAGACACTGCTCTTTTTATAGCAAAAATATATTTTTGTTTTATTTTATTGTAGTTCGTTTAAAATATTTGTTATCAGTTTTCCTTTACAAAATATACTTTGCTGTCTATAGAAAATAAACAAACTATTGTAAATGAACATCAAAGATGTGCTCTCCCAATGAACCTATTGTAAAATTACCGCAATCATGCTCTACAAAATGAAAAGTTGTCGATGCAAACCAATATTGCTGCAGTTACAGTAAAGCCCACAAATTAAAAAGTTCAGTCTAGTTTTAGCTTATTGTATGACCAAATGGGTGAGTTTGGAAGGATCTTGAAACGGTTTAGGCAATTTATATGTATTTTACTGTTCGTATAACGTAAATTCCCTATAATGAAACAAGTTCCTGGAACGAATTGTTTGCATTGTAGGAGCACCTACCATATTTTTGTTTTACTTTATTTTAGACACGTATTTTTCTTTTATGCAGGATAGATCTGGCTCTATAGAAAAAAGTGAAACAATTGATTTAAATCAACATTGAAGGTCTGCGTTATCATTATTTTAACGTAAAATTATCGTAATTATGAACCCTAATTCAAAGCGAACGTTAAAGGAAAAAGAGAACAGTTGTCGATACAAACCAATAATACCACAATTGCTGTATGGTTATTAAATAAAAAAGTTAAGTTGTTTTTTTGGTCCTTTCTGAAGGGCCAAAGGGGTAAATTTAGGAAGATTAGGCAACAAATATAACAACATAATATGTACAGTAGGCGCTCCTGCAACGTAAATAATCTGTTACTATTATTATATAATCTTGAATGCTTCAGAAAGCTGCTCAAATTTGGCAGCTGATTGGTTAGCTTATCAGTGTGCTTAAAAAAACTAATTCCTGTACCGTACAAATTTCTCAATGTATTACACATAAGAAAAGTACTGCTTGGATTTTTGGTGAAGCAGATATATAACTTGTTCCTGTAACAGGTTTTCAAGTTAAGTGCACCACAAGTCATTCATTAAATTAAAGAGGGAAAGAGGAAGAGCGCCCCGTTTGTTGTATGCGTGACATCCAAAGCAGGAAGCCTGAAGTTTAAAGCCTAAGTTTTATTGTATCTATGTGGTTAACCATCAAATTATAGACATTTCAAGTTTTCTTTCGTGAGGAAGTATGCGTCTGTTCAACAGAAACAGTCTCGGTTATATATAGTTGTAGTGCATCATAATGGACAAAGTATCGGTTTTTAAAGTTGCCTTTTTCAGGTGTGACTTACATTGTTTACATCGTTCTTCAAAAATTTTGATAAGGTCGGCTAAAAGAGAATATGAAAGAAATTATATGTAAAGAAAATAATAAAAAATTAAAATGAACCCAAATTAGATATGGGTTATTATAATATGGAAACTTATTTTGTGTGTTTGCTTAGTAAGCTAAATTCATTTACCGTAAAACCTCTAATTGAACACCATGGCGCTCTATTTTTTAATCCTTCCTCTATAGTGGCGGTCAGTTGAAGGCGGCGTTCAATTAAATGCTGGCGGTGTATTTTTTAAATGGCTTGTCAGCATTTTCAGAAGATAAATATAGCCTTTTTACAAGCGAAGCGATTGTCACCTATATTTTGCTCTAGTTTTCGGTGGAGCGATATTAAACCTTTTAAATGCAATAAATTTGCTAATTTACCTCCAACTTGTCAAAGATCGCTTAATAAATATGCATCGAAAAACCGAGAAATATCTCTACCAGTTGATATCTATTGCTTGCAGTTGACCTGCGATGATATTATAGCCTGTGTCCTTCTTTGCATTTTGTTGGAATTTTCTACTTGCATTTCATTCTAAATTTGAAGACATTTTGATTTTGTATAAATCTATATTTAACAATGTTGCATAAACGCTCATTGCACTCACTGGTATGTTTGCTACAGTTTGCAGCCAAAACTAGCTTTTATGCGCAATAGAAGTGGAATTATGAGCATCGATTCATTGTAAGCCGCGTTAAGATGGTTGCAAGGATGCTATTAAATAAAATGCTATAAATCTGTATATTTATAAGTTATATAATGATATTCTATTAAATGATTAAAATATATATTCATGAACAAGTCACATAAACGAACCATACTCGTGCAAAAACAAAAATTAACGTGTTCAAAAGAAAAATATTCTCGTCGTTTGCTCGGATAGTTGCGTTCTGATTGATGCTTTTGATAGAACGAACATCTTCTAGTTGTCCAATACTTTCCACAATATTTTTTGCCTCAATCCTTCTGCACTGCTGAACTATTCGATATTAGCGTCCAAACATTTTTTAGGGATAGCAAAACTGTTACGCGCTGCATTTAACCCAAATGCAATGCGTAAAGAATTGCTCGCTAAAAGTAACCTTTAGCCAAAACTTGCAAACAGTTTTTTGTGCATGTTCTTCGAAGTATTAGGACCGCGTTAAACAAGTAACTATTATTAGCCTGAGACGGTTAGTAATTATTTCTATGGTGTTGCTTTCAAAGTTCAAAGGTTGACTTGCAACAAAATTCACATTTCGATACATTTACATTATTATACACCAATTACAAGAAGACAAAGTTTCCCGCAAGAAACTACCAATAATTTTTTGTAAAAATGTAAAGTAGATGCAAAAAAGTTCAGTGATGAGAGAGAGGTAAGAATATTCCATTAAAGATCAGTATGTCGATCGGGTTTATTTAGAAACGAGCGTCTTTGTTTCCGGTTTTGTCGCGGGACTCTGGGAAGCAATACAGCTCTGATTAGACCAAGCCGAAACAAAACTGTAAAGTAGCGCGCATCTATATTTGATGCGGGCTTTTCGGCAGAACCCGACGTGTTTGTTATAAACTAGTGCTACGAAAAGTTTTATATTGAGCCTTTTATCGGCCGTTCATTTCACATGATAACATCACGTGTCAAAACAATAACCACAATGTTTGAGAACGTCAACGAGTAAAGAGATTCCAAACTATGGCGTTTTCGTGATGGCTGCGATTAACTGTTCATTTTTGAGCTTTTAAGAGCTTGTAATCACATTTCCACTCATTTTGCACTTTTAAACTATAACTGCCACGTATCGTCTTTTCTAGGTAAATCAGACACGCTGATTCCGATTTTGTACTCAAAATAAAGATTGGTCCACCACCTTTCAGAGTAATGAAGGCTTTTTTACAGCGTTTTAATATCGGTCTCGAAAACAACTCGATCGGCACAAGCTCCGCCCATAGATATGTGACGTATGCTAGCTTTTTAGGAACAGAAATTGGGGATGTTTAGTCTAATTTAGAAAGATAGAGATGGGGGTCTTAAAACCCATTATTGTCTAAATTCAGCTTTCAAAATTTTCAAAAGCCTCAAAACTGCCTGGCAGACAAATGATTAAATTCTTTTGTGCATTGTTAGTCATTTGTCATGTACATTTTATTTTCTCTATATATTAAATGAAAACTAACTATATTCAAACAAAGAAAAAAAGCGCAGCAATCTTTACATTTTTTCATTTTATTTTTGGCATTATCAACAATAATATGCGAACAAACCTCGACAACAAAATTAATCTGTTGCGAAATTTGCTTCATATGTCAAAATCATCATATGTTGGGAGTAAATATTGTTGTAAGAATACATTGTATTTTGTTTAATTCGTTCCACAGCCTCAAAAACTAAATGATAAATACTTAAGTAATTATATGTAGCATTAAAGCAAACACAACATATGAAACTATGTGAGAAATTAAATTAACAAAGTAATAATAACCTTGAAACATTTATTTGAACGGTAAGTCGCTCTATTTTTCAACCCTCTTTTTGTGATAGCACTTTATTAGACGTATTTTTCAAAAACCTCGTCAAAATGTTGATAAGACAAATTGAACCGTTTCAAGGGGGAATCAAATGTCGCCTATGTTTTGCTCTCTCCTTCAGCAGTGTCACATAAACCCTTTTGAAGGCAAGAAATTTGCTAACTTACCTCCAACTTGTTGATCTCTAAATAAATATGCACTAGAAAGCTGGTACCGGTACACGTCTATTATACCAGTTGATATCTATTGCTTGCGATCAACCAACAATGATCTTATAGCCTGCATTGCAATTTGTTAAAGCTTTAAGGTATTTTATTTCATTTTAAATTTGAAGGTGAATTTTCATTTTATAATTATCGTTTTTTCGAACAATTAGATGCTACTTTTTTCTGATGATTCGAGTCGTGCGGCTTATATAAGGGTGCGGCTAATCTGGGATTTTTCTTTAACCGCTAGGGCGCATTAACCAAAATCTCCGGTTAGTGCGCCTATAGCGGTAAAAGAAAAAACGAAACAATGCGTAACGGTACTGTTCCGTTAGGCACTAGGTTAAAAAGCGTAAATTAATACCGACTAGTGCCTAAAGGCACTGTTCCGTTTTAAACAGCCAAGTCTCTGCCGTGTTAAAAACACCTGCCTGAGTTCTGCGGCCTATACAAAGGTGCGGCCTATGTATTGTTTTATTATCGTTTTTTTGAAAATAAAGCAGATGAGGTTTATATAGGGGTGCGGTTTATAGTCCGAAAAGTACGGTATATTTAACAAGGTTGCATAAAAGCTCATAGCACTCATCGATATGTTTGTTACAATTCACAGCCAAAATGGGCTTTTTATGTGCATTAGAAGAGGAGTTACGAGTGTCAATTCATTGTTTATACGTTTTATTATCCATCATTTTTTTGACGTCATCACCCTGTTTGCACATGCGCTCGTCCATGAAAAAGCCGCCATTTTTGTAGAATACAATCGTCATTCTCCTGAATAATAGTATTTTTCGGTGTTGTTTTGATACTAAAATAAAAAATTTGCAAACAAAAGCATTGTTTGCAATAATTAATTGCAGAAGCTTCGTGTTTTTAACGATAAAAGTTGTCCATAAAGGTGGCAGACAACGATAGAATGAGGTCACAAAAAACGAAGGATAGTAATAATCTATCAAATGCTACAAATATATATTCAAGAACAAGTGAAATGAACAAACCACGATTATAATACATGCAGCAACAAAAATTAACATTTTTAAACAAATATCAACATTTTTAAAACAAAGGTATTAGCATCGTTTGCTCGGCCAATTGCATTCTGATTGTTGCTTGTTTAGAGCCATTTCATATTTTTCTAGCTGTTCAATACCGTCCACAATGTTTTCTGACCTCAGCCTGTCTTCTGCACAATTGAGCTAGTTGATATTACGGTTCAAACAATTTTTTTAGCAGAGCAAAACTTTTTAAGCAATGCCATTTTGAATAGAAAGTTTTAGCGAAAATAACGAGAAACTGCGTGTAAAATACTAGCAGCACATTTGCCATCGTAAACTTTCTTACATTCGTAGAAGTATCTAAATCGCGTTAAAAAATGAACCTACTCTATTACCTGATAGAGTTACTAATTATTTCTTAGTTGTTGCAATCAAAGTTTCTAACAAAAAAGCTTAGAGACGGAGTTGGAAAATGGATTTTGACACGAACAGAAACAACGAACAAATTAATTGTTATTGATGTAATCGAGTCATTATTAGTGCGGTTTTGTGGACACTTGCTACTGATAACTTGCTATTAGGAGTTCATAATGATTAAGAATGTTAAATAGTATTGATCAAATAGTGGTGGTGTTCAAATAGAGGTGGTGTTCAAATAGAAGTGGCATTTAATAAAAGGGTGCCGCTCTACTTTTCAACATCTTCCATAAAGGCGCTCAAATAGAGGTGTGGCTCAAATAAAGGTGTGGCTCAAATAAAGGTGGCATTCAAATACAGGTTTTATGGTATGTTGGAAATGGGCAAGTTGAGGTGTAACTTTGGCAATACCAGACAGACGATGCGTAGATAAAGGTTGCAATAGAAAATTGGAGCTACTCAATTCAGTCCATGTCAACTTTAAATTAACAAGATTTATATGTTTATTGTTTTTATATTGGATGTTTTTTACATTTTCTAATTGTCACAGCTGTTTTTCCACTGTCACTCGTTTCAAGTTTTCTTTTTATCTCACTTTCACTTATCTCTCCACAATCGCGAGATTGTGGAGAGATATATGACATATGTCATATATGACATGTCTTTTTACGACATATGTTTGCTTTTGTCGGTTTATGTGTTTTTTCATTCAAAGAAAAGCGTTCTCATTTTCACTACTAGGCCTACTACTGCTCACTAGATTTTCATGATGCATGATGAAAATGTTCCCGTCTTTTCAAACATGAGAACAATATGGTGAATTTAGGTTATTTGGAAAATTAAAGTTTAAAGCGGGAGTGAAAGAAGTCTGATGGAGTTTGTTGCAGTAGTAGACTCGTCTCTGATGATGGGTGATGACCACGAGTAGAAAATGCAAGAGAAAAATATGATTTTTTTTCAATTTTTAGTAAAAACAAATCCTTTTTGATATGACCTCACCCAAGGTGTTTTCAATTCAATTTTATTCGGGACGTGTAGTTTATATTGAACTGTGTATGCATTTGCAGTTCAGACATTAGTAATTGTAATAATTGACCATTTCATAAACTGTCAATAGTCTATTACACCGTTTGTTGAGACTAGATCTTAAAGCAAATAGTAGAGTTGTATTTTGTATCATTACTATGATACAAGGTAATACTATGTGGTCAAGTAATATAGCAAACCATAACATGTTTCTGGTGATGATCCATTTGACATTGGCAACTTCATTGCAAATTCACAAGCAACATAGCACTTGTATTTTTTCCTATCCTCTCCGTATTTGTTCTTTTTTACTAATTTCGCTTTATTCAGCAAGCTAGATTAATGATCCTTCAGATTCCCTATGGTGAGGTAACGCGATTAGGGTATGTGATTGGAGTACACATTTGATATTCAGATTCTAATAGCGTGTCCTTGACAATTCTAAGAGAAATGCAGTAGCTTTTGCCTATACCATGAACCACCGCCATTTGACATTATTTTGTTCCAGTGTTCGCATCGTAAGGCGGAAATGCCGTATAGAGGAATTTAGAAACCCACAGTAATTATGTAATTTAAACACCCCTTGGTAAAAACATCAAAATTTTATGTCTTGTACATAATAAAAATTAATAACAAAATAGTATATTTACCTTAGTAACTATAGTTACCTTCAGTAACTCTAGTGTATTTAGTGGTTATGATCTGCAATAAAATGTAACATTACTATCTACAGTACATAACAAAAGTATGGAGCTCTTACCTTTGAGACAGGCGTGGATAAGATAAATTTTGATTTTAACTTATATGAATTTAACTTACTAAACACAGATGTAAAGCTAAGTTTTAGTATGTATTTTTCTAAACTATAAATTCTTTCATTGTTTCCATCTTTATTACCGGTGTCTGGTTTCGTTGTCACGAGAATTTGTAATGAATAATGCTGAACTGAGAGAGAGCATCGTATCTCTTTCAGACGTTGTAGGAGGGATTTCGGCTAGTACCATGTTGACATCTTCGTTATTCCGATGTATTTAGCACACCAATCGCCAAATCTTAATTTTGAGAGACATTTTAGTTGATGTTATATGACAAAAAAAGGTTTAAAGGTAATGAAAACACGTCGTAAGGCGAAAAAACTGTAAAACGGACGTCGTAACCCAAAGGTGCACTGTAATGGGGCATAGGATAGTATATGTTAATCAAGTCGGGCAGGGTCTGTTGGCAATAGATCAGCAAATGCTGTGACCCAAAATATTTACAAATTTTTTAATGTCTTTAGACCTGGATAGTTGAGTATTTGCGTTATAGCAAACGGGTCTACTGTATGCTAAAAATGTTTTATTGGATTCGTGTGAAGGTAAGTGATAGAATAATTCACCATGTCGATGGCGTATTGCTAAAACACCATGCACATATACTACACGTATCCTGTGGGTACGTCATACCTCTAGACTACTCAAAGGAGGAAGTCTAAAGGCTCTTCAAGCACTGCTTACAGCAACCTATGTTAGGTATTGATATTTTCGAGATATGCACTAACTTTGGCTCATTGCTGTTTAATTATGTTTTATTGTATGGATGGGAATTTTTTCATATCGATGCTCACCAATGTACAGCAACAACGCTTTGCTATTTTGTCACGCTTGAGACATCAAAACGAACACTGAATTGTTCTTAAATTTAATAAGAGCACACCCAGTCCTGTATGACAACACATAAAAATTACATAGAAATCCAGTTGAAAACCAACATTTAGGAGTCAATCGTTGCGCAAGTTGACCATCTGGAGAATAGTAAATATTTATTATATTAAAAATAAAAAACTATTATAAAGTAAACTCTATATAAAACTCGTAAAATATTGCTGTTAAAAATACAAAAATCTTTTTTTTCTTATGTCTTATAGTTTTTTTTTCTTGTCTTGTTTACGTCGTTGCCAAGAAAGCGCCATATGGACTTAAATTTATTAACACCTCCGAAGAAACTAATGATACAGAATTTTATTGCCAGTTTGTGAGTGTGCCCACGTTATGGTTTGCTGTTGAATCGCTCAAGTGTGTTTAGGCACACGTCAGCAATGTCTCTGCGCTTTTCATGACGCATGCGATAAAATCGCCTCGTGTGTTTGGACTTTTAGATGCATAACTTTATTAGTAAATATACGATTCAATGTGTGAATCTTGAAAATAGGTGGTTCATAAATGGGTTATGAAAAAATGTTGGCATTCATGCTCAACCTGTAGCCACTGAGGCATTGGTAGGAAGACCTTTACTGAATATTTGTGCATTAAACCATCTACTCAAGATGATAGTCCAGAGAGTGAGTCTGAAGTTATTCTGATTTAATTGTAGAGTTACCAACTAGTCCACAAAGTGTAAAAGCATGTTGTAAGTGTTTCATTAGTGTAAAACCTGTCGCAATGCTTATGGAAATTATGGTCAGTTGCAATTCTAACTTATTATGACATAATCTTTGATGATTAGCTCTGTTTGTTAATTAATGCTCTCTGTTTGTTAATGCTAAATAAATCTATCAGCTTAACTTTATATCTGTAAGTTCTTTTTTAACCACGATTCATTATGATATTGTGGGAATCAATTACCGGAGGAGACTTTGCTGTTACGCAAAGCTTTATTGTGGTAATTGCGTCTCACCTATGTAAATCTGTTTGTAAACCTGTATTTGTCTTTTTTAGTTGTGAAGGTCACAAAACTGTCTCGAGGAACTGCGGTTCCTGCAAGAAATATATTCCTTACGCCTAAAGTAATGTCAAACACAGCAGTCCTAAACAAATCTACTCAACCACAAGTATGTACTGCAGCAGCAATAGATTCTGGACAATTGTATATCTCCACTATCCCTTCGCAAACTCCTAATGTTATTGCCCCAAACCTTCAGCAAGCTTCTTTGGCTGATGCTGTACCACTTACTGTGAATCCAGCTCCTAGGATTGTCCGCCCTTTGCATCAGCAGATACCTGCAAACCTGAGCATCGCACCAAAGCAGTTGCTTCTCATAACTGCTGGTAATGAAGCAGGGATAGGCACGGCACAACCACTCACACCCTCTACCATAACAGTACCCGTGATAGAACATGCTGCTCCCCAGGTTCTGCCAGTTAGCAATGCGACACATATGATTCCGATTGGTTCTCTCGCAAACACCCCTCACGCGTCCCATCAGAACATCCAACCCCTGGGGGGAACTGCAACCAGACCTGCCATCATTCATGGCGTGTTGCCAAGCAAAAAGTCTGATGGCACCGTTTCATACTTGCCAATAAAGATTTCTAAACCACCAGCTGTAACAGCCATGTCCCCACTTCCTGTAGTTACTACATTCAACACTACACGTTTTGCTGGAAGAGGAGTAACTATTGTGATACCCCCAGCAACAGCGGTGGCCAACTCACCACATACTGTTCAACTAACCACCACTACTCATGCCTTGCAATTTGCTTCTGCACCGCACAGTGTTCAGCTTGTAGCAAATACGACACCTTCAACTCACTAGATGGTCAATTTCCTCTGATAGTAGCATCCTGTTTCTATCCCTTTTTCACATTTCCATCAATTTTATTAAACCTGTTTAGATGTTGGCTGGTGATCGGCGAGTTTCTATAGCTGTTGATTGATGTACATTTATTGTTATGTAAATTTTTTATATATGATTTGCAAGCTCACAGCTATTTCTATGATATTCATTAATAACATTTTTGTACTATGTATAATGACACATTATTGCGCTCTATATAGCCATATACACTTGATAGAGAGATGCTCATTTGGCTATGTCAATCATTGGGTTACCAGGCGATGGTGATTTTCGACTATTAGAGATCTTAATATGAATAAAAGAAACCATGAGACTGCCAAGTTTCCTTCGAATATGAGCCATTTCAATTTTCACCGTTGATTGCGTCATCCCAAAGCAAGATATAATTTAAAGGTATGTTAAAACGGCATTATTCAATTGTTTTGTTATGCAAACATCACTAGGAAAGCTGGACAATATATTTATGACTTGAAGGCATCAGCAACTTTTGGTTTAGCATTTAGTAGAATGACCATAGCGTACTTGCACAACATTCATAGATCACATGCTTGAGCCGTTTGCTGTTGGAGGGTCTGTTGTGCTGCCGACTACACGCCAATGAGGTTACTAGACGATCTAGAGGTGAATTGCAAACCAACTATTGCTTGAAACTAGGTTAGTTTTATGCTGTAGCGTTTCAATAGATTTAAAAATCCTGTAGAAATATAAGTTATCACCAATTTTAAGCATCACACCAATAGTTACTTTAGTAAAGTCTCACCTCGACATAGGAGCTAAATGCATTCTGGGACTGAGCATGTATGTCAACTTACTCATGTCTCAAAGCACTATTTCCTATATAAACTAACTGATTACAATTTAATCTGTTACCATACTATGAAAAAAACACATAAACCAGGATATTACGGTGGAAAAACATGTTTTAACTGTTGTAACTTAGTATCTGTACTAAAAAAGGAACAAATACTTATTTAGTTGTTAAAATCTGCATTAAATTATAACATCATCATGTACACTATTGCAAGTTTGTACCTTGGGGACAGACGTTGTATCTAATAGGAGTCTGAAAGAGACTTGACCGCTACGTGTTCAATACACTAGACTTTTGTGACGCTACATTACAGTAACTTTGAATTTAACTTAAATAAATTTGACTTACTAAACACACGCTTAAAGTTAAGTGTGAGTCTTTTACTAAACAGACTTAGTTTTGTTGTCCTAATATTTTTATTAAAAATTATCAGTTTCCGGTTTGGCCCATTTTGGTTTGTCTTTACTATTACTTTTAGCCAACTTTTTAAAAACATTTTTCAAACTGATTCGTAGATAAAGACCTAGTGATGATGTTCTCGAAAGTGGCTTCTCACATACTTGGCCATATAGTGGCCAAAGAGAACTGGCCCATATCTCAAAGATCACTCATATCTCCAAAAAGCACTTGCTTGAAAGACGGCACATATGTCGATGCACTCGTATGTCGAGTTATGATTGTACGGAGCCAAAAAAGCATACTTCGCGGTGTAATACAGCTTTGTCTGCAGTACGCTTTAACTTTAAGAAATTCCAGAATTGATCTTAGATCAGTCAGAAACTGTTTCAACGACTGCATTGCGATTAGGCCTACCGTCATTAGTATTGAGAATGAGTTTCATGAGCTATTTTAAATGGTATTGGTAAACTCAAACTCTCTGATCAAGATGTTGATAAAAATGTAAGATTGACTCGATAGAATTCCCAGAAATTTACTCTATTCTAAAACAAGGTCATTAATATTACACTTGGACCGTTTCATGTCTTTTTCACCGAAACCAAACAATAGCTACTATTAGATATCAAATATTAATTTTTTCCTCATTAAGGATTGATATAAATAGTTGCTAGCTCAAAATCCCGTTTTATTGAACAGCCTTCAAATTGGTTTGATCAGTTTGTTGAGAAGCACAGTCAGATCTTAAATTTTGTCACGACTATATTTACAAAAAAACTTATCATTCATTTGTGTTAAACCAAATAATATTAGAGTGGTATTCTTTCAGGTTTGTACATTCTAAAATGAAATTCTAAGAGCTTTATAATATGTCACAGATGTGTACTGCATTGAAATTTATCATTTTTAAAATAAGCGATTGGAAAGCTAAATGATTTCTTTGAACACTGGTTGGCTTGGGCAGGTGTGAGAATGAGTATTAGGCTGGAGTCATCAGACAGCAATTGCAGCCAGGATTTTAAAACATAGCCAATATTGTGTTTTTGGTAGTGCCTGCCTTTTGAAAAACAATTGAATGGATGATAAAATTCCCATGAAAGCACTAGTCAGGACCAAATGTTACAAACCACGACACCGGCCAGATAACTTCTTGAATGAAGGTTTAATTAATTTGTCTTGCGCAAAGGATCACACGTCGTAAATAAAGCGCTAAGCTGCGACAGTCAACTCGGTGGCTACGATACTCTGTGATGTATAAGGTGCTTGACAGGGTAGCATTTCAGTCTGCACAGACTCCTTATAGGTGTATCATAATGCTTGACAAATACCAGATCAGATTCTATGCTGTTTATACATAGAACTGTCAAGTACTATTAGATATTTCAAGAAACAATAAGCTGTACGCATTGCATTTCACTCCTATGTTTTAAAGTAAGATTCGAAGAAAAAGGCTAGTGAGGCTCATTAAGGCAACATTGAGGCTGTGGAAGAACTTCACACTCCAGCTGTTATCTAGTCTTCAGGGCTTCTAATCAAAGCATGATTAATGTCCATTTTAAGGGATTGCAAGACTTGCACCTGTGCCTCCGGGCTTGATGCAAAGGTTCGTCATTACCCGTGTATATGAACCAGTATATGAACCAGACAGCGCCTAAAGCTATAGAAACTTGATGACCTAGAACTCATGTAAAATATTTCCTCATGCTTTGCGGCAGCAGTAGATGATACGGGCAGACTTTCAATTCAGACATAATCGCCTTAGTTGACATACAGACTCTTCCGCTATATATCAGCCATGTTGACTGCTTACCTAATCCCTTTGTACTAAACTCGTGGAATCATCTGCTTTACACTCCGTTACAATACTCTACATAATGATTATGCGGAGCGATATATCCTGCTTTGATTGGATTGGGTCAAATGTTTACAGAAATGGGCGGTGCCTTTTTTTGTATTGACCAATCAGGCCAATCTTTTTTGATTGAATTTGCCTTCGTATTGCATGTTATAAAAGGTAAAGATTCCAATAACTCACCTTCATAAATGGCTTATTTTTCTATCAGCGTAACTGGATACATACAGAATGACGAGACTCAAAGTGGGTTTGTGCATCATCAGCGCTAGTCTTACGTTAGCTACATGTAGTCCACTTTCGTCATTCGATTCGAAACACCTCACCGACTCGAGCAAACATCAACTTCCACCGAAATCTCAAGGTCTACCTCCTAGTTCAAGCAACTTCAACACCAGAAATAACACTCGCTTATCGCAAAGAAATTCCAAAGAGAAGACAAACAGCGCAGACGATGACAGCAGAGGAAACAAAGATTTAGCATCAATTGATGATCAAATGTTACAAAACCCCTACTTTGCCTTAAACGATAGCATCGACTATGACAGTATGCCTCAGTCTGAGCCACAAAGACTAGTACCAGATATCGACTATGACAGCATGGACTTTGATACCGCAGAAAGATTGCCATCTTCAAGTCCCGCCCAACTCTTTCAGGATCTTCCTTTCCGTGAAAAGCACGAAAGAGCTCAAGCTATGCGCATCACCGAAATTAGGCGGTCGATACTGAATAAGCTGCGACTGTCCGCACCACCAAATGTGACCGCCCTCAAGGTGAAAAACAAGTTTAGGACGTACCCAGACCACATCAAACCGATATTGGAAGACCAGTCGTTGCAACAGGATGACAGCCATGATGAAACTGATGAGTTCCATGCGAAGATCAGTACTGTCATACAGTTTGCTACAGAATGTAAGCATTTCTTTCATTAACTCACGAATTATCATTGCTCTTACCTATTGCATACAATGTTTGAACAATACAATTAGTGTCTATTGTATATAAGCAATGAATGTTGCCCACTAATTAGGTGCCTTGATTAGGCCTGTTGATATTTATCTATCTACTTGAATTGCAGTTCCAGAGAGCAAACACCCTCAAAGGTATCCCACCGAATCCATTGCGTATTTCAACCTGCCGTTAACAGTCAGTGGAAAAAATGTACAAAAAGCTACCCTTATGGTCTACATATCGACACCAAGCGGTGCAGAGGGTCGACACGTGCAACTTCTCATCAGCGAAACTCTTTATAGACATAAACCGTTTATAAACAGGACTGTGAATCTCACACCTCGTGGTCATTGGGAGCACATAGACATAACACAGGCTGTGGCGGATTGGGCCACTGATGAGAGCCAGAATTATGGACTTTTTATTTCAGCAATTTTGGATGGAAAGAATACCGCATATTTCTATGATGACCCGGACGAGATTGAAAAGGAGAAGATAATTCTAAATGGAGACATTATTTCCCGTCCGCATCGGGTGAGTTTTAATTTAAATAGTAATAATTCATACACCGCATGTTATACAGCTTAAAATTTTCTTAGGCAGTCATACTGACCTATCTAACCAAAGCAGTATTCACTTGAATGGCAAATGTTTGTTGTGTGTAATCTTCTGTGGACACAGTTGAAAATGAATTTTCCGAAGTGAGCGAAAACCATTTGTCATTCAACTAATCTTTGTTTTAGACCCCTCTTGTAAAGATTTCTCTGAATGAAGAGCAAGGGCGATACAAGCGATCATTCGATGAGACACCATTATCATGTGACATCAATGACCAAAATGAGAAATGTTGTCGGTATAAATTTAGCATAGAATTTGAACAATTAGGCAAAGACTTTGACTTCATAATAGAACCTAGACGTTTCTGGGCAAACTATTGCACAGGCGTGTGCCCAAAGTATTATCTACCAAAAGATGCTAATAGTAAACTATTAATGGCTTTCCAAAAGCCCAACCCTCAACGCTGCTGCACAGCGACATCCAAGAAGCCTCTCAAGTTGCTGTATTATAACGAAGATGGAGCTATAATGATGGGTGAAATCCCGGATATGACAATTGAAAAATGCAGCTGTTCGTAGTTATTATTTTGCATCATATTTTTAATTTACTTTTTGCTTCAAGAAGCAATGAAAAACAGATAACTGTATACATTTTAGTACAGTCACAGTATTGGAAGAGTAATAATCGATATTACAAGTATGATAGTTATTTATTTTTTAATACGCTGTACAGTTAATAGTTTATGCTCAATACGATGTGCTGCTGCTTTCTCAATCTAACCTAAGACATCTTTATTCAACTAGATTAGTATTTGAACGTATGGTTCCCTCAAGCCATGTTATTTCCGACATTGGAGTAACAACTCCAGTTAGATTACCTACCTATTTGACAACAGCCATCCTAGTGAGGCGATATTTGTATATTTTTACAGAGCCTCTGCTGCAGTTAACCAGGCATCGAACCTCTGGCTCTTTATCTTGTGATTCTTTTACTAAAATTTTATATTTCATCATTCGATTACCGTTATAGTATTGTTGTTTATGTGGTTCTCATGGATTGCCATAGGTCAATCCCAGAGGCTTGTTACGACCTTACTGTGTTGAAGATTTTATGGTACCCTTCTGGGATTTTATCAGAGATTGGTAGCAACTAGAATTGAGAGTCAAAATATCTGTCTAATAATAGTTAACTAGTAATGGACCGTCTTAATTTTTAAGTGGTCAAAATAATTAAATTTTATATGGATGTGACACAATTCCCATTGGTATGCTCCTTTCATATCTATCTGAATACTTAGCTTTGCCAATATTTTGATCTCAGATGTCTATCTTTTTAAACTATCCATCACTGTTTAAATATATCCGTGTAAACTTTTGTTAACAAGTTATCTGACATGTATTCCGTCTAGAGTCAATATGGCGTACCAATGGTTTTGATTCACAGGTTTCAAAAATGTAATAAATTTTAACACTATTTAAGGACTTTGGCCAGATGTTTCGTTCACTGGAGTCGAACTTTCATTCTAGTTTTGCTCTATTAGTCGTAATCATACCGCAAGACAAACAAATTGCATAATTACTCAGGGTGGTCAAGCAACATTTTGGCAATAGCAGAAAATAGAAAGCACATGTTCAGCGCCAAGGATTGCACCATCACCTATGCAGATGTTCATAAATCATAGAATCATAAACACTATATTATTACAGGATTGGCTATATATGAATTCCCTTCCAAATTTAATTAGAATGGCATTTTCTGCATGCAGTTCCTCTTCACATGATATACAAACTGATAGCCTAAAATCTATCTGACACCGCTGAGGCAGCAAATATTGATTATCAGTTGTAGCAGGGTCTGTGTACATACTAGTAGGGGTTTTTCGACAACTTACTCTTTAGCTGAGAAGATAATACGATAATTGACACTGACATACCTCGGAAGGCAGCCATTACTACAACTGCTCACTAGAGATTGAAAGCGAGCATTCAATTTCATGTTTGGACTGGTTTGGCACAGTTATATTTCCAGGGGTCGTTTTATTGTTTCGTGTGTTATTCAATCACTCAATGCACGCTCAGACTTCTCTTTATGAAATGCTGTCACAAGTTGTGGATGTAGATTTTTTTAAAGTTCAATATTAACGTGAATGTCAGCAGAATAAGGTTGACAGTTGTAAACTTACTTGTACACTGAATGCCCAAGACCTGCAGGCAATCTGAAGCTGATACCACATATTGTTAGTGAGACTGGTATTTCAGCTAAACAAGTTGTCATTTTAATTAGCATATCAAACAAGGTGGCAGAGACTGCTTCAAGTGTACTATACTTTGCATGATCGTTTGGCTGATATAAGAAGTACAAGACGTAACAAAAATGCACCGTCAAACTGCATAGTATGATTTTCTCATGCATTTTTTCTTTGCATAATGCAGTATTAAAAACAGCAGCACAAAAACATTTTGCTATAACAACTCGCTCATGAACAGACTGTTAGTTTAAGCTGCAACACCCAGCAAGTAGAAGGGTTTTTACATAACTGACATGCTGAAGAGCAATAAGGTTATAGACTACTTTCCGAGTTATATGATTCTTATTTTCATAGTCAAATGAAAAAGCCAGCAAATGGATATCGTGAATTTCAATGGAGACATAATTTGTAGCTACATTGTCTGCTTGAAATGTCTACTATTAACAATTGGATTTATTAAATTAAATTATAATCATGGTTGATTTTTGCTTAGTAGTTATAACTTGGCACAAAGGAAGTTCACCTATGAACGTCTGCTGGTGCGATTTTGAGTTTGTAAAGTCAACATGACAAGTTTAATTCTCCAACTGTAACAATTTTCTGATATAGTTTTAAGATGGTTACTAGATGCAATGACTTATGAAATATCCCTGTAGGCCTCTGACATCTTGTACAGTACTTGTTTAATGTAGTAGTATGTACATTTACTGGAAGACAAACTGGTTAAAGCTGCTTGACTAGCACAAACTATTCACAAACAATCCCTGGATAGGCATAACAATAAAAAAACAAAATAAATCATGTTGCTAATTCAGTAATGTAATCTGACACGAGATTATGACTGCTTCTTGCCTTAGAAGAATAGAGTGACTATTTATAACAAGCGTGTCAACCAAAAGACAATCATGTGTTATGCCATCAATTTGACAAGCCAGCTATTAGCAAATAATAGCAGATAGGATATTAATTTTACCGTTGAAGGAGCCATAAAAGTGAAGCTGGGTTTTAATGGATGTTGAAATATTAATGAAATCAGTTCTGAGAGCCTTTGTGCATCTGTTAGTCTTATTTATCATCTTACTTTTATGTATATTTGCTGATTATCCAAAATAGCAACGAAAGGAATCATTTACACCGAGAAAAAAGTTTATAAAGAATCCTTGAAATTAAATTTTTTCAACTCAAGCTTTACATGTTAACCGATGAAAAAGAACGGAATGTCTTTTTCAAATTTAGTTAGTTCATCTTAGTTTAGAACTGGCCAATCGTCTGATTGAATTTTCTATTTCTTAGATGTATTATTATCTCAGCCAGTCTCAGACGATTCATATGACAATTGCGTTGTATTTATTAAATACACATAGCCTAACTGTAACTGAATTTATATCCACATAACTGTAACTGAATTTGTATACACATGAATTGTAAGGTCGGTTATTAAAACAGAATAACGAATAAAAATGAATGAACAGCTTAAAAGGTACATGAACAGGTTTTTATAGCTGATGGGATTTTTTACAATTTATACCGACACTGGCTAAAAAGCAGACCTTGCTTGAGTTGATGATATTTCCAATGTTTTTGCGGATCTTTCAACTCCATTTTTTAGATTTATTATTTTGCTAATTTTTGCTAAACGTTCAGCCCGAGATCCAGCCTATCACTCTTACAATTTCTCGTAATTTGTACACTTTTATCAATTTGTCTATTTAAAACTATAAGTGTTTTGAAGTAAAAATTGATATTCGTTATGCCATAGATTTTGACAAAACAAAAGTAAAAAGTTGGTAGTTTTACTCACTATAGATCTTTGAATAGTTTTACAGAGAATTATTGCCAATCCTATTTGAACATCCGTGATTAATAACATTACAGTGTTCCAGTTGCTCTAACGCTTTAGATAACCTTCTTTTTTTTTTAAATCATTTTGAAGGTGAATATGGGTTTCCATTAAAATACATTGCTGTATGGGACCATTTGGGTTATAATATGTTTATGAGGTGAAAGAAAATGTCAAGATAATGAACCCGTGGCATTGCCAGCAACTAAAGTTACATTACTATTTCTACCTATGTAGGACCTAAACATAAAATATGAATCTTTTAACATCATTTTCATACAAGCTCGACATACGAGCTAATTCATTCTAGAACTGAGCCTGTATCTCAATTTACTTGTATCTCAAGGCACTGTTTTCTTTGTAAAATAACTAAATACAAATCAATCCGGTATCAAACTTTGAAAAGAACCGCATAAACCAGGATATTACGGTACAAAATGTTTTTTAACTTATGTAATTCAGTATCAGTGCTAAAAAGTGTTACAAATATCTATTTAGTTGTTAAAATTTGAATGAAACTGTAACATTATCACGTACTGCAAGTTTCTACCTTTGAGACAGATGCTGTGGCTAAAGGTGGTTTGAAAGAGACTTGACAGCAACCCGTTCAGCAGACTAAGTTTTTGTGATGCTTCGCAGAATTTAACTTAAATAAATTTGCTTTCTAAAAACATGCTTAACGTTAAGTTTTAAGCTTTTACAAAGCTTACTTCAATTTTGTCGTTTCAGTTTTTTATTATATGTTCTTGGTTTTGTTCCTGGTTTCTGGTTATGTTCCTGGTTTCTGGTTATGTTCCTGGTTTCTGGTTTTGTTCCTGGTTTCAGTTTTTTATTATATGTTCTTGGTTTTGTTCCTGGTTTCTGGTTATGTTCACGCTTTTTTGCCTCACGATACTATAACTTTTAGTCAACCTTTTAAAAACTTTCTTCAGACTGATTCAAGGCAAAAGGCCGAGCGATGCTGTTTTCGAAAGCGGCTTCTCACATACTTGGCCATATAGTGGCCATCGACAACTGGCTCGTATCTCAAAAATTACTCGTATCTAAAGGGAGAAACTTGCTTGAAATTCTACTTGTATCTCGATTTTTTCGTATGTTGTGGCACTTAAATGTCGAGGTATGACTGTACTGATATTTTTATCTCAATATATAATATATATTGAGATATATATTTATATATATTTATATTATATTATATATATATATTTATATATATATATATATATTTGTATATTTAACTGACATTAAATATATAATATATATTGAGATAAGAATATCAATACAGTCATACCTCAATTCAATTTAAATTGAATTTTATTCAATTTAACTTATTCTATATATTATATAGAATAATTTAAATTGAATAAAAATTCCTAACTTGAAAGCAGGTTCTGACAGTGCTACTAGGATGTGCCGATTTACATTACCCTTATTTTGCACAAAACACAGCAGAATATTGAAAACTTCAGGTGCTTCTGCTTTGACTGCCATAACAGGCACATCTTAGGTAAACAGCTTGGTCACTCAGCTTTGTATTGACTAGTCTTTTTTTCCCACTGGTCTGTTAGTACATGTGATGCACTAACAACACTTTATAACAAGCTATCAAGGTAAAACTGTAAGATCAGCCATTGCTTAGTACCGTAAAACCTTTATTTGAATGCCACTATTGTTTGAGCGTCACCTCTATTTGACCGCCACTTTGACATTCTTTGATCTTTACGAACCCATAGTAGGAAGTGATCAGTAGAAAAGTGTCCACAAAATGGTATTAATAATTACTCAATTACATAAATAACAGTTTATTATTTCATTGTCATTATAATGGTTGCCATGATTTTAGTGACAGTGTACCTGAGATCGATCGCTGCAATCATCAAATCTATGTAGGCCCACATTCTAATTCGAAGTCATTAAGGTCTAGAATAGATCATATCCATTGTTTCAGATTCATCCATAATATGGTTTACAATCTGAACGATGAGAAAATTCTTCAGTAACACCATAAGACATAGTAGCAGCAATCGTTATGGCGTATCAAAGTCTATTTTCTAACTTCAAAGCTTTACAAGTTTTCTTGAAGACTTTGAGCACGACACCATCAAAACAATCAATAGCTGTATTACGCTAACATTCATTTTTTATGCGAAGTAGTTTTTTGTTTAACTCGGTCTGATATTTCGACGTATATGAAAAACTGTTTAACAGAAATGCTGAGGCTGACATCATTAATGTTGCTCTCCCCCCTCCAGAGGAAAGGGCAAAATATAGACGACATTAGCATCACTTCGCCTGTAAAAAGGTTACGTGTATTTTCTCAAAATTCAGACAAGCTAGTCGAAAAACACAGCGCTATCCTTTATTTGAACGTCGCCTGTAATAAAACACCACTGTATGGGAAGGGTTAAAAAATACAATGCCATGGCATTCAAATAGAGGTTTTACAGTAATTTCAAATTATTCGCTAACTTAACACTTTAAATTCTGGGCCTGAGATAATTTGGAAAATGTTTCCCCCCCCCCCCCGATTCCTACGCATGAGTAAACTCAGATTAGTAGTTTTTGTTGGTTTTTCTGCACTTTTGGTTTATGTAGGATTACGGCATTGTGCTCCCTTTGCACAGAATATGTTTTCAGTATAATTCCAAAGTCTCAAATTGATTGGTTTAATAGTTCTTGAGATATCACCAAAATACCGAGGGCACTCCTAACCGACCGAAAACCAAAATGGCGGCTGACATGACATTAGTTTTTAATGACACTCCGATGGAAATTCTTGGTAATGAAAAATCAAAAATAGTCAAAGCTAGAAAACTTCCTTTCCTCAGCACAAATTATTTACACTAAAACTATTTATTATTCATATTTTCAGTGTGCTGGAATCAAGTTTCTTCAGTCATCTTTGAAACATCACTTCTTAGATGGAATGCAAAAAAGATTATTTACTGTAACTGATTCTTGTTGTTGTTTCATTGAGTTTTGCAAGTGTGGAGCTGTAAAAGTATACTCAGTTCAAAGGTAATTGCTCTATGGAAAGTATGCTCTATTGTCCATTGCTCTATTTTAAGCGCTTTCACTGTCCATGGAAAGTTGGTGATACGGTCTAAAATCAGTGGAATTACTTATATATAAAAAACATATAAACAAGTGATAAAAATCACATATAGCAGTTGATTAGTCATTCCACCGATGATAAGATTAAAATATTGTAAAAAGTGAGGTTAGACAAAACATTGAAGTGCAAATGAGCAAAAAATATGACGACCAAAGCAAATTGTTTGGAGAATACATCCAGAACTAAGAAATGTTGAAAGTTTGGCGCATCCTTGCATAGAATAAGGCGGATAGTAATAATAATAATGATAATAATAGTAATAATGATAATAATAGTAATAGTATCATAATAGGCAGATGAAAGAAAAATTGCGATAATAAAGAGATCAATCCTCGTATTAATATTAAAGTCTTATGGACTCAAATCTAAGTGTTAGTAAGACTTATTATTAAGTCAAAGACAATAATAATTCGTTAGTATGCGCGAATGGACATAGAACTTAGACATTGACATCTCATACAGATTTCGAAAAAATCCATATATCACAGATTTAGGCAGCACAAAAGCATCAGCAAAAGAGAAGAAGGATTCTGCAGATTAACGTAGAACCTTTCTCGGCAGCAATACTGAGAGTTGTCGAAACTCATGGCTCGTGCAAAGTTAAAAAATTCAATCGATATGAACAAGTTTAAGCATGAAATTCATGTTAGAAAAAGGATACTGAAAGCCTATATCAAGGGCTATAGACTAACATGTTTAACTAAGCCTTTATAAATTATACATAGAAGGCCTGTGTAAAACAGAAGTATGCCCTGTAGAGTATATACACATGTCATGAATTCACTAAAAAACTATGTTACAAATAGAACATTCCAGATTGCACAGAATTTTTTGGGTAAAAAAGGCATTTAATTAATCAAAACACGACATCGATACACTAAAAGGGAAAAGCATCAATAAATGACAGGAGTATATGAGTAGTTATAGTGAACTAGAACCAGGCATAGTTATCCACATACGCTTTCACAGATCATGATGAGAATGGCAGATAAAAAACAATATGAATCAATAAAAACAGTAAAGCTTAGTCAATTGAGGTTTGCATCTTACATCATTATTGTCTCAGCAAATACAAAGGCCTCAAAAGCATAATTCAATAACCTGCAACGGAGGTGAAACATGTGAACAGGATATGAATACAAAAAAACTGGTATTTAGTACAAAAATATATCATCATATAATTTTTTTAAAACCAACATGGCTGCAAAATTGGGCTTGAGGGATAATAGTTAGAAGCAAATGGAGGGAAGACTAAATGCAGGATGATTGCTTTCGAAAAATACAAGGATATCTTAATCAGAAATGTACTAGTACATCAACAGTCAAAGCAAACTTCTTCAATAAATGTATCATGCTTATCTTCACAGCGTGTCAACTACAAAAAATTAAACTCATCTTTTTAGATTAAACACACGGAACTAAAAAAACCGCTGGCAATCGCTAGTACGGACAAAACTAAAATTGAGATTTATGAAAGAGAATATGTAGAAATCAACTGCGCAAGATAGAAGAGTGACAGAAGGTAAGGGCTGATAAGAATGGACACGATAGCAGATATAGAAATTAAATAAAGGTATATGAAAAATATGACAAGATAGATCCAGACTAATATTGGTAAGCCATACGCTAAAAGCTAAGAACATCAGAGAAATTAGCTTTCCTTCTGTACTCCATCAGTACACTCATCCCAGCCTTAACTGATGGTGGATCATAACTGAATAGCTTGCTGAATTCAATAAGACCAAACGGCTAAGGATAGATCTTTGCTTCCTCATATTGTAGATAACTTTCAAACTTTAATACTATGATTAGCGGAAAAAAACCGCTGCAAATCGTTAAAAAAAACTACTTAGTGTAAAGCTGATTTTTTCTTTTGCTCGTACCGGCTTTTTGCGGGAAACCAAAATTTAAATGAATAACTTACAGTTATATAAGTTATTTAGTTTTCTCATACTATAATATACCATATTATAGTATTAACTTCAAACTTGATAAATAAGCTTGTGGAGAGAACTTTATTACATTGAAAAAGTGATATATGCACTTTTAAACTAATAATAGAGATGAAGAAGTGCTGAGAACAAGTTGGCCTCCAATTCGCATTGGCTGGAGATTAGTTTTCTCATGAATCATTTGCCTGCTAAGCTTGCCATTTATTCATGGCTCAAAGATTACGGTTATGACATGTTGAGCATTTGCTGGGAACATCACAGTAAACAAACAACATTAAAAAAGCATCGGAATGGATAGCACATTTGGTAATGCTTAAATGATTCACACAATGTTGCACAAGAAACTGTAAACATTTCAACTTTGGTTCTATGACCTAAACAATATATTGACAGAGGGTTTTTAATGCTGATGTAAGTAAGACAAATTATTGAACAAAAAGTCAGCTTAACTATTTCATATGCCATAACTTCTACCTTCATATCTGTACAAACAGACAGCAAACCTTCAGTCGCTACATTCTTCAGTCGCTACATTCTTCAGTCGCTACATTCTTCAGTCGCTACATCCATGATTTGATATTTTCACAGTTGCTGAATGTGTCTTGTTATTGTTTTGTTTTTGCGAGAATTGAAAATCTATTATCGTGATGGGGAGTCACTTTTTCTTTCTTTTTTTAAAAATAATATTTCCTTTTGTGCATCATGTTGCTTGCTGTTATTTTTATAATGCTTGAACACCGTATGAATAGAAACTACTACAGTAGCCGGAAATATAACTTTTACCAAAACAGGCAATTGATTTTTTTTCAAGTGTGTACACAATGCGTTGGTCAATAAAAACTACTCATGTAATAATGTGATTAGAATATTGATGTAATCATGTGATTGAAATGTCACATTTCGCGGCAGTGCTTTATGGACCTAATAACTATGAGCAGAATACAATACAGTACATTTAAATTTGAATATAATTTGCTTCATTTTTATAACTAATGCAGTATGGACAAACACAGCAGCAAATTTTGCGAAAATTCAGTTGTCCCACAACCAAACGAGCGGAGCGAAGTGTGGGAGTTTTTATGATAAATGCATGTGCACACAACTTACGAAAATTATTCATCAACAATGAGACGAACCCTTGTCGTGGGCTGTATGACAGTAGAATTTCTAGTACTTATAATGATGGTTAGTAAAACTTCAAATGATTCTGTGGTTGGTAGAAGTGGCTGCTGTTCGTTACGAAACATCTTTTGAGTATCACACAAGGGTCAACAAAGTAGGGATCGTTTAGCGTATTAGACCTTGTTCTTAGTCCAACAATCTCTGAGAGGTCAAATAGCTTTCTAGATCCAAATAACTTGCCTATTTTTCAAAACAAAACTCTAATTTAAAACTGTATTCAAAACAAAAATTTAATTTGTGCATGAACAGCTCTTGTCACATTTCCCCATCTGGCTTGAAAAATCACTTAACTAAAAAGCCGACAAATTTATGCACAACCAAACTACAAGAAAAAAATATTAGTGCTATACACTACGCATTAAATCGCAATTCAAGTAGGATCACAGTAGCATTAATCTTCTGCAAAGAAGGTATTGTGGAGTTTCCCCCTAGCCAACTCCCTGATGCTGCATATCTCCTCACTTTTCAGAGAGGTCAAAAAGCTCCTTGAAATTATCTAGAATATGGAATGCTTACGGCAGTATTATTATTATTATGGTGAAAGTATTATTACTATTATTATTATTATTGTTTTACTTATTGTGCATCTTCCAATCTAGTTGAAGTAATTAAAAACTTATTGATGTTTCTATAGCAAATGTCTTATTATTTTCTTATGAGTGGTCTGAACAAATGCGTGATCCCGTTTGGCTTCGCTTAAATCTTTTTCTCTCAAAGCTAATTTCACAGTTTTAAGGGATGCTTTAGTTGTGGATTATTCATTTTAAAAATGAAAGGTTTTGTCCCTTTGTCCTGCTTTGAAGATTTTAGTTTTTTTCATTTTTGTCTGGATTGAGAAGGGTTAGCTGAGTTCATCTATTCCTATATATGGCCTTATGACATAGATACCTCTATGGCAAAGGTTTTTAACAAATGTGAAGGCATTGTACCTGCTTTTAGATCGCAGCAGAGAGGCTGAACTAAATGTAATTGGCTGCATAGACCCACATTTAGCCAGCTACCCATAGACCTATTAACTATACAGTATAGTTAATAGGTCTATGCAGCTATCTGACGTTAGGTAGAGCAATCAATAAAAATTGTCTAAAGGAGAAAGAGATATTCCCTGCTCATAAACCTTTTCCCTGTCCAGGTCGGTTCAACACTAGCAGTATTGCTACTGAATGTGACTCTTTTGTTTAATTATCCCACACCTTGTAACAAATATGTTCTTATTTCTACATATAGCTGCCACGAGATGTATTAAAGATTTGTACTGTGTATCAATTCGGAACTCAATTTCCCGCTTGTGCTATGAAATCTATAGTGCTAATTTTAGAATGGCCATTGAATGTTTCATCGCGTTACTGTGTCCCTTTGCTGCATCCTGCACTCACTCTTTTCTACTTCTCATTATTGTGCTTTTGTTAAACACTACGTTGTAGTCTCATCAGAAAGACCATTGAAGCGGTAGCCACAAAATGCTCACATCATTTCTATTGAATTCAAGAGAATTTTTAGTTTGATGACATCATTGATTTTAAAAATAAACACAACTAGACAGAGTGTCAGCCAATGGTTTTATATTTATCAACGTTTTTGAACACTTTTAGTTCAACTGTCTCGGACAATTATACGCAGATGAACAGATATCACAATGTCTTATTATATTTTTTAGAGGTAACTCAGGTAAAAACATAATGATTGCAGTACACCGAGTCTAATAGAACGCGTATATTTTTTATGAAAAAAAAACAAATAGTTATAGAGTAAAGCTCTCATTGCTGAGAAAAAGTTTTCTAGCTTTGTCTGTTTCTGAGTCTACATTATCAATAATTTCAATCAGAGTGTCATTAGAAACTAGTGTTCTGTTAGCTGCCATTTTACATTTCTCAGTCGGTTAGAAGTGTCTTCGGTATTTAGTAGAAGCTGTTATGACTGCTATCAACCTCGCATGTTCATCTCTAGTTTTAACTTTGCTGGACAGCTATATATGCTGTAATATGCTCAATATGAATAAAAATACTGCTGAAACCAGAAAAAACTGAGAAAGGTCTTGGCGATAGGCCTACTACAAAACCAAAGGATATAATTTTAGATGCAATCAGAATTATAGCTTTCACTACCAAATAAGTGAAAAGTCATAGTGACACTTCTACATAGTGACACTTCTTCATAGTGACACTTCTACATAGTGAAACTTCTATATAGTAACACCTCTACATAGTGACACTTCTACATAGTGACACTTTTAAATAATGACACTTCTACATAGTGACACTTTTACATAGTGAAACTTTTACATAGTGACACTTCTACATAGTGACACTTCTTCATAGTGACACTTCTACATAGTGACACTTCTATATAGTAACACCTCTACATAGTGACACTTCTACATAGTGACACTTTTAAATAATGACACTTCTACATAGTGACACTTTTACATAATGAAACTTTTACATAGTGACACTTCTACATAGTGACACTTCTTCATAGTGACACTTCTACATAGTGACACTTCTATATAGTAACACTTCTACATAGTGACACTTCTACATAGTGACACTTTTAAATAATGACACTTCTACATAGTGACACTTTTAAATAATGACACTTCTACATAGTGACACTTTTACATAGTGACACTTCTACATAGTGACACTTTTACATAGTGATGCCTCATCTGAAAGGGCTATTTCATGCTCAAAATGATGCATAATAATCGAAAATCAAATCCTTGGTACTAACAGCCATCAAGTGTTCCCATCATTTAAGATAAACAATACATGCACTGGCTATACCTCTGACTGTTGATTTCCTAAAGTTGAACCTAGGCAGCTAAAAGAAGCCTACAGTATTACAATAAAAGAAACATGTCAGCTAAAAGTATTGCTGAAGCTGGAGATTAAGTTCAGATGATTATGTACTTTTGTCCATTAATATATTATATATATACATGTATTTATATATAAACTTAATGCATGTTATACGCATTTAGTTTGCTCGTCAAAGTCAGCTCACCAGACATCAAATGTCAGCTTTGTAATGTTTCTTTTTATAAACTCTATTATTCTGTTGTTGGACTCTGATGTAATAGAGTAATTGTGTACTCAGACTCATCTTTTCCTTTCTTTGCCGAGTAGACCCCAACACTTGTTTTAAACAAAAACACGTGTCTTTGATTCTATAAGCATTGCATTAAACTCTCTCTCTTTTATTTTCCAATTGACTCGAAAAAATTGCCATTTTTAGCTGTTTCTAATTTTATGACAGGGCCACCTTCTACCAGACTACCTTGTTATTTTATAATTTCGACACAAGTGAGCCTTTTCATCTCTTTGGAATAGAGCTGAAGATATGTCTTGACATCCATATTTTCATGACTATATACACGAGTTCAAATTCTGTAAGATGTAATCTTTTTCTCAACCTCTAACCATGGCTTGGAACAGAGGGACGAACACGGCTCTTATTATAGTAAAGAAGTAAAGATTACTTTAGAGTTTGCATGCACTGGTAATCCAATCACGCGTGGAGATGCAGCAGCTTCACAAATGCGGTGTCTTAACATATAATTGAGGGTAATTGTCACTTCATTATTTTTCAAATAAATTATTGTTTGAGGATTTGAAAAAAAAAACTAAAAAAGTATGACCAACCATGCACCATTTGAATAAATTTCTAAGGAGCTATAGATGTTCTGGAAGCTTCTGGAAGCTTGTAGGCTTGATGAGATGATGACACATTATACAAGGCATATAATGGAGATGCAAAACTGGTTCAAAGAGGCATTTCTGGATACAGGCATGAGATCGAAGTTTACCAGGGTTGTGATAACTATAGATTCAAACAAAGGTTTTCGAGTTTTAAATAGATGTAGTTGTTAGATTATACAAGGGCCTCAACATGCGAAAATAGAAGCTATACTCTGGTAACCTGTTTATGATGTTCATGATTCACTGAATAAATGCTTAGTGCATAAATAGAGCGCATAGAATAGGTTCTCAGAAAAAACAGGTTAGTTAGTGTGAAAGATGTTCACTACGAGATGAAAAATGAAAGAGTAATTTAACGCTTCCTTTGCCACCAGCTTCAGTAATGTCACTGAAAAATGGAATAACGACTCGAAAGCACCTTATCCAGCTCGGACAAAAAAGAAGAACAGCGGGCGAATATTAGTTAGGCTTATATTATGGAGATACATAATAAACAGATGAGAAGTTATTCTAGCGTGTAACTTGGTATCTGGCTGCAAACACAAGCGCTGGCTATCTCCGAATATTCTTTCCCTTTATACTTATTTGTACTACTATAGCAATAGCACCAGGAACCAGCTAGCGTACAAAAGTAAGTCTTACTGTTACTTCACCATTGACTGTGAGAATCGCAATTACTAAAAATTAGAAGACAAGGAGAGGTCAGCGGATAACCTAGCAAATCTTTTTGTAAAGGATACTGAGGCTATGGATTTGAGCCTTGGTTATCATTTGAGAAATACGACAAGTCTGAAGTCACTGTCAGTGTGACATAAAAAACTAAGTGTTAATCTCACTTCCAAGGCATATCTCTGCTCAGGGTGTTTTGGAGGGTATACTGATAAGAATGACTTTGTGTGGATCTAAGGAACATATTATATTATATATAATTACATATTATATATTATATAATTATATATTATATAATTATATATTATATAATTATATATTATATAATTATATATTATAAAATTATATAATATAATGTATAATATATAATTATATATTATATATTCCCTTTGTGATATGAAACTTGAAAGTGCTGCTAAAAAGACGGTATATCAAAGCAATATTCCGCTGCCGATGCTGCCACACTCATACAGTCCAATGACCTTCTGTCTGATCAGTTTTTTCATGTATAATTTTACTCTGCTGTTTGTACTTTGGTTTAAATATAAAAGATAAATAATAATTATTTGAACATTCAAAAAGTTGTTGATGATCATATATGTTGTGTGTGGAATAATTGTTGAATGTAATACACTTATATGGGCAGTAAGAAAAGAGGAAACAGAATTTTAAAGGCGAATGTTCTGAAGGGCTGATCACCTATTTTAATCAGAAAATATGCGTAAACAATTTTGAGAAATTATGATGAATAAACAACAAGCTGTTTATAAAAGAGTTAAAGGACAAACAGAGTTGTACAAAGAGTAGGTAGTAAATAACAACAGACTAAGTATATTTACATGAAAAGCTCTTGCAGGTACGAATTCAACAACTCATAAGTATTGACCAAAATTTACAGTGAAAGCTTTGCTCAAGGATCTATAAGAAACATTAAGAACCATAAAAAGTTTTTATGGTTTGTCATTATGGGAATCATATGAGAATGCATAAAAAATTACATCAGATAACAATAATTTATTCTTGTAATATTTATGCACTCTATACTTGCCCTTTTTTAATTGTCTTTATGGACTTGAAGCTTCAAAGAAATTTTCATAGCAGTAGTTATTTTATTGAAGGACTTTAAGCACATGTTGTTGAAGCCTAAACATTGTAGCTTAAAAGACAATTGACCTATTGATGACTTGACAAGTTCATGGGCTACGTACATATAAATCACTGAGTGCATAATGAATTGCTTTTATCATTCCAGTAAGTTTTTGCAATAGATATATGATAGTAGTGATTAATGTTTTTATGTTATTTAAATTTGGCTATTAAATTTTTCAATGTTGTTTATTATGCTGGTTATAAAGGAGCAGTTACAGCAGGTGGTTTTGAATGGCGAATGGAAACCACTTGTAGCAGTTTGAAGCCTTTAATGATTACAGTCTGATTCCTTAAGTTAAATAGATAGCCTAATTTATAATTATTATTCCTTTAAAAAAGTATTGTTGGAAAAACCTTATTCAAACTTCTATATTGACATATTTAATGCAATTCCATTCATCAAAAGGGGCTGTGAAAGATCCGTGTTTGTAACATAAAAATGAAGGGATTGCAAAATTAACAATTTTATACAACTTTTAAAAAAATTAGATGCATAAACACTGTAAAAAATTTTCCTCGTGCCTATAAATGGCCTACAGAACCTGTCAAAGACTTTCATTTTGCATTTAAAGCTTCTGTTAAAGATATTCCAGTATAAAACTGCAACCAAATGAGCGGGTTCAGAGTGATTTTTAAAAAGGCTAATATGCACCGCCAAATACGATTAATCCCAGTTAGCAAAAGAAAGAAAATGCATTCCCATGTAGTACAGCCAGCTGATAGATGTGCTTATATGTAGGGAACTCAACGATTGGTGAACTGAGAGTCTCTCCGTCTTTTGTTGGTAATTAATATAAATGGAAGACAGTAAGTGTGCATTATCTCGACATGAAAGTTTATCTAAGACGTCTTCATAAGAAATCTCCGCTGTAAGCCAATGCGGTGTTAACTAAACCCATTAAAGGATTAAAGGAGATGATATATGTGAGAAAAAATAGCCGTTATGGAACTGATCTTGCATATTAGCATGCGCTTCAAAAAGGTTAGAGAGGAAGCACCATAAATTACCCACAAAAAAACTTATGCAGCAGATAAAATTCTCTAAGCCATTCAAGCCTGGCTCTGGCTGGTTTTATCTATAATTACCAGCAAGGGGCCGGCTCACTTGTCAGAAGTTGTCACAACGGCGAACTAGCGTGTCCTTTAATTGGTCTGATGAATAAACGGAAAGATCAGGTTGCGCATAAATTCAAACGTTAACTAGATTGTGCCTTTGGCATAACTGATACTGTATTCTCTTGGCCCAGATTTTGATGGGTTTGGAGAGAAGTTCTTATAAAAGTTCCTATAAAAGTACTTCATGCATCATTGGAGAGCAGCGTGTCTGCAGGATAATTAAGAGAAGCTGTAGTAAATCTGCCTGGCGCTAGAGCACAAATAGACAAAACAGTCATTCAGCGGTCTTCGCGAGAACTGTAAGCTCAGCTATTGTTCTAAAGCTAAATATTTTATCTCGATTTCCCGTTTTATAAGGTATATGCCTCCCGCGAAGTGCTCAATTACTGCGATATGCCCTTACCTCTGCCATGAATGCTGTCAATTTAGACTCAATCTAGAGTACTATGAGCACTCCCATCGGACTTGCGATATCGAGGTTTCACATTGTTCAGTGTTGCTGGAGAGCTTGTCCCATTTCCCTCTCATTATGTCAACTTTGTATAAGGAAAGCTCTCTAGCGGCCAGCCCATTAGAGAATGCCAACTTTGCTGCTCTAAATGACACCTAAACCATTTACACCAACCTGAATGATATCCCCTGATCTAGCCTCTCTAACGTCCCATCCCTAATTAATTCGAAAGTAAAATAGCTAAAATAATTTCTTAGATGTGTGATTCTAGACAAATATCCATTATTTCTAGCTGACCTCTGCATCACACTTACGAGTATACTCTCACTTTGGTTGAGTTAGACCGTTTACACCCTCTGTCAATAACAAAGATACACACGATTGTTTATGCTTGAGTCTACATATTTGAATATTAATTAAATATTGTTAATACACGTGATATTTCATAACCCTGGATATTTTTATAGTCGTGACAAACAAGTCAGGCGGCAAATAATTACCAATAAAGCGATATGTATCATAGTTTTTTACCAAGAATGTATCTAAAAGTGATTTATATAACAATATATCATTATCTGAAAGGGATGTACAAAAGTTTAATAACTTTTAATAAAGATAAACAAGTAGATAACATATTTTAGCCATCAAATAACTATGAATGTCTACAAAACAATGAAGAGGCTTTCAGATCTCGGTCCAACATCATTCTTTCACGGAGAATAGTCACACGCTCAATTCAGACCCGGATGCCAGCAATGTTAAGCCGGCAAAACTAAATGAGAAAAATAGCTGTCCTTACTGATTCAGAATGAATGTTTTGTTTGCGTGCTGCATGGTTTTTTAGCAAGGTTTTTTAGGCAATTTCTTTGACAGCCAGCTTTTCCTGTTAGTCCCTCTAAATATGCAGAATAAAGACAAATAATATCTACTGCAACAGATTTGCAGAGAATTCACCCGTAATTTTTAAGTCTGTAAGTTTTGTATAAGAATCTCATCTCCATCTTGTTACAGATGCTGTGGCCAGAAGTATGAATAAAGACACCTCCGCGTCAGACTGCGATCTCAAAGCATTCCGTTTAAGCATTTATTGTTGCTCAATTTATGTAACTTCACAGCAGACCTTCCTTGCATTCAATGATTTTTACTCCCATAGGAAACATCCCGTTATTGCACAAGAGTTTTGCAATGCAAGAAAAGCTGATTTGCTAACTGCAGTTATCAGTTATTTCGCTTTAGTCCTCCTCTTTTGCCGCAGATAACTTGCACATGCCAGATTATGTTACTGGGTTACCCATAATTGTCTGTACAATCCTAAAAGTTGTGTATCTTTGGAAGATAATTAGCTTAAAGGTTGACTTGCAACAAAATTCACATATTGGCCTTTCAATTCGTGTGATATCATCACCTGTCAAAACAGTAATCACTTTGAGTTGAGTACGTCATCGAAATAAAGGGATTCCAACCTAAGGCATTTTCGTGATGACTGCGATTAACTGTTCGTTTTGAGCTTTTAAGCGCTTATAATCAAATTTCCACAAATTTGGCACCTGCAACACAGCAGAGTAAGACATGGTGAATCTTTTGATACCAAATACTTATAATGTGAATTTTGTTTCAAGTCAACCTTTTAAAAGGTTAAAGGTTAAAGGTTACGCTATTAGTAAGAGTTCAATTAGGTAATAGTGCCATCGTTTGAAGAGAATAAATTGCAAGGCCTATATCTGGCAGTAAATAGGTCATCTAACTTGGCCATAGCCAAGCTTGTCTCTATCTATTAATACGATTATATTCGTTGAGGGAATTTCCGACTAACCAGCGCAAGTTCCGTCCACAAATAGTTCACATCAAATTACTCCGTCTGACCGTCTGTCCGATAATCAAGTTTTCTAAGATGTTCAATATATATACACTCAATGCATCATGATATGAGAGTACATAGCCGTGAAACCATTTTGGTGCAAGTCAAGCTACCGTACGTAATTCTTAGAAATGCTTATAAATTTATAAAGATTACAAAGAAGGCATGTAGATTTATGCGATACTCTAAAACATGAACATATTCTATGGCTGTTTAGCTCGAAATTATATCTGAGTAACAAATACACCGCAGTTAGTTGTCACAACTCTGTTTTCAACAGAGCACCGGAAGTATCACTATTTCCTTTTACAGCAGTATATGGCCATAATAGGTGAAGCCACAAAATTTAGAATGCCAATTTAGGCTTTATGAAGAAGGCGACTGAATCAACCTGCCAGCCATTTGTTACAAATACTGACAACAAGTATGTTAGGTATTGTTATTTTCCTTTGAAGTCGAGTATTAAATAAATCAAGAATATGCAAAACAAATGGTTAGCTCATTCTATATATAAACTTTCATTTACACACAACTATTTTTATCACATATCAACTTGAACTAGTACTCGTCTCGGCACTGAGCAAAGAAATTTACTGCCTTGAAGCAAACTGCATTCAGAAATCACTGTCTTTGTTATGCATAGATGTGTGAGCTATGGAATAGAAACATCGGGAAAAAATAAAGTTCGATATCTGACCCGACAGCTCTTGAGAAAACAAAATTGGACTAGGAGCTGATCAAGAATTAATAAATTTTATAAAATTTGCAATAGCTTGTACCTGACATGGTTTAGTGTTTAGGCAGCATCTTGTTTAATTATAACCTAGAACGCTGCTTAATTTACAGACGACTTATTGCAAAAATAAACTAGCAAACTTAGTAAAAGTCAATAGGTTATATATATTATATATTAATTTATATAAATTTGATAAGAAACTTATTAAAATTTGACTAAGCATAAAAATACCAAAAGTTTCATATTACACAAAAGGTGTGTAGCACTTACTAAGAAATTTTAATAAACTTTTTACCAAATTTATAGAAAGCTCTACTTTAGTATCGAGCACTTTATGCTGACTTTTAACCTATACTTTATTGTATTAATTTATATATATTAAGTTAGGAGAAGTAGTCGAGAAGACAAGTTTCAGCAAACTTGTTTTCTCGAGTCCCAACGCAATGGCAATCAAGCAAAGATTCAAATTTTATGAGAAATCCACCGGAAATCGAACAGCCTCAGGCCAATAGCACCACTTGAACGCGCTGCCCCTGTTACAAGTTCATGCTACATACTGCATTGCAAATAGTATTAAGCCACACAGACAAAATATATAAATAAGTAAATGGCTCGCCATCCCTCGAGTATGTCCAATTTTTGTTCAAAAACGCTTTGTAATTATGAAGGTTAATAATTTGGCGTGGGTGGATGACTTTGTATTGTTCGTAAGCGCACACTTTGTTTAACCTTCCTATTGTCCGATGTTATACTCTAGTCTCCTTTGTGTCTGTGAATGTTGACTGCTGAGTGTTCGACTAAATTTTACCGAGTCCCAAAGCATAAAAAATTGCAATGACCAACTTTGCAGTCGTTAAAGAGTACAGTTGCTATTTATAGATTACAAATGGATAACAACTGGAGTAAAGTATTCAATTAGTATTGGAAATATATCAATGTCTGTGGAGCTCTGACACTTAGTGGGTGAATCACTGGACAATGTTTTGTCTAGTAAGAAAAGTTTACATAAACCTAAGACAACACTGAATCAATATCAGTAGCTGTGTTGTTTCAATGCTATAACAACTTAAATGTATCAGTTATCTGCCCAAAAACATTTATCATTCATTGGCGATCATTTCAATTCCATGAAACATAACTCCATATTTCAGCCCCAGCATACGCTGCGAAACAATTGCAACGAATGCGGGTTAACATTGCTGATAGAGAACAGGTCACTTGCAAAGCTTGCAAGCTATACTTTTGATATAATCCCTCTAAAGTATTTGTGTTTGACTATCAGTGCATCTAATGTAAACCGCTGTCAACCCTTTTCCCAAATGTATAACTCGGTTTGCTTGATTGGGTAAGCACTGAGTGTAGTAGCGCCTTCAATTGTTGAGCCATTTATTAAAACAATGCCACCGTTTGCGGTGTGGTCAGCGGGACCAGGTCAACCTTGCGCAAAGTCATTTCTGTATGAATGTCTACAGCATTTCGCTGGACAATATCTATTATCAAATCGATGAGCCTGTCTATCTGTTATCTTAATTTCGTCAAGAGTTAAATTAATTAATTTTATTAGCGAGGGACGAGAGTATTGGGGATTGTGATATACTGTCAGCCTTTCAGCTCTCTTCCGTATAATCACAGATAAATGATTCACTAGAGAGTCATTCCCAGACTTTAAGCTTAATCATTGACTCGTTGTATTAGTCCCTTTGTAACAATTGCAGTTATACAATTTGTCTCATCAAATATTTATAACTCCTCATTTATATGTAGGTTTAACTATAAACATCTTAAATAGTCTTACTTTAAAATAAGTATATAAAATAACAATCAATCGCGAAGTTGTGACAAAGTTCGACTCACCCATGATAAAAAGGCAAATTAAAGCTTATATTGAAACATGAATGAGAAAAGCATTGATTAGAGGAGCAATTGCACCGAATGTACTCATCTGATGCAAATAAGTTCTGTCGTACTCGCGCCTCATGCTGCTGTATGGCCGCTACTGCTGTTCAAATCCCTTCAATGCATTTGAAAGCTATATATACTTTGCTATATATATAAGCTATATAACATTTGAAAGCTATATATACTTTGCTATATATATAAGCTATATAACATTTGAAAGCTATATATACTTTACTATCTAACAACATAACGCTGACTCGAAATCTTTTCAAGTTTATTTTCTGTGTCATCGGATAAAAATTAGTAAACAGCATTGTTTTCTATATTGTATGCCGGAGCACAAATATTTATATAACCATGTAAGGCTACAAGAGAATGTTCTAGAATGATATATTTTTTATATTGTTATCTAGGATACATATTCAGCTTTGCTATTACTAACCTGTGCATAATCAAAGCTGGAGGAGAAATGCTTCGACTACAGTTAAACTTATACAAAATGTGTTGCTTTATATATTGGTCATATGCTTGTCTAATATACCAGTCCAAAATCTACAGAATGTTGCACAAAAAGGTGTTTCTTATATTATATAATTAGATTATATATATTATACTAGATGAATGCCTAGAGTTGAACAGGTAATAAAATGATTACCCAATAAATTTGAGTAACTTACCTCATAAGATAGGAGTTTAAATCTTTACTAAAACAATAGCCGTGTTTGAAGCCAGCTTAATAATCGTTAATATATATATATATATATTGACTTGATATTTCAACTGAACCGATGAACAATTTTTCATTGCACTACCCTGCCTCTACTTAATAGTGTGAACAGATACAATTTATCTAAAACTACACAGATATATTTTTAGTATAGAATTGCACTTAATTGTTTTATATTGTTATACAATTGAAAGCTATAAAGTTTTTTCTAAAATTATAAAAAATCCAAGAAAGCAGCAAACAATATCTGATAAATGCAACAAACAACAAGCAATTCATTGTCAAGCACATTTTATGATTGAATAAATCGAATTATCGTTAAGTATTGGCAAGATTAAACTCCGACTGAACTATCATTAGAAACAAGTATGCCAGTAGTGTATTTTGCTACTAACTTTTCATGTATTTTTATATATAATATAATAATAATATGATATATGATATATATAAACTAGGCAGATATATTGTGATAGTTGATGGAGAACACAAAGTTAGCAGTAGCAAGATGAGTATACCCAGTATTCAGCTCTTTTAAATAAAATAGCTCTGAATTTTATTCTTTTTTTTTAAACAGCGGTTAAGGCGTGTATGATGTGATGCGTACAATAACCAATTTGGCTATATGGTAGTTCACATTTACATGTATTAGTGTGCAGGTTACAAACACTTCATTTGCTTTCTCAATTGCCAGTACCTGAACCAAATACCTTCCATGGGCAGCCAACTCCAACATCCTAGATGGCTAGCGTTTGGCGAAAGCAGAATTTTTATGCAGACAAATTAGCATAACGGAATAACAAAAGTAAATAGTATGAGTGTGACTTACCTAGTGCATTAATACTTGCATACTAAAAGATTACAAGAATGTTTGTTACTTTAATCACGGCATGACATTTTGATAACCTTTGAGGGTCCTGTTGGGTCATGTTTAGGTAAAACAACCCGCTAACACCATGTTGTTCTTCTGAGTCTTTTATGTAAAATCACGAAATTTCGGGTCATTAGAAGCATCTGTTTTCTTGTAATTGGGTAACATGTACGTGCATATTTGACGCTCGCTAAAAATCTTCGGTCATTTGATGAGGTGTAAATAGAATTGGGCATTTTGGTTTAGGGCAGCTGAACACTGAATTAACGGCGTTTAAACCTCACATATAGAAGGATTATACTGAAACTGATAGATAAATTTCTTGGTTATCTTATCTAATAAAGCTGCCTAGACAATGATTTAACTAACAGGTAATAACATAACCGCTATTTGACAAGATAACCAAGAAATGGAGAAACATAGGAGATGCAAGTGAAGGACCACCCGCATCTCCTATGAATGATTCTAATAAGAATATTTCAATTAGTTTGTAAATTTTCAAAAATTTGAATATGTAAGTAGGGTGTAGGTAGAGTCTGTCTTCAAGAACAAATTTCATGCTTGTCTCACTAAATCTTATCGGTATCTGCTTAAACGTTCCACTGAAATGTTTTGCTGCGAACAAAGGGTCTTTGCTCCAGTAATTGATTGTGATTGGTTGAAGCATTCAGGAACTCAGACAGTCAGACTAGCATTTAGTAAAGAGTAACTTTTGTATGTCATGACTTGGCTGGTCAAGGCTACAGTAGACACTCCTAAAAATTCAGTAGCTGGTTTGGAGAATGTTTATCTTATGAGGATTTTGCGTTATATGAAACGTAAAATACTTGCAAATTGCCTAATTCATTCCAAGATTTTTCCAAACTCACCACTTTGCCGCTTCAGCGAGGGAAAAAACTAAACTCAACTTTTAATTTAATGCCTGTACAGTAACTGTGGTATCGTTGGATTGTATCGACAACATTTCTCTTTTTTTCTTATCACTTTCACTTGGTTTAGGGGTATATGATTACAATAAATTAAGTTAAATCAAGGAAAGTGCACACATTCAATAACAATTTAAAGTATTTTTTTTACCTTTTTTCAAAACAAGGTCTATGCTGCAAAAAAATTGTATGTCTAAAATAAAGCAAGACAAAAATATGTCTATACTATAATAAGAGCGGTGTCTGTCTGCCCGTCTGTTCAAAGCTAGGGTTAAAGGTCAAGGTTAAAGGTCAGGATAAAACCTTGCTTTCAACGAGACTCTAACTCGCGAACAGTGCTTATTATCTGCGCTTTGCCGGCACATCTTGTTGTCGCCTTTGGCAAGTCAGACTATCAGAGTACTAGTATATGTATATACAAAGAAGTTGTTTCCTCTCTAAAATGCTGCAAATGAGAAAACTAATATTTTTAATTAAGGCTATAAGATTCTTTTTATTCAAATAGAATTTGGTAACTTGTACCAATGCTTTACGTTATATGGAACTTTTTATGCAAATTAAAACAAAAACTTTACATAATTCATTTAAATTAGGTAACTGGAAGTCTTGTAATAGGAGGTTTACATTATAGGAGTGTGTAATAGTCATGGCCAAATATGCCGGAAAATTTTAGCCAGTTTCAACAAAACTGTTGCTTCAAATTGCCTGAAATTTGTTGATTTTACAGAAAAAATCTGCTTACCATCATAATATTAACATATCATCTCACCTGAACGCGGGTCAACAAACCTTCAAAGGTAAGAAGCACATTTGTCTTGAAGCTAGTTTTGTATATTTTTCACGTTGGAAAAAATATTTGTCAGCCTTACCATGTTGTACAATTTGACTCACCCTAATGATGAACTAAGACCTCCAGATTAATATCTAAGTTAGTACAACATAAGTTTTTAGTAATCTGAAACAGTAAAACTGGTTTTTATTTGATTTAAAAAGCGATGCTTAACTAGGTGATCAGCGTAAAAATTCTCGATCAGCGTTGAAATTCCTGAGTCGGTGAAGAGAAAAATTTGACCTAGCCTCTGGTAACTAAAGAGTAAAAAGAAAATGTTATGCAAAAATTCTGAGCAAAAACTTTAACAAATCAAAAGACAAATGAAAAGATACTAGTTTATGCTTTACAGCCTGTCATGAAAAATAAGTTTCAAAACTTTGGCATGAAGGTAATTTAAGAGTGACTGTATGTCAAAAAGTTTAAGAAGTTTTTGTTCTTAAAACACAACAAATACCGAAAAAATATGCATAAATAAACAAGTTGACTTCATTAAATTTTGTTTGCCAAAAATAAAAACAGATCATAAAGTCATATTATAGGAAAAAAGTAGTGGAACGTCTGCTTGAAGTTGGTCTAGTAACAAATAGTTTTATACATGTGTTTTAGATATGAGGACTGAAATCATTGGTAAGTTAGAAAACTACTGAGTCATAGTGGTAAACTACTGAGTCATAGTGGTAGGTTGTTTATTTAGGCGATACAAACCTGCTACATATTGAATAAATTAAGCAGCAGAAGAATATATCAGAATCAGTTTTTGTTAGATTCAGCAGTTTATTTTGCTATAAAGTTATAAACATATTAATACATGTTCACTCCCTGTCCCGTCTATCAGCTGTCCTCAAGAGACAGCCAATAAGGCAATTGTAACCCCAGGGTTGTGATTTCACCAAACCTTATCCCAATTTAAGTGTTTTTCAATACTATTTCTACATTTGTGTAATTGATTTACAATCAAAAGTATGATTCATTAGCAATTGGCAGCAAAACTCTTCTATTTTTTGGACCTCTTGAGGCATTTATCTTGTGCACCTCAAGCTGGTAACTTATGTTTTACACTTATCATATCCGCCAGTATTCCTAAAGTAAACTTAAGTCTTCAGAAAGCACGATCAAGAACATTTATCAGTTACATCACACCCGGAACAATCCTTATTGCATTTCCTGAGAGGATGTAATAAGATAATGCTTTTTACTTTAATATCATTATTATACAGAATGCCTTTTTACTTTAATATCATTATTATACAGAATGCCTTTTTACTTTTTATAATTGGGCATCAAACTATGTTTATTTTTTGGCTGGTTTGACCTATGCAGTTGTCTTAGTGCTTTCTCTAGCAAGTGTACCAAGTGGCATGGTTTAAGCAAGATCAGTTGTTTCTGTAGATGGTGATCTATTCTCTCCAATATTTATCCCGTACAGCATATCACTTCAACTTCCATTTCTATGCAGAACAAGGATGAAAACTTGTCTCTGAAGCTGTCAATCATCTTTTATAAAAACAGACTTCTTTCTACAGAAGCATCAGATTTCAAATAACCTCACTGTACTGAAACTGTCTTTTTAGAATTTTGTCTTGTTTTTGTTCTGCACATGTTTGTTCATTTTTGTTGGCTTATGGATGTTTCAGAGAACTGCTGATGCTGTGATTTTTCCATACAATTTCAGTTGTAGTGTGTCAATATTGAAGATAGGAATACACACATTGTCTCAGCATTAGCTTGAAGTCTAGGGATTGTATGGGCTACTGATGGTATGTTGGAACCCGAATATTTTAAAACTTGGCAAACTCATTTTGGGTAAACTAGGAAACTCCGCACAAATGATATCTATTCTTTGAAAATGTTTACATCAAAGAGGTGGTATCATCACCGGCTTCTCATCTTAGGCCCTCAAACTCGAAAAAGGTCAGAAGAATAGTCAACCGTCATTATACAAAACCAGTTTATGTATTCAAAAAAGTCTATCTTTATATTTGTTCTAACCTAAATGAGCACTTTTCGAATGTATACATGTAGGTTTGTTTCAGCTTGCGCATGTCCTTTGGGAGTGATGGCCAGATGATGGTATTTAGAAATTGGGACAGGAAGGTTTTCGGTCCCAATTACATCGAGAATCTTTATAGAAGTTTTCATCCTTGTTTTGCATAAAAATGGAAGATGAACTGCTATGCCATATAAGATAGGGGTAGCTGGGGCATCTCCCAAAAATATTACAAAGCATTTTACCTTAGGACTGACTAGTCAAAAAACGATTGAGCAAGAGAGCTTCCACACACCCTTGAAACTTTAACAATATTGCAACAAAAGTGTCTGAATACTTCTGGTTACTTTGCAGTGAACTTGCCAATGGAAAGTTGTCTACAAAGCTTGATAAATTGTTTGAATGATAATGCCAAGGTGTCCAAAGATGTTTTGGCCACATTTGGCTATTTGAAGAATTATGACCAGAGTTTTCAATTCTATAAATACATATTTACATAGACTTTTTTGTGGGAAGATATAAGTCATTGGTTTGCCATTCTGCATCAGAGCTGCCACTAATCCTGCAGTGGAGGCATCAGCCTCAACAACTACTGGCAAGTTTACAAGAATTGCAAGGTTTGCAAATCATATTTGCTTCAGTTTAGCAAATGATTGTGTTTGCTGAGCTGTCAGCACAGAAAATTTGCTGATACCTAACTTGCTCAATGGTTCCAACGTCAGAGACAAGGATAGAACAAGTTTTACAAGAATGTTGAGATGCTAGATTCTTAAAAAGCTTCTGATAGTTGATGGCAAAAAGAGGATCCATTTTGACAATAGTCTTTTTTGGAAGCCAGGTTTTATGTCACCTGGTGTGAGAATACATATATATATAAGGTCCAATATATGGTAGCTTGAGTTGAAGAAGCTTTTACTTGATAAACAAGTTGTTGGTAAGTTTATTTTCCGTAGACTAACTCTAGTATGCAAACTGGTTAACCTGTTGCTTCTTAGTCATTTGCGCTTTTCTCTTTGATGATTCATCTTTATATGAACAAAAAGTTGAGTGATAAATAATTCATCTCCGGGTACCTGTTTCCCAAATGCAGGGTGTGACCTTCGAGAAAGTGTGGCCGATGGGCCGACACTTGTATCATATTCTTAAAATTGCACTCAATAGTTTTAAGGTCCTCCCTTGCACTATCTTATGAGCAGCATACATCTAGAGCTGACAACAAGAACGGTAATTCTTTATAACTAGAATAGCCTAACCATTTGAGCAACTAGGTTGAGCAAGTTAAATGATTATAACTTAACCTAACTTGAATAGGTAAACTATGTTATTTAGTTCAGTTATAAGTTTATCTATTGAATGTCTACCTGTTGTCAAGTTGATCATTTATGAGTTAAAGCCACACTGCTTGCTTTTGTTGCACAATAGTTGTCAAACTTCTTTTAACCTTCAAAAATTCCCTTTTTACTTACATGTGCATCGGCATCATTCTATGCAAATAAATTAAATATTCAAGCCTTTAGAAGCGACAGACCTTAAAAGCAGAGCAGAATTGAGTCAAAACTGCTCTTTGCAGAAATGACACTAATTAAATAAAAAAATTTCTTGGAGTTAGTCTTTGATTCCAATAAATCAACTCTTCACTTCATGGGTTTGTGGCAGGCACAACAATTTCCCTACTCTGATCCATTAGAAAGCCATGGTGTCTAAGACAGGGCATTGTGGTCAAATTTTATTTCAGATACTCTTAAACTAACATTAGCACACTTGTAACACTGTTTTCTTTTAGGCATTGCTAATTTAGCGAGAGCACAAAGTTCGAAAAATGGTACCAAAAACAAAATAGATTTGTAAAAACAAAACAACAACAATTTGTAGCCTGAAGTGATTCAATGACAACAATTTGCTATTTTCAACAGATATGATGTGGTCTTTGTAGACAGCTTAGAAAAAGAATTTGGTCAATAATATAAAACTAATTAGCGAGTGAGTTAACACTCACACAAAATTGAGAGTGTTAAACTCAGATTGCACAGAGCATGCTGTAGGTCTGAGCTTGCTCTTGCCAGATAAACTAGCACTTGCTGGTAATTCTATAAACCGATGCTAAATCATCAACAAACCTTAGCTTCAAAATTTGCGAACAAAGCTACTTGGATTTCCGTTAATGTGGGTAGCACTGAAATGCTATGAACCCTTAGTAGTACGTACTTCTCAAATAATTAATTAGACTCTAGTAACTTAAAGGTTGACTTGCAACAAAATTCACATTACAGTTGTTTAATATCAAAAGATTCCCCATGTCTTACTCTGTTGTGTTGTAGGTTTCAAATATGTGGAAGTGTGAATACAAGCTCTTAAAAGCTAACAAACGAACAGTTAATCGCCGCCACACGAGACCGCTGTAGTTTAGATTCTCTTTCCAAAATGGCTCAAATGTGATGTAGTTGTGAGAAATGGTTTCTGTTTACACTTTCATGCAACCTTAATCGTCGAAATATTTTCACAAATATACTTCACGCATTCAATAAAACCATGTCTATTGTTCTTACGCGTCTGTTTTATCGTCATTGTAATGCTGTCACTTTTAGCAGTGATATCTTATAACTTACTGTAAAAATTCATTTAATTTTTTAACCTTACCTCGAAGGAGTACATATCATTGTCTGATAATCATGATGAGCCTGTTGGTCACCTGTGATAATCAAAAAGTGCTGCAAAAATTATTTGCGGAGTATTGGGTCACATGATCAGATTACGACTTGCCGATTAGACCAGGCCGAAACAAAACTGTAAAGTAGCGAGCATTTTTATTTGATACGGGGTATTCGGTAAAACCCGAAGTGTTTGGCATAAACTAGTGCTACGATAAGTTTTATATTGAGCTTTGTATTGGCCTTTCAATTCACGTGAGAACATACGTGACAAGACAATAACCAAACTATCATGGCTACGTCAGAAAAATAAATAGATTCCAATCTACGGCGGCTTTTTGTTTTTGAGCTTTTAAGAGCTTGTAATCACATTTCCACATATTTGGCACCTACAACACAACAGAGTAAGACATGGTGAATCTTTTGATACCAAATAACTGTAATGTGAATTTTGTTGCAAGTCAACCTTTAACTAGAGTCTAGTCTAGAGACCAGACTCTAATTAACTAGAAACTAGAGACCAGACTCTAGTTGACTAGAGACTGGAGACCAGACTCTAGTTGACTAGAGACTGGAGACCAGACTCTAGTTGACTAGAGACTGGAGACCAGACTCTAGTTGACTAAAGACCAGACTCTAGTTAACTAGAGACTGGAGACCAGACTCTAGTTGACTAGAGACTGGAGACCAGACTCTAGTTAACTAGAGACTGGAGACCAGACTCTAGTTAACTAGAGACTGGAGACCAGACTCTAGTTGACTAGAGACTAAAGACTAAAGACCAGATTTTAGTTAACTAGAGACTTGAGACCAGACTTTAGTTGACCAGAGGTTAAAGACCAGACTCTAGTTGACTAGAGACTGGAGACCAGACTCTAGTTGACTAGAGACTGGAGACCAGACTCTAGTTGACTAGAGACCAGACTTTAGTTGACTAGAGACTGGAGAAAAGACTCTAGTTAACTAGAGACTAATTCACTTCTCAAATAAGTACTGAGTAAACTAGAATACTGCAGCACTTTATTTACTTTTGTCAACAAAACATTGTCCAATAGGATAGCCTTGCCAAAACAAGGCAATTGGAATTATGTGTAAAGCAATTAGGGCCTTTTCAGTTACAGATGGTGAAAGGTTATTGAACTTGTATAACTTGGCCAGTCAATGCTCTTTCTTTTATAGAGCGTTCAGATGATGGGTTTACGTTTCCGATGATGGGATGACGTTTATGATGGGCTGACAGCAGCCCATCGTTGTGGTCGATCACTCAGCTAATCGTTGATTTGGACGACAGTGTGCACGAGCCTTTAGTCAGCAAAAGCTACTTTGGCACTTTTGCTAAATTTAAAGGTTGACTTGCAACAAAATTCACATTACAGTTATTTGATATGAAAAGATTCACCATGTCTTACTCTGTTGTGTTGTAGGTGCAAAATATGTGGAAAGGTGATTAAAAGCTCTTAAAAGCTCAAAAACGAACAGAAAATCGCAGCCACACGAGACCGCCGTAGTTTGGATTCCCTTTCCAAAACGGCTCAAATGTGATGTTGTTGTGAGAGATGGTTTCTGTTTACACTTTCATGCAACCTTATTCGTCGAAATATTTTCACAAATATACTTCACGCATTCAATAAAACCATGTCTATTGTTCTTACGCGTCTGTTTTATCGTCATCGTAATGCTGTCACTTTTAGCCGTGATATCTTATAACTTACCGTAAAAATTCGTTTGATTTTTTAGCCTTAGCTTGAAGGAGTACATATCATTGTCTGATAATCATTACGAGCCTGTTGGTCACTTGTGATAATCGAAAAGCGCTGCAAAAATTATTTGCGAAGTATTGGGTCACATGATCAGATTACGACTTGCCGATTAGACCAAACCGAAACAAAACTGTAAAGTACCGAGCATCTATATTTGATACGGGGTCTTCGGTAAAACCCGAAGTGTTTGTCATAAACTATTGCTACGATAAGTTTATATTGAGCTTTGTATTGCCTTTCAATTCACGTGAGAACATCACGTGACAAGACGATAACCAAGTTTCATGACTACGTCATCAAAATAAAGAGATTCCAATCTTCGGCAGCTTTTCATTTTTGAGCTTTTAAGAGCTTGTAATAATATTTCCACATATGTGACACCTGCAACACAACAGAGTAAGACATGGTGAATCTTTTGATACCAAATAACCGTAATGTGAATTTTATTGCGAGTCAACCTTTAAGGTGATCAACCATAGCAGTGAAACTATTAGACCTGGTATAGTGTTATGATAAGGAGAAGAAAGTGAAGAATACAGAACATGGATACACAAGTTGGAACTAGTGGCAAAGTTACAAGGTCTGGCTGCGGCAAAGTCATCTGTGCTACTGTTCCTGGATAGATGAGCTTTCTGGTTCATGAACGTCATTCAAATGTCATTCATTATCTTAGGAGATTAAAATTGATCACCAGCATCTAAAGAACAATATCTAATTGCATTGAACATTGATTGCTATACTGTGTATGGCAAATTATGTGAGCAGATGCTACAAGGTGATGAAATAGTGTAAATTTATCTATCTGACTTACAAAAGCTAGTAGGTGATTTAGGACAGACCTGCTCAGATCTACTGCTCAGCTGTGTATTCCTAGTAGCTGACCAACTGAAGTTGCTAAACAACTAAGAGCATCTGCAGCAGTAAAAGTTGAGGAATTAGATAAAGTTGTTGCTTCAAAAAAGCTTCACCAGAACTTAGCGACTACCTCCTCCGATGGCAGTGTATGAACAGAAACATTCAATGTACTTTTAGTTCTGGATTTAGCCATTATGCTTGGGAATGTCCTACTGGGAGAAAATTACGGTCATCACTCAGCTAACAATCTATTTGCTGCTTTTCTTGTAACCTTTGGTCATATTAGCAGGTATTGTCAAAACAAAAAAGTTGGAAATGACACTGAGGAAGTGTTCACATTGGACACTCTCCAAAGCAACGCAGTAAAGCAGATGCTCCTATTATTGCAGCATGTTTACATGTTAAAGTCTGAATCACCAACAAATTTTAACTGTCTACATTCTACTATAGTTGCAACAAAAGAGAGTTGGTAGTTAAAAATATGTAATAATTGATGATAGTTGCTTCACAGCAGGAAACAGAGAAGCCCAAAGCCTGTGTTACGAAATTGATGTCCAGAATAGCTGGCTGAAGTCGCAGGATGAGTAAATACATGAAAATGTAAGTGGGATAATTTCACACGGTTGACTTGCAACAAAATTCACATTACAGTTATTTGGTATCAAAAGATTCACCATGTTTTACTCTGTTGTGTTGTAGGTGCCAAATATGTGGAAATGTGATTACAAGCTCTTAAAAGCTCAAAAACGAACAGAAAATCGCAGCCACACGAGACCGCCGTAGTTTGGATTCCCTTTCCAAAACGGTTCAAATGTGATGTTGTTGTGAGAGATAGTTTCTGTTTACACTTTCTTGCAACCTTATCCGTCGAAATATTTTCACAAATATACTTCACGCATTCAATAAAACTATGTCCGTTTTGGAACCGTTTTGGAAAGAGAATCCAAACTACGGCGGTCTCGTGTGGCTGCGATTCACTGTTCGTTTTTGAGCTTTTAAGAGCTTGTAATCACATTCCCACATATTTGGCACCTACAACACAGCAGAGTAAAACATGGTGAATCTTTTGATACCAAATAACTGTAATGTGAATTTTGTTGCAAGTCAACCTTTAAGGCAGTATTACAGCTTAACAATGAAAAGAAGGTGAGGCCATTCATGGGCTACAGTCATTGTGTACATAGCAATTTTAATAGTGAAGTGGTAGTATGTCAGAGAAAGCTGAGGTAATGGAGAAAAAAAGAAGACAATGTTTGTCTAATAAACCTTCCAAAGTTCATTTGCAACTTCAGGTTGATGTCACATTGCAGAGATTTCAAGTTGTGCGCTTCAAACAAAAGCTATGTATATGTGATGACATCACATGGGTGGTGAGCTGAATGTCGCTCACAAGGTTATGACAAAATATTTTGACCAAAACTTTGTCATTTGATAAGATTGGACATAGCGGAACTGATCATTATATAGACAACATACTGGTCAGCTAATCAGTGGTATTCGTGTCAGGAGTAAGGCAACTTCTAAAACTGTTCAGTTTCCTATACAGATGCATGAGAGACAAACCATGATTCAAGAGTTGTGGGTCTGAAAGTCAAAAAATCTACTCAAGGTCTATGTAAAGTCCCCACAAGGTCCACGCAAGGTCCACGCAAAGTTCCTTTGATTGGCGAAAGATAGTGAGCTACCTGAAATTCATTCAGGAATTACCAAAAGACAGTTAGTTATATTTTCTCTGTAGAAATTGATTTGGACAATATAATGTAGCGAGATTGCTTAGACCAAATATTGGAGAGTAATCTGTAATCAAGAATGTAATTAGAGTGGCATGTTGTTACGTAAAACGCACAGTAATCTCTGGGATAGGGGTGAGAAAGATGTTGAAGGGAGTTTCAGAGCTTTTAACTAAGGAAAACTGGCTGGTGGGAGGTGACTTATGCTACTACAAAATGTGGTAAGTTACGGTGCAGTACAAATAACATTGCAATGGGATGTTGTGTAGAGTAAAATTAGACAACAACAACATCGTAGACGGCGCTTCAGGCCTGAGAAGCATCAATGGTGGTGCAAACATAAATGTTGCAAAATAGATGACTTTGCAAAAGTCGTCAATATGGCAATGAAGTGACAACTGAGAGATGTGACATTAATGACAGACTTGGCAATTGTATTGAGATGAGTAAACTCTGTCTTGACCGATAGCAGCAGTTTAAAAATTAAAGATAGTGGCTTATGAGAGAAAATAATAAAAAGGTATCTTGGTTTAATTAGTGAGCTGATCAAAGATAGTGGATTATTCATCGGAATGACCTTGGTGAAATCAGAAGAAGACAACGCTAATAAACTTGCATGGGCTTTTCATATACGACTGAACAAACATCAGTGTGTTACTTCACAAGTGTCAAATGACCTCATCAGCAAGTTGTGTACTTACCATGACGCTGATCACTTTAGTGTTGAGACATCTACTTACCTGGCCGAATCTACTTACCTGGCCGAATCTACTTACCTGGCCGAATCTAAGTAGGGAGAAGATGTCGACCAGAAGATGATCAAGAATGTAATGAAATAATGTAATCTGTGTAAAGGAATTGACCCTGCTTCAGCTAACTAGAAAAGAGGGCATATATACATGTAGGTGGGAAAAGTTAATGCCAGAAACTAGCTGTAGGCGTTACTCTATATAATGCAGTACCATATCTTACTATCATTGAATGCGGGCCGAGTAACTCTCTACTTTTAGAGCGTTAACAACTTGTATTGCAGGAATAAAATAATTTCCTGAGACTTGAATTTTTATAAGTTCCCATTAATCTGAAAGTTTGTTTATTTTTTTATAAAGCTAATGATGCCAGCAATGTCTCTTTATTGATGCCTAGTCTCTTTTATTTAGAACATTTAGTGATCAGATTGAGACTGGCAGAAATTTATCAATGACCTCTTCAGTAAATATATAAGAACTTTTGAAAAGATTAAATAGAGAAGGATAGTTGAAGATCATTTGGCAGCAGCTGTAATTCGCTGGTTAGTGTGCTGACTTATGGTTAGTCGCTAAGCGGTTGGAATCACTCAAGGACCAATGGTGGAGTTAAGAATGGCATCCAACCGTACTTGCACTTTAGCAAATTCTTGTAGAATATGCGCACAGTAAATCTTATTCCAAAAGAAAGACCATTCGCGGCGGTAACCCCAAAATGACTCCTAATGGGAAAAGCCCAAATAGGAAAGAAGATTTGATCAACCTATAAATTATCCAAAAGCCAAAACAGACATAGTTGAATGAATAGATTGATGTAGAGTAGCATTATGTTATCTGTCTCACCACAGATAAAAAACTAACAGGTTGGAGTTAGTCTACCATGCATCTGGATGCCATGGCATTGCGCAATGGTTTGACTTAATGTCTCTGATAGCCACAGGGTTTGCGCTATCAAACCAATTGCAATTTATAAATTCTAACCCGTCTTTATTTTTTGCCTGTGTTTACTCAGTTCAAAACCATCTACAATTAATCATCAACAACTATTTACTCGTTTTAAATTGCAAAAAAGAAGTAAAAATAATAAAACTGTAAATAATTAAAGGTTGTCAAGATTGTTGGTAAGATTGTTACATGTTTGTTAGAAAACAGTATTTTTAAAAATAATAAAATTATTTGTTGAAAAGGCTTTTAGTTGGAGTGCCTTGACTTGACCGCTCACAATAGTAGCTGTTTATCGCTTTTTCAAAGGGTCACAAAGATTTCTCAAAAACGAGGTAGGAGAGCATTACTCTAGTCATATTAAACCGATGAAAATATTAAAAAACCTTTCTAATGTTTTATTTCCTTTTTTTCTAATTATAACTAATATATTTGATTTATATAGTAAAAGTCAAATACTCAAAAACTTTTGTAGCAAACTAATAAACTCATGTGATCTACATCTTTACACAAACACAATAGTTATAGGTCCTACTTTCGGTGCGTTCAGTTATATATGAAAACTTCCATTTGGCTTTTATGTATTTTACTTCTTTTGTAGTTTGTGGGCTCTTCTCAACATTACATGCCTCGCTTGCAACATTACTGTGAGCACATGCATGACATCTATTCACTTACAGAAAAAAGTAAAGCTAAAAAACTAGATAAACGAGGATAAAAATATTCCAGTATGCTAAACCTTTGATTCAAAGCTTTCTGGAGGCTCATTTTGTTCATGATAAGCCTGTAGTCGAAGGTATCTAGCTTCGCTTTAGCAAATCTTGTCCAACCTCATTTTAATTACCATTTCTGTCAGTTAACGCTTAACGCTTGTTAAACTTGAGTTCCTTACTTGCTACTAACCTGAGTGCTGCGCTATGAGGAAGGATTGGCTGGGGTTATAAATCAACCATAAGTCATTGCACTCATGCTAGTAACTAAACAAAATACTGCAATAGTTTAGTAATCGGGCCTCTGTCAAGCTTTCGTAATCAGCAGAAAGTGCAACGAAGCTTTGCTCTAGTTCTCCTCGATTGCTATCTGTGTAGCTATCAAATAAAAAGCAGACACCCTAGTAGTTTTAAAGATGACAAATGTTTGAGTAACAGCATACTTTTATATATTCAAAATTATTCTTACAAAATATTGTTTACTCATTAATGAAATATACTAACATTAATTTTACCATTATATTACTTTTAAAAGCTGTCTGGCATGGTTTTACTTTTGTGATTTTCAAAGCACAAGGTATATTTGAAGCAATGAGAGTTGCCTTACCTTTTGTAGTTTTGTTTATGACAATTCTGATCATCTATAAGAAATAGAGCTCATAACTCCAAGAAAATATCTATATGGAAATTGACACACTATAATGCTTGCTTAGTCAAGCAGTATCCAGTTAGTAAAGCAGTTAACTATGATTTGATGCGAGGATATGTTTTAATGGAGTCGCTTATGCTTCAGCTTATGCATGCATACAGACATACAGACATACAGACATACAGACATACAGGCATACAGGCATACAGACATACAGACATACAGACATACAGACATACAGACATACAGACATACAGACATACAGACATACAGACATACAGACATACAGACATACAGACATACAGACATACAGACATACAGACATACAGACATACATACATACAGACATACAGACATACAGACATACAGACATACAGGCATACAGACATACAAGCATACAGACATACAGACATACAGGCATACAGACATACAGGCATACATACATACAGACATACAGACATACAGACATACAGGCGTACAGACATACAGGCATACAGGCATACAGACATACAAGCATACAGACATACAGACATACAGGCAAACCAAACCGACACAGTTGTATCCAACCTTGCTTACTATAAAGATATGCCGTTTATAGCTTATCTGTAATTAAGAATGTTTAACTTTAACATTATATAAATAATTCAATAGTTATTTGTTACAGTCCATTGCTTAGGATTGCACAAACATTTTAAGCTGATAAAATTTTCATTTAGTCTTAGTTATCAGTCACAGATGATTAGCCAACTCTGCTTACCTAACTACTGATAATATTTTAACCATTTGAGTTCAATAAAAAACTTAAACCATCATCTATAGGTTTAGAATCTCTGCTGAACACGCTTAGAACATGTGAGGCATGATAATGCACTTTTTTATATTTAGTTTTATATAAATATATAAATATGTAAAGACCCAATCGCTGGTCTTTATTGTACCAACTGCCATGATATATAGGGGGCTGGTCCAAATAGGTTTTAGTAGCTGTCTTGCAGCCTAAACCATGATAGAAAGTTTAAAAACTAGCAAATTAAGATTTCAACAGTCCTACAGTCGAAAGCCTGCATTTTCTATCCATGATTCAAAGGTTGTGTTTATGGTAGGATATTGTGGGTTACCAAATAAAATGTACATCAGCAGCAAACTGTTACAGTTCTTGCTGTAGTTTTTTTCATATTGTATATGCCAGTTTGAAAGATTTGTCCTTCCCTCCATACCCCCTCCCAGTTAACAAAATTTATATATCCTCAAAATCTCAATACTTCTATCTTGATTGGTAATAGTGACAATGCCTAATTCCTAATCATCGCTTTAACAATAAAAGGAAATGTGTAGCATCGTTTGTGGATTCTGCCAAAGCTATGATCTAGCAGACGACAAAAAGAGAAGGTGTGGGACTGGTTAGAAGTGGGCATTTCTATACATAGTCCTGTTTACAGTGCGAACATTCAAATAATGGCCTAGTAGATGCTGACAGCTGATTTAATTGGAGATTCATGAAGGTGACTATTTTGAAACTGGATTTTTATTAAAAAGAAATTTCTAAGTATTTATAAATATTAGTTATTGATTACCTGTAAGTAAAATTACTTCTTTCTATTGTAAAAGTTGCTTTAGAAATATCGTGGTGTCGTTTAGAACAGCTTTTGACTATGCCATAAGAGATTAATAAAAATATATTTTACTAGTTACTACTTGCTACACAGTTTACAATGTTATTGCCGGTCACATTTTTATTCAAATAACAAATTTTAATAGTTGTTTTACTCATAAAACATGATAAAAAGATAATAAAATGCCACAAAACCTTTTTCATCTTCTGGATACAATAAGATGATTATCCTAAAACGTCATCAAGCTACTGATTGTCTAGTTTTTAAACCTTCAAGTTTCAAGAAGTAACTCATATTTGCTAGTTCTATCTAGTAGTTTTAGGTAGCGCTAATGTTTATTCTATTGTTTGTGATAATTTCACTATTGAAACCACCATGACAGCTGTTCTGCTTTGCATGTTTCAACTGCATGAGTGGTTATGAGTAGGTATGAACCTTCCAAAGTTGAACAGATGTCCATCCCCTAGTCTTTTGGTTGGTGTTCATGTCTGTTTCTCGATACAAACAGCGGAGCAGCTGTAACCTAGGCTATATCTGCAAGATGGAAGAACATTTTACTACTAGCAACAGTAACGGTAGTCATTCAGTTTTCATTGAACAGAAAAATAACAAAGAATCTAAACAGTGAATATCGTTATTTACTCTTTTTCATAATTATAGTCATTGTTTTCAAGGTAAACCTCAATTTCTGTTAAAACTCAAATGCTGTAACCTTTTGTTATATATATACGCAATCCTGTTAGATAGACATTATGTAACATCTACAGATGTAGCTCTCTATAGTAGCAAAAACACAAGCATACAACCCGTTTACGTTATTTCACAAGTCCGAACCAACTGAAACTGTGACATAATCAAAAATTGCCAAGGGAATTACTTGGCTGTGAAACTTGAAGGTAAAAAACAGCTTTCACGCCTCATTATGTCTATTTCTTAAAGTTACTGATCAAAGACATGTGTCTGTTATGATATCATTACAGCGTGACGAAATAAAGCTATTTAAAGTGCTAATTGTTAAGGCCCTTCTGAGAACGGAGTTATTTTACACTTTTGTTTGTTGGGCTATGTTTAATTATTTATGCATTTTTATATTTTCATTGTGTGAGCCTAAATAAACTGTTTCAACTAATTGCTGTTCATTTTGTTACAAAAAGCTATTAAGAAAATGTAAGTTATGTGGTTACATCCTGAAGAACGATTTATCAATTTTGATCAAGGTATGGATGTCCATTAATTATTCTTTTTAGCTGTATCTGCTAATGTAATGTACTGATGACCAAATTAATCTAATACTTAAAGCTTTATCAAACTTGCGTGACTCCGTATTAATTATTAACAGTAAGTCATAAATGAACTTGTCATTTCAAATATTACGTAACGATAAAATACGAAGCACATTTGAGAGCACTTGTTTTACCACCTTCCCAAAATGTGGTAGACTAAACCGTCAAAACATTTTTCTTATTTGTGCTTTAGTGTTCGTCAACCTCTCCTTCTTTCTTTCTCGTTCCTTTTTACTTTTTTCATAACCTGGTCTATTTCTTCCATTTTCATTTAAAAATTTACTTGCTTTTTAATAGCAGTCATTATCTGCCAAGTGCACAAAATCATCAACAAAAAATATATTAGCAAACTTATTTGCACGCCTTTAACTCTGGACAGCCACATGTATTTATTTTTCAGTGATTCAATTCTTGGCTTTTCGAATAGTCATGTGGCCCAAATACCACCCTTTGTTTCATATATTTTTACTTACCTAAAACAATGGGTCAGTAGTTCTGCTTAGTTTATAAAGAACCTATATACGACTTCTGCGTGATGCATGCGTCACTAATAGTTAATATTAAACAGCGTAATACGTGAGAAATTGAGTGTAGTGTAGTATACCTCTCATCCAGTCACGTAGAGTTCATCTACATTTAAATCGTCTTTACACCCTTACAATTGAGTTGTTAAATTCTTTCATCCTTAAAAAAAAGAATGCTGGAGAAAGATATCGAGGTGATAAGGGTGAAAGCTGAAAGAAAGAAGTGGTATTCTGTAACATTTTCTGACCTTTTGAAGGTTGCTATTATCATTGATCTTAAGTGCTCTTGTATTGAACAAAGGTTGCTCATGTATAATCAATCAAACTTCTTCATCCAGAACAGGAAGGAGTGGGCTCACTAGTTCTACTTAGCAATCAGAAAATCAGTATTTTTTTATCTTATTTGGGCAACACTAATAATATGATGGGACCAATTGTATTTCTGATATTCATACACAGAACTTAGCGACACAACCTATGACATGAATGTACGGAGGACACTGTGAGCCACTGATCAATCCTAACTGAAGACACTGTGAGCCACTGACCAATCCTAGCTGAGGACACTGCGAGCCACTGACCAATCCTAGCTGAGGACACTGTGAGCCACTGACCAATCCTAATTTGCGCTGAAAATAAAAAGTTGGTGACTATGTAAATAATTGGGCTTCCGGAATACCTACGTTAAGGGTATGCCTATGGAGTACACACACCGCATTTGAATTTCAGTTGCGTATCTTTCAAAATTGTAGAAGAATTGCTAAAGTTTTTGTGCTGATTGGGATGCATGTCAGTGTACAAGAAGCAGCTCACAGACACAGTTCTTTTTTTACAGCTCAACGAAAAAGGATCTTTGAAAAATGTAGCCTGTGATCTTAATCAACATTTGATGTTTGTAGGCTTTGATTACCGGCTCTGGGCTTATTACTACCGTTTTAGGTAAATGCTAAAAATTATGTAATCAATTCGCTTGCGATTTTCCTATGATCACTTGAGTAATTACCATTTTGATCGCTTATCGATGAAAGTAGCAAGTGGAAAACAACTCAAAGTTTAAGGGTTCACCTACATATCCACATAGGCATACCCACAGTAAACTATAAATAATTTCATGTGTTCTCTAAAGAGCACTGGGTAAAAAATTGATGCCAAAAGTTTTGCTTCAGTAGCGTAAACAATGCCTAGCGGCAGTTGCAGAAGTGAACATCATTTTTTATTTTGGTGATGAGCAGCAAATCATAAACATTAATTAATATAACTACACATGTTTGGGGACAAGCAGAGGCAGAGTCTCGTAAGTCTATTTGTATAAGAGACTGATCACAGTTGTAGTCTGTACAGCATGGTGTTTTCAGCATGGTGCAGTTTTCAAGCGATGTTTACCTTGCAATAGTTTTTAAACAGGTTCATGCTGATGTCCCAGATTTTCACACCTACAGAAAGAACACAGAGGATCCTTACATTCTTGTGCAAACAAAATGATCCTGCAACTGTTGCCCCAATCAGCGCTGGATCACCTTTACTCACAACCTACTAGCTAAATCTGCAAGTACTTACCTCTGGCAATGCTGCAAGTTAAGGTTACATTGTTCTATACTTCCTAGTAATTTAATGAATTGCCAAGTTTGAAGCACTTGCTCTTGTATATTGCAAGGAAACCACTTATATCTTTTTAGTTGTAAGATTTTTAGAGTTTGACCTTTGCGTGACATGGCATATGTGTCATACCGGTTATGAACTGAGATATAATACCTTAGTTGAACATTTGGCTTCTTTAACAAGAGAACTAGCTACTACTACTGTGTTATGAACTGTGTGTGGACGGTGTACTGTAGAGCATTAGAAATAGTAGTGCTCACTGAATTGCGTCGTTCCTTTAAAAATATTCTGTTAGCTGAAATCCGAAAACCGTATTGCCGTATATGCAAATATAAAAAAGATATGGTTGTATTTGCCAATATAAAAACGGTATTGTTGTATTTGCTTATAAAATTAGATCACAACATCGCTGATATGCAGCCCAGAACCTCTTGCAATTTAAGAATTTGTTTTTTCAAATCGCATAACAACCCTGCTCAATAATATCTGTTTTATACAAAAGTTGGAAAATTCTACTTAATTTTGTATATTGAAAACATAGACCTATTAACTATACCTGTATAGTTAATAGGTCTATGATTGAAAATAACAACAATAGTTACTTTGTTACTAGTTGCAGGCCTAAATGAGCATTCTCACTCCTTAAAGGTTTCTGTTTTCAATTTGATCTTTTATGATTTTTCAATTAAAAATTTTTTAGCATTAGATTAAAAACTTTTGCCTAAAATCTTTTATTTTGTAATATAGATTTTGTAAGCTTATTTCAGTAAATAGTTTCGAAACAATCTATCTAATAGTCATTATCAGTCTTTCAACAAGTGCCTTGTGTTTCTAATTATCATTTCATGGCTTCAAGCAAACCAATGATAATTACACTCTTATAGTAGGCAAAACCTAGATATAGTGGCTGAATAAGTAGCCTTGCCTGTGATGAGCTCTCTAATCATGTTCTTTGCCCTTGGCTGGACTTGACATTGTTATGGCAATTGCAGGCAGCTCATGTCAGCGAATCATCAATCAGCAAGCAGTCTACACCACTCAATGGCAAGCACATAAATTGGATAGTATTCGGTCACCTTCACATAGTCGTAGTTCAACCAACAAAGTTCAGACAATAGTTCAGCGCTCACATGAGCCCATCATGTGACAATATTCAATAGATTAATTGATTTTATCAGCAATAGACCTCTCATCGAGGGCGAGTAACTTAATAGCCGCCTTCTTTTTAAAATTAGGTATTTAGCTTCCATTCTTCAAGTTACCTCTATTTTTCATATTACAAAATGGATATGTAAATATTTATTGTTTAATGTAGCCTGAAGTGATTCAATGACAACAATAATAGCTTTGTTGTGTCTATTGATCACTATTGACAAGTTGAAATACTATCACATTATTGTATTGAGAGATTAGTAGGCCTATAGGAACATGTGTAACCTTTTCGCGTTGTCAGGGTACGCTTACTTATGACAACAGGAAATATTATAGAATATTACCAGCATGTATTTCAACTTGATAACATTGGCACTATATGACATTACAGCTAGAGTACATTACTTTATCCTTGAAAGAAAGAGTTATTCATCTGAATAATGTTTTCACTCAAAAGATTACATTATTCCATAACGTTTTGAGTAAAGATGCCACCTGAATAGTTTGTTTGCAAATTTTAAAACATTTAGCGATTTAATGATATTATGTTTTTAAAACAATTTTCAAACAGGAAGTAAAAATCAGTAATATGTTCCATAATGGCTTAGCGTGGCAGATGCTTACGTCTCTACTGCATTACATCAGCATCTCTGTTAGCATGCTAAAGGCTGTTGAAATCTCTTTATTAATATACAGATGTTAGTTTTTAGTGAATAGTTAAAAGATAAATAAGGACATAAATATTCCTGTTTTCTTATGAATGAGGCGCATGATTACATGGAGCTCTCTTGCTCAATAAAGAGTTGTTCACTAAATTATGTCAACTAGACCTAGAAAAAAGTTATATTACCATCTAAAACTCGGAAGATCGAAATCATGTTGTAGCAAAAATTGCTAACTTTTGTAATAAAAACTCAGTGGAGTCTCTGATTCGTTGAATAGAAATGGCTGAAGGAAACGGTTTATTACACAGAGCCCCGTTATAGAATTTATATTTTGCCTTTTAGCTCACAATCCATCCTAATTTAAGAATTTTTTGGTAAATCCAGCGTATAAGACTACTTTTAACAAAATATTGTTGCATAATAACTAACTATCCCAGCCTCATTCCCAGCCAAATAAGGCATATAACATATACTATACATATAGCTATACTATATATTATAAGGCATATACTATACATATAGCTATACTATATATCATAAGGCATGTAGCATATACTATATATATAACTATACTAGATATTATAAGGCATATAGCATATACTATACATATACCTATACTATATATTATAAGGCATATAGCATATACTATACATATAGCTATACTATATATTATAAGGCATATAGCATATACTATACATATAACTATACTATATATCATAAGGCATGTATCAAGGTGGATTACTTGCAACTACATGCGATCAGGCAACAAATAAATAATCTATAATCCTATCTGTTTTCTACCAGTACAACTATATTAGTTTTTTCAATTTATCAACAGGATAATGGAAAGTCACTTGAGGCCGAAGGGTTGTCAAGTTATTGGTTCTGCATTGCATGCAGAACCAATAACTTGACACTACAAATTTAATGCCAGAGAGATAATCATTTTGGCAAAAGCTTAAATTTCTAGTATTTACCTTTGGTGCTCAGGTAACTCAATTTGATTGCCGTATTTAGCATAAAAGCTTTCCGTTTTGCGTACCCAAAATACAACCATTATATCCTTCATCCTATCTGTTACTGTTTTATGTACTGAAGTGGTTACTTAGAAGTATCTGTACGTGTTTCAAAGAAACTAGCTTAAAAAAACTAAGATTAAAAACTGCATTTTAAGTTAGCTTTAATCTCAATTTTATAACCACTATAAGAGTAGAGTACAACATGGGAGCAAAATACTTGGCGACCTTTTCAAATACATGTTTGTTGCTTTAATATCAAACATACTGCACTGGGCAAAACTATTTAGTGACATTTAGACAAGTATGAGCTGGATAGATAAACAGCCTATTTCAGTTTTTTAGCTCCTAACCATTCGGTAGCAAAAAGAATGGAATGTACATATAGGTATCCCATAACGAGTGGTTTCCTCGTGTGTCATACTACCTGTGTATTATTACTTGCGGAAACTAGTAGATTGCTGGTTTGGTAACGACTGATGAGTTCATCTATTCGACACGCTAGTGTTTCCAAACCGCTGTCACTTTTTATGATTGGGATATTCATAAGAAGCGATATAAATGGGTGTGTTTAAATAAAAGAAGGAAGTATTCAACCGATGTCTCATGTCATCCACCTTTTCAGTTAGAATGGAAAACGAAAGATGATTTTTGCACTTTGTTTGTCCTATTACATATAACCCTGTGCATAGTGACAGCCATAACTTGTGTCATTAGGTTGAAACTCTACTATACATGTATAGCATTAATGGGGGCTGCATGGCAACTTCGATGAACCATTATACAGTTGAGCACTTTTTTTTAACAAGAAAAACGGTTGCAAATTGTGTTTAAAAATCAAATAAACGATTATAATTTAAAAATATGCTGCATAAGAAAGATTTAATGGGAGCCATAAAACTCTGTGTTTTGTTTCTAATATTAAAATTAGGTATCTAGCTCTGAGGGTGCAAAACCTGTTTCAGACAGATTACTGTAGACAGTTCTTCAACAGATTTAATGTCCATCTAAACCCTATGAAAGCGTCTTTCTTGGCATATGTGATCTTGTCAGAAAACCTTTGTTCTTTATAAATCTTGTGTGTGTAGAGCTGCACGCTTGCAAAACCTGTAATGACAAGATTCTGCACTATCTGCTGTTAAGTTCATCCTTGGGATTATGTATGGGGATACCGGATTTAATTGGGCAAGTCAAGGCTGAAGAGCCAATGAGAGAACTGAACTCACAAGATTCAGCCACCTATACATACTTAGCATAGTGTAGGTATATAAGGACCTTGTTGAGATCATCTTCTGCATATCTAACCATCACTTCTTATTATATCTTGACAAGCGTCTGCAAAATCGGAGTTGCCATGATAGCGAATGCACAGCATTACCTTTTGCTGGTGTCACTCATCACAGTGGTATGCTGCCGAAACTCTCCTCAGACCGGCAGCAACCAAAGAATACGTCATAGTTCGGGACAGGAAGAGGACACGGACAGTAATGTATTTAGTGATAGCAACATTTTAGCTAGGCTGCAGACCGACATTTTGAACAACCTGGGCATGTCAGAGTTGCCAACACCTACCAACCAGCTACCCGTACCAGACTACGCGAGGCAGCTTGCGCTTGAGGAAGCTTCATCTGATCAGCCAGAAACACATTTCATGGAAAAGAGTTCACATCTATTGCTTATAGCTAAAAAAGGTAAGCTTACTAACCGACTACACATCTAGGTAAGAGATGAGTTCTTGCTCAATTCATATTTACATGTAGTAGCAAAATTTAACAATTGTGAATGCATTGCTCCCTTTACATATTTTTAAAACAAACATGGTTGCTATATACAAACTCAGGTTGGACAATGCACAATATCAGCACAAAAATATACTTCCTGTTTTTCATCTTAGCAATGATTAAAAACATTACAAACTTTTCGCTATCGAATAAAGAATGTCAATGACTTTCACCACTCCAAATAGAAACTTTTGTTTGTCTTTTAACAACTTTTTAGTATTTAGTATCAGCTGCATAAACCAAAAATTATTTTATGAATGCTTGATTACCGAAGGTATTCACTGTTGATAATTCCAACCTAATGATCACAGCTGTGTGTATATGATCACCTAACAATTTATACTTTTCTTACGACGATGAGAGTTTTGAGAGAATTAGTTGCTACTAACATGTGGCCTTAACTTTTTATTGAAACACGAGAAACTGGCAAAATTTGAAAATATATTTTTTGCTGTTTTTTTCAAGATAGGCCATACAAAAAGTACTAAGTCACATGACACAGGTGCTTTCTCGGAGAGTTCAGGTAGAAAGCTAAAGGACCGACGCAAAAATGAGTAAACAATGCCATTTTATGTGTTGGTTGTAATCTGACCTTTTACACTAGCAAAACAGTCGGCAGCTGTTGCAGACTCAGACAAGTATGTCGGCATACCAGCAATTATGTTTGTCCTGCAGACTACTCCTTCCTTTCAATACGCGCACCAGTTTAGACTGGTCTACTCATTAGCTCCAAAAACACACTTTGAATTTGTTGAAAAACAACAATCCACAACCTAACCGCTAAAATATCATTTATAAAGAAATGATGTTTATGATCATTAGAGGTTCTTATAGTATTTAATTACTCAAATAAATCAATTCACATATCTTCAGATGTGAGGCTTTAGAAGAAACAGAATTCCATTATAGCACGGCTTTACCATCAGTAAACTATTTGGCCTCATGATACTTTGATCTTAATTAATCTACCACGCATTCCTGATCACCTCTACATCAGACCTCCACATAACAAATCCACAGCCTTTAGTTGATCTCCTCAAACTACCATCTATTCTGATTATAACTCATTGAGCCCACAACAGAACTTTTGCTTGTCTTCACTTATAAGAAATGTCTTTTTACAGTACAAACTGAGCATTTTGGAGAAACTATTCGGTTCGTTGTCAATGCTGAGGACAGGAATTCAAGATTGTCAGAAGCGAAACTCTACTACTATCTCAGCGCCTCCAATATTACCATATCCGCTGACAGCGCCAACGATAAGTTGCTACTCAGACTCAGCTTGCTAAAGGAAGGTGAGCATGGCAAGATAAGATCCGTGCCAATAAAAAGTTTAGAAATTCATCGTCATCTCATCGGCTGGCATAGTCTACAGATTCCTATAGATCTTATCTCACAGCTCCTCACTGATGACTCTATCCCACCAGAATCCAACAGCACGATCAACCTTCAATTGACCTGTTTGAACTGCAATAACTACCAAGCCTTTCCAGACACAATCACCAAAGAAAATGTGCCTTTCTTGAAAATAAATTCTAGGCGACGGAGAACGAGGCGAAATGGTGCGAATCGGTGCAGTACCGGAAGCTGTTGCCCGAGAGAACTGATTGTGGACTTTCAAGCGATGGGTTGGGATTGGGTTCTGTTCCCTAAAAGGTATACCGCCAACTACTGTGCGGGTACTTGCTCCAACTCACCCGCTGACAGAGCTACAATGTCCTCACAAACTCATATAATTGACGCCATGTTAAACTACATGCGTTCTGGAAGAGCATCATCTTGCTGCGTACCAGCCTCTGAAGAATTTCTAGAGAACTTCACTTATGTAGACCAAACCGGAAACATACGAACATCAAGCAAAACTATACGAACCATACACAGCTGCAAATGCACGTGAACTTTCGACTCTGCAACTTATTTATTTTCATGTATTATATACATTTTCTAAATTTATTGTTTAGACAAGATGGCTACAGCACATCGTTAAGCCGAAGATCTTAGACTAGTATAAATAACACTTCATGCGGTGTTTTCAAACAGCATTTTAGCAGATCTCATTTCCTGGTGATACATGTATATACATCCGATGTATCCTCAGAGTCTTCATGTTGTTGTTCAAATGTAAATTTATGTACTCTGTGCATTTTAATTCATGAACATTTTTAATCAATACGAGCACAATCTGTGATATTAAAGGGGAGATTAATCTCTATAATGGTTCCTTCAAATCTAAATCCATGTCTGCAGCGTACTCAGTACCTAATGTTTTCAAGCAGTAATCCTGCGCAACTCCGTCTCAACATATCTATGTTACCTTAATATATTATTAAATATAAATTCTAAATCTATAGAATTTCTACACTTGTTTACGTAAACTAAATTTGTAATTTGCTGTACATATATGCTAATGCCACAGCAAATGGTACAAATGCAAGATTTCCAATTTACGACAATAACGTGGTGAAAAATAACGTGGTGACAAATAACTTCCTACTTTAAATAACCGCTCAACAGGTTATCATTACGGCAAATGATTTCAATGAGATTATTGATTATTGGTCATGAATGCTTACTAAGAGATCAAGAGGTTAAACGGGTTAAGTAATCTTCTTTAGCTTGAGAAGTAAATTTTTGTTATATTTTTATATAAATACTGTAGCAAATGCTAAAATAACAATAATTTTAAAGAACTATTTGAAGTTTGGCAAAAGGGTCTCAACAGCTTGCACTGATGTACACACTACTGAATGCTATGATTAAACAAGCTTACAATGCCACATGCAGTACAGATTTCGTACTTACAGTTTACCTTGTGGAGCCTGAGACTTGACAAATCCACTCTATTTATGCTTCAATAACTCAAAATAAAAATTGAAGACACACGGACACCAAGTATTACAGCTTTTTAATGCAGTGTACCGATTGAACATACACGCATTTGTATAAAAAATGACATTTCGCAAACAAACATAGTTGAGCCATGATAGCAGGATTAGCTGACAAGAATACTTCTACTCAGCAAGTAATTTTCATTTATCAAATATGGTTTCGTAACTAGGATAGGGCTTTGGAGCTCGTAATAGAACGGATGGTGTTAATATAAAACAGATGAATGAAAGTTTTTATATAAAGACCAGCTGTTAATATAGAACACAAATATGGCTTTAACTCAAATAGTAAAGGATAAACGCCATTCAAGACTGTGCTATGATCTCATGTAACAGGAGTATAGGTCAGCTGAAATTCTTCTACTAACTATGTTAAAATTACTTCCAAATATTCCATAGTTATTTGGTTTGATAGGAAAAGACAAGATTGTCCCAGGTGATTGGTGTTTCCCGAAATAGGCATTTCAAGTGACCGAGTTTATGAAAAAACTTAAGTGAAATCATCATCTAGCTTCAACTACTTCGCTCTCTATACTATAACCAACTGTAAGAAAAATTTGCTACAGTTTAGTTATAGTCTAGGTTATAGCATAGGTTAGGTTAGTTTAGGATTTTATTTGCTACTAAGTTTCTCAATGTAGTATGTAAATTCACAAAGAAATTACAATTGGAAGTTCAATGATGAACTTTATTACAAAGTTTGCACCTCTGCATGAAAAGTATGCGTAATATTATAGTCTAAAATGTCTACAAACTCTAGACATAGAATAAATAGCCAGACACATTGCTGTATTTTGTTATGAATAATTTGTCACAACAAACATCAAGCAAGCATAGCACTTTTCACAACGAACAACAATGTTGGTGAAAGACTACACATTCCTATAATCAACCTACTCACAGATCATAATACAGATAATAGCATAAATATGTGGCATAATCCATCATCTCGCTACATGGAAAACATTTAAGAGAATGTAGTAACAGTGTAACAAACACGTGTAAATGTTTGAGACATTTTGTCTCATTACAGAGTTGAAGTCCCTAAGAATTATGGTGTGTGTCACTTCCTATAGTTTCAATTATGCATCAAACTGTTTCACATGTTTTGCTCAGGCATAACATACGAAATATCGTCCCATGGATGTCTATATAAACCTTGCTTGAGACGTCTTTGGTCAAGATAGTGCCCTGCAAAAACGATATATAAAAACTAATCTAAATATCAATCTCAGTGACCGTCTTTTTTTCTTAAACTCTGTGTCCAGTTACAGCAATTAATATCTATCAATAAAAAATCTGCACAGTACTGGATTGGATCTCGAGACCTCCAGATCTAGAGGCGGCGAACGGATTCTTTGGGCAAATAGTCATTACATTGGCTAAGCTACTCACGCTTGAAGCATTTACTTGGGGTTAATAACTAGCGCTATTGACGGTTACATGTACCGATTGTTAAGCTGGCCCATAACTCGGATATTGTTCTAGTACAGATTTCAGTAAAGATTTAGCTTTCCAGGCAAGTTACTCAAATTCATCAGGTAATTATTCTATTACCCATGCATTGCCGAGCATTCACCTAGTATATTGATATTAAAAACTAAACTGTTGCACGCTCTGTGATCCAAAAATTCTACCGATCGAACTTGATGTGTGTCACATTGGACACATTCACTAGTTAATCTAAGATTTCAACGAATTCATACCAGTCAAAGGAAAGTACTGCAATTAGTCAAGAAAGCAGGATAATCTGTTGCGTAGTTCTCACTCGCAATGATGACACTTAGTGACACAGATGTCAAATCGGTTCCTTCTTGTGTTAAACAATAAGTTTTGCTACTCCTGACTACCTCAACTACACATGAAAAATAAGTTACTTTTTTAAAAGACAAAAATAACTTCTGTTGTATTCTTTCACACATTTTTGTTACAGCTGCCTCAAACGAAAAAGGCAGCATCCAAGATGGTTTCATGGAATATATATTAGGCAGGACTAAGAATTATGTTTTACATAAATAGAAAGCCGAAATCAAATGGCGTGATCCAAATGCTCTTTTAATGTTCACAAACATGGATATTAGGTTGACGTAGATTCATTAACAACAGCAGTACTGAACTGCTTTGCTTTTCAGTATGATATTTTCACGGAACACAATTTAGTGCTTGTTGTCCCATAAGATATGCTTCATGTGGCGTAGAAGTAATCGTCAAATGAGACTAAAATAGAAATGTTCGTGTAAACAAGCCAAGTATAGCATACAACACGCCTGCAGACGTCCTTTGTGTTTAATTACCAATTTTAGAATGGTCTTGTGACTAAGCGACATAAAATGCATTCTTGTGGCATGTTTTGAGCGATGACATTCCCACAGGTTTATAGTTGACAATATTTTATAATTTTGACCTCTGGAACCTTGCGCAGCCGGATGCCTAGGGTCTAACTGCAAATATTGTATGAAGTATACTCTTATCACTTCTTTCAATCATATACCACTACAGAATAACCAAAATTATTTTGGAGCATACTTAGATTTTAGCAAATGATTTTGTTAAATTTTCTGATAAAACAACTTTGATCACTTGATGATCGATAAATAACCCCTCATGATCGATAAAATATGCTTATGTCTTCGGCATTTTGCTAAATCAGCTGCGACTGACTTTTTAATGAAATTGGGCAAGCCTGATATTGAATGACCTACCAATAAATCCCATCGTGCGGCCCAGAACAAACAAACCATTCAACACTCCATTCTCGATGAGATCAGTTGCTTCCTCTCTACAAAAAGTTTCAAAGGCACCAATAACTTTACTGAAGTCAGTAATCTGTAGCAAGAATGGTTAAAAATGGAATTGTTAATAAAGCAAACCGCCTGTTGTCATCACTGGAAGTCATTCTACCATTCCGCTAATTTTAGACTGTTAAACAAGGAATGGCTAGTAAAAATCAGGTCAACTGAACAGCTATATATTCTTATACGAAATACAATAGAAACTAGTTGTAAATATTTGAATAAAAATAAAAACTTAAAACATAAGATTCAACTTTGAGTACAAACTCTTCGATTACAGAATCAGCTAGTAACTTGTCAGTGGCAAGTGATCGGTTCAGTTCTCGGTTCTCTTAGACTTTGTAGTCAATTACTAATTAGTCTATCAAGCAAGTTATGTAAAATGTTAAATGTATGTTATGTTAAATATGCTTTTTAACGATCACAGCGCAGTCGGAAAGTTTATGAAGGATACAGTAATAAAAATGTAGCAATTTCTAAATGAACAAATTTATAAATCTGTAATATCTAAACCAAATTTAAATGAATATGTGGTTGCATCAAGTTAGACAAAAGATAAAACGATTAACAACAACAAACTGGATCCTTTAAATCTTTCCCAGAGCAATTGTAATACCAAAATGATAGCGGAGCGTACTGACAAGGTTAATAACAATTACTTAAAGCATATCAATTATATAAGTACTTTTATCATACATTTCAATACATCAGAGTCTTGGCTTTCGAATGAGCCTATATTCAATACACAAAGAATAATAGAACTATGAAAAACAGGGTGTCAAAATTATATCTTCCAACAAAAAAACACTTGATTGTGGTTCTCACAATGTGATGTCATAATCATTTAGAATTAGCTCGTCGATCCCTTTCGCTACAATTGAGGCTGTGCTTTTCTGAGACAATCGGTGCTTTTAAACCCAGAGAACGCTAATAATAAACTAGCATTCTAGATAATCAACAATGCCCGGGGATCGTGCTAATGCCCAACCAATACAAACACATGTTCTGGGTTAATAGATTTCGGGTGATTGTTAGAGTTTACTTTTTTCATCCTCTCGTTCATTTTAAACATTTATAGTAATTAATATCCCATTGTTTTATATGATGGCATCGTTTGTCTCATCCAGAAATGATTAATAACTTGATTAATAACTAATTAGTAATTAAATATCAAAAGGAAAAAAATATAAACATTAAAATATTTATATTATATTCGAATAAATTACAGTATTGTAGAAAACAGGTGTATTGAACAGTAAAATTAATCACTTTGTGTATGGTACTAGCTTATAGGCAGATTAATTCATTTACAGTAGGCTTCTCTATTTTGAACAATCCCGGAGTGCAGGGAGCCAACCCCAACGATTGATTTAATTCAATTGACTTCTACAACAAAATTAAACAAAAACAGAAATGACCACTAACAACATGCTTGGTTGTTAACCACTCATGGGTGGTAAAGGTAATGAAACCACATCGATTAAATTGTGACCTGCAGTGACATGGCCCTAGGACTATATGTAGATGGAACTCTTGCAAGATCACCCAATGCTTGAAATTAATTAGCCTCAGTCATGCCCCTCAACATCACAATAAAAAGAAAGAGCTAGTGCATAATATCATCGGGAAAATATCGCATGGTGCTTGGAATCTGAGTTATTTATCATAAAAATAATCTGTACATGGAGAGCTAATGACACTGATTCCTTTGTCATCTTCATTGGTTCTCTGGAATTGTCCTATCTACGCGTGCCACTAGCGTCATTATCGTAGCTAATAAATATAAGTGGTAAGCGATAAAAATAGGCGGTAAGAGCACACAACACCGAATATGAAAATTATGACGTCACAATTTCCAAGCCTATACTATTGAAGATTTCTGCGGTAAAGCTCTGGGGAAATCCTATAAACACCCACCAATGTCTGTCTCACCATGTTAAACAATGGCTCATTTGAAAGCCAAGATATTGAAGAGCCTGAATAAGCACATCAATACTTATGTAATCGATGTGCTTTAAGAGGTGACATATACTAGCAATACATCTCCTTTAAAAAAACAAAATAAGTCGGAAATATTTTTACAGACCTTGTAAAGAGACCGCAGTTGCGCAGCAAATCGACCATTGCAACAGCCACAAATCCATCGACATTCAGAATCAGGTTGGGTTTCTACAACAAAAATGTCCAAAAAAGGACATATACCCCCAAATTCAACAAATGTGCTTGTAAAAAATACAAGATAGAGTTGCGCTTTCCCCTGACATGCGGGCCAATGATAATGTTTGAAATATAACATCTGCTTGACGCTGTGAACAATCTCAGACAGAAGACTTGTTAGGCAATCGACAGAAATTGCAGACATGTAAAAGATTCTCAAGTCAAACAATGCAGAGATAGCTGTCAAGTTTTATCCTCTTATCATTTCTCCGAATCGTAACAGTTTTTCTATGAACTTATTTTTGAGAACGTGACAAAACTACTGCTTGGCAGAAAGTGTGCAAATGCTCTCCAAGAATAGCATTGATAATCTGCTGAAAGATGTTTGCCAGCAAACCTTTCAACGTTTTTAGCGGCACTCACTGTACCTCAAGTTTCTATTTTTAAAGGCACTCACTGTACCGAAAGTTTCTCTTTTTAAAGGCACTCACTGTACCAAAAGTTTCTCTTTTTAAAGGCACTCACTGTACCGAAAGTTTCTCTTTTTAAAAAAGAAGAGTAACGGTTGGCCAGATACTGTAAAAAACTACTTCATCTAACTATTCTATGAATAAAATCTTTTTTGCTCATCAAAACACAGCGGTACATGTATATTTAAAAAACATCCCACTAGATTCTCATCTTGATAATTAATTAGTGCTTTACAGAAAAGTGTTTGCAAGAGTTAAGTTGCGAGAACTTACTTATACTTGCCATACCAGACCCTGTCAATACCTCTTGCACATATACTTACTCCTGATTGATAACTATACTATATTAATAGCTAAGCCTGACATTTGAAATTTGCAGTGGTTTGATTCAGATTAATTTACCAAATTTTTTTTATAAAATAGTATTTGCGGGGTTACAAAGTACAATATACCAGCACTTGGAGCAATAATAAAATAGACTAAAAGTCTAGACAAACCTTTGATGTTGTTATTTTTTCTACTTCCATCGCGTAATCGAGAAGGGGTGTAGCTGGGAAATGTTCCTTTACATATTCTTTCAAAATCTTCACTCTCATATCTGGGTTGTTAATCTATAGATAAAATTCATGGATATAAAGCAACAAAATTGGACATTTTTAGAAACGATATCCCATGAAACCAATGGCAAGGCAAGGCAATGAACAAAGCATTCCTATCTTTCACTACACTAGTTTATAAATATTGCATAACTTTAAAGTTCCTCCTTCGCATAGAAAAAAAAGAAGTTGGTATTATGAGAAAGATAAATTAGAAAGGAATGTTAAGTACATCAAACGAGAATTGCAGTTAATATTAATAATATTCTCATGAGGAGAATCAGCTGGTGGGATAACATTCAAACATAGCTAGAGATGGCCATTAGGCTAAACAGGGATTAAAACAAAGCCGGAACTCATGAATAAACAGGCAAATGGGAAAGTATCCACAGGTGGTCCCTTCTGTCCTCCCCTGTCAAGGTCAATTTATGGTTGGCTACAATCTCGCCAACGGCGCTGTCGGATGCGAGTGTTTGAGTTATGCAGAGATGATACCAGTTAACACAATTTATCAGTATTACTACATGCGACAGTCCACTTGTTCCCTTAGGCAATACATCAATCAAGAAATGAAAAGATTTTAAACACGGAATTGGAGGAAAAGTTTAGGCATCCTACCTCTCACTCGATTGGTTTTTGTATCGAATTCGCGATAAAAATGCAAAAGGCTGCAAAGCTTGCATCCAATATAATATATATAAATATTACAAAACATGCAACTTTTACGTCATCCTCTAGTTGATAAACATTCACAAACAATTTTAATTTAATTTCAAATTTACCGTTTTCATTTTGCCAAATGGTTCCTTTCTTGAGATTATTGAAGATTGGAATGCTAACAAGAGGTCTGGTTCAACAAATACATTGTGATGAAAGGAATATGTCCGATCTCACTAGAAAGACTCCCGATAATGAACAGCTCAAACAGAGGTGCGATACTAACTGTCACACATTTGTGAGTCGACAACTTTGCTCTAAAAACTGGTTGCGAGGGTCTCCATGGACGCTCTGCTTGAACGTATAAATGCCAAATCGCATGATCATTTGGTGTAAGTTTGTCTAAATATTAATTGAAAAAGTGGTAAATATGCAAAATTAGTAAACCTGACATGGTTCGATTTATGCAATTCGAAACTACTTTATGTATACCGCAATAGACCTGAGTTTCAGCCAATCGAAAAAGCGCTGCTTGGAAAAACCAGGTTAGAAAATCAAAACTCCAACAAGAATAGATTTGGATAAGTATTGATTGATAAGGTAGGAGACTCAGGGTTGCCCTCTCTTAACGAAAGCAAATTGGAAAATTCTGCAGTGATCATGCACTTAAATTGTTAACTAGCTACAGACGGTACTCCAAAAGTGCGTCAGCAACTTCCATATTAGTTCCCTTTCCTTCCCTTTCCTTAGTTAATGCTTTACACAAATTCTGTATCAGTTTTTATTCGATCAAACTATTATGAAGAAAAATTAGAGAACTTTTTATATTTCAGACATGAAGCAAGTGGCACTAATCGTCGTTGTTGTGACTTGAATGACTTTTCCGGCCCAACTTATTTTTCGACAACAGTGCCAGCCTACTTATTAAAAAAACGGGTAGTACCAGCCAGTGTACTTTTTTGCGAATATCACTTGAGCCAGCAACAAAAAATTCTTAATATGCTAAGGGCTGACATAAAAAGGATCTGCATGGCTGCAGATGGTTAATGAAATGAATTGGAATTTTTTCTAAGATAAGAACAGGAAATGCTTTCCTAAGTTTGTTATTGCGTCAACACATAGTTGTAGAGTATTTTATGGTTATCAGCTGCGGTCTACTCCACGGGTATCTGGATAAAGGACTTTTGCATAGCAATTAGTCACCGAAAAATATTCTACATCAAAATTTCTCTTTTCTAAGTAATACTTGCATTATATGCAATCAACTACACAGCATCATTAGTGTACCTGGTTGAAACTCTCACTCTGCAATGATAACTTGAAGTGTGACATCACGAGATTCATAGTCAAATAATTGTTTTTGTCGCATACCGGTACATGATCTGGCGAGCTGTAACACTAACCTAATGACATAATGAGTTATTGTGTCAATAATGAATGGACAGGCAACGTAATGACATTTAGTTTAATGGTTTTCGTAATGGCTTAGCGAAAAGAGTAAACATCTATTAGCTGTATCTCAAAACAAAGGTAGCTAGTACACATACCTCACAGCACATACATATATTAAGTAAACTTTAAAGCACATACATGCATTATGTACACCTTGAAGTGCATACATGTACTGTACTACAGTATGTACACCTCAGAGCACATACATATTTTATGTATACCTCAAAGCACACCCATTAAGAGAATGAATGTCTATGAAGGCCAAAATAAGACCCCTTAAACCAACATCTATGTTGCTTGTCAGAGGTGCCTGCTTTGTCTGTCACAGGTAAATGTCACAGGCAAGTGTCACAACTAAGTGTCACAGTAGGTATGAAAGAGATGAGCCTTAATGATCTACTTTCTCTCAAACTAAAACAAAATTATTAATAATAAATAATGATTACTAAATTACAAAATTATACCAAAGCTATTGTACAATATTAGATTATATTGTACAATGTACAGTTTGTTTGCAACTTTATACAAATAAGGTTTCAGAACTACCTGATGCGTTTCCCTTTTTTATGATTTTGATTAAAAAACATCATTTTTGAGACTCAATAACAGTTTATGTAGATGTAATTTACAAAACTGGTCTTAAAATTGGTTCCTTAATAATTATTCGCTAAACAACCGTTTTAATAACACTACAGAGCGACGGGGCCTTCAGAAATGAAGCAGATGTAGAAATGCTAAGCTTTATGGCTGATACTCTGTATTAAATTCAGTTTTCCTACTATTCCGCCGTTGAGATATTCTATTAAAATAACAATTGCAACACAAACGCTATCTCATGTAAATAATGTTTTTATTTGTAAGCCTGTGATTATATTTGCCATTGATGATGTAATTCTATCAACAAAAATTGACAAGATTATATATAATTATAATTTATTATTTTTAAACGTAAGGCATGAGCCATCAACCTTGAAGTTCTAGCGGTGCTTTATTCCAATATAGTTTTAGTATAAAACAGATTTCTTTAGCAATCATATGCTACTGTGTTATTTAATAACTAGTTTTAATTGCAATTAGCCTCTGGTTTCTATTAGGAATCAGTTTACCCTGTAACTTTTATTAAAAATCTATTAGCGCTCAATATATTTTCAATACAAAAGCAACGATGCAGGTTAAACGAATAGGAAGGTGGCACTATATAACCGTGCTTTTGATTTATCGTTATAAATTATAAAATTTACTTTCTGTAACTTTATCGTGAAATAAAAAGTCGCTCACAGACCCACGGCTGCTAATTTTCTAGCTAAAGTTCTCGTGTTATTGAGAGCAAATGAAGCTTAAGCGAGTGCAATATAGTGTATACAGTCTAATCTCCCCTACCACTATTTTAAATTTATTAATATACGATAAAATTCCAACTAATATTTGACTCAACACCTAAAACTATTTCTAACAACAAATGATTGAAGATTCTCATACATCGTAGTTTCACAGGTAAGATTGATTATTGTGGTGAAAATAGAAAATAAAAACAATACAATAAATCTAATAAGGAGTATATAAGCTATTGAAGGTACTAATGTGTACCTTCATGTATGTACAGCTTGTATTGGCATATAATAAGGAGTATATAAGCTATTGTAAGTACCACTGAGTATCTTTATGTATGTATAACTTTTAATTGGCATTATTATTCACCAACAAAATGATGTTTTTCATTACATGCCAAATGTAGAAAAAATAAACAGACCGAAATGAAGAAACATTAAGTGAGTTGAACAAACCTCTAGTTCTGAATCTACGTACAGCCAAGACTACACTTACCTTACGTGTCTTTTAAAGAAAATAGCAAAAAAACATTTTTTATTGGCTATCACTTTATTTATTCATCCAGGTTTTTACAGTGTTAATGCTAGGTGTAGGTAATTACCTGTGCTATTTATTTACGTAGGTGTTATAGTAGGTTTTTTGGGCTGTTGAACGAATTAGACGAGTTAGTAGATTCTTTCAGTGATATTTGAACCAACACGTGATGGTTTAACAGATAAAAATGATTACCATTGTACGTGGATGTTTGACTGTGTGCATACAACACTAAACAATGCATGCAGACTACTGCCATAAAGTTTTCATGTTTTTGTCGCAAAACCTTCTGTCATTAAAGAATAAAATTGATTCTTTGACTAAAATGTTAAGAGAATTTGACCTTCACAGTATGGCCTTCATAGATGTACTCGCTAACATACCGCGGGAAACTAGAAATAACTTTAGAAAGCATTAATCTAGCAATGCTCACCGATTTAACACGATGACCTATGCCCATGATGAGTTGTCCTTTCTTGCGCATTCCATTGACAAACTCCATTGGAATAAGACCAGTGTCAAAGGCTTCTGTGAATTGTTTGGCTGCTCCATCAAGAGCTCCACCGAACCTATCCCCCTGTAATTTATAGCTAGATTCTTATTGATTACCTTGACCTTGTAAAACCACATAAAGCAAAATCAGCGAAGGGGTACAAGTATAATAAACATATTTGTCTGTATTGATGGAGCTCCTTGTCATCTGTGCCACTCGGATGCTACAACGAGCACCTGCCACAACTTTTCCTGTTGTTCATCCAAATCTTGCTGTCGTGGCAAGAGTTAACTTTACCACACCACCTCACAGAGGGCTGGTCAATTATGGATTAAAGTGTACATAACCAAAGCTTGCAGGGTGCAATGTCATTAAGTGCGAACTGATCAGCTGTAATCACCTAGGGTAAAATTCATCTCAACAATAAATTTTCGATCCAATACATTAAAATCAATAAGAAGCTAGAAGTAGAGATCAAAGGAATCGTTGATAGTTGGATACTCCGCCATAACAGAGGCATGAATTGTGAGTTTTCTTGCGTCAAACTGGTTTAAAGATATTCTTAAAAATACGTCTGTGGCAAAACATCAATTTAGTAACAAATCTTTAGTCACAGATCTTCACACCTTGCATAGATGGATCTTCACACCTTGCATAGATGGATCTTCACACCTTGCATAGATGGATCTTCACACCTTGCATAGATGGATCTTCACACCTTGCATAGATGGATCTTCACACCTTGCATAGATGGATCTTCACACCTTGCATAGATGGATCTTCACACCTTGCATAGATGGATCTTCACACCTTGCATAGATGGATCTTCACACCTTGCATAGATGGATCTTCACACCTTGCATAGATGGATCTTCACACCTTGCATAGATGGATCTTCACACCTTGCATAGATGGATCTTCACACCTTGCATAGATGGATCTTCACACCTTGCATAGATGGATGGTGCGCTGTTGTCAATAAGGTTCGCTACATGCATCACAAGTCTTGCGTTTAAAAGCCCCAGTAAACTTGTATAAATGGTAATGTGAAAATTACTTGCATTTAACAAAAAAAACTCTGCAGTTTATTATAGCTATCGGTTGTCATAATGATTACAACAAAAGTTTATATTGATAAAATCTCATTGCTTCAAACTGATAATAATGACAAAGAATACAATAGCAATTTTAATCAGAGATTAAAATTGTTAATTATTACATGTTTCCTTCTAAAAACAGATATTATCACTGACAAATCCTTCTATGTGTAATGCTTTGCTGAAAGTCGAAACGGGAACATTAATGGTGGACTGGTTTGAGCCGCCATAACAGAAAGAACCGTTATTTATACATTTTATGTGTCTCAACAGCCCCACTTTTTTATTTGTTTATTGGTTTTATGATATATTTTTAGTATTACTAGTGTTGCGTAACTATAAGTTTCCACCGGTTGTATTTTACATAAAAAAATAACACAAAAATCACATTGCAACATATTTGTTATCGCAAACATCTTAGACAGTGAAGCTATAAATAAATTACATACAATTGTGAGGAGGCCGGATGTGAGGCTGGAGACGAGGTCTTTACCAGCCCTCGCACACACAATGGTATTGTGGGCTCCTGAGACAGCGGGTCCGTGGTCAGCAGTTACCATCAGAATCATCTCGATGAATTTACTTCCATACGCTGGGAGCCTAACGCAAACAACAACATTCCTTTAATTAGGTTCTGTCTCACCACTGAAAGTGAAATTCATCTCCTAGCCAAGTGTCTAGGACAACCAAACACTCAAAGTATGGTTGTCTGTAGCAGCTATTCTCCTAGAGTTGGCCGTTGAGGTTAATATCAACGTGTGAATGACCTTGGCAGCGTTAGTTTACCTCTTTAATACGCAAAACTTTAAAGCAGTTTGTGTCCATTTGTGAGGTAGGCTTAACATTCTATGTGGGCTTAACACCAAGTTAGCAGCAATAAATATGAGCTAAATGGACCCGAATAGTGAAGAGCGATGAATGAACATCTGGGAACATTGAGCGTTAGTTCATCAGGTGACCACATCTATCAGCAATTAAAGCTAATTATTAATTTATCGCTCGTCTTAATCCCAACCGAGATATGAAGTTTTGCCCTCCCAATCATTATACCATGTACATCATTGTACCATTGTACCATGTCTTATGCCTTTGAGCTGCACCACCCTTCTCATTTATTCTGTTGGTCAAATATTAGGCCTTTATTATCTACATGTACATTGTAGCTATTTCAAGTGCTAAAGTTTCAAGTATTGCAGATGCTCACTTGAAATGATTACATCATGAACATGGGCTATGTCATCTGTATAGGTTTGCTACATTGGGCATAAGAACTCTAACAAACAATCGTGTGAAAAAGTCGATTACTTAACTACAATTTTCTATGCAGTGGTTAAAATAATAGGTAAATATAAATGAGATATGATATACGTACATGTAGGAGAGGTGAGCATAAAGGAAATATGATATACATGTAGTAGAGGTGATTATAAAGGAGATATGATATACATGTAGTAGAAGAGAATATAAAGGAGATATGATATACATGTAGTAGAGGTGAATATATAGGAGATATGATATACATGTAGTAGATGTGAATATAAAGGAGATATGATATACATGTAGTAGAGGTGAATATAAAAGAGATATGATATCCATGTAGTAGAGGTGAATATAAAGGAGATATGATATACATGCAGTAGAGGTGAATATAAAGGAGATATGATATACATGTAGTAGATGTGAATATAAAGGAGATATGATATACATGCAGTAGAGGTGAATATAAAGGAGATATGATATACATGTAGGAGAGGCGAATATAAAGGAGATATGATATACATGTAGGAGATGTGAATATAAAGGAGATATGATATACATGTAAGAGATGTGAATATAAAAGAGATATGGTATACATGTAGTAGATGTGAATATAAAGGAGATATGATATACATGTAAGAGATGTGAATATAAAAGAGATATGGTATACATGTAGTAGAGGTGAATATAAAGGAGATATGATATACATGTAGTAGAGGTGAATATAAAAGAGATATGATATACATGTAGTAGAGGTGAATATGAAGGAGATATGATATACATGTAGTAGAGGTGAATATAAAGGAGATATGATATACATGTAGTAGATGTGAATATAAAGGAGATATGATATACATGTAGTAGAGGTGAATATAAAGGAGATATGATATACATGTAGTAGATGTGAATATAAAGGAGATATTATATACATGTAGTTGAGGTGAATATAAAGGAGATATGATATACATGTAGGAGAGGTGAATATAAAGGAGATACGATATACATGTAGTAGATGTGAATATAAAGGAGATATTATATACATGTAGTAGAGGTGAATATAAAGGAGATATGATATACATGTAGGAGAGGTGAATATAAAGGAGATATGATATACATGTAGCAGATGTGAATATAAAGGAGATATGATATACATGTAGTAGAGGTGAATATAAAGGGAGATATGATATACATGTAGTAGAGGTGAATATAAAGGAGATATGATATACATGTAGTAGATGTGAATATAAAGGAGATATGATATACATGTAGTAGATGTGAATATAAAGGAGATATTATATACATGTAGTAGAGGTGAATATAAAGGAGATATGATATACATGTAGTAGATGTGAATATAAAGGAGATATTATATACATGTAGTAGAGGTGAATATAAAGGAGATATGATATACATGTAGGAGAGGTGAATATAAAGGAGATATGATATACATGTAGCAGATGTGAATATAAAGGAGATATGATATACATGTAGTAGAGGTGAATATAAAGGGAGATATGATATACATGTAGTAGAGGTGAATATAAAGGAGATATGATATACATGTAGTAGATGTGAATATAAAGGAGATATGATATACATGTAGTAGAGGTGAATATAAAGGAGATATGATATACATGTAGTAGAGGTGAATATAAAGGAGATATGATATACATGTAGTAGATGTGAATATAAAGGAGATATTATATACATGTAGTAGAGGTGAATATAAAGGAGATATGATATACATGTAGCAGATGTGAATATAAAGGAGATATGATATACATGTAGTAGAGGTGAATATAAAGGGAGATATGATATACATGTAGTAGAAGTGAATATAAAGGAGATATGATATACATGCAGTAGAGGTGAATATAAAGGGAGATATGATATACATGTAGGAGAGGCGAATATGAAGGAGATATGATATACATGTAGGAGAGGCGAATATAAAGGAGATATGATATACATGCAGTAGAGGTGAATATAAAGGAGATATGATATACATGCAGTAGAGGTGAATATAAAGGAGATATGATATACATGCAGTAGAGGTGAATATAAAGGAGATATGATATACATGCAGTAGAGGTGAATATAAAGGAGATATGATATACATGTAGGAGAGGTGAATATAAAGGAGATATGATATACATGTAGGAGAGGTGAATATAAAGGAGATATGATATACATGTAGGAGAGGTGAATATAAAGGAGATATGATATACATGTAGGAGAGGTGAATATAAAGGAGATATGATATACATGTAGTAGAGGTGAATATGAAGGAGATATGATATACATGTAGGAGAGGTGAATATAAAGGAGATATGATATACATGTAGGAGAGGTGAATATAAAGGAGATATGATATACATGTAGTAGAGGTGAATATAAAGGAGATATGATATACATGTAGTAGAGGTGAATATAAAGGAGATATGATATACATGTAGTAGAGGTGAATATAAAAGAGATATGATATACATGTAGGAGAGGTGAATATAAAGGAGATATGATATACATGTAGGAGAGGCGATTATAAAGGAGATATGATATACATGTAGTAGAGGTGAATATAAAGGAGATATGATATACATGTAGTAGAGGTGAATATAAAAGAGATATGATATACATGTAGGAGAGGTGAATATAAAGGAGATATGATATACATGTAGGAGAGGCGAATATAAAGGAGATATGATATACATGCAGTAGAGGTGAATATAAAGGAGATATGATATACATGCAGTAGAGGTGAATATAAAGGAGATATGATATACATGCAGTAGAGGTGAATATAAAGGAGATATGATATACATGTAGTAGATGTGAATATAAAAGAGATATGATATACATGTAGTAGATGTGAATATAAAGGAGATATGATATACATGTAGTAGAGGTGAATATAAAGGAGATATGATATACATGTAGTAGATGTGAATATAAAGGAGATATGATATACATGTAGTAGATGTGAATATAAAGGAGATATGATATACATGTAGTAGATGTGAATATAAAGGAGATATGATATACATGTAGTAGATGTGAATATAAAGGAGATATGATATACATGTAGTAGATGTGAATATAAAGGAGATATGATATACATGTAGTAGAGGTGAATATAAAGGAGATATGATATACATGTAGTAGATGTGAATATAAAGGAGTTATGATATACATGTAGGAGAGGTGAATATAAAGGAGATATGATATACATGTAGTAGATGTGAATATAAAGGAGATATGATATACATGTAGTAGACGTGAATATAAAGGAGATATGATATACATGTAGTAGAGGTGAATATAAAGGAGATATGATATACATGTAGTAGATGTGAATATAAAGGAGATATGATATACATGTAGGAGAGGTGAATATAAAGGAGATATGATATACATGTAGTAGATGTGAATATAAAGGAGATATGATATACATGTAGTAGATGTGAATATAAAGGAGATATGATATACATGTAGTAGAGGTGAATATAAAGGAGATATGATATACATGTAGCAGATGTGAATATAAAGGAGATATGATATACATGCAGTAGAGGTGAATATAAAGGAGATATGATATACATGTAGTAGAGGTGAATATAAAGGGAGATATGATATACATGCAGTAGAGGTGAATATAAAGGAGATATGATATACATGTAGTAGATGTGAATATAAAGGAGATATGATATACATGTAGTAGAGGTGAATATAAAGGAGATATGATATACATGTAGTAGATGTGAATATAAAGGAGATATGATATACATGTAGTAGATGTGAATATAAAGGAGATATGATATACATGTAGTAGATGTGAATATAAAGGAGATATGATATACATGTAGTAGATGTGAATATAAAGGAGATATGATATACATGTAGTAGAGGTGAATATAAAGGAGATATGATATACATGTAGTAGATGTGAATATAAAGGAGTTATGATATACATGTAGGAGAGGTGAATATAAAGGAGATATGATATACATGTAGTAGATGTGAATATAAAGGAGATATGATATACATGTAGTAGACGTGAATATAAAGGAGATATGATATACATGTAGTAGAGGTGAATATAAAGGAGATATGATATACATGTAGTAGAGGTGAATATAAAGGAGATATGATATACATGTAGGAGAGGTGAATATAAAGGAGATATGATATACATGTAGTAGATGTGAATATAAAGGAGATATGATATACATGTAGTAGATGTGAATATAAAGGAGATATGATATACATGTAGTAGAGGTGAATATAAAGGAGATATGATATACATGTAGCAGATGTGAATATAAAGGAGATATGATATACATGCAGTAGAGGTGAATATAAAGGAGATATGATATACATGTAGTAGAGGTGAATATAAAGGGAGATATGATATACATGCAGTAGAGGTGAATATAAAGGAGATATGATATACATGTAGTAGATGTGAATATAAAGGAGATATGATATACATGTAGTAGATGTGAATATAAAGGAGATATGATATACATGTAGGAGAGGCGATTATAAATGTTTCAAGTTGAAAAAGCTGAGCTTAACCCCAAACCGCAAAATTAATCCATGAATTATTTTATGATTAAATTCCATACTTCATAATCAGTTTTATTACCACTAAATGGGTCATATATTACCACTAAATGGGTCATATATTGCACCTGACAAGGCATTTATGTCTTTAAGAAACGGAAGCAGAAGACAATGAATGAAGGCTTGTGATCACAGCTGCGGCAGAGGTCGATTGTAACATGGCTGGAGAGATGAAGAATGGTCAAAAGGGTGGAGAAACAAACTACTCCAATTTCTATCTCTACTCGAGCATACATTCAGCATACGACTGATAATGTACATTTATGAAAATAAGTTTGTGCGACCAGATTATGCCAAAATCATTCATAGTACAATATAAGTAAATATCACTCCATTTTTATTTATCATATTAAAAGATCTAAATTCTTGGAACTGCGGCTGTAACTTTTTAGAGGGTATCAGCTGCAAAAGGAAACTCAATGAGCCGGCACAATATGATACAATCATTTATTTAAAGATAAAAAATGATGACGTAGAAGGCAGAAGAGAGCTGAAAGATAGTAGAATAGAATCCAATCAATAGAAAGCGGTTAAACAGTACAATATTGCCTACCTTCTCTGAAACCAGAGCAGTCCGAGGACACCTCCCACCCCGAGATCATCCTTAAATATGTCAGTAATAGGAATGCCAGAATAAAGCAGTTCTTGTCCTCTCTCGTCACAAATGCTAGTCATGAATGAAGCTGGTTTGCGGATCAGACCTAACTCCTGCGATGAACAACAACACCCAATTGCAATTTTTCTGGATACCAACCATTACAGCTGTGATGATATTCAGCCTAACAGATACAATCGCAATCTCAGATCTGAGAGGGGATAACATGTAGAGAACAAATAGGACTGATATAGCCCACCAAAGTTGTATTATAGGTGAGACTAGGAGAAGAATGAAACAATGTCAGGCCCGAGTCTACCTTCCAGTTGGTGTCTTAACATGAATAGAAATAGAAATATTCACATCTTAACGCTTTATGAGACAGATGTAGGACTGTCTCATAAAGCGTCGAATTGCCGAATTTTTGTATGTACAACAATACAAATATTTTTTCTATATTTTTAACCCTACCAACAACTCTTTCATCGTCGAGCAGTTATTTCTTGTGCACGACAACTGAATTCTTAATAACGGAACAATAACGATAAAACATTTTTGCTGATTACCGCAGCGAGCTACAAAATACCATTAATTTACCGATTAATTATTCTATAACTGACTAGCATTTAAACACCATGTTAGAGATCAACTTGCACAAAATTTTAGTAGATTTTATCAGAAAGTATCGGTATTTTTCTATCATTTGTGACTGTTTTTGATATTTGAGGTGATCTGACTGCCAGGATGTTTAAAGATTAAAATCGACAATACTTGAACACGGTTAAAATGCTCAGAAGCAGAATACATACCAAAATAACGTCACTAGTTACTCTCGTTGCTATAGTTGATATTGATTATTGCGTTTAAGTTGCAGTGCTGAGTCTCTATTCTGTCGGTCTTTTTTTTAACTATATTACACTTTGACTTGATCTGAGCATATGAATCACGATCAAGTTTTATCAATTTTAATCTTGAAACATCCTGGCAGTCAGATCACCTCAAATATCAAAGACGATCACAAATGATAAGAAAATAACGATACTCTCTGATAAATTTTACTAAAATTTTGTGTAATCGCATATAGTGTAATTCAACTAAAGCATATAAATCACTTCAGCCTGCCTCTCAACAGTGTTGTTATAAATATACTCTAGTTACATATTCGCTGCAACTTTCATCCATCGCTCAATGCGCTCAATCTATGATTTAGCCTAAATTTTCATAAGTTGGCATAAAATTCCCCTACCTAATAACTTTGTGTTTATATGTTGTCAACAAGCTCTAACTGGCTGCTTTGCTGTAACACATTGAGATTTTATTTATCGGAGGCACACAGATATTTGGTTACAAGTTAGTTTTTTATGAATTTTTTCATGTCATTGATAGCAGAATAATTTATTAACAAATGCTAGTTCATAAGCAAACCGGCTAGGCCAGCCATGCTTTACCCTTGCGCATGTAGATCCCATTATTAAATCAGTTCCCACGGAAACTCGTCATGTGCAGTTAAGCTTTATTCATTCTTCTACTGAATCCCTAAGATGTCATAAACTTTATTACAATGTTATATTAACATAATTTTGTATATTATATGTTATAAAATATTCATCATTTGAGATGAAAGCAACACCAGCACACCTTTTACATTTATTTATATGACATTGTTAAAATTATGGTGGTTTTATTATGGCTTAGAGCAGCTTAGAGTGACTACGCATTCCGAGATAGGTGAGAGAAGCCGTACGCATTTAAATTCAGATATCAAAGTAATCTTTTAGAAAATAAATGTCATCATGGAGTCAAGTGTCTTCAGTCCTTGAGAGAACTTTTTTCACGGACTTCCTTTGAAAACCACAACCTTGCTTCATGATCATATTTGGTCTAATTTAACCGCTGGATTAAAATTCCAGTGCGACGCCGTGATATTTGAAGGAACGACCTTTAGACAGTTTCATTCGCATCTAAGATAGATAAAAAACTTTTTTTACCAAAATTATCATTTTTGTGTTTTTCTTTGATATCCTCGGATATATTTTCCCATAAACGATGTCACTGAATGGCCTTACGATGCAGTTTCTTCTTAATAGTTTTAAATCCAAGTAAGATCGGTAAGCCATGCCTCACTTAGTTGCCATGATCCACCCATTTATTGGGAACGCACCAGGCAATGATAGGGCAAGCAATCCAAGATTTTTTGCTGTTGATGTCAGATTATGTTGTTAAAGGAAACATCCACTTTTTCATTACAAAGCTCTTCGTTAACCTAAGTCGTGTACTTCTAGATGAGGAGTAAGATGGAGTATATGTTGGTCTCTCTGGTCGATAGCGCAGAAGCCTTTGGAATGCAAATGTTCGCTATTGCCTGACACTGCCCACCACATTCTCAAGGATTTATATTATTATTGCGTAATTAATCGAGAGTGCTTAACTTCACAAGTGATCAATAATCCTCACATAATTCCGTGTTCACGTAATAATCACTCCAGGCCTCCCGGAATTTTTATCTGCTAGGTTCTGGTTTACTAGTTACAGTTGCAGTAATCCAAAGTTCTGATCTAGGAGGTAAGCCCTGTTAGAGTTGACATGAATACCAATAATTCAATACTCATTTAGAGACACACAGCCAAGTGATAGCGCCAGTTCAGCTTCTACATGTACTTATGAGCTGGAGAACTTTGCACCAAAAATCCTTTTCTTGATAGAATCAAATGAAATATGCCCAGAAAAGCTATTAATGGAAGATCTTTCTCTTCAAAGGCATGTTCAGTATATGAAATAGCCTAATTCCAGTCTACTCCCACCATTTTTATGTATATATTATTTTCAACACAGAAACAGCTGTTGAACGATTATTTCATGCGCCTTTACTCTTTTTAATTATTTGCAATAGAGCTATATTTTTGGTATAAGTGAATGGTTTAGCATGCTTTTTCATGCTGCCTTTTCATGTAATATTGTTATGCTATGAAGGTATTAAGTATTTTCACAGAAAAGTTTAAAGTTCTATGCACACTACATTTAAAAATGAAACCGAAGTGTTTAAAGAATCTGTACAAAATTTTAATAGATCTATCAAAAAGCATCAGTATCTTTCCATCATTTACGATTGTTTTTGAAGTTTGAGGTCATCTGATTGCCAGGATGTTTCTAGATTAAAATCAACAAAAATTGATCATGATTAAAATGCTCAGACTAAGACAAAGTGTGATTATGACGTCTATAGTTGCAAAGAGACCGATAGAATAGTGACGGCAACGCTGCATCTTGAATGCAATAGCCGATATCAGCCGTAGCAACGATAACAACTAGTGACGTCATTTCACACTTATTTTTCTTCTGAGCATTTTAACGACGATCAAGTTTAATCGATTTTAATCTTGAAACATCCTGGCAGTCACATCACCTCAAACATCAAAAACAATCTCAGATGGTAGAAAAATACCAAAGATTTCCGATAAAATCAACTAAAATCTTGCGCAAGTTCATCATTAATCAACAAATAAACAGACTAAATAAAATAAATAAAACTAAATATACACAAACATACAAATTTTTTATATGACTCATTTTGCAGAACTGTAGCACATATGGTTCGCCTAACCTCATACACACCCTACATCAGAATGAAGCGTATGTCATATTATGCACAGAGGAAACTGATATCAATGGAAATTCCAAGCATGGAGTTGATTAATGTATGTTATGTAACTCCTATAGTACAATTACGCTGGGGAGAAAAGATAAGGTGACATAAATCTTGATCAATGCCTACTCATGCTCTTATATTTACCAACTTTCACGCCAGCTGTTCACAACAGTAAAACTCGATCAGAACTCAACAATCACTTTAGTCGTTGAGAATATTATGACATCTAATCAACATTTTTAATTACTATGTATCATTTCACGATCAGCTGTCCCCACTACACACATCCAACACGTTGCTGTCCCCACTACACACCACACTGCATGTGACACACATCGAGAAGGCTACAGACATTTAGTTCAAGCCTTACTCTAGCCCAGTTGAAGTCCATAGGAACAGTCGGAGGGGCCACATCGGGTTGTTCCTTTACCACTCCTTCCGCCAAAAGTTCACGGTAGACTTGTCTGAAAGTATTCACGAAAGTGAGACAACTCCCAACAAACCTAACAAAATCTCACTTGATGACTTTGAACTGGCCAAAAAGAGAGCAGAATAAATACATGCAACACTCATAACTTTACACATACGTTTCGTAACTTGAAACTTATGAGGCTTAAAACGTGTATTTCTTACGAAAGACTTATGAAAGATGTTTCTAGATACGAAAGGCTTTATGTGTTTTGGCCCGTTGGTTTGGTTTGGCTCATATTTTGGCTCGTTTGTTTCCCTTGGATTGTACAATGCGTCTCACTCAAGTTTCATATGCTAGCGGAAGTCAGAAAACGACAAGGGTTTGTTTTCATTCGTGTTTTAATGCTTTCTTCCAATTTTGATTAACTTTTATTCACCGTGCATCCACTCCCTGCAGTCGTCACTTAGCCTTAGCACTTAATCTTGTCTAGTTGGCCAACGCTAAAAGTAAACAAATATACCATACACAGTTTTTAATTGATATTTCTGTCATTCTTTCCATGTGTCCTTTTTCACCATTACATACACTGTATATTTATAATTTATACAAATATAATGTCTGAGTTTTGGGGGTATGGAAATGATTAGGGCATTTGTGATATGACAGAAAATGTGCAATGTAAATTTCACCATTCAAATGGTAAAACTCGGAACGCATACCAATGCCATACAAATGCCTTAGTATGTCTTAATATCTACCTTATGAAATTTTCTACCTACAAAATGACAGCAGCAACGAATTAATTTCGTAAGTAGCTGTATATAGTTCCAGACAAAAGCTGCCACAAACCATACCAACTTCTCTAACCAACATACAAAAATATAAATATATGTCAGTCACTCTGAACACAACATTCCCTTTGTCATTATCGATGCTAATCAATACGAGTCTGTTTGTATTCTCTCGGTTCAAAATGTTTTTGTGAGATCTAGTGTGAATAGCAACAGAAATGTAACAGTGGAGATGGAATCCTAAACCCCCCCTACAAAGATCATTACTGATTGCTTTAAAACCTAAACGAACCACATTCTTTTTGCTATTACAATCGAATATAAATATTATTGATGATGGACTGATGAGTATTATGACCGTGTGGGTTTTAAAACACACACCTGGAGCATTCCTCATAGGGACCTTAGTCAACACGTTGGAATCCAGAGAGAAAAAGACCATAGGAAAGAACAAGCGCATGATGTCGAGACAGTGCTGACAGGAAAAAGACAATGAAGGAGAGCGATATTTTTGCTAGACACAACATTGCACATCCCTCCTAAATCTGTTCAAAGATAACAAAGCTTCGCATTTTCAAATTTAAATACCTGGATGAACAACAGAATGATTCAGAGAGTCCTAATGATTTAGGCAAGTAATGCCGGGTACTGATAATGCAATCGACTATACTCAGCCGGTAACTCATCCATCATCACAGATACAGCTAAATAAACGTTTTTAGCAAAGAATGTTGCAAAAAATTGGCAATGCGTTGCCAAGCTGCCAGACAAGTGCTTCAACAGCTAAATTCTATAAATTAATCGTAAAAATCTCATGCAAGGTTACAAAACAGCTAGGCTGTCACTTACTTTATCATCTGGCCAAGGTCATTAAAACTCGCTGGCACATAGGCTCCGGCTGCCTTCAATGCTACATTCTTCGCCGTCGCTGTTTCACTGTCCGCGTTCGCCGATGCACCAGCATGACCAAATTGCACCTGGCAAACAAAACAAATAAAATTTAAACATGGGAGAGGAGACAGAATGAGAACTAGAGTTCAATTATTGTATAATCGTCCAGGCACGAGTGTGAGAGAATAAGGTAACTCCTCAACACCTGTATGGAGTTGACAGTCAACATCCATGTTTCGTGTATGAGTAGAAAAACCTCTCTAGCAATTCACACAACTTTACAAAGTAAATGATGACAGATGAAGAAATGATCGCATCGGTAATCGGCTTTGTTAAAGGATAATTCGACAGAGTGCGTAAAACTGACAAACTGTTCGAGAAGCGCTTCTAGAATATTCTAAAACAATGAAAATGAATTCAATTTTAATAGAAAAAGATGACCAGCCTTTGAGCAATCTTACTAGCGTGTTAAAAAGATGGAAAAACACCGAGTCACTTTTACCAACAGGTTTTATTAGTTTCACAAGCGAGACAAAGGAGACTCCTCATATTTCTGATGTGTTTATGATGGCCAAGAGGCTGCTCTTGCATCATAAAGCTAAAAAGCATAGGTGATACGGTGTATGCAATACAAACACTCACGTCTGAGTTGAACATTTTAGCACAGGTGCCAATACACCAACAGATAATTTTTTTGCTGATCCGGCCATCTTTGATGGCTTTGCAAATCTCGTACTCCTCTCTGCCGCCAACCTACAAAAGCAGATGAAATACCAGACATATACCTAGTAATACCGACACAGTTAAAAGGTAAAACATAGTTAGTATAGATGATATGTTCAGTGATGAAAATAAGTAGTGGTGGGGAGATATGAGAATTTGTGGTGAGAAATGGCTAATACCTGCTTTGGTTGAGTACGCTCTGATAAAATTTATGCTATGAAAACACCAACATTTTTGGCGCTTTAATTAGATCAAAGGCTATACCACTGAGTAACCTGGTGTTTGATGTTTTTATTGATTACCGTGAAACCTAGCTATGGGTAGTCATTCCATTAATATGAGGCAGTGAAAGTTCATCACGTGAAAACGGTTTAGATAAAACTGCAAACATTAACGAGGAATAAATTTTATCAGGATAATAGAGCTAGAGGGAAATATACAACGCAAGAGATTGTTGAAATATCTAAACCAAGCCATCAATTATCTAAATAATAGAGACCCCAAAACTTTCCAAAGTCCAACTTTTATCAAAACTCTAAACCTTTTTCTAATGGTTACCACTACTTTTATCTGGATGCAAAAAATCCCTGAATCTGACACAAATTAATTAGCAAAATTGAGAGCCAAGTCCTATCACAACTTTTAACTGAATGCAAAAAATCCCTGAATCTGAGACAAATTAATTAGCAGAATTGAGAGCCAAGCCTTAGTTGTCTGGATAACAAAAACTAATAGAAACATGTACATTTGTTTTTTGTGATTACAGCACTATATGGAAAACTGCGGATGCCGACTTGTGTAGGTAAAAACAATATATCGACTATTCCATGTACGACATGGAAGATATGAAGAGATGACAACAGCTAGTAAAAATCACTTGATATACTATGGAAAGTATCAAATGAAGTCAACATATACGATATATCATAACAATCACACAATTATTTATTCGACATAAACTTGATTAATATTAAGGTAAGTATTCCAGGGAAGAACAGATTTCTACGGTGTTGACCTGATAATTCAAACCCGAGACATGTTAAGAAACAAACTTAGGTATTACATCAGGATGTGAGAACTAACAACAAAATAGAGATGGCTTGATATAGCAGTGCCTCAGTAAGCTATTGCAACAGTGCATGACAGTTCTAAATTTACGGATGAATCAACTTAATGTACTGAAGACAATGAGTCTCGTATTAAGAAACGTTAAGAGAGATTTATTGATTCTTTGATGAGATGACAACCCGCTGACAACAACAACAGAAGATCCGTCAAATGGCCATCACCTATATCGCAAACAGGAAGAATAAAGGCTTGACAACTTCAGACAGGTGATTTTTAACAACTCTATGTTGGTTGTCTTTGATAGACAATGTTAGTTATCCAGCGTATTAATTATATTAAATCTAGATCTAGAATGTATGTGGAATACACAATAAACTGTGGTCAATGCTTTTTGAATCACAATTCTGACTTTTAGGACCAAAATGGCTTTAGCTAACCATTCTTTTAATGTGATTTATAGGTAGGCTATGATAGGCCTATGGTTGGATCACGATAGGTCTATGGTTGATCTACGACAACGCTATATCAGGGTTATGATAGCTCTATGGTTGAGCTACGATGAGTCTTTCGTAAGGCTGTGTTTGGTCTAAAAGCGCTGATGACCATTTCATCTAACAATCCAACACAATCCTCAGACTATAAGCTTTCCGTAAGCATACCAATGTCTTTGTAACAATATTAACAAGTGTCCAAGATAGTCTGGTAGCTTGAATGAAGTGGCGTATATAGATTATGTTGGTAGAAAGTTTACTAACAAATGTATATTATTGCCGACTTCCTTTACATAAAACTATGTTTTTTTTCCTAAACGAATAGTAAGTCGATTGTTTTGACAACAAAACCACATAAATGTAACAGGTTGCATGCATTCAAGCGTTTTCTGCAAGCTGTACATTTATTGATGGATGTATCTTTAGCTTCTTTTATGCCAAGTTTTACACCTGTTTGGGACCAATGCAACAAAACTGCTCCAGGGCTAAAAGAGCAAACTTGGTTTATAAAAATGACAGTTATAGCGTAAAACAAACTTGATGTTAGGCTTATGAACTGTTATTCGATGATTTCTTTTATCGTTAAATCATTGCAAAAAAAGCAAACTACCAACTTTCTGAGCCTTGCTCAATATTACCATCGTGATACGGTTTATAAGAATTGTGGGAGCTCGAGTATGAGTGGCGTGCTTGCGATCACAGCTGCGGGAGAGTTTCAATGTCTATGGCTATTTACACAAAATGTCCCTGTATCTTTGCTCAACAAGAGCACATATTTTATTCCTAAAAGCTCATGAGACGAAGATTCTATTAGTGTACACAACTAGTAGTGTCTTTTAACATAATCTATAGGAAGTTTGATGTCGGTGAACTGGGCCTAAAGCAACCAGCACATTTGTGCTTAGAAAATATTTTTTGTCATTTCCTAAAAAGAATGAATTTTCGCACATCTTCTACTTCCTTCATTACTGAACATTCCACTAACACAAAATTTCATTTGTCAAAACACCCACTCTTACAGTATTCCGTAAAACACTAATTGCTTATTAAGACGTATAATTATACACAATTACTTATTTAAGACTTGACGACAAAACCACTATTGTTTTAGCGTAACAAAACGATAACTGCTACTTTGGTTAATAAAAAGAGTAAACGCAGTACGTAGAAATATATTGAAGATTTTAAAAATTAAATATTTGAATCCTTGTATATACAGAATACATATATTAACAAGTGGGTATGTATGCACAATATATATTAAACATTGCATGTATGCACAATATATATCAAATGCTGTATCTAAAGGCCTTCACATATTGAAAAGGTTTGCTGTGAAGTGCGTAAACGTGTTGAACCTCGTGCAGAGAGGTGTTCAGACATAAGTATATATGCTAATTTATTCACTTCACCATCGTTACCTTGAATTCCACAAATAACTGAATGCGTATTATTAGATTAGAGAATGTTTCCATTCACTTTGTTTTCATTCAGCGATCAGACAATGTTATGACATCACAATGACTAACCAATCAGGTGATAGTAACAGCTTTGTAAAAATGTAATGCTAAAATAACCTCAATTGTAATGCCACAACCTAATCCATTCTTTTGCTGTGAAGCACTTCATTGTGCAGCAAGACTGAGAGAATTACAGTGACGAGTTGTCCGGAGTTCAGGAGTTCAAATTTCGAAAATCGTTTAAAAAATCATTGGCTGCTTTTTTTAGTCAAAGTTATAGGATGCCACGAGCATATCTATATAAAAAATAAATTACGAAGAAAATTGCATGTAGTATATTACACTGACACGAATACAGTACATTACACTGACACGAATACAGTGTATTACACTGACACGAATACAGTATATAACAATGACACGAATACAGTATATAACACTGACACGAATACAGTATATTACACTGACACGAATACAGTATATTACACTGACACGAATACAGTATATTACACTGACACGAATACAGTATATTACACTGACACAAACACAGTATATTACACTGACACGAATACAGTATATTACACTGACACGAATACAGTATATTACGCTGACACGAATACAGTATATTACGCTGACACGAATACAGTGTTTAGCTGTGATGCGGATACAGTTTATTACACTGACATGAATACAGTATATTACACTGACACGAATACAGTATATTACAGTGACAGGAATACAGTATATTCCACTGACACGAATACAGTATATTACAGTGACAGGAATACAGTATATTACAGTGACAGGAATACAGTATATTCCACTGACACGAATACAGTATATTACAGTGACAGGAATACAGTATATTACAGTGACAGGAATACAGTATATTACACTGACACGAATACAGTATATTACAGTGACAAGAATACAGTATATTACAGTGACACGAATACAGTGTTTAGCTGTGACACGGATACAGTTTATTACAGCGATACAAATACAAAATACGTATACCCTCAATGTATATGCTGCTCAGATCTTGGTTGTTTTGTTAATACTAACAGAATTTTTTCCACATAAAAATGTTTACAACTTTGTTTTGACACTTTTGAGATGAAAACCGAAATGATCGATAATCATTGGCATCGTTACAAATTTTTAGTTTTGATCTCATCTCAAATCAGGTATGGTGGGCGGCCAGGGCCTTAGTTATCCACAAACCGACCACAACAAATATGCCCACGGTACATGTGTACTTATGAAGTCCTTTTATCAGCCACGATACTCAGAAACAGTGCAGAGCAAAAACTGTAAAATGCTGCTGACAAAGTGTCATCATGCCGAGTTCTAACTATTCTTAGCACCGTGTCCCTGCTACCATACTTCAGCTCTATGAACAGCCATTTCACACGGTATTGTAATGCTCAGCAACTAGCTTTGCAATAACAAATGAATATCGAAGACAGGCATGACCCACGGTCAATGTTATAGAGTGAATCATTAAACCTTAGAGAAATGTTCAGCAATTCCAATGCATAAACAACCAGATTTCATACATAAATCTTTACCCAGAACACACTTAACAGGGGCCTCTAACTTTAATTGAAATTTGTAATATTTTCTGTGGTGGCGATGAGAGGGTTTATGATTCATTGCAAAACCGCTTGCATTTAAATTCACCAAGGATTAAATCAATTACGTACGTCATAGAGTGAACAGAAAACCTGTTTGATTAAATAAACCTTCACACAACATATCTATACTTTAACACCCATTTCATGAACGAGCACCTTCCATTTATTAAGGCAAAATCATTGCCTATGTTTCTTATACTAACCAATCAAAGGTGAGGACAACTCCCCATTTATGTTGACTATTCCAATAACAATATCTACAATTCGCAATGACGTGATAGGATTTTAGGCAAGCAAATTTTACCTGCATGCCAAAAAAAACTAGCATACATTTGCAAAATGCATAAAACGTGGTTAGGTTACATTTGTCATAAAAGAAGTGCCTGCAATTAGCATATATATTTGGGGCAGATCACACGAATTCTTTTCCTCCTACTCGACACTTACCTCGCCCAGTACCACAATTATATGTACATTTGTTTCAGCTTGATAGCGTAGAATATGGTCCATAAAAGTAGAGCCAGGATATCTAAAACATTAAAGCAAAGCAATTAATGATAAATACTGGAATGAGCATGTTTTAAGATACATTGCGAGTCTAACAGGTGTTTCTGGTTCTACATCTGTTTCAACGTTACCAAATATTTTAAAATTGAAGGCCATAAAAATTTCAGCAAAACATGACTATTTAAATGCCTGTGCATTACAAAGTTTCAACATTGAAAACGAATCTTGCTAGCGAGGCTTATGTATCAGCAGACAGTAAGAGGAAGCAAGTATCAACTCAATAACTCAACCACTAGATCAATCGAAATCATCCATATCAGAGTATCCCCAGCTTGTGATGCCAATCCTATTTAAGATCAATAAACTAGACAATTGATAAAAAATAAAATAACAAATTATGTATGAAATCCAAAACCACCAGTGGCAATAGACCCGCAGACTGACAAGTGAACGTAACTCCGAAAACCTTAACTGGTCAAAATTCAACAGGTAACAGCATTTAACCTTTGACAGCATATGACAGGTATCATTAGACAAATAGATAATGGACACAGGCAGAGTTGAGTGACCAAGACTAGGAATTTTGATTGGCAGACTAAAATTCTTTTTTACAAATGTGTAAAACAAACTGCATCGTAGAAAGATAAAAGTGCAAGTCATGCAAGCAGTATGCTTGCTCTAGTTCCAAAGTAAACAGACATGAGTGAGACTAACAAAACTGTAGGCAAACATGAAATGCTATCTCTGCAAGCCAAACAGTGTCGCATGTTGGAATGCAGGAAGCAGACAGCCAAAGTCAATATTAGTAATAGTAAGTGAGTATGAATTAGACACCTACTATGATCTACAAGAAAAATGCTAGTTTGTCATTTCTCTTTAGGTCAAATGCTGAGATGTGAAAAACCAAGTTTACATATGTACTACGAAAATAGCCTCTGCCAATCACGGCTGCATGCTGGCACGGGTCATTCCAATACATTTACCACCTTTACCACCATAATTTAACTATGTCAACAAAATTGACGAATTGGTTTTGAAATTCCTACAAATAATACACCATTTACAAATGCAACCTTTCTGGAAACATCACTTAATTTATGATGTATGAATGCATAACTTTTCAGTGGTATTAATAACCATCAACCAAATAATGTTTTCATTACACGCCAAAAGAAAAAACAATGAAAAGACAAAACTCATGAATTATTGAGTAAGTTGAACAGATGTGTTTAAAAGTTGGTAATCTAATGGTGTTACGGAGGAGTCGGAATAGTGAATTGAAAGTTGTAGTAACATTACATTACAAGCCAAAAGGAAAATGAGAAGACAGAATTCAATAATTATTGAGTGAGTTGAACAAATGTGTTTTAATATCTAATAGTATTGCAGAGTCGGGATATAAATTGAAGGTTTTAGTAACATAAATTTCATCAACTGAAACATATGATGGTGTATGTAGCATGTTGGAGTCACGGAATAGAAAACGACGTTAGAACGTTAATGTTTATTACAAAACGTGTTCATTACACTTGACTACGCATCCCACCTGTCTCCGCCGATAGCCACACCTTCAAACACGCCATCAGCATTATGGGCTATGATGTTGTTGAGCTCATTGGACATCCCTCCTGACCTTGACACATAAGCTACACAGCCGGAACGATAGAGCTTCGAGGAGAGAATGTTATCCATCATGCCTCCCGTGTTGCCTATCTTGAGACAGCCTGGCTTTATTCCTCCAACCTACGCACACATCACATCATAGTCACGTTTCTAACACAAGCAGTTGTTTGCTCATGCACTCCATAATGTATAAGCCGCTCCTGTCATTAAACGGCCAGCACATGACCGGGTGAATACTAAAAAAATAGAATGGACATCAACAGTGGATGTCAAGCAATCGCAGCCAATCCATCATGGACGCTATTAGAGTGCAGATATTAGCATTGCAAAGCAAAACAACAACTGCCTTAAGAGATACTTTACGATTTTTTATTTCACTTTAAATGTTTGTACCAAAGTATCAAACATTTCACCAGATTCCACAATGATTAAATAGACCAGCCAGGTGCTGTAGTTCAACCAGTTATCTGGTTGCCTACCAACAACATTGACTGGTCATATATCTCGCGGGAGTGAAACTTCGGTGCACAAAGATTTCTAACAAAGAATGGAAAAATTACATTGCGCGAATCATTTCTTCTCAAAACCACAAATTAACACTTAACAGCTTTAGGAAAGCTGCCATTTTTTTGATGATTTTGAAACACCCGACTTTTACCTTTTTATCTATACGACTTAAAATATCCTATACACTCCGGAAACCAAGAATCTTTGAGTTTTTAGATTGTAAGAATCTTACCGAGAAAGCTATAGATTATTGTCATGAGAAAAGTATTTCTATTGTACAATGTAAAAGTCGCGACGATCTAGTGGTTTAACAACAAGTAAGCATATACGACCAATAGGAAGACATGATTAGTGTGAATATACAACTTAATTGGTCAAATACACTCCCACCATTGCCACGTTAAAACCTTCCATAGCAAAAGACCTGACTTTTGCAAAAAAGGTGGTAGTTGATGCACAAGCTTCCCTAAACATAATGAACATGATCATTGCTATAGAGAATATATGTTATCTTATGGACATAGAGGGTGAGACAACTACCGATGCTACAGAATCAGCATATGCTGTCGGTTGTTTGCACCAACAACCAAGGATAAAAAACAAAAATACGTGTTTTAACTAATGTTGGTAACAGATAAAAATCTAGCCCAAGTAGTCTGAGCTGTATTTACAGCTATAGCAAGTGAGATCACATGTTAATTGACAAAGCGACTTGTCAGATCTTTTACTGATACATGATTAGTTTCAAAATACTATTTACGCATGTCCTGTGGGTTGGGTTTTATACCAATTTAGTTGCATAGAGGTACTAAGGCTAGCTTCTGTGATACATTCATTGAAAAAGTTTGAGCTTTACCAGCTGGGCGATGAAACATTAATGCTATGATGCAATTCCAAGAGGCTTATCACAACTTGCCCTATGTTCCTAACGGATAAAGATTGTGAAATATTGAGCGCTATCTATAATCAAAATTTATAAGAATTCTCAAAATTTATGATTTTACAAACACATTATCTTTGACTTCACTCTTTCCCACTGGTACCTTCTCTACACCAATTGTAAAACGGCTTCTCCTACTAGCTAAAAAATAGACAGCGGTACCAAATGGCCGTGGCTGAAGCGTGCCACCAATATGGAGTTATCAGTACATATTTTTCTTTAACAAAACAGTTGATGGCATTGCCTTCTATACTGCCATTCAGCCAAATACAAAAACTTCAAACACTTTCTTACTCACTCGTAAGATATCATTTAAACTATCAAAAAGTCAACAATATTGTCTGGTTTTGTTTTTAGGATATGTGCTATCGTAATAGGTAAGTCTATAACATGACCCACAGTAACATCTCTATGGTTTAGTACAAAGGAACTAAAAAGATAACACGAAGCAAAAATGCAGAGCAGACTATAAAAGCAGCATATTTACAATTAAATATAGTTTTAGACCCAAACAATGTTATGATATGAGAGAGACCTTGCTATGTAGCATACCGTGGCAGGGCCAATTATGGTAACACCACGCTTATTAGCGGCGCGGATTATCTCCCTTGTCTTATTTTCAGGAATGCCCTCGGCTATGATGGCGATGCATCGAATTTGGGGAAACTCGAGTGCCTCCATTGTGCTCTCATAGGCAGATCGGAGTGACGCAAAGTTCACCAGCACGCTAGCCTCTGGATGTTTGCTCATTGCATCACTCATCTTTTTGTAGACTGCAGTAAATGTGAAAGCCGCCGCGTAAAGGTCATGTTAACACAAGCCACAGATAAGTAAAGCGGCTCGCAAAAACTGACAAGAACTAGCAAGGTGAAAAACTAGCACATCAATGTACACCTGTAAATATAGATACATACTTCTATGATTATACATTAGTAGAGGTGTACATACATTCCTGGAGACCAACTGAGGCCTACTCAAAACATATTTGAAAAATGCTGGTTGCTCAAACTCAACTTTCCCAATTAGAGGAAGCGAGATCGATGTCAACTACCAGGTGTGTTTGATGGAGAACAGCCAAGATCTTGAAGCAGTTTTCAAGCTCACAGATCTCATTTTTTACCATAAATGAACTGAGTTCTTGAATCACCCGGTGTCAGATAGAGTAACAGCGCTAAAAATACATTTCTTTCCTCACCTCTGAAGAATATATTGCTACGAGGTGAAAAGGCCATTGTTTTTGTGCACTCACTCTTCTAGATACCATGTAATAAAAGAACCTTATGACACGTGACAGCTGAGTGTCGCAACATTTGAGAAGATCTTATGAGTTGAAACAAAACTAAAGTTAGACTTGCCTCAAGTGACCCGCCTTTTGTGTAAAGATACATTAAAGTGCCGCCCAACCAACTATTTTAGTAACAGCTTACGTACTCCGCTCATATAAGCCTAGATAATAAAAATTGAAAAATAACACATTTTTTGTATATGTACTAGCAAAAAATCAGAGATGTTACTAGGAGTATTTTTTGTAACATTTGAACTTCTTCATTAAAAAACATTTACAAGACTGCTCTGTTATCATTTTACTGAGTTTGAAAATATCGCAATAGTGACTAATGACAGCAAAAGACTTACACATGTCACAGCAAATGCAATAGTCCTGCAAAGTTAAAAATACTAAAAATTATACTTGAAATTATAATACATTTTTACTACATAATAACAAAAATGAGTGTGTCAAGTATAGAGCAGCCATGTTTGAATCAGTGTTTAGAGTTTTGCGATAATAATGTCCTCATAAAACACGTTTTATGAGGACATTGAGCAGAGATAGAAGGGCTGACCATTAGTTCACACATGCATGAGGACATAACTCTCATTTTGTCGGCTCCTCAACCATTTCACAAACACATGGACTTTGCTACTGACACCTTTGAAATAACTGATTTTTTAAATCGTATTGACTTCAGATGCGCTCATTTTTATGATGGCTGCGATTTTTCCTAGCATGTTTTTTGTTTTCGTCACAATTATCTTTAATAATAATGCAATGTATGTAAATTTGTTTGATTGGAGGTTGGACAGTTAATGTTTGACAATTAATAATTAATAAAAGAAAAAAAACATACTACTGTTTTCTCTTAAATTAATAGAAGAGAACTGATTTTTAAAATCGTACTTTTGAACATAAAAGCCACCTTTTACTTGTTTGTAATAGACAAATTTTTGTTATACTATGCACAAAAACTAAGATGAAGTCATCCGTTTAAGCAGTGGTGCCAGTAATAAATGCGGGCATACCTGAAGCTATGGCTGTGTCCTATGACTATGTTAGCAAAATAAAAAACTGTTTTGATTGACTGAAGGAATGGTTTGTAGTTTTACATTTATTTTTAAAAATAGCATTTATGGCAGAAGGTAGAAAACTCTAAACGCTACTGAGGAATAAGGACAGAATGCAAGCTCATTCAAATGAGATAATATATGATAGGTATAGCCAACTAAAGAGATCGGTGAATGCACAAGCGCAATCCATGTTGTTAGCGGCAGCAGCTACCGATTATTCAGCAAATCTGACACGCTTGATATTTTAGCTTGGTGGTTTCATCTCATCATTTAGAAGTTCATCCCTTCACTTAGGAAATTATAATATACCCTGTAAGAACTTGCGATTGCTTGAATGAGCTAAACCTAGTCACTAGAGATAAAAGATGCCAAAGCACAGCGGCAAGACAAACTCAATGTACAGTCATACCTAGACATGCGAGTCATACCTAGACATGCGAGTCATACCTAGACATGCGAGTCATACCTAGACATACGAGTCATACCTAGACATACGAGTCATACCTAGACATACGAGTCATACCTAGACATACGAGTCATACCTAGACATACGAGTTATACCTAGACATACGAGTCATACCTAGACATACGAGTCATACCTAGACATACGAGTCATACGAGCCATACCTAGACATACGAGTCATACATAGACATACGAGTGTCTCGACATCAATTAATTGGCTGAGCTAATGAGAACAGCATTGCTTGGTCTTTCTCGTTAAATCAGTTTGAAAAAGTTTAAAAAAAGGTTGGCTGAAAGTGAAAGCAAGTCGGTAAGCGAGGCAAATGAGCCAAAAAAAGTTGAACGAAAAGAACGAAACTAAAATAGAAACATAATTAGAACTAGGTTTAGTGTAACGTAAGATTAAAGTTTATTTTCAAAAGTGTGTGTATAATAAGCCAAGTTCATTCAAGTAAAAAGTTAATGTCTATGTTGTGTTACGTAGCGTTACAAAAGCCTAATGTACCGAAATTCTTGCCCTCAAGTCTCTCTCACACTGCAGTTAGCCACTACCATATGTCTGGAAGGTAAGAACTCCATACAGAACTGTACATAGTAATGTTACATTGTATTGCAGATCATAACCATTAGATGGGTATTTGTTACTTTGTGAGCGTAGGTGGTGAATCAGAACAATTAAAAACATGTTTTTTCATCAAAATATCCTGTTTTAAATGTTTTTTAGAAGGTGGGAATGAATTAATTTGTATTTTAGTTATTTTATAGAGGAAAAATTGATTTGAGACACGAGCAAATTGACATAGGAGCTAAGCCTTGGAACGCATTAAGCTCGTATGTCAAGGTAAGACTGTACCAGACAAACGCAAACAATTATTTTACCTGCATATATTTTACCTGCATATGCCATCAAACCAGTATTTTGTTCAATAACACAGCATCATGACAGAGCTTTCGACTGCTAGCCAATATTTAGTATATTTTCTCTTTCATTAATTACTAGTTGAATGGTCGGCGTTGCCCGGGTAATAAAAAAGTCTTTGGACAGAAAATTTATTTTCATTCAACATATACAACATTTACAATTCTAACTTTCAAACTTCATATCACGAGGAAAGTGTTTGTGCGCAGTTCAAATGAATTAAAAGAAAAAATAAAACAGCTGTAAAGGTTTTCAAACATTTCCAAACAACTGTAACTTTTAAATTTCATATAATGAAAGAAGTGTTTTGGTGAAATAAATCAGGGAAAAAAAATAAAACTGTAAGTGTTCAAATATAAGTGCGAAATCATTAGCAAGTAATGGCTAAATATAGTACGTTTTGCTACGATTACAATAAAAAATTATTTGGTATATAATTATATGATTTTCGTTTGTTTCAGCGTTGGCATCATAAGATGAAAATATCGTATAGACGTATAGAGTGGTATAGAGACCCATGGTAATTATCTAATGCAAACACCTGGCAAAAATCATCATCATTAAAAAATAGTAACCAAACAATATGTTAACCTTAGTAACTATAGTTACCTACAATAACTTTAGTGCATTTTGTGATTATGATCTGCAAGAAAATGTAACATTACAATGTACTACATGCAAAACGTACTGTGGAGAGTTTTTACCTTCGAGACAGATGTGTAACATAAATGTTGAATGTAATTTAAATGAATTTAGCTTACTAAACACATACTTAAAAGAAGTTTTAGTATATATTTTAGTAAACTACAAACTTTTAACTAAAATTTTATCACCTATCTGTTTGCGAATCCGTTTAACCATAACGGATAACGCTGAACTGACATGGCGAGCAACGTATATCTCTTAATAGCGTACATAATCAATACACTAATTTCCAACTTTTAACTTTGAGAGTAATTTCTGTTGATATCGTATGACGGAAAACAAATTCGCCCTAGTATGGTGAGGCCAAAAAAGCATCGTGGTTTATAGAGTTGGGCGAAAAATATTTCATAACAAGGGCATCGCAACCCGTAGGCGCAATGTATCAATTAATACATCACTTAGCGTGTGAAATCGAGAAAAGGGTATACAGTATATATAGTAAGAGCTACGAAATCGTAGCCTTCATAGACTTGTGGTTAGATGATTAGTTTACAAACAAGCGGTTGCACTCTTTGCGAGTTCAAATCCAACACGATGTGAGCTTTTATTCCAAGATTTTAATAGCTATAGCTGGAGACACTGATTCATAGAAAACACAAACACTGAGATTTATATGTAGATTAAGTATTAATTGTCAAACACTAACTGTCCAAACCTCCTATCAAACTAATCTACATACATTTAGCCTGTCTCGACAAACTGTTGTTTTTGCGGAGTTGTCCCCAACAAGGAGCAACACAACAGCTTGTCACAAGACTTACTGCACCTGATGCATCAGATGCACTTATAGGGAGTTGTTCTCTTCCGTCTATGCGGCTTAGTTGCGATGTTATATCGGCCGCTCCATTGATAATCATAACTGATTTCGCGCAAACATTTATGTAGAAAAAAATAAGATTACACCGTTTAACCAAAGACTGTTGGTTGTTTACAACTCTGTTGTAACCTTTAGTAAATTTTAAAAATAAAATAAATTGAAAATAAAATCCATAAGAACAAATAAAACTGACTGATACAAAAATAGAAATTAAACTGACTGAGCGCACAAATAACGACATGTTTAGTCGCTGTTGTTGCTTAAGTTCTCAAGTTCTACTAAAGTTTACCGCAGAGACTGGTTGCTGGTTAAACGTTGTGATCTTATTTTTTCTACATAAATTTTTGCGCGAAATCCGTTATGATTACCAATGGAGCGACCGACATAACATCGCAACCAAGCCGCATAGATGGAAAAGAACAACTCCCTATAAGTCCAGCTGATGCATCAGGTGCAGTACGTCTTGTGACAAGCTGTTGTGTTGCTCGCCCGCGCGACGGGGGACAACTCCGCAAAAACAACAGTTTGTCAAGACAGGCTAACATGCATTGCACTATCATCAAAGATAATTACAATGAAAAACATGCCGGAAAAACCGCAGCCATCATAAAAATGAAGTTTGGAGAGACAATCTCTTCAACAGCAATACACTGAACATGATCAGCGAGAAACTATCATCTTAATGAAGTGGCTGTGGTTGCGTAAGATGACCGGCAAACCATAATTCATAGTAAACAGCTGTTAGAAAGTGCCACCATGAACAGTTTACTGTCATGAGATGTAAAGGTAAATATTTGCAAAGGGTCACTATCACTAAAACCTAAGTGACGAGAGAGCGACATGGGTCACTTTATGAGTGACATGAGAGCTGACACATACTAAGTGACATGAGAGCAGACACATACTAAGTGACATGAGAGCTGACACATTAAGTGACATGAGAGCTGACACATACTAAGTGACATGAGAGCTGACACATTAAGTGACATGAGAGCTGACACATTTTAAGTTACATGAGATCTGACACATTTTAAGTTACATGAGATCTGACACATACTTGGCAATAGAATTTCCTTGTGGCCCCAGTAAAACTTTTGCTTGTGGTCGCCGCTACAAAATACGAGTGGACAATAGTGAGCTCTAGCGGAAGCTGACACGCTATATGAGGTACACATAGGACATGCCAGAGTTCAGCGTGTGTTAAAGGGCTATTGACCTATTAACAGCATCCGTCTATCTATTGATATTGGACTGGTGCTAGTCCACAAACATACACAACGCAGTTTGAACTCTCAAGTCTAAACACCTGTTTTTACATTTAAGAAATTAAGTTTTTTTCCTTGAGATAATTATTTGCAAATTTGTCTGCATGATGAAGTCAATTTTTTGTGGCGCATCCAGTCAACAGTTTCCTAGACTGTCATTCAAATTTAGCGCATAGATAGCTAGTACGGAAGGGAGCTTCTAACACTGCTCAAACATATGCAGAGAATTTTTACTACCGCTAACAAACGTAGTATCTGTTTATCAATTGAGCTGCTCAGACAAAAGCCATGCCGTGACCATCAACATGGCCAAAGCAATGAGATACCTAAATATTTTTACAGTAAGAGCAAGGTGTTTTTAGAGAATCTTATATATACAATAATGAAAACTTGACATATCTAACAGAGCTCTGGTTGAAGTAATACGAACAGTCTACAAGCAGAGAATGACAGACACAATGGTCACAAAGCTTCACACTCCCAGAAAAAATGCGCAAAACCACAAAATACACTCGATATAGAGCGAGCAACTCCCGTCATAGCTTGAATAGTGACTCACATGAGCGGATAGGTCATAGCAACAACACTAGGAGTTGCACGACTGCACACATGGTCAAAGTCGAGCATGCCTTGAACAGCCCGGTTCTGCATTCCCAACACGATGGCACGCGTCTTAGGTGTGAACAGCGATTGGCTGAATTCTTTGGCTTCGGCTATGCTATTAGTCAGATCTGCAGCTGATTGGTTTCTGCTTACACTCGGTGAGCCCTATAAAACGTTCATCTATTGCAAAGAGCAAAAAGGTTGATAGTAGGAAAAAGCGTTAAAAATGAGCTGTAAAATTATATGCAAAAGGACATCAGTTCATAGCCTTACATCTTGAGAAATGTATGTATTTATTCTCAAAACAATAAAGCTAAAAGTACATTTGTCTTCGGTTAACTAAGTTGATTGCTAACCAACAAAAACAGTTTCATTTAGCTCAAACCAAGTCCTCTAACAGGATGTAAAATAATAAAAATATACTGATTTGATGTCGTAAAGCAACGGTATAGTTAAGCATACAGTAGAAGCATGCGCAGAAAGCATACAAGGCATGATGGGTCAGATAACATAACAAATATGACTTATAACTGGCCAGCAGTGGGAGGCAGCGAGGAATGATAATGCTGACATTGATAAAGCTTACCGGTAAAGTGAGGGTAGTTCGCTGAATCACACAAATACCAAGTTGTCGCACAAAAGGATGAATAATGTGACGCATAAACAATATAGGAACTACGCTAAAAGTGACTTACCTGTTGAGTAGAACATTTCTAAAACAACACAATTTGACACTAAAAAGGGGAAACAACCCGATGCAAAATAATCAAATACACTCCATCCCAGACTAATGTACTGGATGAAGAGACCATTAAAAGTGATGAAAAAAGGTGTTGTGTCCTTTAAAATGGCCTAAAGATACGCTTTAAAGAAAATGGCATGAACTTACATGCAAGTTCGGAATGATGACGCTGCCAGTAATAAAATGAATGCTTAAACATTTTTTAAACAGTTTATGGATTGCCTCATAATTACAAATTACATTGTACCTTATTTATAAACAGGTTGAAAATAACATGAATTCTCATGAACTTTACAAAAACAAATCGACAATAACCAATATTTGTAGTTGTCTTCTTTTTTTAAAAAGACATCCCTTCAATCAGCTCGACAAGACAGATTATTTTGGCTTAAAGCATTGGTTGTCCTGACACGAGATAGCAAATGTAAAATTCACTAATTATACAAACTTGCCTCCTGCGATTGTCCTGCGGAAGGGCCAAGAAGTGCCGGTGCTACATTGAATTTACTTCAAGACTGATTAATGAGGAACAATTAGTATATATCTTAAAGAAAGTGTCAATGTCTATGCATATCGAGACATGTTCAAAATGAGAGACTAATTTATTAAAAACTCCCTTAACTCAGCTTTGGATGGCTGATGCAACTCTCATCTCATCACTCTGCATTGCCTGTAGAGGTCAAGGAATTTTAATAAAAGCAAGGTGACTTACTATGTCAACTAAATAGATCAGGATGGAAGTCAACTGTTTGTGGCATTTCTCTAAGATTCATACCAAGTTTACTATTAGAATAAAATATTTACTCACTCCTTCATTCACACAAGTTTTTAAAAGTTTGTCACGACAGCAATGGCTACCTTTCAGGAGACAGGCCATATATGCCTTCTATGATAAGTCTTTATGGTACAAGGTCAATATATACAGATTTCTAATAAGTGTATAGGTAATTTAATATTTCATTACATGCTTTTTAGAGGATTTCTTTAAAAACATTGTTGCTATAGCTTTTCAAAAAAATGTCTTGTACAAAAACGACTCACAAAGTGCAAAGGGAAAATAACTCCAAGATGTGTATATTTTTTTAATAGCGAGTATACTGTAGTAACTTTTTGTTAATGAGCAATTGCTCGCAATTGTACTCACCATGCCATCGTTGTCAGGTAAAAGAAAGTTGGCTGTAGTATGCAGTTGCGCCTCAGGAGTAGGTTTAGCGTGGTCATGACCAAGGGCCATGCCGACTATAGCTGTCATATGAGTCTCTGGTCCAAAGACCTCTAGAGGGAGACCAAGGGTCTGACCTATGGAAACATATAGACACTGACTGACCACAGGTTAGAGTACAACAAACCATACATATATATATAAACCTCAAAGTTTGTCTAGTTTGTCTTTTATTTTCTGTCGTCCATGTGTCCAGTCATAGCTATTAAAGTCTAGCAATGAAAATATCCGCACAGCACTGGAATTGAACACGCGATAATTGTAAGCGCGTTTGCAAACACGTGTGCCTAACCAAACGGCTCCTTATCATCACAGCTATGTTATCTACGGTCTACTTATCATGGTTGCAGTAAATGAGTATGTACTTTTTATTATCAATTAATATTACCTTTTGCATTTGTTTTTCTTATTAAAATTTTTTAAAACCCTTTCACATTCCATTACCTTTTTTTTAATTTGTAATTTTCAAATGAGCCATTTCAAATTCAAAGGTACCAGTACAGTGCAACTGTAACAATTTCAATCTTCAATTTTCGGTTATTGCAAAGAGGTAACTGCTAGAAATTTTAAAACTAAAAAATGTTCACGTGGACATTTTCAAGTAGGAATTGCCTCTTCATTCTCTCTCGGTTCAATGAGACAAGGTACCCTCGTGGGCTTCACTGATGAACTTAATTTCGATATCTCATTTTTACACTTGTGGCAGTATCGAGAGGTACCAGTATTGTCGTAATCAAAATCATGATGAATAGCTTTTGCAGCAACAGTAAACTTTGTGATTTTCATTTTGTTTTATTAGTTCGTTTTAATTTTAATTTAAAAATTAAACGAACTATTAATTTTATTTTAACTCTTAATTTATTTGAGTTGCACAAAATACTTTTTCGTAATATGAAGTTTGAAATCTATGATGGTAAATGTTGAATATCTTAAATAAAAATTAATTTTCTGTGCAAAGACATTTTTATTATCCGGGCAACGTCGAACATTCATCTATCTAGTCTATACAGTATGTATAAATTTCAAAGTTTGCATTTTGTTTGTTTGTTCGTGTGTCCAGATATAGCAAAATAGTTTTAGGAATGAAAAATCCGCTGTGCACTGGATTTGAACTTGGAACCTCCAGTTGTGCAGACAGGCAGGCGTTTATCTAATACAATACACTGCAACTGGCTATACTATGGAATCAATTATGCACATAGTCATTACATATGCCAATTTTTCATGGCTTCATGCTAGACATTTCAGCTAGCATTAGAATTGTTGGACAGAAGAAAAATGCTCAAACTCATATAGCCAACAAGACTATTGCAATCAGTATATATGTAGCTGTAGTAGGCACCGCGGCCGATATAGTATGAATTACAGAGTTATAAACACAGTACACAGAAATAAAGAAACACTCATTTAAAAGTTGAAATGGTAGATGTTGTATATGTTGATTAAAAATACATTTTCTGTGTAAAAACCTTTTTATTATTCGCGCAACGCCGTGCATTCACTAGTACAATTATATAATACAAATATATAAAATCTATATTCATTCACACTGATGATGTGCATTTAATGCGTCTGGAGTTCGTTGCTTACACTAGACTACATAATATTATATACATATATATATATATATATACTAGGTTACATAATATTATTCTCAATAGCATGTTACTGGGTACATACCCATCTCTCTCATAATTCTAAGGCCTTCCTGGTAATTGGGTCCGGCTCTCCTCACATATATTTTAACATGATGCTCCTGCAGTGCGAGCTGATATTCTCGCAGGGCCTTGACTATCCCCTGTAAAAGAGGAGCGTGTAAAGAATGCGTAACAAGATTGTTGATGCAGTTAGACTGAGCATGACCGCAGTATAATTATATGAAAAACGGCAGGAGTGCAACAATATGGGGAGAGATTGAGAGTAGAATGAAGAGTAAGCTACACAGGCGACTAGGCAATAGCAATGATCAAAGAAATACATTTCTAGGATATTTATATATTCTATATATATAACATTTATATAAAACATGCATCTATTTTTATATATACTATATATAAAAATATATAGTATATATATACTATATATATTACATATTTATAGGATGACATAATCGGCAAAACATTTTTTCATTTAATAGCTACTGTGATCCATTGGACTTCACATGAAATGAGAAGACAACTTCTAAACTGCTTCAAGTTTCATAACAGGTAGAACATTTTCATGAGCTCAATTGCCAATAAAAGGTGCTACTACCACTGACACTACAAGTTGACTAATCTTTATTACAATAAATATGCTGAACTAATTGTCGTGTCAGTGTTATACACGCAAATCTAATTAATCATCTCTGTACAATCAGTGATACAGAGTACAATCCCAAAAATGGCCAATCTTAATTGCATGAGCAATCCAAGACTAAGTTATGACTTACTGAGAATCATCGTCACGCTCGAACTAATTGGCTAAAATGTTTAGTTAAAATGTAAATCTAAATGATATCTACAGCAATAACTTTCACCGAGTCTCTGATTTACCCATAAGCTGTTATTTGTTGCATCCAAACCATATATGATGCAAAATGATTAAAAGATTTCTGTTTGCATCATATTTAGCATCCCTACCATTTTGCACTCTATGTGAGCAATCAGGAAGCTTGCCGATAGAAAAATGAAATTGCTAAGTTTATGAAGATATCCTAAATCATCTGAATTACCTAAACATGTCTGGTATGAAAACAAAGTACGAATTGATAACTTTTGAAATGAAGCTGGAAATTGATTTGGGCAAAGTGTTAATTTATTTTTTATGTTGGCTATCTAGGTTGGGAATTTAGAAAAAAGTGAACTAATGCCTTTCAAAAAACATAGTCTAAAAGGAACTTTTGTTTCCATTTTATTGACCCCGAAGACTCAATATTCACCAAGCATTGAATTCGTAGTCCGGCATACAATAAGTGCAAACATAGTTGGCAAAACTACTCTAAAAGTAATGAAGCCAAAACTGCAGCGAGCAGAATGACATCTCTTGAGTGGCTTCATGTTATAAACTACATGTACAACAGACAATAACTCCGTTCTGCATATGCCAACATAACATGCAAACAAAAACTCAAACAAGAAACAAAGTCAGAAAGTTGTCTTCTCCTTCTTACCCTACAAACCATGATATCACGCAACACAGTTGCCAAGTTGTAGTACAGCGAAAGACAGCCAAAACCAACATGATAGTATCAGTGTGACACGCAGAAATACTATGTTTGGTCTCGTTGACCAAAAGATTTCCGAGACTGAAATAAAGAATGACGCTAAAGCTTTCAATCTAGAGTATAGGAAAAACAACTCCAAAATATATCTACATTGTATTGAGTGAGTATAGGTTTCCATCAAACACGCAGTGTCGATGTGTTTAAAACAAGTTCAAAAGCATATACAATGAATGTTTCAAGTATGCTGTTGTTTGTTCTAAAGAATTCTGTATCATTCAGCTCTATACCAGATTTTTATATTCAGTTTTGAGTGCTTTTTGTACTTTTAACGGTAACTGAAAATTATACCACTGCAATAATCTCTGCGTATAAAAAGGTCGAAGAATAATTGAAAATAACCCTACATTTATAAATGGCCAGTGTACGGTGAGAGAATAACTAATTTGCCTAAAACCTTAAAAATTAAGGCCAGATCATTACACGCTGCAGTCACCCATGGCAATGTTTTAACAGATCAAGCATTTTTGCATATATACAAGCGATACTAAGATGAAGCCTCCTGCGTTGTTTGTTATGCCACAAATCACTTGCAATATATAAAACAAGCTATAGACTACTAGCATCGAAAAATCAACAAACCTTTACGTACTCAAATATGTCAACTAGAAATTTAACCATATTTATGAAAATGTTTGTAGCATGATCGGACAAGGTAGATGTAAACCATTGCAGCCACAGTAAATGTAGAACATGTCACTCGGAGTACTTACAGAGCACTGAGAGCACTTACAGAGCACTTACTCATGAAATCATCATTAAACGATAAACTAGTCATCAGAAATAAGATGGCAGTCATGGGCAACACTAGAACTGAATTAGTTGTAGCTCAATTCGAGGGATGCTCAGATGCTCATGTGAACAGACACTCAAAGCGTGTAAAAAGATCATTGCTGCACATTTTATGTAATTTTTCAACTGTCCTTGACTTGAAGACATCATATTCAGGCTTGCTACATGCACACAGGCCAGTACCACTGGTAGAGTACTCATGTACAGTCAGATCGCAACATAACGAATTAACTTGTTGCACTACATGCATTTGCTTCCGATGTCGAATCTATCCTATGATAAAGAAGCATCCTTATACAAATACATTGTATTTTGTTTATTTGTTCCGGAGATTAAAAAACAATAAATACTTCAAATAATCATATTAGGCGATAAAACATAAATTATATAAAAGACTAATTATAAAAACCTAAACTACATGTATATAAAAAGTATAGTAATAATCAGTAAAAGAATTGGTTTCGGTTAATACTTTATGTGAGGTCTTTATGTGCGGTCTTTATGTGAGGTCTTTAGGCGAGGCCTTTATGGGAGGTCTTTATGTGAGGCCTTATGTGAGGCTTTTATGTGAGGCCTTTATGTGAGGCCTTTATGTGAGGCCTTTATGTGAGGCCTTTATGTGCGGTCTTTACGTGAGGTCTTTACGTGCGCCTTTATGTGAGGTCTTTATGTGAGGTCTTTATGTGAGGTCTTTATGTGAGGTCTTTATGTGAGGTCTTTATGTGAATAGAAGTGCCATCTCAGTAATGCATAAGTTGGGTAGTAGTGGGAGTAACTTACTCCAGCTTGTGGTTTAATATTATAGGGCTTAAATAATATGGTTGAAATTAACTTAAACTATATATAGTTTGTTTTTATATACCTTTATTTTACATTTCCACTAGTTTTTTTAAATGTCGCATGTTAGGAATAACTTCATATGTTGGGACAAAACTGTGTAAACGGAAACTGCAAACATATGTATTAATATAAACTGCGATGATTAAACAAAATTAGAAAGTCGTACATTTAAATTTGCTTCCGACGTTAAGACTACCATTCGGTTAAATTTTACGGCATTTGTAGAGGAAATTTTACTTAGAGATGATTGCAATTCAGAGTTTGAGAGTTGACTCTTTCTATGGTGTCAGACTCATTTGAAAGAGTGTCTCAGCCACACACAGGCAGCTTTAGCAGTTGCACTAGTAAACAACTAAACAAGAACAATGGTGGTACCTTGAACGTAGCGGCCACATTAGTGAAGTTAGCTATTCCACCGCCTATGATGAGAACCTTTCCCTCCGGGTGTTTAGCACTGGTTGTCATGAGGGATAACAGAGTCTTCGCATATTCGTACGTCTGCGACTCACTTGGGGCTCCTGAATACTCACCATAGTTTGCGAGCTCGGATGTGCCACCCATGTCGCAGATGGTATCACTAAAATATCAAACATCAAGGACTCGGAGCGTATATTAAGTAAGGGCAGGCAATCACAATAACATAGCGACTAAATATAAATAATAATATAAATATATTACTGAAATAAAATGCCTCGCCATTAAAATGTATTTTTGTCATTTAGATTGAATGAGAGATGTTTTAGTCCTTATGGCTGAGGTTTTTTCAGAGGCTGCAGCTGATGTTATAAGTAAGATGGTGAAGATGATGATGATATCACGAGTCGGGTAAATGATGGAGGTGGAAAAAGTTGATCGACATGAGTAGCAGGTTTCAAAGCTATCAAAGTGTGTCTGTGGTGCAGTAGAGCAATAGAGGTGTCACACTACATATTCTGTAGTTTACAACATTGGGAAATAACAGGTCAAACAAAAAAATTTCATTTTAGGTCTTCACAACGCTTGCGTGAAATGGGAATGAGGGTTACCTTACGAATGCATCAAACTCAAAAGACATACGCTATGTTATTAGTCTTTCCTTAGAAAGACATGAGAAGTAAAAATTGTTAATAATGTACGAGTAAAATTCAATTGTAATGTTGATATGTTATACTGAAACCAAGGAATTGTCTCGCACAGTAGACAACTAATACTTACGCGTAGACGACGGAAGCGCCACCTCCAGCCACCATAGTCCAAATCCTCCCTTCTCTATTCAGAATGGTGAGCTTAAGCGATGCACCAGATTTGCTGTCTAAATCTTGAATATAGGCTTCCTAAACACCACAATATGATATCTTACAATATATTATATCTTATACTATATTATATCTTATAATATATATTATGCCTAAAAACCACAACTTAATATACAAAGGTAGTAATAAGGCAGCTAAATAGCGCTTGATTGATTCAACAGAAATCTCAAGTCTCTTAAAGGTTGATTTGCAACAAAATTCCCATTACCGTGATTTGATATGGTAAGATTCACCATGTCTTACTCTGTTGTGTTGTAGGTCCAAAATATGTGAAAAGGTGATTACAAGCTCTTAAAAGCTAAAAAATGAACAGAAAATCGCAGCCACACGAGACTGCCGTAGTTTGGATTTCCTTTCCAAAACGGATCTAATGTGATGTAGCTGTGAGAGATGGTTTCTGTTTACACTTTGTTGCAACCTTATTCGGCGAAATATTTTCACAAATATACTTCACGCATTCAATAAAACCATGTCTATTGATCTTACGCGTCTATTTTATCGTCATTGTAATGCTGTCACTTTTAGCACTGATATCTTATAACTTACCGTAAAAAATTGTTAAACCTTTTAACCTTACCTCGAATGAGTACATATCATTGTCTGATAATTATGATGAGCTTGTTGGTCACCTGTGATAATCGAAAAGTGCTGCAAAAATTATTTTCGAAGTATTGGGTCACATGATCAGACTACGACTTGACGATTGAATAATGCCGAAACAAAACTGTAAAGTAGCGAGCATCTATATTTGATACGGGGTCTTCGGTAAAACCCGAAGTGTTTGTCATAAACTAGTACTACGATAAGTTTTATATTGAGCTTTGTATTGGCCTTTCAATTCACGTGAGAATATACGTGACAAGACGATAACCAAATTTCGTGGTTACGTCATCGAAATAAAGAGATTCCAATCTACGGCGGCTTTTCGTTTTTGAGCTTTTAAGAGCTTGTAATCACATTTCCACATATTTGGCACTTACAACACAACAGAGTAAGACATGGTGAACCTTTTGATACCAAATAACTGTAATGTGAATTTTGTTGCAAGTCAACCTTTAAGTTCCTTTGTCAAAAGAACTAGAATAAACTAAAGCAATATTGCATTGCTTTTACACTATCTACGGGCATGACATTATGAAATTAGTTTTGAGGGCAAAGTAGCTATGGGAGTTGTGTTCTTGAGTAAACTGTTTACTAGCGAGAAAACAATTCCCAAAGGTCAGAAAATAATTGACTAAGTACGTACTGTACAACTAATTTGCATAGTACATAGCAAGCTACTGGAAAGAAACTGCTTTACTAAGGGAAATGATATGTTGATTTAACAATATTCGTTATTAAATAATTATTTGGTAATAAATATGCAGCATGGCATGGTTCTCATAACAAAATTTGTATCTACAGCAGAAGAGGTTCATGAAAACTCAGAAAATGGTAAAAAATCTTCCTACAACAGTAATATTCAGCCATTTACTATCACATCAGATACGCTCCCTTGCAGAAATAGAGGTACTTTTTCCTAGATTGACATTGTTTGTGGAAGTTTAAGTAATAGTATTTCTGATTGACCTTTTGGTAACCAAACTACACTTCCTTCCGGACAAGACAAGTAGGTGTGCATTAAGTTGATAAAAAGAAAAAGTTGTTTACCAAAAATTTTCAGAACATATCACACCAAGTTTCATATGAATCAACTTGCCTGGTGGATGAGAGTGAAAACAGACTTCTGCATTATAGCTCAGAGAATCGCCTAAGCTTTTTGCAGACATCAAAATCCTGTTATTATAGTGATGGTAGTTTAGTTTAAATTGTTTTATAGCATAGTTTTGACTGAACTTTCATCAAATTTTGTTAATTAAATACATTAGTAGATTCTATCCAGTAGTAAAGTTGCCATACCAACGACACGGGCTTCTCACATATACTACTACTAGTGAATTTTATATGCTAATGATAAAACTGCTAGTCGATCAAAAATGATTTTGCAATTTTATAAACATACAAATGTAGGTAAATCAACAATTTACATCCAAGCTGAAATTTTTGCGTGTCAATTTTAAATAGCGCATTTTTAAAACAACTTGGTTGGTTCTTCAACAGGAAATACATATTCAACGTGAATTATACCATATTAACTATTCATAAATCAATCTAATCAATGAAATAGGATAGTCATTGACTAACAAAGATAGGAAACAATAGCGACAAACCTCAGGATAAGCATCTCTACCGAATGGGGCGGGGTACTCAACATCTCCCCACTGCATCTTACAGAGATACTCAGCACACTGGTCTAGCTTAGCAGCTAAATCTAAGATGTAGATCTTTCCTCCTGTGATTACTGTAGGAAAAAGCAACTCCCACATAAAAACACAGATGAGTACATTGTATATAACTCCCAACTTGTCACAGCAGATGAGGTAATAAAAACAAGTGAGATCCTTGCCTACCCAATGGGTTGATCTCCAGGTAAGTAAAGAAGAGATCGCGGTAGGAATTGTAGAGTGCCACTATGAAACCAGCCAGAAGTCTGTAAATAGTATCAGCTAATGAAAACATCAGACAAAGAAAGAATCTAGTGAATGTCTGTGAATAATCAATACAATCTTGCCTACTTCAACATCATCCAGCACCACAACCAAAAACTTAAAGAACTTGGAGCCAAGTCTAAAAATGCTAGAACCCATTGGGCCACGATCAGGCGAAGCAACTGTGCTGTTGATCAGAGCCTTTTATGAAAAATCATCAAACTTAGGACAATTGAAGCATCATATTTCTTGTAATTGGTTTAACTGCGCACGCTTATATTTAACGTGTAAAAATAATTACACCATATTATTTAGGATGACTAGTAAATTAATCGAGCTTGAACCTTACATATAAAATAATTGTACTAAACTATTTATTGTCGACGCAAAAAATGGACTACTTTTGCTGGCATCTCCTTTGATCGTTTCTAATAAAATCACTCTTTAAATGTGTTTGTTCAGTATGAGTTTTACTAACCGTTATTAGTGTCTAGATGAAAGTACTACTGAAATGTTTGACACATACTACTAGCAAAAGATCTTTAACTAGTTAATCTATTTTTGGAGCAAAGTATTTCAGAACTCAGACTAATGTTTTGTAAACAATAACGGACAATTTTTTATACGCCATCAAGAGACTAGTCGACACCATGATTGTTTTTTAAGCCAATTAAGTTTGTACATTTTAGCCAGTTATACGAAAACTGATGCTTCTAATGACCTGAAATTTGGTGACCTTACATGAAGGACTCTGCAGAACAACACGGTGTTAGCGGGTTGTTTTACCTAAACATGACCCAACAGGACCCTCAAAGGTTCTCAAAATGTCATGCCTAAAGTAACAAACATTCTTGTAACCTTTCAGTATGTAAGTATTATAGCACCAGGTAAGTCACACACATACTAGTTCCTTTTGTTATTCGGTTATGTTAATTTGTCTGCATAAAAATTCTGCTTTCGCCAAACACTAGCCGTCAAAGATGTTGGAGTTGGCTGTCCATGAAATGTATTTGGTTCAGGTACATGCCCCAAGAGGACATGCAAAGTTTCTCAACCAAGGAAAGCTGTAATTTTTTTTATATTACCTATTAATCCAAGCGGACACGTTGAAAACATCTACAAGATACATAAAAAGAATAATTAAAACTCAGCACACTAAACATACAGTTTAACATCAGCTTGCTGCACAGCGGTTAAAAGTTTTTGTGTAACTTCCTCGGTAGTTGGTAGGTCAGCTCCCACCTCAACATCCATTGCCACTGCCTGTAAGTAAATCCAGCAATAATGATAAAAGCAGCCAATCTCGTTATCTCACACCTGTATGTTGATAGATGGGAGCACAGTCTACTCTGACCGTCATATACCTGATTGGAATACTTTAGCATACACAACAGGCCCGTATTCCCTGAGGCGGCTGGCAGGCTGAGCCGCCCCAACTTTTTAGGAATTTTCCGCGGCTAAGTACAGTCAAACTCGGATAACTCGCCTTTGGATAAAATGTAACAGTTCATCTCGAACACATGGTTAACTCGAACGGATTTGTTTGGTCTGTTCCCACGCAATAATAAATTGCTTCAGATAACTCGACCTCAACATCATCTACTCGAACAGTTATTTGTCCAACCGTAATGGAGACGGTTTTTATCGCTGTAGAATATCACTTTATTCCAAGCCATAGAGACAAACATCAACTTTTAGTAGTTCTTAGGCGTCATTATTATCATCATCAGCGGCAAAATATTCTTGTTAAAGACTTTTATAAAGGTTTGCAACAGGTCAAGTTTTACCAAACATCTGCTTGGCCATGTCCCATTGAAAGCGTGAAAACCTCCGGATGAACTTAAAATAAAATCGGCAAAATTGATCTTTGTTAAAACGCTCAAAAGAAAAAGATGTCTTTTTTCTGAGCGTTTTAACTGCAGTCAAGTTTTACCTATTTTAATCTAAAAATGTCCCGGCAGTCACATCACCTTAAAACAAAATAAATCTCAAAAAATAGAAAAATGTTGATACTTTCCGATAAAAATTTTTAAAACTTCGTATGTGAGGCCTGGTTGAGGCCCCACATGAGAGAAACCTGTTGGGGGGCTTACACTACCCCCTCCACACTCCCAGGTGTTCATAACTAGTCGCCTAACATTAGCCGCCCCAACTTGCAACCAGTGAATACAGGCCTGATACACAATAGCTACACTCTGTGATATAGCTAGTGCAATTGTAAACCATACACTGTGTTATTCATATACAATATTAAAGTTTGTCATAAACCCATATTGTGTTCCAGCTGTAGAGCGCTTTAGATTAATGGTTTCCGAATTTAATCGTGAATATCCTTTCCTACCCTTTACCATAGCGTAACACCTACTAATACTCAACATGTAAAAACATAGCACACTATAACCACATCTGTGAATAAGACATTGTAATTCCACAATTTCATGAGCAACTCGTGTTTGACAACTGCGTGTCTGTACCGACTGATGTATTTAAACATCACATCAGGCGTCGGCAAGCCAGTGTGCCTCTCAGGCTGCCAAAATTGCTTTTATAAGCTGACAAAAAACGGATTTCTAAATGTCTAAACTTAATATTTGCTATTCCAAATTTTTGACACAGCAAACAGTGTGTGGATAATACGGCACATGATGTTCTCACTTCTCCTAGTTTGACAACTATTTACTAAAATGCAACAAATCTTACTAGTAGAGCATGATCAGACAAGAAAAGGACAATATAAACCTAAAAAAGGGTACCTTGGCATCCACATCTCCGATATCAACACCTCCTTCGTGATAGAAAAGGATGGTATCTGCATATCTGTGTGAGTAAATACATACATAGCTCTCCTCTGACTGTAATACAAATTATTACACACGTAACTCATTCATTTTGAGCAAGTCAAATAACTACGATATCGAACAAAGAATTTAAGGAGTGTTTTTTACTATAAATATTTGGGGTAAAAACTTCTGCCATGAAACAATTTTTTACTTCGATAGTAGTTGAAATTTAACATATTTCAACTGCTTCTCGAGCCCTAAAATTTAAAAAAAGTGTAATTTTGTCGTTAAGATTATGGAAAAGTAGCCTCAAACCTGATGCTAACGTAATGATTCAAATCAATGACAGCATTAATTTTTGAAGCTGCCAATTTAGCTATACTTGTAATTTAGCTACATAGCTAAAAGGCCAAACAGTACGACCTAAAAATAAATATGTACCGAAAAATTCTGCTTCACGAAATGCTCAACAAACAAAAGCTGAGGCATTGACATTCCATCAGTGAACGATGGCGAGCTGGAGTTGTTTTCCCCAAGCATTGTCAGTTATTAGCTGTATTAAAAATGATCTAACGGCAGCAGCCATTTTAGTGGACACAATGACAAATTATTTAGACTAATCTTTGATAGAAGGAAGGCTTTCCAAGCAAATTAGGTGTTGACATTTGCTGAAGAGAATAAACCCAATGTCAACAAAAAAGATCTCTTACAAGAGGCCAGATTGTAAACAAACAAACTACTTCACATATCACTGCCAGCTATCTGTAATAGGCTAACCTACTTAACGCATGATTTCACGCAGAATACAGAACAGATCATATTCAAGCGAACAACTTACTGTAGTTTTGTAACATAATCGAAAAGACAGCATACCTGCTCGTGCGGAACAAAAGGCTCTATGATGAATGTCTTCAAATAGCCTTTAGACCTGCCAATCTGCATAAATTAAAATCAGTATATTGAGCTCGCTTACTAGATACAGGCAATTGTATATCTTGACATCAATGACCAATTTTAAAAGGTCAGAAACGATAAAATAAAATTAGATTTGAAAATTCATAAGTTAATTATGAATGGAAAAAGAAAATAATTTGCTATTTCACACATAAGGAGCTTAAACTGATAACATGATTAGAGCTCTAACAAATGTAACTAATGCCATACCAGGTCAATTACCGAAGTCTCAAACCCTAGTAGATTACATACATGTAATATTCAAAGGATATTGAAACATGAGACAATCATAAATGCAAAACTTTATGAGTTGCTTCCTCTCACATTTAAAATACTTTCCTCTAAAGTATAGTCTGTAAACTTGCAAGTTAGCCAAAAACAAATGTATTCCATGCTCAAGGTCATACCATTTTGAGACCAGACCAAGAATATTTATAGCAAACAAATCAAGACGACATAGAACAGGCATGGGCAAGGTGCGGCCTTCAGGCCCCTGCGGCCTTTTGCTGCTTCAATGTGACCTTTTCATTGCTGGCTAAAGAGAAAAACATTGAATGTATTTTTATATGAATAATGCAAAAATCGATTGTCAGTCTGGCATCATAAAAAAGTTGCTTCCCTTATTGATGAAATAATACAACACTAATGGGTTATCCCTGTGCTTGTCCTGCGAAAAATAAAATCCCCTTTTTGCATGGAGAATCCCCCAACAGTTCCTTTCTACAACAAAATATTCAGCAACTCTGTGGCGAGTTTTACGGTGCAGCAATGACTAGTGCAGCAAAAAAACTCAAAGCGTTCAATAGGTGAAGGGAATTGTAAACTCAACGAAGAGCGGACTGATGAATTTCTTATGGTGGAACTGCCAAACAGGAATTGAATGTCATGTTCAGAATGTTTAGACATCATCAAGACCAGGAAAAAAGCAATGCAAATATGCATTTCAACTCCAAGCATGGAACAGTAAATGGGCAGATGTCTAATGATGGTAAAAGGGCAAGAATTGCGACGCTGCTTAGCAACGGAAGAAAACAGCAGAGTATGATGAGGACTCCTACTGAGAGCAGTCAAAAGGCCACTTTAGCAAGCATGAAGATAGTTTACCGAACCAGCAAGTGTGGAAAGCCATTTTTGAATGGAAGTTAATCAAAGAGAGTATTGAAGTTGCAGCTGATATTATATGCTCTGATGAAAAAACCAAGAGAACTTTTAACGGTATACCCCTCTCCCGTCGTACAGTAGCTTGTCGAACTGAAGTTTTGAGTTGAGCTGTGCAGCGACCGCTACAAGATAAACTGCAAGGTTTTATAGCAAATTCAATTGCACTCGATGAAACGAGAGGTGGAACAAATACAGCCCAGTTAGCTGTATTTATCCGTGGAGTAGACAAAGAGCTCACTATTACTGACGATTTACTTGCTCTGTGCAACACGCATGGTCGTATAACAGGAAAGAATGTGTGGTAAGAGCAGAAAAAATCTTGTTCTCCGCAACTTATGTTCCATAGCAACAGATGGAGGCCTGCTATGATTGGTTGTGTCAATGGTTTCGAAAGTTTGCTAATGGAGGAGCTCTAGAAAGATGGAATTAATCCACTTTCGTTACAATTTCACTGCATTCATTGCCTTAACAAAACCTGGCTGCAAAGGCAATGAAACTAGATCATGTTATAAGTGTCATTAAATATGTAATCTATTTGCAGCGCAAAGGATTGAGACATTGTGAATTTCGTCAGTTTCTCAATGATATCGAATCAGAATTAGAAGAGGGTCCATATTTTGCTCAAGTACTCTGGCTATCAAAGGAAAAGATGTCACTCCGAGCTATCAACCTGCAAACTGAAATAATAGAATTATATAGATTGCAAGAGAAACAGCTGCCTGTTTCATGATGTTCAATTTTTGGATGACTGCTTTTTTGTGGATATGAGGCTGCACCTTAATGAACTCAACACTAAACTGCAAGGTGAAAATCAGCTGATTAGTGACATCTATCATGCTGCTGGTGGTTTTCACGGTCAACTTGAAATGTGGGAATCACAGTTGAGAGAGGCCAATGTCGATGAACAAAGCTTTCTAATGCTTTGAGATCGGCCAAGTGAACCACAGCTAGAAAAGTATACTGATGTTGTGTGTGATCTACAGCAAGAATTTGAAGCCAGTTTACATGACTTCAAGAATATAAAAAGAGAACTCTGTCTGTTCTCAGCGGTGCTAACTGTGAAAATATTCCACCTCATCTTCAACTAAAAGTGACTGATCTCGAAATGATCTCATCTACTCACCGCTGTTAGCCCTGACCAAGATCTCACCCGCGCCTATCGTATGCTTCCCTGTCTGAGATGCTCACAACTGAAGGCCTATGCGGCACAAATCATGAGCATGTTCAGAAACATTTACAGGTGTGAACAACTCTTCTCTTGACTGCATTATGTCAAAAATAAATACAGAACAAGGCTCACAGATGAGCACATCAATGACATTCTTCACTTACCTGCCACAGACAATACACCACGGCACACTCGAGTCATGGATGACATTCAACGCCAAGCGTCTCATTAAAGGAGTTGTGTGCAAACATAAACTGCTGTTACCATGCTAACGTTATCTTATTTTTGCTTTCTATGTATACTAATTCATGTTTATTTGCATTCAAGGAGAATTGAAGATGAATAATACAGTCATTTCACTAACTGGACAAACTAAATAGGGTTTCTTCCAATTTACATAAATTTCTAAAATTTTATGTTGAAGTATCTGAAAATTCATGCTATGAATATTAAATTTTGAGAATTGGTGATATAGGGAGGTAAACATTCTTTTGTCTGCACTGGTTATTAAAAGTTATAGGACATAGGTGATGGCGGCCTTCTAGCAAATTACAATTTGAAAGTATCCTTATGCCCAAAAGGTTGCCCACCCATGACTTAGAAGGATTCCATTATTGCTGCACATTGCTAAGGTAAAACAGCTCCATTCCACTTTGGGTAAGCTGCCATTGTGAGATGTTTTCATAACAACTTAACATGACAGTAAATAACCTGCATGGTGATATAACAAGGAAACTCTGTAAGGCATGTCTCCGCTACATAAACCACATCATAGTTAACCTTTAACACACTAAATACCGAGATTCAAGATTCTCCTAACCTCCACGCAGACAGTCAGCTTCTCTTGTATCCACTGCTTTACTTCTCCTAGAGTTGCATTGATTTTTATCAACCCCAATTTTCCTCTTCGTTTAATCATCTGATCAGGCTTGGCAATCAGCCTCTACAGCATCGCATTGCATGACGTGAGCGACAAGCAGCCTAAGGCAGGTAGTGATCAGTGACACGCGCGTAACAGGTGCTATATTTCTACTTCAAGATCAGTGGTACACTTTTCCTACTTCAAAATCACGAAAATAATCATCTTGTATTTTAAATGATAACAATCTTCCTCCTTTATGTATTAGCTGAAATCCAAAGCAACACATCAGGTATCTTAGAATACTGATTTAATCATTTAATGAGAAATATTTTTGCCAAAATAAGACTGGACTAGCAAGGTTATCAAGCACCATATATCGTAATCTATATTTTATATCATATTTATATTTGATGCAATGTATAAATATAATATATACATATTTGATACAATATATATAAATATAATATATATATTTAATAAATGTATTGTATTAAATATTTATATTTAATATCCAACTTGGTTGTATTAAATATTTATATTTAATACAATATATATAAATATAATATACATATATTTGATACAACATATATAAATACAATACATATTTTTGATACAATATATATAATATATATATTTTACATTACTTTTACATTACAATACATAGCTTACTTTTTACATTATCTCAATAGCACCAACATTATCACCTAGTCTATCTTCAATGCAATTTAACACCAATGGCACAAATAGTGAAATACTTCTCTTCGTTAGCATATGTAGTTATTCGTCAGCCAGATGCCATCATACCTCATATTTTTGTCAAATCATCTAAATTTTACCAACAGTACAGGCATTGCTAGTCTACATGCAGTCTTGCAAGAATAATTAACACTTCAAACGCTGTCTGGTAGGCCATTTAAACCGAGTCACACATCTGAGAAGGATACATCTAAATACACATATACATAATGCTCAATTAACTTTGCCAAGTGCTAATTGTCTTAAAATCAAATTTCCAGAACAAAATTCACCAGTTTAAGCACCAGATGAAGCAAATAATTTGCGCTGTGATCTAATGTGAGGCAAAGATGATTTTTTTTAGTTTCAATGTTCGTTTTGAAAGTTTCTCCATAGGCATTTTCTAAATTCATGTTTGATCGGCCAGAATTAGCTTCTATTTGCGCATTGATAACAATCCAAGACTATTGCCTGACTCACAGATGCTTTTACAATGCATAATGAGTCTAATGATGTTAGATTTACAAATGTTACACAAAAGTAGAATAGAGAGATTGCAGATAGACTTACCGAGGTTAAGAGCCATGGCTGCTCTTGTTGAAGTTGTTCCCAATCAGTTGAAGAATTCACAGATGCACATTTGTTGGCTACAACCAGATCACCAAGAGATGCGCTAAGGAGGCTCTTCCCCTTTGCTTCATATATACCTTTCGCAGCCATCACACCTCAGTGCTACAACATACACTACCGCTCGTATCTATAGCAGAAACACATATGAAAAGCTCAACTATTACCAATGTTAAGTGAAACCCAACACTCTTCTTACTGAAGAATCGTGTAAAATGAAGGCCCATGGTAAACCAATAATTAAATTAGACTGCATAAGACAAAATCAATAAAAGCTATTACTTGTAGAGCAGCTTACTATGGAAAAAGAAAGTCGATATGCCACTCACCTCTTTTCTTACGATAAAAAGAAAATCTTGTCTTGCCGGCAATAGGATACCAGAATAACTGATTGAAATTCTCTCTGCCATACCGGCTTTAATTTAATACAATTGAATATGCCAAAAAGTGTGACGATCACTGTGACTGGAGGGGCCATGCAAACGATTGATAGCTTGGCAAGCCAAAGCTTAAGCCACATGAAATATTAATGAGATGAACTACTATATGATGGCTTTTAAACCTGCGCATATGCGACTGAGCATAACTTAGAGATGCAGAGCTAATAGCTCAAACATGGTCAATCAATCGCGAAATGTTCAGAAATAAATAATCATAAGCTATACATACACTTACTGTTGAAAGCCTGGAAATTGAAAGCATGGTTCTCCCAAGGATGAAACAATCATCAGAAAAACTAATTGAGCATTAACAGAAGTCACCTTGACAGCAACCTTCAGTTTTTCGACGTATACTGACTGGCCTGTTGTTTAAGTGGTTATCTGCATGGCACTTGGCCAAAGATAAATAATATACACAATACCTTGTGTCTCTAGGTGAATTCCACGAAACTATTTATACCCATCCCTCTCAGTTACAGCTCTTTGGTCAACTATTGTATACAAGAGCAAGGTCTAAATTTCTACACATCAAATCAACAAATCTTACAGTTATGTACTACTAACTGTTAGCACAAACGTTTTTGGGTGAGATGGTTGCTGCTGAAAGCAATTACGTCAACTGATCATCTTAACATTTAAAGTATTTGATCGTTACTTGTTTGAAATAAGAATGCTGCATGTACTTTATGAACTAGAGGTACTGGCATATCAGTCTGTTAACAGTTGGCTAATACAGTACTAATAAAAATTAATGCAGTTGACAAAATCAAATACCGTATAATCTACTTTTTCCAGAAGATGGCAAAAAATATGTTTCCTGAGCTGAGCAAGTAACACCATGGGTCTTATACGGTTGGGCTATTACCAACCTTATGGAACCTAGAAAATCTTTAACAAACAGACAAAACAACCATTTTCTAAGATTTTTCATACCTAGCAAATCCAACTGTCAGGCACATATTTTTATTCGCAACATACAGTTGAAATTCTTTGCTATCCAATGAGCTTTTTCATTCGGTTACATTAAATATACTTCAGGATCAACAAAATATTAAACTCACCTTGAACAGCTATTGCGGTTTTAATATTTGACAGATTTATAATTTCAAGAGAACGATGAAACTAACATCACATCTGCTCATCCAACAATAAACCCAAGTTTTGCTTTGTAGAATAGTTCAGCAATACTGCAGCAATAGTCAGACATAATTCTTCTTATGAATGCTAATAAAACAGAGAGCCATAAAATGTGAAATAAAAAAATAGATCAAAGAAACCAGTCATCTTCAGAAAACATTATATTCCACTATTTAATAGAAATTAAACCACAAGTCATACACATTGATGTCTGGAGACTTTACAAGTGGCTGAAACTGTTAATTTACTAATGTGTGTGAAGTCAATGTAATGATACAATAAAAAATTCAATTTCATTACTTGATATCTATTACATTTTTAAATATGAACACTTCATTTGTTGATATGCTCAGAAATTCAGTTAATGTAGTAAGAAAATTTTCAAAAACTGTGATATAAAAAAACTAAAAAACAGCCAAATTATTGAGCAGCCACATGTTAAACATCCTTAGCAACAACAGTTGACACATTAACAATTAAAGTTGTTATCAGTTGATTTATACTTAGTATCTAGTTGCATACTACAGAGCACTGCCATTAAAAGATTACCATTGTATCTTTACCACATATATTTTCTCAATAATTAACCTTACAACTTTTAGCTATTTTGTATAAGAAAATTATCAAGGTTACGATAGCTGGAACAAAATCATACTTCACCAATACATTCTACAGCATCAAAATATTGTATTTTAATCGATCATTGACTACAAAAAATTTCACTAAACAGAGTTGATCTAATAAAACTTGGTATGAAGAGTTATTGCTAAACTTATTTCTAGGGCAATAGATTAATCACTGTGATTTGCATAATCATATCCAAAAGCTAATACCACTGTACATATGTTCAAGCAACAAATACCTTCAACTTCACTTCTAAAAACCATTTTCATAAATGCAAAACCAGAATCATATTGGTGCATGGTGTCACAGAGTGTGCTAGCAGGGATGAATGAATCACGCATATAACTTGTGATGAACTGCCAAAACAGGACCAAAGTATTGTCATCTGTTAGCAGCCAAGTTATGTCATATGCAATGTATGTGTAGGTAATATGCAAGGCATAGTGCGTATGGTTACGTAGCATTCATGGTTAACACACTGATTAATTTCCAACAAAAAAAGCTCTACAATGATTCTACACTTAAATTTATAATGCTAGACAGCTGTAGATTACAATAGGCATTGCCTGCTAAACAGATTTTAAAGAGCATAAAAAAGTTCACAAACTATAAAAGAAAAATTACGCATAACCCACTTCTGAACAAACAATTGCTAGAATGTGCGCAAGCGAGATCTCAAACCTCTCACATGGTACGAACGTTTACTGGGGTATACTAGCTCCTCTGCTCAATACTGACGCAAAACACAAAAATAACACTCAGTACCTAAAAATATTGAGGCCATGGAAGATGATCTGGAGTTGAACGTAATTGTAAAGCTGTAAAGTTAATTAGCTAATCTCTAATTAATAAAAAAAATGTAACACAAACCACAAGATGATGAAAAATTTCTAAGATATGATGCTGCAACATACCACAGCGTGTGATGAACTACCAAATGACTACCAAAACCGAAACAATAAAAACAAAGTATTGACATCTGGTAACAACCAAGTTATGTTACACGCAGCAAAACAAAGCTGACATAACAGTCTGCTACAACACACCAACCAAAATATGAGAGAATACACTAGTAAACATCTACACCACAGCATGCAATTAAAAGCTAAGCACAGTAGTTAAACCTCTTACACAGGACTGTTAAAGATATTAATCACAAATGAATTGCAAGTAGCTGCATTGATGTAGCTTTTATGATAGCTCTAAACAAAATAAAAAACTAAACGAAGCCCTCTGCATCTAGCAAATATTCTAGAGAGTTGTGGGTATGAAGTGTGTTACATAGTATCTTCATTCTTTAAATTATTTCCAAAGAAAAGTATTGATGTAAGTAGCACCGATATCGATCAAACTTAAAACTACCCATCTTAATTTAAAGCCAAAATTTAAAGCATCAGTAAAAACTTTTTTAACATATCGCCGAAGCTGCAACAAAAATAACAAACGAATGAATGAATGAATAAAAGCCGGTCCATCGCATGATCTTAAAAAAACAAATCTGGCCATCCCATGGGATAGCCCGTTTTTCATAGAACTATGAAACTTTTTGGAAATTGCTCGTATCACAGTCTTTGTAAGCCTCAGGTCATAAGTTATTCAATTTTTCAAAATGTGCGTTTTGGTTTAGCCTTAAAAACTAACTGAATATACTTGAAAATAATGATTTAAATAATTTAATAATTATTTGAAAAATACAAAAAAAATGTTGTAAAATGTTTTATTATTTTATATTTACAATGTAATATTTTGATTTTTTTATAAGTACATGTACGTTTCTTCTCGCAAAGAAGCTCTAACGCCGCGAATTCTTAACTTTAATTTCCTTTAGCGCCCGCGGATCAAAATCGAAGAAACATGTCGGAGCCCGCCAATGTAAGCTTTACGTAAATGACTGTTCTTATGTCATATAGTGTTGATCACAAACATTTAACACACATTTTATTTGGTCACAATCAATAAACGTCCACATTATTTAATATCACTGTTTCAGTGTAATAAAGTTATTGTTTGGTTTTGGTAGCATGCTGTAACCGCGATCTTTACATACAGCAGAATTACCAATTGACACATGGAGTCGGCAAACAAAATTTCTCATAGTACATGTAATTTTATTACACATTAGGATTGTTTTTTTTCAGTTTTAGTTTTGTACTTACATCGAATCGTACAGTTCATTTTTGTTGCCAATATCGCTCGCGATCGATTGATCAAAAGTGCTTGGTCATGATCAGGGTTAAACAATGCTACGAGAGCAGCTGCGGCAGAAAATTGTTGGAGTCGAAGAGAGCTAAAAAAAATTTTCAAAATTGAGACTCATGCAGAAAGTTGCCATCGTTCTAATGATGTGTCTTGGCAACATATTTAATACAAAAATAAAAAAAGCCAGCCGTGTGTTAGGATTTTTACGAGAACAATTTCTCATACTTCAAAAACTTTTAGTCTGATTGTGTATAAATTTCTTATCAGACCAATTATAGAGTATGGCTTTTAGGTGTGATGGGGACTCTTAGTCTTTGCGAGTAGAGACTCTGTAGTCTCTTGCCATCTCATAGCACGGATCCCTACTATATGCAGGATATCAATCACTTCGAAGCTATCCAAAGGAAAACAGCTAGGTTCATATGCAACCCCAAAGGTCGTGCTACTAGTGTTACGGTCTTGGTGAAATACTTAAGCCTGACAACCTTAAAATATCGCCAGAAAACCTGCGTATATTCTGTTACACAAAATTATCAGTGATTCACATTCTGGATATTCAGAAGCTTTATCGCACGAATATCCAGAAATTTGAAAGTTTTCAAACCAAAGCAGCCTCATTACTCGTAGCCGATGAGCTACCCTGCTAATAAATTTCTCTGCTAAATGCAACGTATACAACAATGGTTTCCTTCCTAAAGTGATCTGGTGATGTGTAAAATTTGTGGTAAATTTCACTCATTTTTATAATTCTTCTAAGTATCCATTGGTTGTTTTAATTATTCAATTTAATGTTACCATTTTATTGCGGCCTGTACAATATATTTGATAGAATATCTTCTAGTACTAATTTTACTGATATCGTTGCCGTCTTCAATATAATAAGTTTTAGATGCATGAAAATGAAGCGTCTCAACAGTTTTACCCTCAGCCACACCCTGGTGTTGCAAGGTCCGCTGTCATGGAGTTAATAAAAACTGGTTATAGCTAAGCACTCCTTCTTGTGGTTAATACAGGACCACATTGGTGAATGTGAATTGAATGAATCGGTGTGAAAATTACAATTTTTTGGATAGCTTCTTGCTTTTACATGGACATATCCATAAATAAAGGATTTTTTGGCAAAATTTTAAAACAGGAATTTCATTAAAAGAATGCATCTCATAGGAAGTATACACCTCATACCCTAAAATAAAGAATACTTGTGGGGATAGTGCTCCTCTATCATGTTTTAATAGTTTCTAAAGTTAGTGTATGTGTGCAAAACGTGTTACTGCAATAATGGCCAGATAGAGATGTTAGTATATGGTATACATATTCCTCTGAACACAAATGCTTATTTGTAATGGATTTCAGTGGCTTTGCTGCCTATTACTGCATAAATTGTTATTTTGTGCACTAATCCATGTGTTGGCATGTTGTTGTGCATGTGTTGTGGCATGTGTTGGCCTAAGTTGACATGTTTTGAGTAACAATGGTAACAGAAAACATCAATATGTTTCTGCTACACTTTTATTTTTATTTCAAAATTACTAGTAATTTGTTTTCAATGGTAACTTAATATGCTGTATCTATAACTAATTTTAGTTTAGCTCCAAGTAGCGTCTGTTTCAGCAATTTATGTCACTGCTGTTACATTGGCACCATTGTTGAACCCCTCAACCCACATAATTATAGGGTTAATTTGAGTGCGCTTCACATTTGAAGGTAATTAGTAGTGCAATGATGTTCTCATGTACAAGTTATTCATTATATTATAACTTTAAGGCATTGTGGGAATTTAACAAGCATTTTTGGTAGATGAAACATGCAAAACATTACCTTACAAATGTATTACCCAAACTTGCGACTCCAATTCTGAGTAGGTTTAAAATTATGGTTTGAAATTTAATCTAATTTACTCATGCAAGTAACTTGCAACAAATACTTGATACAGAATGTTGTTTGGTGAAAAGTCTGCCAGTCATTGTTGCTTTCAACATGGGCAAGATAGCATCTGTTCAGCGGATGCGTAAATAGCGTAACAAATTGCAGCAGGTACACCACATTCAAGCTGTGCACAAAACATTCAGTAGTTATAGCCATGTAAGTAAAAATATGCCATAAGGAAGTTTTACACATTTTCATAGATACTGATGAATGTGTAATTAGTGATCCAGAAGGTGATTGCAATTCAGAACTGAGCAACCACTAGCAAGTGCATTAAATGAAGGTGATTTTGTGCTAAGATTGATGCCTGGAAAAAACCTCTAGGCATTTGTGGGAGTAGTAAAAAGTGTAGATACTCTTGAAGCTGAAGTGCAGTTTGTCAAAAAGGTTAAGCTTAAAAACATTTGTTGGTAATACACAAGATATAGCATGGGTAAAGTTTCATCGCATAATCAAGTCACTGTCATGTTCTACTCACTCTAAAAGAGTGCAAAATGTCCTAAAACATTTTGTTAGTACATGCTCTCAATTACATGATCAGTATTCGTTATTTTATCTTGTTTTATTTAAGCTCAATCATGTTTATCACGTTTTTATTATTACTACAACTATTGTGCAATTATATTTTATCCTTTGAAAACAAAAAACATTTTAAGTTAATGCTTGTCATTATAATTATATTGTAATCCTTAGCTTTAATACCATTATTGATCTCATTGCAGGTAATGTAAACGCTTTCAAGGTTACAGAATATAAGCAGCGCAACAATGGTGACAATTATATGTAACAGCGGTGACATGATTACAAGCATGTTTTTCACTTTCTCCATCAAATATTTGTCTAACATTAACATTTAGCGCATGTTTCATGCTTTGTTAAAATTAGCCAAATTGGTTTTTATTGGTGTGCTTTCCACCAAATCGGAGAGTTTTTAAAGATAAGCCACTAGCTCTTCAAAATGCATGTTTTTCCGTTTTAACACAAAGGACACACTAAAAACTTTCTCAGTAAAAATTTAATCCAGCCTCACATATAATAATATACATAGTTTGAAAGGGTTGGCTGAACTCCAATAAAATATCTTATTTGAAATCCTCTTTAATGCAGTACTATTATTTTATAATGAAATTTGTCCTCTAACTGTAACAATGGTGATTATATATATTATGTGGGTATATATTATATATATGATATTATATACCCACATAATATAACTAGCAGAACATAAGTTGGCAATGATAGGATTCGTGCTATCGTGTTTACATGTTTACAATATGGACACCTTGGCATAATCTATTAAAGCTATTACAACTTTAACACAAATGTAAAAATCAAAAACTATATAGCACAGGTCTTTGATATAGACATATCCAAAAGTTTACAGGAATTTCAACTGGTATACCACTTTAAATAGATAAAAAACTTAACCTGAGATTTTGGAAGCACCGCTTTCTACTGCCCTTCTCTATATGGCTCTGATCATGAGTAACTGAGTTGCAATCGAGTGGCAATGTTTACACGTGTTTTTTACGTGTTTTCACGGCTTTAACTCATTCGCACCCGGCTAGTTTCGAGGCGATTAGCCCCAAATACTGCTCATTTTTTCAGAAAATTGCCATAATTCAAATTACTACTACAAGAAACAGACTTTAGATAATTTACTCATTCAAGTTGCACAAGAACCAACCAAGTCATTTCTTTCAAATGATATTACATTCATATAGACAACTCATGTCCATTTCATGTAGATCTTTGTCTCAAAGAAGCTAGTTTCAGAAAGTTTCTCATTTTGAAAAAATTGTTATTTGCTGAAACAAAGTTAGACTTGCACCATAAAAATTGCAAAATATGCCAAGTTTGACTAAAATTTCTTATTTATTACATACAATACACAGTTATCAATGTTATTTATACATAAACAGTTAATCATGAACATGAAAATTATGAAACTCTAATTTCGAACTTTTCTTCGCTAGTATAATCCTTCACACCAAAACATAGCTAATCTACATTCCAATATAACGCAAATTAACTGTCACAAATATGTTTTAAATGATAAAAATATGTTCAATAACTCTGTTCTTGGCTTTTCAGACTTCATATACAGCTCTAAGAATCAATTTGATGCTATCAAAAGTGAACAATAACTTTAGGCTGACTACGGCTGACAGCCTAAAAAGTGTATTTTTATTTGAGTATAACGATTTAAATTGGCAAAATTAAAAGTTAATAAAAACTTTGAAACATTAAAAACAATGTTTTGATTTGATTTATGCAGTCTTTAGCTGTCTTACCACTTCTGAATCTGCATATTTACTTCTGGAGTTGAAAAAAATTGATCGCAAACGATAAAATTTTAAATTGCCATGATGATTTCCGGTTTAGGTAGATGCCGATATGGGTGTACTATTTTGGTCATAATTTTTACCAGAGACATCATTGAGACATATTTCAACGTTTGTCTGATTGGCCTAACAAATAAAAAATTGTCTTCTATAATTTAAAAATAGTGATACAATGAGTAAATCTCAGACGATAACTCGCGTTGGGTGCATAGCAATGTTATAAATATGCGAGTTAACTCGCATCAAGTGCGATTGAGTTGACACGACGCATGGTATTTTTCGATATGAGTACTTGGTGCATGTAGTGCCAAAGTATTTGCCATTTATTGATGCTCATGTATTTGCAAGTTTTGTCACTATGTGCAGAATAAATGTGTTCATACAATAGTCATGATCAAAGTTCATCTAAGAGCTGACAAATGAATAATTACTGGCTGGCACAGCCAGTTTTGCATAAAACAGTTAGTGCTATGTGCCTAAATGAAAAAAAAGCAAAGAATACTGTTGGAAATCTAATTCAATACACGGGTGAGATAGGCAAACAACTCTGTCGTAATGGGTAATTTGTGTAACTTCTAATGATTTGATACATTTTTCTTCTGGTTAAAGAATGTTTAAGTTTGACCTTGTATTTGACTAATGATATTACATTCTCAATGTCTCGTCTTATAATAAGTGATGCATGTCCTCGGATTAGCGTTATAGTTGCTGGGATCTATTACATTACACAATGTAAAAGATATTAGCAAAACATGTCAAATCAAACTAATATTTCCGTATTAGTACTGAAAATATAAGATCAATACAATTTGTTGACAAATGACTTGTGGTAGGTATAGTTTTTGAAGGGAGTCAATTACCAATGAGAACAGTTTTTCATCCAAGCTTTTTACAATAGGTATAATGAGCTCTGCTGTAACCCCTTTCAGTGTGTCTGACTGAGTGTCCAGTGCAAAGACAGTAGGCCTACGCCTTTTAATTTTTACAATCACATTCTGCTCTGAGGTTTTAACTTAAACTTGGCACACTATCTCAGCTCCTTACTATTGAGCTGTAACTACACACCGACAAGTCTTTGCGTAGCCGACACCTAGCATCATATCTAAATGTATATGTTGTCTATGATTAGTTGAAACCAAAGCATCTATAATTGGCCGAAAAAGTTGATTTTCATTTAAGATGAATTATTTTGATTGTATTTTACTAGAAATTCCACTGTCATACAGCCCACGACCAAAGAGATGGCCAGAGATACTGGCAAAAAAAGAAAGGGTACTGATGGTTGAGAAATGCAATATTAGCAATCAAATGGCTCTGCAGTGCAATAGGATAACTGCAATGGTAGCTGTAATGTACTGGGTGTGGGTGTTATTATATACAACAATAAGCAGTAATGAATGGAAAAGATCTTTATATTTTCCCCCTGCAATAGGAGAAATGCAATATTGGCCAATATTAGAAGTAAAATGCACTGATATTCTTAGAATAATCAATTTTATTAATATAGTAATAATAGAAAAACAATACACAATTTTGATTACATTTCAAAACGTAATAGGTAGCAATATCACGAAGTTGTGATATTTATATAGATTTTCCTATATATATAGTAAAATATATACTAATTTCTACTATATATATATATAGTATATTTTTCTAGAATATAGTAAACTGGGTGTTATTATATACAACAAATAGTAATAATGAAAGGAAAAGATTATATGTTTATATCTCTCCTCCTGCAAAAAAAGAAATGCAATATTGGCCAATATTAGAAGTAAAATGCATTGATATTATTAGAATAACCAATATTATTTATATAGTAATAATAAAAAACCAATGCACAATTTTGTTTACATTTCAAAACGGCATAGCTAACAATATCACGAAGTTGTGATATTTATATAGATTTTTAGAAAATCTGTACTACGTAATCATTGTCCTGTAGTCATCCAAACTTATAATTAATTATTACAATAATCTCATTAGAACCGTTAGAAAAAATATCATCGTCATGCCTTTACTTACACTGCGTTAGATTTTTAGAAAGTCTGTACTACGTAGTCATTGTTCTGTAGTCGTCCAAACTTATAGTTAATTATTGTAATAATCTCATAAGAAACGTTAAAAAATATCATCGTAATTTGCTTGCCTTTACTTATACTGCGTTGGACATCAGTTAGAATGGGAAAGTATTTAAATGTGTTGGCAAATGAAAATGAAAAAATTGAAATGAGCAAAAATGAAACGATTTCTGTACTCCTATGTTAATGGCCAAAACCTTCGGCAATTCGACAATGCTATAGACTGGTGAAAAGTGCACGTTACTTTTTCGTGAAATGCGCAAGACATCTTCATACTTCATCGTTCTATTATCTGTCCCTCGGCGTTTTAGTTTCCGGTCTTAACTTTTATTAAACCAAGCTTTTCAAGTGTTTTGTGGCGATTTTCGTTGAAATTAATCTGTCTATTTGTGTATAATCCGATCAGATGGGTGAGTTTTAAGATATTATCATAGGTTTACAAAGACTTGGTAACATATTTAAATAGTTTTAAATATGTTTTGTATCGTTATTATACTTTAACGACTTTAAATTCCGATGCTTAAATTTTTTGATGAAATTTCTTGACGAGGGTTCGTCTCATTGTTGATGAATAATTTTCGTAAGTTGTGTGCGCATGCATTTATCATAAAACTCCCACACTTCCGCTCCGCTCGTGTGGTCGTGGGATTATTTTTCAGCTTTAGTTGGTATTTTAAGATTCGCTTTCGAATGACAATACTCCAGCTTTACGCAAACAAATGCTTTATATAGAACAATGATAGGCTTGTGTCAGCTTTGTGAAGACCACTGATGCCATTTGTAACTATATGCAAAACATTTTAAAATAGGACTTTCGCTGTTTGAAGATGTTGAAAAATTATTTTTGCTCACTTCATCTCATAGGCTTTATAATTTTGTAGTCGGTTGATTTTATTTAAACATAATGGGTTTCTCTTGAGCCAAAAATATAACAATATGAATAGTTGCACCAATGCTATTGCCAACACAACTGATTATCCATGACAGATGATTAATATATACTGTGGTACTTCCAAAATGATAATGGAAAATTCAAGGTTATTTTTGGTTTTCACCCCACCAAGAAAAATATTCAGCATTGCAGCTTAAAATCGTGGTCAAAAGCCATGGGCTAGAGCACACACTAGAAGCTCTTCATGGAAAGTTCTGTTATTAGGCATTCCTAAGTGTGCCGAGCTCTGATTGGGTTATAGTATTCGTAGCAGCCCAATGATCACGTGTATTTTTTTCCGTTTTAACAATTTGCGTGATAATTATTTTATGTTCACATGTTCAATCGATTCAATTCACTTGGTGAAATGCTAGATTAAAGTTTATATTATATTAATGTATACTGATATAACTTGCCCAATGTTTTGATTGTAGGATGCAAAACCTGATGCTGCTGCCGGGCCTAGTGGTGACTCTAAAGAAACCACAGAATACATCACCCTTAAAGTTGTTGGGCAGGTAAAAGAACAGAAGATAATAATTTCTGTATTTCTTTCAGCTTATATTTTTAATTGTATGTTAAATTATTATGTACTCTAGCTTATAATGACTGGAACATTATGTTCTACCCAACAATACTATTACCAACTAATTATACACTAGTAAAAGTGACTCCTACTAGACAGTACACTTTTTTATATACACACAAATGAAGCCTCAAGTGCAGCCATTTTGTGCTTGTGTATTTAATAGTAAATTTACTGACTTGTGCTAAGAATTTTTACTGTTCAGTGTTAGTTGTCCATCATTGCCAGCGTTTTATGGAGGTAGCAAGCGGAATTTGTTTATCATGCATATTTTCATGGTGAATCTACCAATCTCTATGTCATTGTCTAGTTGTACTAGTAGATAGATGCACCGCCATCATTTTTCTGTCAAACTGTATCACTGTTTGTGAGTACACTACATGCCGAATACGTAGTAATAGCTGGTGCTGTAGATGATTGTAGGTCAGTTGAAAAAAGTCAGGTGTGCACATAATAATAGCAGGTGCTGTTGATGGTTTCAGTACAACTCAGCTCTGCGTCATAAAAATAATAATTACTATTCAGAAAATTTAATTGAATTGAGATTTACAAGATCAGTAGAATCTTTATATCTTCAACAATCCATTTAATTATTTTATATATTGATTAAATGACTGCCTGTACTCTCCGATATCCTAACTACCGTGCTTTAAATACAGTGAAACATGGATAACTCGCCCTCGGATATAGCGAACACATGGTTAACTCGAACTCAACACTGTTAATTCGAACTGTTTTTTGCCCAACGGCTACCGAAACGGTTGCTATCGCTTTAGAAAATCACTTTATTCCAAGCCGTAGAGGTAAACCTCAACTTTTCGTAATTCATAAGCGTCGTTATTACCTCCATCGGCAAAATATTTTTGTCAACGACTTTTCTAAAGGTTTGGTGAAATTAGATTTATACTGCTATACGATGAATAGCACGGGCTAGCCGGGTCACGGGCGCAAGGATTTTCGCCACGCACATACAAAACAAAAACAGCATGTTGTTTTTGTTTTGTATTTGCATGGCGAAAATCCTTGAGTGCGTGACCCGGCTAGCCCGTGACGAATAGTTTTCCGACGTTGATTCCGTGTTGAATCAACGTCGGAATGTTGAATGTTTAAAACGTCTTAAAAATTGTTGTAATTAAACGTATACGTTGTCTTAGCTAAAAAAAAACTATTCATCGTTTGACCTAAACACAGAATACGTGTGTACATTCAATAAGTATCCATTCAAAAAGCGTGAGTGATATACAATGTACCGTAAAACCTCGTAAAACTTTTAATTGAACTGCCTCGGAGTGTTGCTCTTAACGAATCCCAGGTAAAGTAAGGTAATCTTTGCATAAACTTCAAGAAAAATCGGCAAAATTGATCGTGGGTAAAACGCTCAAAAGAAAAAGTTGTCTTTTCTTTTGAGCATTTCAGCAACGATCAAGTTTTGCCAATGTCAATCTAAAAAACGTCCTGGCAATAACATCACCTCAAACAACAAACCAATCTCAAATGATAGAAAAATCTCTATACTTTTTGATAAAAACGTTTTAAACTTTACATTAGAAGCATTTAATTTGAAACAAGCCATAAGTAAATACATGGACTTGTGACAGTGCTCTGATAACTTGAACGCTCTGATAATTCGAACACTTTTGCTCGGTCCCTTGAAGTTTGAGTTATCCGAGTTTCACTGTAATTAGTTTTCGATTATGACCTTGTATGTCGCATGGACATGGTTTACTAATCAACTAGCAAGATGAAATGATGAGTTAGATATAGCTTTTTCTTGATGTCCCTCAAGGTTACATTGTAGGATTTATTCAATGCTTTTAGGATCAAGGATCAGAAATACACTTTAAAGTAAAAATGACCACGCCTATGTCCAAATTAAAGAAGACATATAGCCAGAAGCAGGTTGGTCATGATTAATGATTATTGTAGAATAATTGTAATCAATACTAGTAGTTACTAGTTATCATCCTGTATGTGCATTATACCACTATTACATGGCTGGCTCGAAGATACATCAGTTAGTAGACCGCTGCCTGATTTATACAGGGAAATATTGTACATGGTGTGACCCATTCCTTAAATTTTAACAGATTCACAAGAATAACGTAGCCTATTTCTGATTTGTTCTATTCATAATACATCTAGTGTCATAGCGGTTTTTAATCTTTCCTCTGATGACCTAAAACTAATACTTCCAATCCTAATTGAAAAAGAAAAATGGCATGCAAGAAACTACCTTCCAACCTTTAGAGCCTAGGTCAAAACTCTCCTTGTCTTTCTCAGATTTTGCAAGCATCAGTTCATTCACTGGCAATGTGGGTTCCTAGCTGTGCGATGAGTGAGCCAATGATATGTAGCTCCTAAATGTGTCAAGGAAATAACTGCCTCGTTTAAAATTGGTAATGTATGAACTCCTAGGTTCAGGCAATCTACGTATTGTTGCTGTGGTTGGTCACACTTACCTTGATTTTTAAAATTACTCATTGTATTCCTTCAGTTTGGAATACTTGCAACTTTGTTTACTTCTACAGTGCATCCCGCCATACGACATTAATTCATTCCGGTGTTGGCATCGTAAGGCGCAAATATTGTAAAGAGGATATAAAAACCTACAGTAGTTATCTAAAGGAAACACCCCTTGATAAAAAACATCAAAATTTTATATACGCATTGTACTAATTAAAAATTTGTAACAAAATAGTATATTAACCTTTGTAACTATAGTTAATTTATTGTTAACCTAGTAACTCCAGCTTCGTTGCAATGATTATCATTTCCTTCATCTTTTAACATTGTTATCAAACTCAGGACCTATGGTCATTGAATTAAAGTTATATATATAGTTATATTTGTAGTTATAGAGGTATACATGTATAATGAATTAAATTCCATAGTAAATATTATAAAAAATGCACAATAATTTTTACTAAATAGTTCAAGTAAGCCTATGTAATGATAATTTTAAAAAATCTGGCTTCATATTTGCAACGCAGATAAATAAAAAGTTCTGGCTGATCAAGTTTTATTAATTTGGTTTGAAAAACTAAAAATTAAGTAGTAATCAACCTTTGACATGGCAATAGGCGTAAAACATAGACAATGGCGAACAATAGGCTTGAATTTCTTAGCATTGTGTGTCTAAAGCATGGTTCCCATATATGTCGCAAAGCACCGGCGACATCACCGCAGGCTATTGCGGTGAAATGTGAACCTACACGCCGGGTACCAAGAGTTTAGCGCTGTTCAAGTTTCGCGAAAAGTCGCAGGCAAACCCTTCCCGAAATGCACTGTACAGGTGAAGGTCACCATTATCAAAACGGCATGGCATGCGAACATTTTGTGATTATGCGATTATGTTTAGCGATGCAGCTTTAAATGTGAACAGAAGCCTGGAAGTCTAGCGTCGCAAGCGTTTTGCTGCGCAATTTACCGCGGAGTCTCGCATTCGATATGGGAACCAGGCTTAAGGAACTTGTCACTAACAGAGTTTCCACAATAATATCAGCATCATCTGTTTTCATGATAAATATTTATTTGTCTTAGACAAAGTTGAACAAAACCACAGATATAATAAATGGCTAGATAATAATCCACCGCTAGCCTTATGGGATTGACAGTCGGCCAACTAGTAATAGTACTCAATGTAGGGCTTTCACCTGCACAACAAATCCTGTGCACATTACACACTTGATGACTAGTTAACAATTTCTGCAGAAGAAAGTTCCATCAATTTAACATAAATTACATGTATACTTTGCTGTTGTCACCTCACTGAGACCTAATGCTTGGTTGGCTCTAAATTTTCATTATGCCGGTTATGGTAATGCTGCTGTGGTGAAAATTTATTGTAGTGCTGCTGTGATGGGAAGATTTTAATTTGTTTTTTGAACCGATTTGTAGCTTTAAAAATTTTTCAATTTCATTGAATTCAGTTTTTTTGGTCTATTGAGATCTATCATTTTGCATCAATAGTCTGCGCATAACCTGTAAAAATGTCAAATATGTTACCTAGTATATATGCCATAGTTTACTCACAATAAATACTTTTTTGTAGTAGCTATCGGGCTATCTTTGATACTACGCTGATCGACTTTTAAAATTTACAAGTCTTGTCTCCAGGTTAAATTAGGGTACATAGTGAGTCAAATAGGGTACACAGTGAGTTGCAGTTAGAATAAACTGTTAGCAGAAGGGAGACCATTAGAAACGGCTAATTATTACTGAAGCCTGTTGTTTACTACTACTACAGTTCTATCCAATTGTCATTCATTGTCGACAAACTCTAAAGTGTATTTAACTTTGGTTTTGTACATAAATTGTCAGAATTGAAACTAGGATCAACCTCTGCAAGGTACCCCCACATGCACTTGTGCTTGAACCTCGTTTCATTGGAGTAAGATCACACAACATTTGCAACAACATGATACTCAATCCAAGTTAATCAATGCTGATGATATTCATTGTTATTCTGCATTTTCTGTCACATGTTAAGTAGGTCTCTCCGTTTACAGAAACAACCTTCAGTAGATTAGGTATAACAACCCAACAGTAAATTAAGTTTTCCTGAATCATTGGTTGTGAAGCAAAATTCAAGAGTTAGTGAAATATAGCATGTATTTACACTGTTTGAGTAACATACAATTCATTTCCATTATTTGCAAACACCACAACTACGCATATAGGTTCTGAAAGAATGCTTGATTGTCATCGAATTCGAAATACTCTAGTGGTGAGTACCATTGTTTTTGGTCAGTGGTAAATTTCAATCACATCGCCTAATATTCTAATTCATAACTCAAGCGTAGCCAATGTCTGTGGCCCATTAAAAGCCCAATGTCCCTCACTTATGGTCTGCCTATTTCTGCAATATTTTTTTGTCACATTTTATACTTGTCTGTACAAGAGTAAAATTTTCACGTCATGTTTTAGGGCTTGCCTGTCGGATCGTTACGCTTTTTCTTTGATGGCAGGAGGATTGATGATGAGGAGACTCCAAGTAGTGTAAGTTTTTAGTGGTGTCCATTTTATCTATTCAACTTTCCCTAGCAGATTTCTTAAGAGATAAAATTGTGTGTCACCGTTTTATACATCCTTACAGAAGTCATACTTTTTGTATGGAGTATAGGTCATTACAAGCGTTGAAAATGTTAATTTTTGTAGCTTGGCATGGAGGATGATGATTGTATAGAAGTCTACCAAGAACAGACAGGAGGGCACAGAACATGATATCGCACTCCTTGTAGACATTTGTAACTGTAAGATAATAAATGTATTGAGCAGTGCATGTAGTGTTCCTATCAGTACATTTCTGTGTAAAACTGACATCATAACACCTATTGTACGCTTTTTCCAGCAACTCATTTTTCAGCACAGCATCTTCATTGTATATACTCATTTTCTGCCAACCATGTTGTTCCAATATAGCTGTCTCATATTTAGTTAGTAAACTACCCATTTTGTTTATACAGCCCTGCAGTGCTGCTTTCTTATGCATAACACCTGGAGAATAGGTTTCTTGTAGAGCTTCAGCTCACATTATGTTTAGAAGTTGGATAAAAATCAAGGTAGAAATCTGTAATCGGTCAAAGCTATTTTGAAAGAATCAAGTGAATGCTTTACTGAAATAAATTTATTTACATTCATTATTTGATCAAAACATCGCTACTCTGGCAATTGACGATCATGAATTCAATTGGCTTAGGTGGTAGTTAGTTTATCTATGGGCATAAAACCACAGTCACCTACAGCTCTAAGGCTAACATTGCCACTTGGTCTGACAGTTAACCAAGTGATGCTGCCGTTGTGGAGGGACATCCTTAGCCATGCTTCAGGTGGCAGCTGTAGCGCCCTGCAAGTTGAAAACCAGAATCACAGATGTTTGTACAAATAGAAAATAATGACTGATTAAAATGCCTAGCAAAAACATTGCCGCTGAGCAGATGAGAAAACGCTGCAATTTGAATATTGTCTAGGTTTGTTTGCATGATTAGGCAAAGCAGGTCAAATTGCTTCACAAAACCACTAAATAGAACACATCAATTACAACAAATGCAAAAATTATGAGCTCACTTAGCAGCTAAAACATGCTCACTGTAAGTTTTGTAAAGGTTTTGCCAGAGATTGCTCGCAAAGAACTGCTTTTAACAGTCCCACAGAACTATAGGTTGATGTGGGAAAGTGAATTACAAATGTTGACTAAATTATGCATAAAAGCTTGTCTGTACTCCGTATAAAAGCCTGCATGTACTCGCATGTAATAGCAACACGCCGCTTAGAAATTGTTGATCCACATGTTCATTACCCAAAGCATTATATCGCCTACTAAAGCTTCATCCTTATTATCTTCATTGGTTTTTTTGGCTAATATATTGAAAGAATGATGAAGATGTAGAACCAAAGAAGCCCTGAATCATCCTGTTGTATGTAGATCATAGAGATGAAACGCCCAGATTTTATTTAGATAATATTCTTTTAAATATACAATTCTAACCAAAACAATTATATTTGTGTGTATGATCAGCATGGAACCGATGTACGTAGTCTGAATGAAGATTATCCTAACGAACACATGGGAGCATTGATTGAAACCAAATTTTAATTAATATTCAAGTAATAACACAATGTTACCCGTAAGCACCATTAAGTGAGACTACACCTAGAACGGTTGAATAAGATGTCTAGCTGTGTAGAAAATTACTCATTTCACAGTTATTTACGTAATAGAACCTCCATGACATACAGGTAGCTACAAAAACTGCGCGCAATATCTGCATAATCACATTGTAGTAAAAGCGCAAGCCATGCGCAGATTTATGGTAATGTCACAAAACAAACTATTTTTCAAGGTATTACACACGGAAGCCAGATGTTCACTATATAGAAGTCTTCACAAAAATAACGCACAACTTGAGAATTGTCACAGCTTGAAAAAGGCCTGAGTTGATGAATAATTAGTCAAAAAGAGTTGGACTTGAAAATAAGCATGAAGGATCGCTTGCTATGCAGAAAATCAAGCAGTTAGTGAAGCGTATTTAGTTGTAGCGATGGAGCTGTTCACAAACCTGCAGACAATGTAGCGAATAACATTAGCATGGCACACTAGTACTTCGTAACTCGTTTCTTTTTGCTCCACATCTGCTCTGTGTATGTATCTTCTAAAGGCCGCCTCAATCCTCGCACCATCTTGGAAGAACTGCTTTAAGTAAACAAACGCACAAGTTTTCATGGCGCCAGCCGACAATGGAACCAGATGATTACCGATATGTTCAATAGTGGAATACGCTTCCGCATGTACACTATGTGTGCTGCATAGCTCACCTGCGCCTCAGGTCTCCAATGGCTAGACATCGGTTCTGGCGGAATGGGCGCCCCCTCTCTGAGTAAGGAACAATACTCCACAGGAACACTTTCAGGTAGATGTGATGAGATAATAGAACCAGTTTCTTTGGCACGACTCATAGTTGAGCAGACCACCCTAGTTATGGGAAAGTCAAATGAGTTTAACCTTTGACCTGTCTCAGCAGCTTGCTCTTTACCTGCATAAACAAAAATAAATTGTAATTCTATCAATGCATTTTTATGTATTGTTTGATGTTCACAGAGCAAAGTTCAGGTCGATACTAAGTAAGAGAGCATGGAAAAGCAAAGAAAGCAGAAGAAACAAATAGAGCAACTATGGCCAAATGGCGGATCGAGCTCCGGATGTGGATCTCTGTAGTTTTTCTGTGGATCTTTCAAGTTGGCTGTCAAAAATATTTTTGAAGTACATTTTTACAAATTTGGTTTAAAAAGATTTTTGGAAACTGTTTTTTGGATTTTTGTATATTCATTGTTTTCAGTAATGGATTTTGTGAAAAACAATCATAGAACAAGTCTCACAGATACTCCTCTTTATATACTTTAAGAGTCACTGTAAGTAACAGGAAACCGCATTTTGATAGTATTGTGAAGTCAAAGCCCACTCATCATTTTTCTGACTGATATCAGACCTATTTATCACAGCACATTCATTCACTGATTTTTAGTCCAATTACAGTCAAACATGGATAACTCGAACTTCACGGGACCGAGCAAAAGTGTTCGAATTATCAGAGCGTTCAAGTTATCAGAGCACTGTCACAAGTCCATGTATTTACTTATTTATTAGTAGATACATGTACATATACAAACTATAATATAAATCAAAAGCACAAATGGCTTGTTTCAAATTAAATGCTTCTAATGTAAAGTTTAAAACGTCTTTATCAAAAAGTATAGAGATTTTTCTATCACTTGAGATTGGTTTGTTGTTTGAGGTGATGTTATTGCCAGGACGTTTTTTAGATTGACATTGGCAAAACTTGATCGTTGTTGAAATGCTCAAAAGAAAAGACATCAGTACATATACAAACTATAATATAAATCAAAAGCACAAATGGCTTGTTTCAAATTAAATGCTTCTAATGTAAAGTTTAAAACGTTTTTATCAAAAAGTATAGAGATTTTTCTATCACTTGAGATTGGTTTGTTGTTTGAGGTGATGTTATTGCCAGGACGTTTTTTAGATTGACATTGGCAAAACTTGATCATTGTTGAAATGCTCAAAAGAAAAGACATCTTTTTCTTTTGAGCGTTTTACCCACGATCAATTTTGCCGATTTTTCTTGAACTTTATGCAAAGATTACCTCACTTTACCTCGCTTCGGAAGGGCGATCGTTAAGCGGATGTTTGGTATAAATCAAATTTCACCAAACCTTTAGAAAAGTTGTTGACAAAAATATTTTGCCGATGGTGGTAATAACGACGCTTATGAATTACGAAAAGTTGAGGTTTACCTCTATGGCTTGGAATAAAGTGATTTTCTAAAGCGATTACAACCGTTTCGGTAGCCGTTGGGCAAAAAACAGTTCGAGTTAACAGTGTTGAGTTCGAGTTATCTATAGCAATTTATCATTACGTGGGAACTGACCAAAGAAACCGTTCGAATTAACCATGTGTTCGAGTTATCCGTGGGCGAGTTATCCATGTTTGACTGTATGTATATAAACAAAGTTTTTAAAATCGTATTTGATACTTTGTTTTAAGATGTACACAAATAATTGCATGTCTATGTGTGGTAGAAAGAAAACAGCGCATTTTCAGCTCGTGGATCTTTAATTTGTCAGATTTGACTGTAGCGGATCATGAACAAAATCATTTGGCCATCCCTGAAGTAGAGGTTATGAAGTAATCTAATTTCATGAGTATTATATGTGCTTCTTGCTGTTACAAAAACAACAAAATAAATATTAATTCACACCAGCAACGGCACATTATTCCAAAATTATTGTAAACCAAGAATATTCTAAAGGAGTCTTGTTGATGAAACAAACTGAATCAAACAGGATGAAAGATATGCAACAGAATTACTGCACCTCTTCAATCTAGTTAGTACTTTCCCTACAGTATATTATTCTCTTTATGGTTAGACATAAACACTTCGCTGCAACAAAAGAAAACATGTTAAAATAGAGAAATAAGGAGGAAAATACCTAAAGAAGTCAAAACTCGTTTCTCATCTGTCTCACCATCAAGTATATACTGCCCATGCCTTATAAGCAAGATATGCCGGATGGCTGTAGGCTGCCCAGGACCTTTATCACCTGCAGCATCACAGGAGTCGCCGTCACCAGGTATATGTTGACGCCTAGCAAGCGAAACACAACTCCAATTCAATGTAATTTTTACATATTAATTCCATAATTTCGGCCAAAGTTGCTAGTAGTTGCACATAAGCATAGATTGGCACACTACTACTTATATACCAGTTAGCCCTTTGCTTATCAGATAGATACATCCTTGAATTATGTACTAAAATGTTAACAGTAGTTTTAAACAACAAGGCAGGTGAAAAACTGCAAACTACCAGAGTGGTGAACAAAACTTGATAATTTCTTGGACTCCAACTACATGTATAAGAACATTATATAAGTAAATGCAAGATATTGGCCCGAGTACGGAAATTTATAAAACTATCTGTGACTTCTAATCTCCTGGGTGATTTCAATGAGACATTTGAAGTGCATTCATTGAGCTTTCTATTTAGCTGTGTTATATGTACCAACATTAATGTCACACTATTATAAGTATCAGTGTTATTTGTAACAATGTTATAAGTAACAATGTTATACTGTATATAACAATGTTGTATATTTATCAGTGTTATATGTAACAACATTAATGTAACAGTGTTATATGTAACAATGTTATATGTATCAGTGTTGTATGTGACAGTGTTGTATGTGACAGTGTTATATGTGACAGTGTTATATGTGACAGTGTTATATGTGGCAGTGTTATATGTGACAATGTTATATGTGACAGTGTTAGAGTATTTTTGGTTCAATAATACTGTAACCAACTCGCATTCTCAATTACAAAATGAACATTTTAGCTGACTGTGAGATATTGCTAAATTGTCTTTACTTTGGATTCCATGTTTCTTCATACATCAGCCAGAGCTAAATCCACTGTGACTACTGATTGAATTGAGTGATAAGCTTACTTGTCCCAGTTATTATCCCATTTATAGAGAGGCTCTGGGGTATTATGATTAGTTGTCCAACTAGCCTTCAGCCCTTGTTTCTCTTTCCACTTGCCTCCGATGAGCAGAGCTGTGCCTCCAATAACCCCAGCAGTGAATGCTCTAGATGCTGTTACAGATACCATCACTGTTTTATCTATGCTAAACTATAACAAAATGAGTAAAATAAAATGAACACAAATTTAATAATTGAAAATGATTCTGAAACCTATAATAACAATTTGGGAATTCACAGCATATACATGATACATAGGCTACCATTTAATAGTACTGTAGTTTAATAGTAATGTAGTTGTTAGTTAACCCAAAGTAATTCCTAAAAAGTATTAAAATGCAGATACAGTAATCTCTTCTGCTTAGCGGGGGAGGAGAAGGTTACGTTGCAGAGACCTAACTGTGAAATGGGAATTTCCAGGAAACAGAAACTAGATTTTCTTGAGGCCAAAATTTTAGCACTTAAGAAAACGTAACTTGCTTTATGAACTTTCACAATTACTATACACGTACGTACATGTCCTTTAACATATTTTTATAGTATATTGTATGTACATGTCCTTCTACACGCGACATATTTGTATAGTACATAGCCTATAAAATACTGAAATCTATGAGATTTGTGAGAACTGAATGGAAAGCATGACTGTGGTGAAAATGAATATGCAAAGTCAACCAGATAGGCTTGGCATCAAGAAGGGGAAGTGTCCCACTTCTTGCAAGACTATGGTTTTGAGATTCATGGGTGAGACTTCTAAGAAAATAAGCATCACCTGTGAGGAGATCGGGTTTGACACGCTACGATTCTGAGTGATCCTGTAGCTTGCACACCTTTAACACGTTTTGAAAGTGAAGTTGAGCACTACAGTGAGAACAGCATGCTCGACGGAGTGGAGACACTCATGATTCAAGTTATAAAGATTATTCGTCTTGTATAGACACTATTTACGCTATATTTAAGAGGTCAAAAAGGTTAGTCAGTATTGATGGCCAACAGGTGAGTGCACCAGAACTAGTACTAACGTAAGCAGTTGTAATACACATTAAATATCACTCATTTGTTGTGAAATGTGATTGCATGTGTGAGTTGTTTTTTGCTTTTCTGGTCAAGTGTGTTTGAGCAGCCATTGCTGGCAAGCTTGGCCTGTATTTGCTCTCGATCAATTGAGCTTTTTTAGTTTTTTCTGTATATATGTTACAGTCAATGTGTAAAATCAGTCAATCTGTAAAATGCTTGAAATTTTTAGTTAATATACAAATTGTCTGATTCACTCAGTCATTTTACAAAATGACAGGCGGGTGCACCAGTGACTAAAATTTCAGTCATTTTACAAAATGACTGAAATTTTCAGGAATTTTTTACAAATTGACTAAAAATCAGACCATTTATTAGACAAATTGCCTGAAAAATTGATATGAAGTAAAACAAGTCATTCACGTCAAGTAATGCATCAACTATCACATATGTGCATTCTTATATTGTTTAACTTGCTATCCTTTTGTAATTAAAAAAATGATTTTTAATAGGTACAGCACATGTTGTGTAATATTTGATTGAGAATATGAAGATGACCTACAGTTGAATACATGTTTATATCCAACACCAGATGCTTGAAGGCTAAGATGCTTGGATGAGTTGCGAAGAGTAGCTGTTCACCATATTAATGGTGTGCTAGCTTTAATGAGGCCATTTCAGGCAGTAATTAGAGCCAAACAACAGTGTCTGGTAGCGTTCTCACATTAAAAGAGGCAGTCATCCACAAATCCATTTTATGTTGGGAAAGATCAATGAAACAACAGTTTATAAAATAATTTATTAAAAAATACAAACAATTAATCTGTAATATTCTGTAAATAACAGTATCATCAAATTCAAACTAATTGTCTCTAAAACAGTGATCACATTTGGCTCTACTCAAAAATTTAAATTATACATGTATTTACACCGATTAAAGCCCCTTCTCCCAAAACAAAGGGTCCATTTGATTACCAATTATATGGTCATTGATTATGATAACTTACAAATTATTAGGTTTAGTTTTATTTGGATATGTCCAACACTCATAACATCTACTGGAACATTTCTCATCAGCATAAATTACATTTACATTTGTTTGAAAATTAACACATTTGTAACATTTACATTTGTTGGAAAAATTTATATTTGTTTGATTTGCAGTGCTTGCCACTCGTCCACAGTTACACTTGGTACACCCTTGCCTGCAACACTTGGAATCTTCTTGCACTGCCTGTCACAAGCTTATTTTCTCGTCTCTGTACACATCGTTCATGCTGTATAACTTATAGGTGAATCAATCAAACTGGTTTCTGCTGTAGCGGCCTTTGAAAATCCCCACCCAGACTGCTATGCGATACAGATCATTGTCATCTCTGTCCACAATCATGCCCATGATGTTGCAAGAGTTCCCTTTTTTGTGATATACCAAAGGAATGGGAATGGTCACATTTTCAGCAGGATTTTCAGCTACACATTCAAGTCGATTCCATTTGACCATGCGTTCTGCCTGTGACAGCTGTCCATCAGCAGCTCTCTTGCGACTGAGTTGAATGATTTTATGCTGCAGCTCAATCTGCCCAGTCTCTTCAGTTTGTCCTATCTGTCCAGTCTCTTCAGTTTATCCTATCTGACCAGTCTCTTCAGTTTTTCCTATCTGTTCAGTCTCTTCAGTTTGTCCTATCTGTTTGGTCTCTTCGGTTTGTCCTATCTGTTCAGTTTCTTTAGTTTGTCTTAACTGTTTAGTCTTTTTAGTTTGTCCTATTTGTTCTGTTGGTGGAGCTGTAGGATTATTATTGCTGTTTGAAATATCTTCCTGTTGTTCATTAATGGCCGATGTTGATTCCTCAGGTCATCTTCTGTTATCAACCGTCTGAGGATCTCACTGGGCAAGTATGCTGAACGCAACCTGACATGTGCATCACTGCCAAATAAAGCAGTGAAAGGTGAGTGTTGTATACCTGAGTGAAAACTACTATTTTTCTGAAACTGCACAAAACGAAGACCTCTGGACCAGTCTGTAGAATCGTTATCTCCCAACCAAACAACCAGCATATCCTTGATATCACAGTTCAACCATTGTGGTAAACGGCTACCCTTTGCATCTCGTCGAAGCATCTTAGAATTCAAGCCATTTGACATCAGTTCGCTGTCAATAAACTGATTAATTAATATTAATTTAAGATATGGTAGATAAGATTGGCCTGAATGAGAAAAACCTTTCAAGTACCAGCACAGGCTTGCCAACTCTCACGCATTGGGCTTGAGACTCAGGCAATAAGACCAAAGAAAAAATGAAAATGCGTGAGATTTTTGCCTCAATTTCCACAATTTTATATATGCTATCATTAATGCATCAATTGCCCCAAAACCAAATCTCAAGCATTGCCCTACTCTTGGGTTGGGAGGCCTGTACCAGCATGTTGTATAAAGGCAATGCTAGTGTCTACAAGTGTAACTCACATTATGATGATGCTTTGTTATAAGTATCACAGATAAGGATCATATAAGTATAACGGAAAATTTTGCAAAGCTACAAGCCCTATCAAAAATGCTTATAATAGTAATAATAAAAGTAGCGGTAAAAGTTATAGATCTAGGAAGTTGCAAGGAAAATCTCAACAGCCAGTAATTTGTGAGAACAGGCATGGGAATCAAGTTTCGCAAATTTCCCAGATAACTCATATAAAGGTTTGCTAGTAGCTGGCTAGTCCAGCAAGCTAGGGAAAAATGTTCTAATCATCGTGAATTTGCATCTCCTGCCGAACCCTTCACAATTCATCATCTCGCAGACCACGTGCAAAGTAAGTGCAAAGGAAGTGTGTACACTTGAAAAAAACAACTTCGTGACAGAATTGGCTACAGTCAAACTGGTTGGTTTAAAAATAATTACAAAATTCACAAGGCCCACTACATTTGTGATAGCAGCCAACAACTATGTCATAGTTACACTCTCCATCTAAACACGTTTTTAAAACAAAACTACGGTTATTTTCTCATCCTTGCAATTCAGATTTTTATAGTTAGTTATTGGCGACGCAACAATGATAACTAACCCGGAACTATCAAACCCTAAGAATCATGTACATCGCCACGATGTGTGGATATCAGTTAACATTGCTATTTGCACTTCTATGAAGTACAACTCAGCTTGACATTTTTAATAGGGTAGGCAACTCCGAATACAAACCAAAATTGTAGAACCTGTCACCTACCGGTATATGTATCTAGATATATGGTGCTTTCTCTTATTAAAGGCCTTTTTTGAATTTAAAAAATGGAGTAACATAACCAACGATAGTGGTTATAGTTTGCTTACATTTCCTTGTTATCGCAAAACCCAAAGCAGTGGCTGCAAATTTCAGCGAGCTACTACTATCCACGTGAAATGCGTTATGCACAAGTGTTTTGGAACAAGCGAAGGAATGTAATAGCTGATCTACTTGTATTAGCATTGGTTTTTAGGTGAGTTATGTTGTCATTCATCTCATTTTTACCAATAAGTTTTGTTTAATGACATGGTTGTTCAATGCTAGAATTATGGCCTCCATTGAATATTGAGGCCATAATTACCAAGTACAAGATAGATTTTTATGGCTTTGCAAATGACACCAAGCAATACTTGATAAGCCTAGCTTGCTTTCACTTCTTCAAAAATGATAATTATAGCAATCATTTATTAAAATTCACTAATTAAATATAAAAAATATCAACAATTAAATTAAATATCAAAATAACTCATTAAAATATTATTTCTACTATTTTACCAAACACAACTTAATACTACAATAATGCTTTATTTGTTCAATATTTTATTAAAACTCACATTAAGTACAAATAATATACACATGTATATACATAAATTCAAAAATGCACATGTCACCAGGCAACAAGATATTCTAAACAATCGAAAAGAACGCTTAAAAATGCATATACTAGTCTCTCGCGTCATATCTGCACTCAATCATGTTTAATAGCAGACTATCTGAGAGTTGTCAACCTAATGTCTGTTCATACTATTACAAATAGTGAGATGGGATGCAGTCACAGCAATTCCTGATAATAGCTCCAAATCATCTTCTTCGCTACTAAAATCATTAACGAATCAACGTATACTTGTACAGGTTCTCTTGACGCAATGAATACTAATGTGTATCTAATGCCAACAACATCAACTATACCACCAACATGACATCGGCAGTGTGCTTTGATAAAAACGGCTACATGAAGCCAAAACGCTATATAAAGAAAACCTTTTCTAAAAATCCAATATTTAAAGAATCTTTCCTTGGTGCATTGCTACATAATTCGAATCGCTGCAAGAGAAATATTAGCATTTACAATAAATTCAATGAGAAGATAACTTGTCTAGCTATTTAAATAGTGATTTATGAGGACAAGCCTCACGAACCTTTAATTAGTCAGTATATATGAATGAATTGCAGGGTTGGAAAAAACCACGTTTTATATTAAAAAAAACTGAAAAAACCAGGTTTTTTTTGTTTAAACCGGTTTTTATGGTTTAAACCGGTTTTTATAGTTTTACTAAGGTTTTTGCAATTTTAAGTCTACTTAACATCACTTACTATAGCTGCATGATTGAGTATTGAACATACATATGTAGAATCATCTGTTAAAGATGGTACTGTGGGAGTTGTTATGAAGAAAAAAAGAGAGAAAACATGGAAATTTCAGAATGAGTCTTAACATGATCGATGAAATACAGAGCAGACATCTTATCACATAAAGTGAATATTTTACATACAGCTCTCTGTATAGTAGGAACTTTAATCCCAGTGATTAGTCGTGTGGTAGTGTAGAGCAAAGCATAATGCAGATGCATTGCTAGTGTTTGGAGCATTGGCAGATGACTCAACTTCTATCACCTGAATACTAGCATGACTGTCTAAATTGGTGTTTTCAGCTTGACATTTTGCTACGTGAGCTTTAAGCCTATCTGCGTGACCTCACCGTTACGACAGCACACTTATTACATTTTGCCTTAAAACCTTTGCCTTTTGCAGTTCGAGTGAAAAACTGCCAAAGGGTATCCTGCTTGTGAGACATGTTCGAAGTTTGAAGCACAGCTTGAGCTTTTCAAAAAACAAAAAACTTGATAAAAGGAATTCTAACAATCCAACTACTTTGGCGTGTGCCCAATAAATAAAATATTAGTTTGCAAACTTAAAGCTTTTGCCCAAAAGGATTTTATTGTTTTAATTTCTAATTATAAGTAATCCTTTTTCACTGGCCAGGCTTGAGAAAGTATTAATTTATTATTAGAGACGATGATTAGATTAGCATATTTCACACGGTTTTTATATTTCATCAGTAAAGAGATCATCATATCACTTGATAAAACCAATTGAAAATGAAATTCACTAAGTCATTGTTGTGCTAGGATTTCATGTAGTTTCAACTTGAACTCTGCCATCAATTTACTACTGTGTTCTAAATAAACTTCCACAGCTGATAATTACATATAATTGCATTTCTACCGCACATGGACCACTAGGAGCTTAAAATATTATGTTTTTCACAAAAAATAATGAAAAAACCATAAAAACCGGTTTTTTCACCCTGGTTTAAACCACTCGGTTTAAACCACTCGGTTCAAACCGAGCCAACCCTAATATTGAATTGGTTCCATAATATGCTCATGTATTAACTATTTTCAACATATTTAGCCAAGAACAATTCAAAGATTTGGTAACTCTAGCTAGTTGTAAAATCTACGACTATAAGTTGGAATATAAATGGTTAACCAAATGTAACAATTGAAAGAGCATTTCATTCAACGAAGACTTTTTATTCATAGTAGCGATCATATTCTGCCATATTCACCATGTTAAGATCTCTAAACATGAAGATATACCTATGTTGCCCATAATTCAACAACAATAAAATAAATACATTTTATAAAACAATGTAAAATACTGAATGCATACAACAAAATTAGAAAAGATTAATAGAGATTTTTCTTGCTTATTCATTTTAGAGACGTGATCATAAAGTGTAGGCTCTGTAATACTTCAGAGCATCAGGGGGTCAGCATCAGGGGGTCAGCATCAGGGGGTCAGAGGTGAAGAGCGATAGAAATATGCAGTGTATTTTACTCTAGCTCAGTTTATATCAAGTTCAAACTAATCTAGCTTATACATATTATATTATTTATGTATTATATATTTTATTCCAAATAATCTATGATTGTCGTTTTTAATTGTTTCACTTTCAATTACCAAACTCTAATGGGCCAACAACTCTAAATAAGCCACCTAAGAAATTACTCCAAACAGAGACAATGATTAACTGAAATGTTACTTTGTTTGTTGAAAACTTGTCAAGTTAAAGCAATCCTAAGCAGAGGTGTAATTTTAACATTCAGCTCACTTGAATGAAGGTTCACACAACGCTATTGGCATACATACAGTAAAATTCACCAGGTGCGCAAATGGTTATATAACGTATTGATTCACAAAACATAATAACCTAATCTTACCTCTCCTCAGGCTCACAGCTGTTACAAACATCATGCAGATATATCAGGTCACTCCTTATGATTATAACAGAGTACTCACGTACTCTCTTCAGAACCTTACATACAAGCGTCTTGACAAAATATCATGAGCAAGTCTGCTAGGGAACATAATAACATTACGGTAGAGATAGCTTCATGAGAAGCAGGCAGTATTTACATATACAGGTACCTTGAGTCTGCGTCTCCATCAACTCCATTATGTTTTGCTTGGTCAATACCTTTCCTCTTCTTCAGCTCTTAGAAAATAACAATGTGTACAAGGGTAAAGCCTTTGCTTTTTCATATTCATTTTGGTAAAATAAGTTTTTAATAAGTTATAAGGACTAATGACAAAGTATTGGCATGCAGATTTTCAATTCTTAAACCCTGATCTGTCCAGCACACCCACACGCATTATAATTGACCACACACAGACGGTCACAACGCATTTTCTTGACATCATTTAAAAAGGTTCTTAAATACTGTTGAGACAGCCAGTAAATCATGCTGGTACTGAATCACTGAAATGCTACAGCCTGTCATTGTTGGATGATGTCCTTCAAACTAAACAACTAAACAGCTTAGAACTATCAAAGCTGAACAACTACCTGCTTAAAACTATCAAAGCTGAGCAACTACCTGCTTAAAACTATCAAAGCTGAACAACTACCTGCTTAAAACTATCAAAGCTGAACAACTACCTGCTTAAAACTATCAAAGCTGAACAACTACCTGCTTAAAACTATCAAAGCTGAACAACTACCTGCTTAAAACTATCAAAGCTGAACAACTACCTGCTTAAAACTATCAAAGCTGAACAACTACCTGCTTAAAACTATCAAAGCTGAACAACTACCTGCTTAAAACTATCAAAGCTGAACAACTACCTGCTTAAAACTATCAAAGCTGAACAACTACCTGCTTAAAACTATCAAAGCTGAACAACTACCTGCTTAAAACTATCAATGCTGAACAACTACCTGCTTAAAACTATCAAAGCTGAACAACTACCTGCTTAAAACTATCAAAGCTGAACAACTACCTGCTTAAAACTATCAAAGCTGAACAACTACCTGCTTAAAGCTATCAAAGCTGAACAACTACCTGCTGGAAACCATTAAAGCTGAATAGCTACTCCTTTAAAACTGTCAGTGTTAAACAACTGCCTTCAAAAAGTAGCCCTACTACTTACTTCTCCTTGTGGGTGCTTTCACTTTCACTCTCCCTTGGCTAAAATATGACCATAGTTCTATTTAAAACATTTGGTTCAGCAATCAATATTATGGCAAATGATAAAAATAAGTTGTGTTACTAATTGTTAAATTCAGATGTTTAGGGTAACATGAAAATCACTGCGCTATAACGCATATCCGCATAGATTATATATCGTTGATTTCACAGTTCCACATTACCTTGGTTTCTGAGAACATTTTGTATAGTCTTGCTTCACTTTACTAGAAAAGAACTCAATACCTGTAAACACAACCACATGTAGACTGGGTTATTAACTTGAGTAACTACACGTATATAATGGATATACACGTACATTATTATACTTGACTGGCACATTTATGAGGTTTTACTCATTGTTCTCCCATGATATGTAACGTTAAACTTTACTTGCCAAACTAACAAACCTAAAGTGATAACAAATAATCCAAAAATTGTATGAACATTGTTTCTTGCAGAACTTTTGTGAAGTTGTCGTGGATCACCACTAACAATAACATTTTTATAAAATGGCTAAAGAATGTAAAAAAGACTCAAGCTGTCAAATGCAGTTTGAAATTCTTGTTATCCCGATTCCTGCTGTTCAAAAGAACTTGAGTGACAATAAAAACGGCCATGAGCAAATAAATGTAGTTTATTGTCAGCGTTTGTGGCGATACGTCATGCATATCAGACAGAGCAGACATGCTTATCTACAAGCAGCTACAACTGAGTCTAGTGAGATTAGAGAAACTGTTGGGGTGTATATATATATGTTCTTGTGTTGAAGAAGAAAGTACAGGAATTGAAACTAGTAACATGCCTTGATAATGTTTATAATTGGTTTTGCTTTCTTTTTGAGAAGACGAGTATGACATAAAGTCAGTAATTTTAATGAGAAAAGATCATCAAAAGGAGAATTGTTGGCAATTAGTCGGCTGATCAAAAGACTGCTTTTGGCCTGGTCTTGAGTTTCTGAAAAGTTGTAACAAAATTCAGCTTATGCATGCCTTGACAAACAGAAGAGATTCAGATGTGGTAAGAAATTTAATTGACGAGAAAAGCTATCAGTGTCAAATTTAAAAATTAAGGAATATTTTAACACAGGAGAACACAGGAAATAGCAGACACAAGATGGATGCTAGGAGCAGTCAATAAGCAAAACCATATAAAAGTTATGCGGAACACACTAACTTACCAGTTCAGCACACCCATCTACTAGTTCAGCACATCCACCTACTAGTTCAACACACCCACCTACTAGTTCAACACACCCACCCACTAGTTCAGCACACCCACCCACTAGTTCAGCACACCCACCTACTAGTTCAGCACATCCACCCACTAGTTCAGCACACCCACCTACTAGTTCAGCACATCCACCCACTAGTTCAGCACACCCACCTACTAGTTCAGCACACCCCTCTACTAGTTCAGCACACCCACCTACTAGTTCAGCACACCCACCTACTAGTTCAGCACACCCACCAACTAGTTCAGCACACCACCACCAGTTCAGCACAGCACCACTAGTTTAGCACACCCACCTACTAATTCAGCACACCCACCTACTAGTTCAGCACACCCACCCACTAGTTCAGCACACGCCACTACTAGTTCTAGATACTCACCTAGAGGTTGAGTAGACTCATCTTCTATTTCAATCTTTTTTGCATCACATCTCGGAGCTGTGTACTCTTCTAGATAGCTTTGAAGTAATTCAAACAATGCGGTGCTAATCTCCTCTTTCTGCCTCTTTTCACTGAGAGAATCTGGAAAAGTTTCTTGACCTACAATATAACATTTTCATAGCAAGACCAAAATATTGGAAATGAACACAATTGCGGTTGCTTTTTATACACCGGCTCATTGCGGTTTATGCAAAGTGAAATAGTGAAATAATAGGAGGAATTTAGATGAACCTTTAACGAGAAATGAACAACAATCTAATGACTAGTAGGGTTGAAAAATCTGACACGATCTTCTTTTATTGTCCAGACATAATGCATAACAAGTAAAAACAAATTTTTCTTGTCTCTTGCTAGAAATATGATTACTGGACCCATCAGGAAACCTATTGTAAGGTTCATCAGGACCTTGAAATATCGCTAACAAGTTGTGGCTGATAATGAAAATAATGACACGCATATATTACCAGTTAGAACTGTAGTGCTAGTAGTTATGCAACTATTACAATATTGAATAGTTTGTGTAAATCATAAACCCGCCTGATTATAAAGTATAAGCACATCTGCATATGGAGTTTACTCCTTGTAGAGCGGTGTGTCTATTCAGGGTAGTCTTGACATATTGTGAAAAATGATTCTGCTGTTGAAAAACAAATTTAATACTTGGTCCTGTGGGTGAGATAACAGGAGTTTAGTTGTCTGATATGTAAAAAGCGAGTCATTGATAATGACATCTATTGAATCAACGCAAATCAGTCCAATCAGTGAACTTATAATGGGTAAGTTCAGATTTTGTGACAACATTTTCCAGCATACTTATTTCTAGCTACATGTAGCATCCTCCAACAATTGTTTTTGAAGAACATAATTTGGTAAGGATTCTGCCACAACATATATGCCTACCTAAATACTGTGTAGCATGGTTTGCAATTGGAATTTTATTGTTATAGCTAATTTGAGTTGTTGTTAGCTCAATTGATATCACTATACACACGAGGAAGTACCTCTAGTTGGCATGTAGGAAGACTTTAAGAGTGGAATAAAGTTTATTACTGATTTGACACAGTTTCTGCTGATAAATGAATATAGCTCACGCCTAAGGATGCAGAAATAATAATGAAATGTCAATATTTGTTAGTCGGTTATTTAACAAACTGAAAATCGGAAATGCCAAAATGCAGTTCTAGCAGCAAAGCTCAGAGTAAATACTTGAAAGGATGTAGGCATTGAAAGTTGTAATGGGTGACAAGGATTACATTTGAATTTTTTACCTAAATGGCAATAGTTATCTGAACCATTCAGAGGAATAATCTTCACTTATAGGTACAGATGTAAAGCAAAAATAAGTAGACTATTCCTGAATTGCTTCACAACCATAAATATTTATGCACTCCCTGAAAAAGGTATCTCCCGCATGGTATGCAGTGAGCAAACTTCTTGAACACATCTCCCCTACATATGAATACAGTGCACCCCCGGGTTACGAAAACCCTACTATACAGATTTTTCGCCTCGCGATGTTGAACACAATATTCCCCCCCTCCCGCCATAAGACGTTTAAACTTTTTTTTACATACTTTGAAGTGGCAAGACTGTGTTAAACGAGGAACTACTATTAGCCTGATACAGTTATTAATTATTTCTATGGTGCTGCTTTCAGTTCTAACGAAAAAAAGAAAAAGCCTTGGAATTGGACAATGAGAAGATTAATTGTTGATGTAAACGATTCATTATTAGAATAATTTTGTAGACATTTTTCTACTGATCATTTGCTATTATGGGTTTCGTTAAGATCAAAGAATGTCAAAGTGGTGGCCAAATAGAGGCGGAGTTCCATTAGAGGTTTTATGGTATAGCTATATATACTCGAGGCCGAATATAACGGAGTGAGTTTCCCATGACTCCATTGTCATTAGAGTTTTCCATGAGCGTGTGCTATTGTTACTTCGAAACTGTTTTTTATTATTTCATCATAACTGGATAAGATAACACTGTCGATCACAATGCTGAAAGATTTTAGTGAGTAAAGTTACCCTAAGGTTTTGCCTTCATCTGTAGAGGGCTAAAAGGCCTAACTGTTCATGAGCTTCGATGATAATGTCACAACCTCTCGGACTGCACACTAACCTAACAGCTTAACTTTGCATGCTTTTGATTGAGTTTAACATTTTTGTTCGTAGGGTCCCAACATAATCAAGCTTAAATATCAAGTTGGAATTGTGTTCCCACACTTAATACACAATGCGCGCTCTTAGCGGGAAAATCTTAGTGTATCACAGTTTATCACTTGTCTCTACATAGTTAACAAATGGGTAACAAGCACAGGGTAACTATACAGTGTCACAGATGTGTCTTTAGTAAAAGTGCAGTACTTTATTAATAGCAATTCAAATATGTTGGCCTATCAACTCCCAAAACAGCGCATTAAGGATCATACTTCCGAAATATAAAAGCACAAATCTTGCATTTTGTATTTTATATGCCAATTATATTAAAGCATAACCTTGCCATCAACTTGAACATTCAGGTCAGTGACAACTTTCATCACAATAGTGTTGTGGAAGTCAGTGCCGACTAGCCACTTGCAAGTGGGTTCTGCGTACAAGTTGTTTTATACCGAATGAGTAATGCTCATGCACAACTGTAATTGTTGCAAGCAAGGTGACTGGTGAATGAGTATGGCTCTTTATTTACACAAGCTCTATAAGCATAAAAAGATAGAACAATTTTAGATACAATTACAATCAAGTGTAATGCTGAATTGAGTTTTACAAATAATAAATACTCACAACAGTTACACTTGTGAATGTAAGAATTTTACGATATATATATACACAAAGCTGCACAGAGATAGGATAATGTTACCACGCTGTCTCAATTCTCAGTCCTTAGTTTTGTCGTTCGTAGTCAGTATCACTTGCTCTGTGCTCTTTGTTCTGCCACTTAATACTACAGCACATTTGCTTATATAGCAAGGGTTTAGTGTTAATCTACAGGCTTTCCACGCAAGCTAGCTTTTAAATTACAGGGCTAATCTGAGAATAGCTGAACACTTATGGTAATTAAAGCAGCTCAGCTTAGTAAATCCATCACAAATCACAATAGTATGCTTACACGTTACTAGCTATTCACCTAAAAATGTCAAGTGTTCATTTACTTACAAGGCCGACAGCTGGAAAGCAGACCACTCATTTGATTAAAAAAACTTAGAAATTGTATTTATTTGTAGCAGTTTTTCTGGCTAGCACGTTGCGGAAATTTAACCATGAACTTGGGCGTAGACTCACATTATGTTCGGTTTGTACAGAGCGTAATTCTATGCCAATTGTTGAAAAAGCTGTTTAGCTCGGGATTCTATGGTGTCGTAAAATATATGCCTAACTACGGCAGCAATGATTATACATAGAAAGCAACAAGTTCAAATGCAGTGAAGTCGAAGCGTTACAACCCGTCTTTCTAATTCTAATACGTTCATCACGACACAGTATACATGTATACATCCATTTGTAATTTGGTTGGTACTGAAGCACACTTAGCCGTTACTAAATACACAGCGTACAATATTTTAATGCACTAGCAATATTATGGTTTGTTTTCGAAGCCTAAAGTTTCACGTTTGGGCAAACGATCGTAATTCAGTAAAAAGATAAATGAAGTCTTCCGACGTCCTGAAAAGGGCGTTAAAAATAACAAGTTCATCAACTATAGTGACACCATTTTGAAAAATGTATGACAGTCAAACTAATTCAAGTAAAACTTGGGATCTTAACTGTAGTGTAAGTTGGAGTCGGGGGTACATTAAAGAGGTTACCATTTAAAACATTTTTTAGTTTTTTTTGTTTAATGTTTTTAACAATGGTATTTGACTATATTTTAAAATTAAATATTATATCAGATTTGAGCATACATATATTTGTGAAAAGTAGATTTTACAGATAAAATAAAATGACTCCCTCAGTTTTTAATACGATCTTAGTGTTGCAACAAATTAGGTTTTAGCGTTCTTATCAATCATTTTATCTCAAATTTTATGTTCATATAATGCCCTCGGGCGTATTGGACAGATTCGAATATATATATATATATATATACAGTACATACATGTACTGTAAAATCTACTTTTCAAAAATATATAAGTCATCCCACTTGGAAGTATGCGGTATTAGGCAGATCATCAGATGCTTGTCACGGTTTCATCAATTTATTTGAATAATCAACTTCTAGGATAGCATGCAAATAATGCTTACTCACAACCAAAAATAATTGAAATGATTTTTCTTTGAGTGTATTAAATGCTGAATTTTATTCTTGGCTGTAGTCAGTCAGTCATCCCACATCATTGTTGTAGCAGCCAGGAACAAGAAGTAATGACTGTATTTTTACTTACAATTGAGTTAAGAGTAGAATCAAAAGGCATTAACTAGTGGCTATACCTATGACGTGAGATTGCCCTAAACACAAGCACATACAAAACCACACGTAAAGTCAAAATCCTTTCTGCTGCACCATTATTACATGATGTGCAACTGCTGCACAGTGGTTAGGTCAGTGCGAGTTAAGCCAATGACATTGTTTTTTTACATATAATATTACTAGGTATTGCGAAAAAGTTTATAGGGTAGCATTAAGTTGGACCTATTGTAACTATGCTAGAGATTATTTTAATTGTTCCTCGCCCTATGTTTAGCATATTTTTGACATATCTTATGATGCATGAGCTACTTTTTTGTATGTAACAAGGTGTAGGAAGTTCTATCGGTATCTACACATGTTGTGCAACCTCTAACATGAAGGCTACTATTTGCTGCCTAAAAGCAATGTAGTGATTTCTCTTCACCTGAGCCTATTCAAAGAAGGGTGCAGTTATTGTCTCTAAAAGACTTCCTCAGTCAGTTTTATTCCTGTCCAACCAGCCTTTTGAAACCAAATACTTATGAAAAACACAGACACATTGTGTTGTCAGGCAAGGCTATATCTGTCACACAAAATAACAATAGTCATAGATATGTCCAGTCTTCACACACAAAAGCACACACACAACTGCAATTGCTCTGTTTTTAACTTAGCTTTGCACCAGAGAAATTTGACATTGCAGTGTACTCATAATCAACTTGATTAGGAAAGTATTTGAAGTATAAAATTTTAGCAAGTGCACTGATGATACAAAATTAATCTATAGATATATTTGGTCATTGCTGTCATGTTCTGTCACACTTATCTACAAATGATTCGATTCTAACCCACATTTGTTATTTCTATTTAGGCTAAAGCTTAACTAAACATGCCTAAGGTAGACTGAGACCAAGATTGTTTAGACCATGGACCAGTATACGCTTTTAGGAAGGATAGGTGAGGGTGCCCATGGCATTGTCTACAAAGCCAAGAATACAGAAGTGAGTTTTATTGTGCAGTGTCAGCTGGTTTATGCAGCGTTAGATGTTTTTTTATTCTAGCCCAGAGATAGCATTTCATAAAACGAAAAATTTTGTTCATTTGTATACGCTACTTTCACACCAGACTGACATAGTTAAAGAAACTTTAAAAGTTTTATCCAAGGACTTTTATACTTGAGTATAAAATAGGTTAAATGATTTGTTATAAAGATAGTATCCACTATAACCAATGTCTACACACCCTCTTCGTTCGTTTATAGAGCGGGCAGGTGGTGGCAATTAAAAAGGTCGCACTTAGAAAAATTGAGGATGGAATTCCTAACACAGCTCTTCGAGAAATCAAAGCTCTCCAGGGAATAGAAGATAGTTTATATGTGAGCTTCATCTTTTTTGCTACATGATAGTCTATCATATTTACTACTGTGTACTAGTCTATCATATTTACTACTGTGTGCTAGTCTGTCATATTTACTACTGTGTACTAGTCTATCATATTTACTACTATGTACTAGTCTATCATATTTACTACTATGTACTAGTCTATCATATTTACTACTATGTAGTAGTCTATCATATTTACTACTGTGTACTAGTCTATCATATTTACTACTGTGTACTAGTCTATCATATTTACTACTGTATACTAGTCTATCATATTTACTACTGTGTACTAGTCTATCATATTTACTACTGTGTACTAGTCTATCATATTTACTACTGTGTACTAGTATATCATATTTACTACTGTGTACTAGTATATCATATTTACTACTGTGTAGTAGTCTATCATATTTACTACTGTGTACTAGTCTATCATATTTACTACTGTGTACTAGTATATCATATTTACTACTGTGTACTAGTATATCATATTTACTACTGTGTAGTAGTCTATCATATTTACTACTGTGTACTAGTCTATCATATTTACTACTGTGTACTAGTCTATCATATTTACTACTGTATACTAGTCTATCATATTTACTACTGTGTACTAGTCTATCATATTTACTACTGTATACTAGTCTATCATGTTTACTACTGTGTACTAGTCTATCATATTTACTACTGTATACTAGTCTATCATATTTACTACTGTGTACTAGTCTATCATATTTACTACTGTATACTAGTCTATCATATTTACTACTGTATACTAGTCTATCATATTTACTACTGTGTACTAGTCTATCATATTTACTACTGTGTAGTAGTCTGTCCTATTTACTACTGTATACTAGTCTATCATATTTACTACTGTGTACTAGTCTATCATATTTACTACTGTGTAGTAGTCTGTCCTATTTACTACTGTATACTAGTCTATCATATTTACTACTGTGTACTAGTCTATCATATTTACTACTGTGTACTAGTCTATCATATTTACTACTGTATACTAGTCTATCATATTTACTACTGTGTACTAGTCTATCATATTTACTACTGTATACTAGTCTATCATATTTACTACTGTGTACTAGTCTATCATATTTACTACTGTATACTAGTCTATCATATTTACTACTGTGTACTAGTCTATCATATTTACTACTGTGTACTAGTCTATCATATTTACTACTGTGTAGTAGTCTGTCCTATTTACTACTGTATACTAGTCTATCATATTTACTACTGTGTACTAGTCTATCATATTTACTACTGTATACTAGTCTATCATATTTACTACTGTGTACTAGTCTATCATATTTACTACTGTGTAGTAGTCTGTCCTATTTACTACTGTGTACTAGTCTATCATATTTACTACTGTGTAGTAGTCTGTCCTATTTACTACTGTATACTAGTCTATCATATTTACTACTGTGTACTAGTCTATCATATTTACTACTGTATACTAGTCTATCATATTTACTACTGTGTACTAGTCTATCATATTTACTACTGTATACTAGTCTATCATATTTACTACTGTGTACTAGTCTATCATATTTACTACTGTGTACTAGTCTATCATATTTACTACTGTGTAGTAGTCTGTCCTATTTACTACTGTATACTAGTCTATCATATTTACTACTGTGTACTAGTCTATCATATTTACTACTGTGTAGTAGTCTGTCCTATTTACTACTGTGTACTAGTCTATCATATTTACTACTGTGTAGTAGTCTGTCCTATTTACTACTGTATACTAGTCTATCATATTTACTACTGTGTACTAGTCTATCATATTTACTACTGTATACTAGTCTATCATATTTACTACTGTGTACTAGTCTATCATATTTACTACTGTATACTAGTCTATCATATTTACTACTGTGTACTAGTCTATCATATTTACTACTGTGTACTAGTCTATCATATTTACTACTGTGTAGTAGTCTGTCCTATTTACTACTGTGTACTAGTCTATCATATTTACTACTGTGTAGTAGTCTGTCCTATTTACTATTCAGGTAATCAAGTTACACGAGATGTTTCCGCATGGCAATGGATTTGTGCTCGTGATTGACTACATGTTGTCTGACCTGTCAGAAGTGATAAGAAGTGCCATGACACCGCTGACAGAGGCACAAGTTAAGAGTTACATGCTCATGCTACTCAAAGGAGTTGAGTTTATGCATGGCAAGAATATAATGCACAGGGTAAAGTACAAGTACACAACATGCCATCATAGCTTTAAGCATCCCCATATCTTAAATTAACTACTTCTCTTTTTGCACGTGAGAGAATTATGACTTCATTGCTGTGGCTCGTGGAATTGCATTACTCCTTAACATCAAGTAACTTGAATACTTTAAATTACTAATTCTAATACGTGATGACAAATCTAAAGAAAGTTATTGAGGATAGTAATACTACTATTCTGATACTGTATAGTAAATACTTTTGCCAATGATCATTTATCTGATTAAGTTATCATCTGGTCAGAGTTTTTACTGTGTATTAAAGTGAACAGTACTGCAAAAGCCTAGTCAACTAGAGTGATATAAAATATTATATTAAATAATAAATAATTTTAACAGTTACAGCCTACTTTTGCATGAACTTATCTGAAATGCGCTTTTTTGCTGTACTTTTGTTGTATCAGAAATTGAGAACTATCAAAACTTTAGCAACTCATCCCAATATTTTATATTCAGAAAGTATTGAAGGCCCACTCTGTACTAACTACAAAGAAACAAACGGTTTGAGTGGTAGCTATGTTCATATAGACCAATAGCAATGATATCAGTGCAGCAGGTTGGCAGCCACATATTTTGGTCTATTGCGACCATATGTGTGTCCTATGAGTAAGTTAACTATGTCAAGGTCATGATGGCCTAATTTTCACTCATTTACTCTGTTAATCAATAACAACAACTGAGTCTCTAATTGGTTTTAATAAAATGAATTTTGGCTCATGATTTTGTACTTAAGTTTGAAATCTTAAGCAGAAAAGCTTGACTAGCTACTACATGAGAATGATGAAACACTTGATTTAAGGGCTCTGAGGTATCATCTGAAAGCCTCTGCCTTCAGATATATTTCACACAATGCTTCTAGAAGGTATTTATGCTAATTCTGCTTCTTTGTTGAAACTCACATTTAGGTTGATGCTAGTTTTTATTTTGTCATCGGCTGACTACCAGTTATCTGATGACACAAACTTTATCTTTGACAGGATTTGAAGCCAGCTAATTTACTCATCAGCTCAACTGGGGCCCTCAAGATCGCTGACTTTGGCTTGGCTAGAGTCTTTCAGAACAATGAGGGGAGGCTTTACAGCCACCAGGTGGCGACGAGGTTAGTTTTGGTTTAGCGCTTCCTGTTGTCTCTTTACATGTTTTTGGAATTAGCAAAACTCCATCAGTTATCACCGCTCAGTTTATGTAATTTCAGATTTGAACTTTAAATTCTTTTGATCACGTTGATGCTGTGTTTACCGATCCTTGTACCATATGTAACTCACTGTAAGCCAAGTACTTATTCACTAATAGAACAGTTTGATGTATTGATAAGTGTATTGATAGTTCAATGTATGTAAATACCATATTTTTATTTAAAGTTTGTGATTACTGCTAAAATAGCTAAAGTTCATTAGTGAACAAATTCTTTTTTAATGATATATTAGCTCAGTATTTTGCAGAAAATTGCTACTTTGTGATTTCTATGTTGTGAAGAGGTTCTGTGTATGTGCAGTGTAGATGGTTTGCTGTTCTAATTAAGTGGAAGTTATCATATCATTCATGTACGTGTCTATGCTTTAGCTTATTGGTATATGTATGAAGAAAGACGTTTTACACATTAATTTATATTATTTATTCACAAAATTAATTTTGGAACTTCATGTAAAAGTTATTATATAAATCTTTACCTAAAGGAGAACAGATGACAACCATGAACAAATAGTATACTACCTGAACTTTCAACCAATGGAATTACTCACTACTCTCATTTTCCCAGTGATATTTATATTTAGCTCTAGCAATCTATTTTAACTACTTGAGTAGTAGTTATATTTAATACAGATGTCGATTTATTTTTTTACTCATGTATTGGAAGTACTTTCAACTGCTAAACAGTTGACCAAGGTTTGTTTATTTGTAGCTATTTATTTGCAAGAATCATTGTTACAGGTGGTACAGGGCTCCTGAGCTGCTATATGGGGCTAGGAAATATGATGAAGGAGTGGACTTGTGGGCTGTAGGCTGCATTTATGCCGAACTGATCAACAACTCACCCCTATTTCCTGTTAGTTTCCATTACTAATCTATATATATTATATGTATATATATCTATATTTCTCAAAGTATGTCCGTATTTCTGTCTGCATTCCGGCTATTATATAATAATAATAGCTATTATTAGAATAACTGTTATAGCTTGACAACAATGCTGACGCAAAGTCATGAAGTACAGTCATTAGAAGCCTAGCAGCTTACTGAAATTTTCCATTTGCAATGTGCCAGGCTAATAGCTTGAAAATTACAGTTGTTTGACAGTTTTAAAACCTTTACAGTTGTTTTTATTTTTCTTTTATTCTATTGCAAATACACAAAACACTTCTCTTATGATATGCAGTTTGAAAGTTAGAATGGTTATAGGAAGAAAAATTCTGCTTCGCACGGGAATTAAACTCACCCTCTAATTCTACAGACAAACGCGCTATCCATTACACTATGTATCTAACTAACTATACTATGGCATAATTGTGTATGTCATACTTATTACACCTGCCAATCTTTAATGCCGATTGGTTAAAAAGTAGCTTCAGCTAGTACGCTTGAATATCATGATTGCACAAGAGATCATGGCAAAATATTTTTTCCTAACATTGACTTCATAGGGATGGACATGGCTCTTATTATAGTAACTAGCCTAAGTTCCTCAAATTCATTGGGTGAAGAAACTTAGCCAATTAAAAATAGATTTTATCCGCAAAAACCTTTTTTTATTACCCATGCAATGCCTGGCATTCTGCTAGTCATAAAGCAATGTCTATTTAGTTTTATTACTTGATCTTTTGCTTCTGTTGATTCCACCGAATTGTTATTCATCATTGTTTATGCAGAGAGCACTTTTACTTACAGTCTGTCATTATTGGTATTCTGAGTTAGTTTGTTTGCAGGGTGAGAATGATATCGAACAGCTGTGTAAAGTCCTGCAGTGTCTTGGCACTCCTAATGAAAGGTTATGGCCAGTGAGTATTGTATTGTATATCTACATGCAGATTCTGCTTATAGCCATATCTTCATTTCTCAAATGCTATTTGCTCAACCTTTAGATGATCTTGAGTTAGATTATACATTCCTTAGTCTGCCACTGTATGCAGGTTGTTTGTCACACCAAAAGCTTGCTTCTTAGGAGTTGTGGTTACATGGCTTCTGGAGGTACATACACCAGTACCATGACGTTAGATATGAACTAACATCATGTCACAGATACCTTGTTAAACAAAGTGTCAGATATAGCCAGCTTATTCTGGTATTACTATTCCATAGAGCAGTCGTAAGGGCTGTTCATTTCTGTTCATTCATTGGAAAGGCTTGCCTCTAACCTTTTTGTTTTAAATAAGCCATTTCATTTGCAGTTTTAACACTATTGGCAGCAAACTGTTCATTATAGGTTTGCAGTGTTAATATTGTAAAGAAAGTCCTCTGCCATCCAGTTGGGTGCCAAGTGGTTTTAGTTGAATCAGTTTCTGAGGCTAGCTCGTCTTCCGACCGTGTTGCCTATTTGAGCTGGCCAGCCTACGAGCCAGCTAGCTCCCACCACAATATGTAACATATATTATGATGTATTTAGGTGGTTTCTCTCAGCCAAATGATATTATAGCTTTTCTGTCATTTTATTATTACAGCTCTGATTTACAATATGTATACGTGTATTGTAAATGAGAACTATTCCTACCATTGTATGATATGTATCTATATGTTGAGTAGGCTGGCAGCAGCTGCACTGTGCACTGTTTTTCCAATTTTAGTAATGTCATGGTTAGCAAGTGTTAGATATAATTGCAGGGTGTTTCGGAACTGCCTGACTATGGAAAGATCGAGTTTAATAATACAACGCCAGTGCCTTTGGAGCAGCTCTGTCCCGATGCAGCCGATGTTGCCTTAGATTTACTAAAACAATTTCTAGTCTATCCTTCAAAACAGCGAATACCCGCTAGTAAGGTAGGTTGAACGCATGTTATTTCACTAATTTAGAACCTACGAGCGCTACTTTGTTGCGGAGACAACCACAATGGTTGGAGGCTTGTGTTATAAGCAAGAGTTGTGTCTCGCAAGTACACATTGGTTACATTGTATTACAGGCATTGCTTCATGCCTACCTGTTCTCTGAACCTCTACCTGCCCATCATTCGGAGTTGCCCAAGCCGGAGAGAAAATCACGACGGCCGCATGCTCAACAGTTTAGCATAGATCGTCCAATCACTGAAAGCCTCGTTGACCCAGACTTGGTGGCACCTCATGTCATCCGTAGAGGTCATTGAATTTAAATTATTTAATAACTAATTTTTGTCAATTTGTGGATAATAACACATGTGTTAGTTTTACACCAAGATAATAATTTGCAACCTTCTTTACATTGTTATTTTTTCTATTTTCAACCGTCCAAAATGGCTGCCGAAGAATGTTGGACAATAATTTATTCACATAAATCTAATTTTTATTTCTATGTTATCTTTTCGGTAAGATATTAGTTGTAGTTTTACATTATCGATGCTACAGAAAATAAAAAATCATTCAAATTAATATAGAAACTTCATCCACAGAACTAAAAAAATATTGAAAAAAATTATATTAGATATTACAAGATCTAGGTGATTACACAGGAATACAATATGAAGACAACAAAAATAGATGACATGCGAGGTATGACTTGACCTGGCTAGAATGACAGATGTTGCCATGGTAGCAATGCTGACTTTCCATAAACAATCCTGTTCACAGTCCACACATTGCTGCTTGGTCAGCAAAGGCCGTCAGCAAAGGCCGTCAGCATACTCATCCTCACTGCTGGCTCCAGCACCTTGTTCCTCAGATGGTGTTGTGCCACTTCCACCATTGTTCATAAATATTCCATCAGGCGGGCTCTCTCGTAGATCTCTTGCAAGTTTGGCAAACTACCAACAAATACAGCACCTGTTAGCCCATCAGAACAGCACTCGTCCCTTCTATTAATACACCAAGTATGATTGCTAGTTAGATGGCTGGAAACTTACATCGTTGTCGAGATATTTAAAAAGGGGATTATTGAGTATTTGAGAAGCCTGTGACTCATCTCCTGTGTTCATGGACTCTAAAAGCTGCTCAGTGATGGCAGCCTCATCTGACTCTCCAAATCCAGGGTAACTAAAATCATATTAGTCTGTCGTTAAACGCCGTCACAACATTGGAGCAGGCATCATGGTCTGATCGTGTAAGCTTTGATCAGAGTTGTCTTTTCAATAATCTTGCTTTGAGGAGATAAAACAGAAATGATTGTACAATTTTAATGAGCATAGGTATGGTTAACAACGGTGTGGGTAACAATGGTGCGGGTAACATCGGTGTGGGTAACAAAGGTGCGGGTAACAACGGTGCGGGTAACATCGGTGCGGGTAACAAAGGTGCGGGTAATAACGGTGCGGGTAACAAAGGTGCGGGTAACAAAGGTGCGGGTAACAAAGGTGCGGGTAACAAAGGTGCGGGTAATAACAGTGCGGGTAACATCGGTGTGGGTAACAACGGTGTGGGTAACAACAGTGAGGGTAACAACGGTGTAGGTAACAACGGTGTGGGTAACATCGGTGTGGGTAACAAAGGTGCGGATAATAACAGTGCGGGTAACATCGGTGTCGGTAACAACGGTGTAGGTAACAACGGTGTAGGTAACAACGGTGCGGGTATCAATGGTGCGGGTAACACTGGTGTGGGTAACAAGGGTGTGGATAACAACGGTGTGAGTAACAATGGCGTAGGTAACAACAACACGGGTAACAACGGGATGGGTAACTGGTAAACAACTGTTTAGTAAAAGAAAAACACTTATGACAGTACAAACACCGCGCAGTCTTTTTACACACCTTGCTTAAAGCAAAGTGAAGTATTTGTACAAACTCCATATTTTCAAAGGGCACCTATAAAGACCTGATATGATTCACCATACAATCAAGCCTCCATTTATGATCACCTTATCGTAATATATGAGTTCTTCAACATAGAACATAAAAATTTGTTAAGACATACGAAATTTGTTTAGATATACAAAATTATCTTCAACATATGATGCCAAAGTTTTTTTTTAGTTTTTTTGTCAAAGTCTGGTGTAACAAGTTAGAACAGTACAAATAAACTGGAGATGCCACGATTCATTATATAAGAGCCGATGCAGATACCAGTTCAACTGTGTAGCGTGGTTGGATTTTTCTATGACAAAAATATGCATCAATTTATTTATTCTTACTTGAAAAAGAAAAATATGTTAACTTAATTTAACAATGTAAAGCTAGTAAATAGAAGTATTACACCACATTTTTTACTTGTGATTGGTCGTGATTTTTTTTCAATGTAATAGGGAATTGTCACACTTATCATTTATATTGGACTAACACAAGGAGATCGTTTCTTGAGTTTTTATCAGTCGAGTTGAAGAAGTTTAAATAAAAGTAAATGACCAGTACCAAAATTAACTAGATATTTACATTTTACTAGTTGAATTCCGGGTGTTGCACGGGTATTAAAAAGTCTTTGCACAGAAAATTTATTTGTATTTAACATATACAACATTTACCATCATAACTTTTAAACTTCATATCATGAGAAAAGTGTTTTGTGCAGTTCAAATAAATTGAGAGAAAAACTAAAACAACTGTAAAGGTGTTTAAATGTGGAATAATTAGCAAGTTATGGCAAGATAAGGTATGATTTGTTACAATGAAAAGAAAAATGATACTGATACAATGAAAACGAACTGAAAACAAACAAAATAAAATTCATGAATGTGTTGAATTAATAATAACAAAAAGTATACTGAAGTGTGTCCATGAAAAAGGTTGCTGTTGCTGCAAAGTTATCTATCAAAATTTTAAATATAACTACACTGGTACCTCAGATAGTCGACACTGGCACAAACGTAAAACTTGAGATATCAAAATTAAATGCACAAGTGAAGCATACGAAAGTACTTTGTCTGACCGAACCGAGAGAATGTAGAGGCAATTTCTAATCGAGAATGTTCTTGTGAGCATTTTTTAGTTGTACAATTTTTAGCGATAGCGCTCTGCAATAACCGAATACTAAACATTGACAATGTGCTGTTACAGTTACACTGTAACGGCACACTTGAAAATTATAAATAAATAAAAATGAATAATGGATTTTGAAACAGTTTTTTAAAAAATCCCAAAAGAAAAACAAACGCAAAAGGTAATACTAATTCATAATAAAATGTACATACTTAGCTTTAATCGCGATAAGGATACCATAGTTGAGCTAAATAAGACAACGGGTCAGCCTTGCGGTTAGGTATTACAATTAGGTATTATTATTAAATTATTATTAAAAACAATTATTATTAGGTTGTTATTACAATCATTGCGAGCTCAAATCTAGTACGGATGGGATTTTCATCGCAAGATTTTAATAGCTGGACACATCACGATGGAACAAAAAGACAAACATAGAGAAATAGCCACCACTTAACATAGAGATTGATAAAAGCTTGCAGTTAATTATATAATATGTTAGTCTGGTAGACTAAGATGCTACTTTCATGATTAGTAGTAGAGCTGCAACCTCTATCTGAAATTTTAAGATTCATTTAAGAAAAGAACTGGCAGATGCAGATCCATGACGTCCATACCGAAAGCTGATATTAATACCAGAATCAAGAAAGTTCTGACTTAAATCATTGAAGTAACTGTCATTTTCTCAGGCCAAAATCTGGAGGCTAGGCGTATCTAACATACTTACGAGTAGCCATTTTTAAATGCTTTATCTGCAGCCACGCAGTCGCCTCTATAGAGGTGAAGCACGACCATGCAGACGACGAGCCTGTGAGTAAGGTCAAATGCTTCAGCCTCTCCATTGTAATTAATCTCTCGTTGTAGAGCAGTCACTGCTTCGTCATGCCTGCAGATGCACAATTCAACTTTTATGTTATCAGTAAGTTTACTTACTGCTTAACAATATTAACTATGGTGAGCTATTTACACACTCTGTTCGTTTCAACTAGGAGACACTGACAATATATGCCAGAGAACGAACCAACAAGCCAGCATATATCACACATGGCAAATACCTGCCATGCCAGAGAAAGAACCAACAAGACAGCATATAACACACATAACGAATACCTGCTATGCCAGAGAAGGAACTACATGTAACAAGACAGCATATATCTGACATGGGCAACACCTTCCATGCTACAGAAGGAACCAAAAAAAGAACATACATCAGACATGGGTAGCAATGCCATGCTAGAGAATAAAACAACAAGACAGTAGATATCAGATATGGGTAACAACCTTTATGCCAGTGCAGATACCAGCAGTATTGCAAATGGCAGCCATGAGCAAAAGTCCCATACCAGAAAAAAAACCAACAGTAAAGAACGCAACAGACAGGGGCAACAACTCTCAGGCCCGTGAAAGAAACGAGTTATCTTTCTAATAGAAGCCACCTAAATAAGCATTATGAAAGTGCCACTTAACGAAAGCCCTTCGGCTAACAAGCACAAATTGGCACTTCCCCTTTGTAGTACAAATGATGAGCAAGACAAATCTATTTAGTTTGAAAGATACATGGATGCCTGAACTCTACCGTACAGAGAAAGCAATATGCTGCTGCCGTGTCTAGACTGACAACTACAGTTACACCCCAACAATTTCAATATTTGCTTCATATGTCAAAGCAAGCATATTTTAGAGTAAGTATTCTTATAAGAATCCATTGTATTTTGTTTAATTCACTCCAAAACCAAAATTATTGATAAATACTTCAAGCAATTACATATATATAGGTTTAAAACGATTTAATTAGATAAACTCGGGTAAATAAACTAAATGTAAAAACTTCAACTATATGCAGAAACTAAATTAATAAAAAATTTTCAGTAAGTTTTTATTGTTAGCTTGTCTTAGAGACGTGGTGTCGGTTTGATGGTGAAAGTGAGTTATAGAAATACAGAGATATAGTTTAAATTAATCTAATATAATATTTTTATTATAGTTACCGTGAAACCTCTAATTGAATGCCACCTTTATTTGAACGCCACCTCTACTTGACCGCCACTATGAGAGAAGGGTTGACAAATAGAGCGCCATGGCATTCAATTAGAGATCTTACGGCACATTTATTTTCAATGCCTATCAGTTTTCTATACTTTTACTTAAAAACTGTTTCTCAAGAAATCTTTGAAAGCATATGTTGGTAATTATTTCAAATTTCAAGACAAATATGAGTTTACATGTTAAACTCCTTATGTAAAGGTGATCGTAAATCAGAATACGACTCTGGTTGGTTTCCATAATGCGCTTCTGTATCACATCATAATACATGTACATGTATAAGGTTTAACAGTGTATAAATTCGTTGCAAGTTTTACGTAAGCGTTTTAAGTTTTACTGATATTGCAGAGCTGATATTTGGTACAGAGCTGACTAAATATCCTGCATTACATTCCTTAGTAGTAAAGATCATTCTCAGTGTTGAAATAGGTTCTCTCCATACATATACATGTACTTGCTCACAGCAAGGAAATGCTAACATAAACCGCAAGCAAACAATGCTTCCATCAACAGTTTACAGAGTTTTATAGAATTATTAGATAAAATAATACATTCCAGGTATACAAGTTTCATAAGCATTCTACAACTAGTAATAAGACGATAATTTCAGGTCGCTGTTTAGAAGTTATGTATCTTTATTCATTTCCCTCGTTAGACTCCGTACATAAAATAGTGTAAACTGCGAGGACCCATGGAGCAGAATACACAGACTCTGCCTAATGACCAGGATGATGAGCTCATGAAAAGCAGCTGAGTGCGAGAGCCTGACATGACATACATCCATAGGGTGTTATTTAGACGTTCATGTATACACCACAGATATAAAGATATTAGCCATAATGCATCCTTAGTCACACCCGTGTTGCCTCCTAAGAGGGATGAATAGTTAACTACTAGACCAACCTATAGCTACTATTAGATAGATTCATTTACCAATCAAATACTACTTGGAGTGTTTTGGTCTAGAAGGACAAGTGGTTGTATTACTAGTATTGCTAAGGACAAGTGGTTGTATTACTAGTATTGCTAAGGACAAGTAAAATTCTGGTGACATAAACACATTCAGCAAAAATGAAAACAAAAAAATTCTCTATGGGAAACCTACTTCTTGTGACGGATTAGAAGCCTCGGGGCAGAACGAACAGCATCAGCCGCTCTTCTGAAATTGCCCTCATTCTAAAAGAAAGATGATCAAACTAGCCTGAGTTCTTACCAGAACAGCAGGTGTATCACAATAATTATATACCACAAGAATATACGAGCCTTCTTCCTCAAAGGCTTCAAAGTTTTGTGTGAGTTGAAAGGGAATATTAATTGAAATGACAAAAACTCAAGCAAACAGAAGAGCATATGCAAAAAACAAATTTGAACAAAACGCGATAATATATCTAGCCAATTGAATCGCTTTGCTACCGATACATGAATGAACTACATGTATGATGAATTATAGCAAAGTAGAATAAAGAGTGGAATTATATGGTTCTATGTAAAGGTGAGTCTTAGGGCAGAGATGGTCGAGATTCAGCAGTCAAACAGTTCACGCCTTTGTGCACCCTCTACACTACAAGCATTTAATAGAGTCTTTCAACTCCAATTTACAGAAAATTGAGACAAGCTTGAGTATTTTTGTATTTTTTGGTATGAAGGTCTGTCCGCTGTAACATATTTACAGACATACTGTATTTTGAGCAAATATTCAAAGAGATGTGATGCTGGTGTTACCTTTGTATCCAAGATGAGAATGCAAATGTCTTACCTCATATATCTGTCCAGCTCTCAAGTACATGCTCACCGCCCTATCAGGCAGCTCCCCCTCTACCATTCTGCAACGATGTTATGGATGATCAATTCCCTTATCGTAACTGTGTGATTACTCTACAGATATCTTGTCCAAGTGATAAGATTATTTGGGTTTGGAATGAATCATCTAACGACGATTAGTTTAAAACTGATGTAATGAAAAAGATGAAAATACGAGAACTTAAAACAAATACTTTTATTTGAAAAACAAATTAAAATAGCGGAAATTTTATTGGATTAAATGTTAATTCAGGTAAATTTTGTGCATAAAAAATACTCACCAAATAAAAAAGAAGATAAGCATTCAACAACACAATATAAAAAACAATATATATTGTGAGCTCAAATTTTTAGATAAGGTACCAGCCATCATAGAAATTCTAAAATAACATCATGGTCTTCCCACTAGAAACAGTCAAAAATCTTTTTTGGAAAGCACAATTACACATAGAGGAGAGTACATTATAAGGTCTTAGGCAATAACAATAAAAATGAAGGTAGTTGAAATAAAGAAACTGCCACAGTAGATAGACCAATCGTATATCTAGACCAACCGGCGTTAGATCAATCATAATATTAGATGAGTTAGTTTTGAGGAATCGGTATTTGACTAATCAAAGACAGCCCAATTGTCCAGGACCATTTATCTACATACTTTGCAGCTCTGAGAAGAGCAAGGGCGGCTGTATCCGGGGTGCCATTCTCCAAAAACATGTTACATGCTCTTTCAACCAGCTTACTAGTTTGCAATAAGTCTTGCATGTCCTTGGCTACAAATGCTGCCTGCTCAAATGACCTACAATATAAGCTAAACCGTTCAGAACATCTATTGACACACAGTAGGTAACCTTGGCCATAACCGATAAGTAACTTTCGTCGAAAAATAAGGAATACTTGGGCATAGCAAATGAGTAACCGACAGGCCATGATTTCAAGACAAAAAGGGAAGGTGTTGAACTTAATACAAAATGTTCAACGTACTAGGAAGTGTTCAAATTACTAAAAACTGTTCAACTTTTCTAGTGTTCAACTAGCTAAAAGGTGTTCAGCTTACTAGAAGGTGTTCAACTTACTCGCAGGTGTTCAACTTACTAGGTGTTCAATTTACTAGAAGGTGTTCAACTTACTAGAAGGTGTTCAACTTACTAGAAGGTGTTCAACTTACTAGAAGGTGTTCAACTTACTCGCAGGTGTTCAACTTACTAGGTGTTCAATTTACTAGAAGGTGTTCAACTTACTAGAAGGTGTTCAACTTACTAGGTGTTCAACTTACTAAGTGTTCAACTTACTAGAAGGTGTTCAACTTACTAGGTGTTCAACTTACTAGAAGGTGTTCAACTTACTAGGTGTTCAACTTACTAAGTGTTCAACTTACTAGAAGGTGTTCAACTTACTAGGTGTTCAACTTACTAAGTGTTCAACTTACTAGAAGGTGTTCAACTACTAGAATGTGTTCAACTTAAAAGGTGTTCAACTTACTAGAAGGTGTTCAACTCACTAGAAAGTGTTCAACTACTCTTTAAAAAGCAATTGAAGTCAACTAACTTGGGAAGGAAAAAATCACGATAGAAGAGTGAAATGCAAATACACACTTGGCAGCATGAAAGAGTTGTCTGCACTGAAGCTGGTGTTCAGCTGCCTCTTCATATGCCGATTTCGCTTTGTCCAGGGCCTTAGCATTCTTGAAGGCAATAGCTTTAACAGAGAAGTAAGCAACACTGTACATTGATTATATCTTTTCATTGTGATCACCAATTCCATCTTATGAGCTATCATACGCCAATCTATCTGTTACAAGCTGAAACCACAAAACTATGCTTGACTATGCTGATGGCATGATAACTGTGATGACATCATAGAGCATCAGTGGTGTTAAAAAAGGAAAATTCATAACACAAGAGTGACATCAGAGTGCATAAACAATGTCATATTGCGAACATGATGTCATAATATACCAAAAATGGTTACAGAGCAGTCATAAGAACACAGAACATCAGCTAGTTCATAATGCATAGATGACATCTCAGAATTAGTTAGGTTATAGGCCCTACCTGCTTTTGTGTATTCCGATGCGGCCCCATCTGGGTCAGCCTTCCACTTGATGAAACTGGTTTTCATACTGCAATAAGATATGTAAGAAACATGCATGAAATCCACCTGAAGCAGCCAGTTTTACCAGATAGTTATATGATCATGAGAGAATGTGCCTCTTTCTAAACTTGTTCTATTTATCAGCTTAACAAAATCTGATAAATGTTTGTCTTTATCCTATCAAGTTTGCATATACATGTAATATAATACTGTTACTCATCTAAACACACTTATCGAAATATTTGTTCATTTTCATTGTTACTGACCATTTTTCAGCCGCCTGAATGTGCTTCATGCCTTCTGCCAATTTGGCATCCATCTAAAATGCAAATACAGTTGAAATTCCATTACTGTAAATAATCAATATACATGTGCATGAATAAATAGATTTTGGCTGAGTGAAGCCATACTATAGCTAAAATTTATTGTCGACATCATATTGTATGAATTCATATGATGAAGTGAGAAACACATACTTTAGGTAACTAGTTTTTTTCCAAGAGACTTGCACTGCTACTCTCCATTCAGTAAAACTTCCTAAAACATACAGAACAGTAGACTTTTACTGGCTCTACAGGTCTTCAACAGTTGATGACGACATACTTGTAGTTTGAAAGAAAGAAAATATAGAAGGATCAAATGTAAACCACAACACACAGCTGACATTGCTGGAAAATTTATGAAACAAGTGACGTGGCAACCTTTCGGACACCATATGCAAAATACAAATAGCTTTGACTGTCTTTGGGTTATGTCAAAATTCAGAAAAGTTTCAGCATAGTCTTACAGGTGTTTGTTCCAAATGAAGTAAATGATGATAGTTGCTGATGATATATTGATATATTTAAAAAGAGAGAAGTCATAAAAACTATTTTCGTTTAATAGGTAAACACATTCCAGTATTGAGGACCAAGTTAAAATTACTTGCATGTTTGTAGCACCTTGATACTCATTCTAGAAGAATGATGTGACAATGGTAATGATTACCATCACTAATAATATAAGTTCATATGGTGGCATGTAGATCAAGTGACATACTATGACCTTAAAAGGTTGAACATTTATGTTGCCAAAAATAATAAACGGCAGAATAAACATGGGAAATATTTTCAGTCTTTGTTTAGTTATGGATGAACAGACTTTTAAAAAAGTCCTATCTATTGCACTCTATTATCTTAGCGTCCTAAGCAAAAGCCCGCGGTATACAAAAACTCGATCATGTTTTTGTTTAACAATAATAATGACATAACATCAGACTAATAATTTTATACTATTGTGCGATGCACTACATAGATCTTTTTAGAATAGGTTTGCATGGCAATCATAGGTGTTTCTGAAAAATTGTCACCACTGCGAACTCTGTTGACATGTCAGCTTTTAGCATCGGAATAAATTATTATTAAGTGCTTTTCAGTGGTAAAAAAATAACATTTCGTGGCTTGAAACAGTATTTTTATCCACTAAATTTACATTGAACTTCAGCCAATAAAATAACGAATGTCTCATGAAAATGAATCTATATCACAAAACACTAAGAACGTAAAAGGATATATTTCATGACAACTGAATAGGTTTAGCCTAATGTTTGACAATTAGTCATATTTACATGTAGACCTGAAAACACTTGGTAGCTTGTTTCATGGTGGTTTCTCTATAATATTGGATATTGCTTAAATAAACTACTATCTTAGGATTTGTAAAAGTATAAAAACTTTAAATACAGGTGTGGCCCATGTAAAATACATGCACGTGAACAATATAATTAGTGTGACTTATGTAATTCTATAATACATTTTGGAAATCTTCCTAAGGTTTAATATATGGAGAGTTGACAAAGACAAGAACACTGGTGCACGAAGATTTATCCAATTCACTCAGAATCTGATGCAATTATAGTACATTATCCTACAATCATAGTTATTAATAAGATACTCAAAACTTATTGCACAAAGTTATGTGAGGATATTTTTTAAACAAAGCATTTCAGACTACATCAGATTCACTCATTGTTTTTCATTATAGCTTGTGCATTAGTTTTACCTACATTTGAACTCTATCAGCATTATACTCCATGAAAATTTGTGATTACTTAGAGTGAGGCATAGTGCTAAGATACAATATTTTAAACTAAGCTTTTACGAACAATGATAATTTTAAAAAGCGGAAGCGAGTAAATCATGGTGTAAAATGCCTAAGACATTAATAAGAATTTCGATGAATGTTTCACGTGGTGCCAAGTAATATGTCAACTACAGAGTTTTAAGCTAAATTACATAATTCGTTAAAAATTCTGCTACTTGATATTTCATGAAGAGAAAAATGGATGTTGTGAAGATTTTGTATTATAGCTTATTCAGCCAATTGTTGTTTTTAGAGTAATATTTAGTGAAATATTGTAAAAGAGTAATTCCATTTTTATAGAAGATTTTTAGGCAATTTTAAATTAACACATGCTCTGCAGATATGTATAGACTGTTAAAGGCTTGGACAAATTGGAGATGTAGCATCAAGGCAATAATTAAAAAACTGCATCTTCATTGTGAAAATTGTTTTTGTCAGCTCTTATTTATCTCTTAAATTACAATTTAAGGAAACTGCATCTTTATTGTAACAACTAGTTGAATGCTGGGCATTGCCCGGGTAATAAAAGAGTCTTACAACAGAAAATTTATTTTCCTTTAACATATACAACTTTGACCATTCTAAGTTTTAAACTTCATATCATGAGAAGAGTGTTGTTTGCGAAGTTCAAATGAATTAAGAGAAAAAATAAAACAACTGTAAAGGTTTTCAAGCTTTTTCAAACAGCTGTAACTTTTAAATTTTATATCATGAAAAACGTGTTTTGTTGAAATAAATTAGGAGGAAAAATAAAATTGTAAAAGTGTTTAAATTTAAATGTGAAATCATCAGCAAGTAATGGCTAAATATTGTCCGTTTTGGTACGATTACAATAAAAAATTATTTGGTATACAATGATATGATTTTAGTTCGTTTCAGTGTTGGCATCATAAGGTGAAAATATTGTATAGAGTGGTATAGAAACCCATAGTAATATTCAAATGCAAACACCTCCCGGTAAAAATCATTCAAATCATCACCATTAAAAAGTTGTAACAAAACAATATGTTAATCTTAGTAACTACAGTTACCTACAATAACTTTAGTGTATTTAGTGGTTAAGATCTGTAAGAAGATGTAACAGTACCATGTATTATGTGCAGTACGTACCGCAGGGATTTCTTATCTTCGAGACAGACGTATAACATAAACGCTGAATCTAACTTAAATGAATTTAGCCTACCAAACACATACTTGCATCAAGTTTTAGTATTTTACTAAACTTTTAAATTTTAATTATAATGTTATCACTTATCTGTTTGCGAATCTGTTTTACCATAACGAGTAATGCTGAACTGAGATAGCGAGCAGCATATGTGAGAGGCGTTGTGGGAGGGATTTCTGTGAATAGCATATCGACATTTTTGTTATTTCGACGTAATCAGTACAATCACCAAATTTGAATTTTGAAAAAAAATTGTGTTGGTGTTATGTGGGAAAAAACAAATTCGCTTTAATATGGTGAGGACGAAAAAGCTTCGCGTTTCATAGTTAGGCAAAAAATATCGTATAACAGGGGCATCGTAACCCGTGGGCACAATGTATCAATAAATATGTCATTTAGCAGGTGAAATCGGGAAACGGGTGGATAGTATATGGTAAGAGCAATGGAATTGTAAAAACTGTGTAGCCTTGTGGTTAAATCTGCGTTTAGATACTCGTGGTGCGTTGGAAACTTGTAGTTGCAAGTGAGTTCAAATCCAGCACGAAGCGAGCTTTTCATTCAAAGACTTTAGGAGCTATAGCTGGACAGACAGGAAACAACAGACGACAAACTTGGAGACATATACAGAGTTTTTGTCAATTCTTATTTCTACATTGTTTGACACACCTATTTCATGGTACAGGCACTTGATCAGATGTTAAAATGTGAGACAAAAGGTTAATCAAACGTTTTCAGAATGCTGCTGGAATTGCTGTGAATTCTGCTACATAGACAAAACGCCGACACTGCCCAAAAAAACTGTAGGCATACATTTAACAACACTACCGCAAAGAACAAACAGCTTGATATGACATTTCTACAGCCTGGCTCGGTCACAATTTAACAAACTGGTGCCTAGCTGTAACTAGATAGACTTCAGTTCTACCTGATCGCATCAGAAAGACTCGTCTACTAGAATGGACCAAACAAGATAGCCATTTTTAAGATGCATTAAAGGAGCAAAAAATTTCAAAAGCTCTAAACTTTAAATAAGAAGTTTAGAAGTGTACATATCAATGCGATTGAGAAGTTCGATCAAGCTGGCTGCAAAACCTCAAACAAATAGTAAAGAGACACCAGGAGTTATGAACAAAGCAAGAATTCAAGCTTATTGACAATAAACGCATAACTTTGGATAGCATAGCCAAAGAAGGAAGTCATGGAAACATGTGTGATGAGCTCATAATGCATGTATTGCTGTTGAACATTATTGATAACCAGCTAGGAAGAAAGCTTTTGATGAGATATGGTTTGATTTTGGAAACAGTAAATATGTGGAAGATCTTCAATCAGAGTTCCAAAAGCAAATTGAATAAGAGTACAAAGAGAAAAACTTAAAACAGGAACTGTAACATCAAATAAAAAACAATCAGTTCGAATTTTGTAAAGTATAGGAGTTGACATACTTTGAAATATGCAATTGAATAAATGCAAAGAGCAACCATTTTAAATCAGTTTACAGGACAAAAAAGCAATACATAAATACAATGACTGGTCAATTGTTCAAAATATTAGACAGTAAACCAGTGGTGTGTTTTCAAATGATCAGAAAAAATATGAACATTTCTTTTGTTACTGCAACAAAAACAGACACTAGTTTTGAACAGCGCAAATGATGACTGATGGGAATAGCCTCCTGCTTCCTAAGCACAAAGAAATTGCCCGCTTACAGTTATATGATGGAACATGAAGCAAACCAAGGAAAAGTGTGAGGATATCCTCCAAGGCCATTATTTTAAGTTCTGCTACTGTCATTGAACGTATGCTAGGACCTAGGCCTACTATCACTTAACGAGGAATGGGTGAACACTATCTTTCTTGATGATTGCACTGAAATCAATAACATTCGAAAAAGACATTGTCAAGACAATATACCTTCCTAGAACGCACAGAGTTCAAGTAGATCCAACTGTTAAACCCGATTCAATCAGAACTGAAATCAGTACTTTTCAATGGGACGGCCCTCATAGACAAGCTTCAATCATACGCTGAGACAAAAGTAAACAATTCTACTCCTTGAATCAGTAATTCAGATTGGAAGACGACGGTTGACGATGACATACTAGTGGTCTGAAAGAAAGAAATTATAGAAGGATCAAATGTAAACCACAACACACAGCTGACATTGCTGGAAAATTTATGAAACAAGTGGCATGGCAACCTTTCGGACACCATATGCAAAATGCAAATAGCTTTGACTGTCTTTGGGTTATGACAAAATTCAGAAAAGTTTCAACGTAGACTTACAGGTGTTTGTTCCAAATGAAGTAAATAATGATAGTTGCTGATGATATATTAATATAATTAAAAAGAGAGAAGTCATGGAAACAATTTTGAGTCATGATATGCATCTGAAAAAGCTATTAAAAACAATGAGGAAACAAATCTGAAACTCAAAGAAGCACATACCAACTTGGCGTCAGTTACGGTAATTCCTTTTAGTGGAGCAGCAGCCTACCATAAAGTGCTCAAAAAAAGTGATTTATTTTATATTAGGATGGACAATATGCTGAAATAATGTTCTAGACCAGAAATTTATGCTGATTCTGAATATCTAGTTTCTACACTTCTAAACTAGCCACCAGACTAATTATAATGTATTACGTGATACAATAAATTAATAATATAATTTTTATAATTTACAAGTTCGACCAGTACAGAGCGGAACTGTGATACATCAAACTAGATCCAAATTTGTAGCTAATTTCAAATATCATATTTTGAGATTTCAAAAACGGATGGATTTAAATTTATATTACATAATATTATTATGTAAGTTATATGCATAACTTGAAGTATGTATTAAATATAATTGTGAATACCACTCAATTCCATGTGTTTTTGGACCAAAATTTGGAGCTTGTTCCGAGGATGTAATTGACAATTCTCTCAACTTACCACAACATTTTCATAATGTATTATGTAATACATGAATTTAATGATATAATTTCAAATTTCGCCAGTTTATCATTTTGAGAAGGCAAAGAGGTTGCAATACATCAATCAAGATCAGAATTTGTAGCATATTTTAGATTTAATATTTATATCTTTCCAAGTTGCATAGAGTTTAACATATACACAATATTATATAACCATTTATTTGGATGAACATCCTGTCTTACAGCGACATAAAATGTCTTTCATCACACCAGAAGGCGATGGGTCTGTGTCATCCATGTGATTTTGAGATTTCCATTATACAAAGTCCAGCCATGATTAGTGGGTAGGGGTGGATCAATTGTTGGCTGCACAGCTCTACGCCATATGGCTGCTTGGTAACCAGCTCTCATTACATGCAGCCTCAATTCATCTTGGGTTGGATGAAGGTTAGCTTGGGAAATCCTTGAGGGAGAGCAATAAACCAAATATCTTGCTTCATTGACCTTTTCAGTTGTGTCAATATTATAAAGCCTGCATATGAGTTTCTCTATAGAGTGCTGAGTATCATCACTTACCTCAAACTCCAAGCCCAAAGAGCTTAATACATTGATGAACTCAGGGTTCTGATTGAGAAAATTCAGAAAGGATTTCTTTCCCTTTGAATAAAATGCGCTGATACTATCACAACCGCTGAGTGCATGTAGACCCAGAAGTGCCTGGTAGTAGGGCGGTGTTAGAATACCTGATACATTTCCAATGTGTATGTATCGCATTCGTTCTTTCTTCCCACAGAAGTAGTACAATTGATCTGATGGAAGCTCATGTACGCAAGATATACGAATCATAAACACATCTGTATCTTGACACTTTATCATCACCGTACAGTTCGATCCTTTGTCTTCCATGATGGACATTATATGTGCTATCATTCTTGTGTCAGCTTCCTCATGATCTGATGCTAGACTCACTATATTTTTGTTAACTGGTTTTCCCATCAATTTGAAAACTGATTTTGTTGCACTTGGAAGAAAATGCTATGTATGCATCAAGATCCTGTTTGATCTGTGCACTGCTCCTCTTTACTCAAGAATGGCATAAAGTATTTCCGGTACGTTTCATTGTATGGATCTGATTCTCTGAAAGCATCAATATAAAAAGCAATGAAAAACTTTCACCAATGACCACAAAAAGCCCAGAATAATCAGTCTATTTGGCAAGGTAATGTGCCATTGCTAGATAGCTCTATTCTAAGATAATATAAGATATACAGTATATGTTCAAGTTAGATTGATTGCAGACAAACAAAATGGCTTACCTTTGTACGGCTGGCTGTGTTGTCCTAGTGTCTTGGCGGATGAATTCTCTGAAACATACTTTGTGATATCTCACTTCCATAGCTACCAAGTCAGGGTCCTGACCAATTAAATCCAATACCTTTTGTCCATCTGGCCGTCTTCTGGCGGAGTCAATCAGCAATCCTATAAAAAAGTGAATGCCAAAAATTTATGTTGTTTGGTTACTTTGGAAGTAATAGAGGGCTGAGTAGGTCGTCATAATTATGCAGCTTATTAGTAACAAGACTTGATGCATCACCTGCTGTCAAGGTTTGTGCTTTGACTAGCGTATCTCTTACAGTTTTCTTTCCCGATTTCTTCAACCATTTATCTTCTGACATGATGTACAACTGAGGTAAAAGAGGACCAGTTCCTCTAACAGTGCCAAATGACCTTGTTTTTTTTGTGGTTGTCTAGAATAAACCCATGACACAAATAATCAGTCATTGTAACAGTGCATGACTATAACATGGACGGAAGTCACCAACATACCTGCCAACTCTCACGCATTGGGCGTGAGACTCACGCAATCACCCCAAAAAAAAATGAAAATACGTGAGATTTTTGCCCCAATTTCCACAATTTTACACATACTATCATTGATACATCAATTGCCCCAAAACCAAATCTCACGCATTGCCCCATTCTTGGGTTGGCAGGCCTGGTCACCAAACACCATGTAGACTTTCAAATAAGTTAACACAAATGGGGCACAAATGACATTGCTCTGCTCTTACTAAACTTGTAAAACAATGTGAACATAGAGATTTATTAATGATAAATATATAATTTATGTGTATCACAATGGCAATAAAAACAATGAGGAGCAACACTATTCAGTGCCCAGTGGTGAAATGGATTGACACCACAGTACCCACCTCTTCAGAGCTGACAGTATCCTCTGCTGATTTCCTCTTCGTATGTCTGGCCTCAGCTCTTTCCAAGAGTAACTTATTGCAGTATTTTTTGTGGCATGCATAGTGACAGACAAGGTTTGTGTGTGAGTCATGTTCAAGAATGTTTGCTGCAATTACTATGTTAAGTTCATCATCCAACTCGGTTCACTTCTGTGTGTACCCCTGAGCAGTTTTTCACTGCTGTGCTGTGACTCTAACCAAGGTTTCCCCACAATTTTTCCAAACAATGGAAGACACAATCCTTATCCTCCATGCTTTTTTAACTCTTAAATGTGAAAACTTGACTCATAGCAGTAATTTCAAACGGAAAAATACCAATTTTCCGAAATTTTAGGAGTTGTCCTCTCTCAAAATAAAATCGTCCTAGAACTTCTAAATGTGACCAGTTATAGGTGTAGAAACTATATAATTGAACTCAGCATAAAATTCTGGCCAAGAATCTGATCTTACTTTATTCTCCATATTTATATAAATAAGAGTGAAAGATAGCTCTAGGCTGCTTCTCCACTATTTGGTTGAATAATCTTGAAAGATGTTCTGAAGAAGCATTCTTGCAAATATGAAGCAATAAATTGCATACATCTTGAAGCAATCAAAGATACTGATATTGCAACAGCATTTCAAAGGCATATTAAATATTTGCCAGTTTTTACTAAATGCTCAACTGAAAAAGATGCCACTAAAAAAACTGATTATAGCCAAAAAGAAGAATACTAGTAAAAGGAAAACTAAGAGAAAGCACTTGAAACATATATAACCCGCTTAATTCAATAGCTCTTCAAATGCTTTAAAATGAACCATCCATCTTGTTACTGTACAGCGCAATGTGTGGCGGCAGAAGACAGACGGGCCAAAGGACGAGAAGAGCCAACAGGCAAGACCGCCAGGCCAACATGAGAAGACCGACCCAACCATAATGAAAGAGATCGAAGAAGAGACTGAGCCAGCCCTCGATTTGACCAAAAGTATAATAGGCCTCAGTAGGGCCACTGAGTAGGCCTCTGTGGTGGAGAAGCTCTGGAGGAACACATCTCACACTCGTCTTGGGATATCCCGATCTAAGTCAGCCGTATATATTACATAAGGATGCAATCAAATACGGGATAGGAACAGTACTGTACCATGTCAGGACAGTGCAGAAACGGTTAATTGCATACTTCAGCAAGACCCTGACACTTGCTGAGAGTAACTGCTGTGTTACACGGAGAGAGTTGCTGGCCGTAGTCAGAGATGTAAGGTAGCAAATACAGAGACACTGTTTACCATGTAAATGAGGCTAAGTGGTCGATCTTCCTGAAGATCAGAAGGTGGCCTCGTGGACTCCCCATGAAGCCCTGTACCCCCACTATGTCTACAGCTTGCTGACTCCAAAAGGACATGGCAGTCAAGCCAGTTAAGCCAGTCAGGCAAGGCAGGCACGAGCCAGAGAGGACCTGAGGAAAAGGCCAGCCGAATTGCCGCAGCCAGAGCCAACTTGGCCGCCTTCCTCTAGAGCAAGACCCTGGAGTTCCTGAGCGACTGACTCGGCAAGTAGATGAACCAGCCACTACCAGATAAGCAACCACAGTCTTCCTCCCTTAACCTCCAGAGCCTCCTCAGGACAAACTGGCCTGGATGCCGAGGTGCCAGCCTGTGAACCAACTCTTAGGAACGATGAGAACAGCCGATGATGAACGATGATGAACCAAACACCAGGAACGATGAGCCAGACAGCTCCTAAAAACAATCGATATTGGCAGGAGCTGGCCCAGTGACTTAGAGCCAGAAGACCCGGACTGAGCCTTTGCGGAACAGGAGGTCAGTTGCATCAAATACGAAATGAGGCAACATCAATTCTGGGCCCAGTTGATCTCTCCTCCCAGGTATGAGTTAGGGGCCCCATGACATCTATTGAGAAGAAAGCGTGTGGTAGCAGGAAACAGGCGGCCCGGGGCCATAAAGAGCCAGCATCGCGAGACCATCGGGCTGACAAGGAGACCAACTCGACTCCTCCAAGATGCAAGAGACTAAAGAAGAGACCGAGCTGACCCTCAATTTTGCCAGAAGTAAGGCCCTTGGTAGGAACACTGGGTCGGCCTCTGCAGTCAAGGGGTGGTGTAGCCTTTCACACAAAAATAAATAAGCGCAGAGCACCTGACAGTTGCATACCGTGCAGTTGATTGTTGCTTATTGCATACTTTGAACTGTATTATTTATATATTGAGAAATATATATATCGCCTGTTTTATTGAAGTGGTTTGGCTGTTGGTGGAATAGAGTCGCAGCGGTTTCTTTTACAAATGCTACCACTGAAGAGCATAGATCAGCACCCATATTATATAATAAACCAGAGTCTTTTACCTCATGTACTTCCACAGAGCGTAAGAAAACAACCCACGAATAGAGCTCAACAAGTTAGCAATTATATTTGCAACGCAAAACTTGGACTAGTATGCCTTTGGAAATCCAAGTCAGCAGCTCAGATCATCAACCAATGATATTAAATGAACAAGCCTTTTCTAAAAGTTCAGAAATGGCTTTAACTTATGCTATAAGCATTAGAAAGATGTTTGTAATAGCATGTTTTCTGAAAACAACATACCAATCTAAAAAATTAAATTTACCAGAAGCACAGGTTTTCTAAATACAGATCTTACTCTTCGATCTTGATATCGCCTATCCATGTCAGAATCGTCCTGTGAGCAATGATACACACGATAAAATCAAGCCAACTATGTATAAACAATTATTGTCAACTAGATTCTCAAGCAACTACTTTTTGGAAAATCTGCTACTACTATTACTAAAAATGTATTTGCCACAGAATAGTTATCAATGATCAACGTACACCGATTACTACCAGTAAACATTTGATCTATAAGCTACAATTAACAAGGTATATTGAAAAACGGTAAATAACATAACTAGTAGAACATAACAATTCATAAGAAATTCTTCATTCCTTCAGAGCAAGTAAAAATCAATTTGGCTGCTTTATCGTAGCCCTAAGTAGCACTGTCCAGTTGCTCGCCACGGCATTTCGGTAAATAGGTTCGCTTTCATATTACACGACGATAGGGCGAAAAGACGCGACCAGTCGACGAAATCCTTTACTCGTATCGTTGTCGTATCGCTGAAGACAATTGGGGCGGAGGCTTATCAAAATCAGCGAATTGAGCGAGCAAACAGACTCAGCCTTAGATTTATCTTACAGACTGAATCCCTATAAAGCTAAATTAGGTAGTTTGCCCACACGATACTCACGATGCTTTGCAATACGTATATTGTTATACTACGTCGCAATATGGTCATGAGGCTATATCATTCCTCTATCGGCACCATCGCGATGAAAGATGTGATGCAGTGTTTCACTAACAAGTGAAATATCACAGTTGCTATAATTAATAAGCGCAACAGCAATTTTGAAATGGCAATGATTTTTTCGTGGAGATTTTTCTTGAAAAGTTTGCTGTTATTATTCATTGACAACATATCAGCATTCGAATCTACTCCTAACCAGATATGTAAGTACCGTACTTGATTCAGGACCTCATTCAAGTCAAATCAATGACCTGCCATCTTATAGCGTGTATTATAGAAGCTACTAACAGTTTCCGCTAATATAGCTTGCATTTTGGGTTTTTATTTAATTTATATTGAGGTGATTGTATTTTTCTAGATTATAATGTATAGGCGCTAATGTTGATATAGGGAATTTTTATTGGTGTGTCATTATAAAACTGCATGAAAACAATGGTAATAACTTTTATGTTGATAGCAAATAAATGTGACAATGAGCTTGTTTCAGTTTTGTCTCAATGTGTATGCAAAATATTATAAAATTCGTTGGTTCATATTGAATCTGAAAATTGCTTAGTTTCTTTGCTGTTTTACTCATGAAATCTAGCATCTATTTTTTGCTTTTGAAATTAAGCATATCGTTTCTGTTTAAACAAGGGTTTTTTACGGGCCCGATTTTTGACAACTAAATTGGGCTAATACAAACTAGTCAGCACCTCAGTAAATCTTTAAAAACTATCAAATTTGTGAAAGAACACATCTATTACACCAAAATTAACTGCACTTGCATTTAAAAATGCCTAACAACCTAGATTCATGTTTAAGTTTAACCCAGTTTTATTTTTAACTATTCAAAGATCTGATGGTTCAAGCTCACAGCCTCTGAAATTATAATAAGATCCATGAGCTGTTTTTGTTGAGAATTCAGTTGAAGTTGGTTGGTAGTTGAGTGATGCTATAGTACTAATTAGAAGTTATAAAATTGCTATTATGATCTCATATTAATTACTATTTGTTTAGGTGATGGTCTGACACTTGCTACAAATGGTTTTAAAGTTCAACTGTAAATTAATCATAGCTTTCTTGCTACAGTTTGTAACAATCCTAACTACAATTAAAATGGCTTATTGACAAATCTACCTTAGAATCTAAAGAGTAGAAGCTGGTACGATTTTTCTTTTTCTCACGTGGAGCGGCCCTCTAGTGATGCACCCATTTAGGAGGGAGCCAATTGATGAAATCTTTTAGGTGCGTTACAAGAAGAAAGTCTCACATTGCACACCCAATGGCTCATGTCAGTCAACTTGTCTCTGAGCGAGGGGCCCGTGTACTACTTTAGCTTTGCCTCAGATCGACCTATGTTTGTAAAAAGCCCTATCTATACATTTAGATACTTTTGCATTTGCACACTCATACACTTACACTCGTACACACTTGTGCACTCATACACTTAGGTATAAACACATTACTGTGTTCTTAAACATTTTTCAAGGCCGCTTCATCCAGGAAAGCCTGAGTCAAATCCTTCACTCCAAGGATCGTCGGCTTAAAACTTGCAAAATGAGCACCTCGCTGATTGGTTAATCTTTAAAAACCTCGCTTGCTGCACCTTACTACAAAATAATGTGTATTACCAGGTTTATCAAAATTCTGAGAGGATGACCAATTTTTATGCGATCTAATCAGTTGTGACTACAAATATGTTCTGTAAAATTAGGTGTTAAATTTCACTAGAACTATGTTTACGTGTTAAGGCATAGTCTATCAAATTACCTAGATTACACGATACTAACTCACGACATTTTTCTCTATTACAGTACCAAAAATTAATGAATGTAATCAAAACTATCACAATTTATTTTATTTGTTATGCCAATTGGATATTTTGATTCTTTGTTTCGTTATTATTCATTTTATTTTGTATTTATACTTTTCGCAATCTTTTTCTTGAAACAGTGCAAAACAATGAGCAGAATAAATTTTAGTTCGTATTCAAAAGCATGAGCATGTTGAAGCAGATCGATAACTACACGATTGGTTGTCAGCAGATATAGGGTAATCCGCCTCATCAACAACACTCCTCAAGTGTATTTAAATGAGAACTTTTTCATTATTCCGATAGCACTCACTCAGAGCTAAAACGCTGGTGTAAACATGTTAGTGTGTTTACACACTCGCACACTTATTATCTTTTACATTTATACAGTTATACACTTGTACAGTTATGCACGCAAAGTCTTGTACAGCTGTGCACTTGTATAGATTGATACACAGTTACACATTTATACACTCGTACGCTTATACCCTTGTATACTCATGCAGTTGTTCACTCGTACACTTGTTCACTTGTACACCTAAACACTTGTACTCTTATGCACCCCTACTACTCCTACTTGTATACTCCTCTTACTTACTCTGAAATTTGGTCAGTTTCCACACAGAGCAGTGATTAAGTTTTGAAGGTCTTTGGTCTAGTACTACCAGATTATATCATTTTATGAGGTCGTACAACATAATGCTTCTAAACATTTTTTGTTCTGAGTTTATTATTTTAAAGATGAACTTTAGCAAAATTTTTGTAAATTTTATCAGAAAGTATCGGTATCTTTCTATCATTTATGAGTGTTTCTGATGTTTAGGTGATCTGACTGCCAGGATGTTTTTAGATTAAAATCTATAAAACTTGATAGCAGTTAAAATGCTCAGATCAAGCGAAAGTACGATTATGATGTCTATAATTGCAAAGCGACTGATAGAATAGAGACGAGTATCACTTTAACTTAAACGCATAGCCAGTATCACCTATCGCAACAATAACAACTCATGATGTCATTTCACACATATTTGTCTTCTGAGCGTTTTAATCACGATCAAGTTTTATCATTTTTAATCTAGAAACATCCTGGCAACCAGATCATCCCAAGCATCAAAAACAATCGCTAATGATAGAAAGATACCGAAACCTTCTGATAAAATTTACAAAAATTTTGCTTAAGTTCACCTTTAATCATAGCTATATACTACAGCGTTTACATATAGCAAGGATGTACAAAAAACTGCTCATTATCGTGTAATGCACCTAATTTTGGGTTTAAACTTCTATCAACCAAGGTTGGTGTACAATGTAATGAGCAAGTAGGCAAGTTTTACTTGTTGGCAGACTATTCAGGTGATCTATAGGGAGTTACTGTTAGTTTTTGATGACCAGCTCAGTGTCACTCTGGCAGGTCATTACTTGTGTGCGTATCTTAGTTACTATTCTACATAAACCTGCAGTAAATATTTCTCTCTCTACTGAGGCTATGATTCTACAGTCTATCTTTCTCACCAATTCGTTGCCCAACCCTTGTATGTACATGTATATAAGTGCTGGGTCACAACAATAGTCAGAATGCTGCCAGTGATCAAATCTGTCTTAATTTGATCACTTTGCTTAGAGACTGAATAATTATCTAGTGTAAACCGAGACGTAAGGCCGCGAATCGTTCGAGTTATCAAGCATGTTGACTTTTGCAATCAGCGAGCTGTCAAGGCATACTCTTACACATTGTGCTCCTGTTTACCTCTAGGCTATACCTTCCTGTTAATAACCATGCATCCTTCAGTCCTTCCGATCTAAAGCGCTGCCTGCACACACCATGCAGTTTGGACTACTAGCAGCTTTCAGACATCATAATTACCATGATAGGTATATATGCTCTTAGTCGCTAGTCTCTCTTCCTTTGTATAACTAATAAGGAACAATAATATCTGGAGTGATGAAGGTCAATAAAGTCTGAGGTCGGTGTATCGGCGTAAGCAGCCAGCTCCATATTGTTTTATATCGCTTTTATAAGCCATCTAGATGATTAGAACACCAGGGACTTCCTTGAGCCTGCTTAAAGTATACGCGGTAGTACGTAGATGAATTAGTTCTAGTCTTTTTAGTAAGAACATGTTTTCAAAATGACACGAATTCCGTCTCACCATGTGTCACTCTATTTCCTTTACATTCAATAATATTTCCATAGTTGCTAATGTTCTTTCTCTATGTTAGAATAGGGACGTGAAATCAATATGTTAGTGTTGATAGAAGAATGGCACTCAAGCAGGATGAATAATGCCTCTAGCTGTTGGGAAACAGAATTCAATATGATTTGAGTCGTGATGAACGCTACTTCCCCAGTTCTCATTGATTTTAGCATTGTCTTACAAAAACCTGCAAGTCTAGGTTGAATTCAATGACTGCATGTGCATATTTCTCATCAGCGTAAAAGAAATGCTTCGGAATGAGGTTTTGCAGAGGCTTTACAGCTAATTTGTAGTGGTTCATTCACTAGATACCATCTGCTGCCACTTTTAAGAGAGTGCTGTCGAAGACTATGGAGCAGTTTGTCTACTTGACATTTCGACGGCCATTGTTATACCTTTCTTCTTCATTTCACTGCTATTTATAATGGGCTTATGGTTTCATTGTTTGTTTTGTATTACGGTCACCATGACGATGATATTGCAGGCTTAATGATCCGCATAATAATGTACAAGAAATCGGATTTCAAAAAAACAACAAATAATATGAAGACAGACCTTTCACAAATGTGTGTCAGCTTGTATGGTTCATTAATATGGTTGAAACTAGTAAAATAGACAGCTCTCTATGCGGCCATCTTATAGTCTGGAACAGTTCCATTTCCTTTCCATGTTCAACTAATAAGAACTTCTTCGCAGTGGCCTGTTATACAAGTGTAACCTTCTTTATGCAATCTACTCACTAACTATATTCATCATTGTGGTTTAATGAGATGTACAGAAGGCTGTTCTCTACAGTCATAAATATGGGAGGGATGTTTTGGTCTTATGTAACTACTCGCAGTCCATATGTCTGAAGAATCTATCCCATTGTTATGTTAATGTTGACGCAAGTGCAGATTTATCTTACCATGACAATGCCAAGTGACTCAGACAGAGAAAATGCTATTGGATTTTCTTCACCATTATTAATAGATAGGGACACAGCAAGTCCTCAATCAATAGCGGGCTCGGGATGTCCAATAAACCACTTGTCATTGTGTGTCAGGCTTCTAGCACCACTTGTTGTTCATTGTCTACCAGAGGCCATTCTCAAACTAGTTTTCCTCGCATCAGATGAGACTCGGTGGAATGTTGAATTGTCTAGTAATGGCCGTGTCAGTCACTGATTACAGCCCTATGCCTAGATTACAGCAGATAAAGACCTGCCACATTCACTAGGAGCTGTTTAATATGGTTGTCCATCTAATCAGTTTTGTTGGCCTTGAGTCATGCGAGGTTTGTTGTGAAAGTAACACGTCATACTGTATTTAGTAATATATTCATAAGCAAAGCATGTTTAGTCTCATACTGTCATTTGAGGAGATGAATGTGTTTAGCATAATGGAATAAGATACCATTATAGACACCAGTGACACTTCTTGCTATGGAGTGTCACTGGTGTCTATAATACCTATCTTATACTCTTGTGTAATGCTCATTTATCTTCCCAGATGACAGCATGTGATTTTAAACACAAGTCTCGGATGCTGGCAAAGGTTATTAAAATCATAGCATGTGCTACCATGCCGTTTTAGCCATTATTAATAACTAGTTTTCATGTGTTCATCTTTTACTATGCTATAAGGCTGTTGGCTCAGTTCTCAAAATTAAAAAAGTAAAGAATGGCAGTTTTTCTCAGTTTGCATTCACTTCTCCGAGCCGGTTATAATTTTGAGTCAACTATTTGTCTTCTAGGATGCTACTAGCTGGCTTATGCATGCGATTGACATGCTGTTGATATTATAGTATATATGGACACAGAAGGCATAGATTGTGGCAATGAGATCTTCCTTGGTACCGCTACTGTCTACTCACATATGAATGCGGAGGCTGGAGATTATTATTCGCACTCCCAGGAATGTAGCATTACGTTCATGGCCAAGGATGATGGCTGGAGGCTTCTTATCAAATTTGACTATATTGACATTCCCGACTACTTGTACAATGGCGTCTGCACTGACTCTCTCTACATCTATGACTCACCAGACCTTAGTGTCAGACCTTTCGTGAGTTGTCTCCCTTCTTAATGTTTGTTTATCTCAATAGGGCATTTGGTTTGTTTCATTTTGTAGTAAGGAAAATAATCACATCCTGATTTTCCCAAGGGAAGCTTTCACCTTTATTGGCTACCTTGTAATGTTGTTGATTTTGAGATGGCATTAGATATTAACAAATTAGCTGGTACAATCCAATTAATAGAGTGTTTCTTTTCATTGCGCTTCTGCTTACCAGGGGGTTTTTAATTGTTTTCATGTATGTGAAAAATCTCAGGTTCCTCTCAATGTCATCAATTTGAAGGACACCATTTATTAAAGATAATTTTGAATTATTATTAATTATTTTGTTACAATGTTTAGATTATAAAAACATCAAAATTGGTAGAGCACAGGGTTTAGTTTGGCACCATTTAGCGACCCTGATGCTGTCTTCAAATGCCATAGCACAAGTTCCGTATTTAAATACTCTTTTTATAGTAGTAAAGAAAAATCTATTTTCAAGGCTATCTAGGTAATAGAATTTTCGTAGAAACATTAGCCATCATTGAATATTATATAGGATGCGTTGCCTGCATACTCGAAATCATAGAAACACAGAACAAAACTATCAACAGGACCCCGTGGCGTATTCAAATAATCGCTATTCAAACATAATTACCTATTCAGATAAACCCAAAGATACCGGTAAATATATTTATAGAAAAATGTTTGTAAGTTTAACATAAAAGTGGTATATAACCAAAGATTATATTATCCGAATATATTCAATTGTAAAATGCCAGTTTATCTATACTAGTACCCTGGCTGTCTAGTGTACCGTAGGATCGTCAGGTTTGCCGATAAAGCACAGAAATAGCAAGTATCCACATAATTCTTCTAAGTAACTGGAAGGTGAACGATTAGCCTTCCAGTTAGAGTGTTAGAGTGTCCACTTATGAACATAATTCTTCTAAATAACTGGAAGGTGAACGATTAGCCCACGTGTTAGACTGTCCACTTATCAAGACGAATTTCAAGAGTTCAAAATCCGTATGGAGCAATCTCTTACTTCAACTGTGGCTTCAGAAGGACAGGCATGGCTCTTGTTATAGCAAAGATTCAGAACACAGTATTTAGGAAGAACTCACTAGACAAAATTTAGTATATTTTGGCAGAAAGTATTGGTATTTTTCTATCATTTGTTTTTGAGGTTTGAGGTGATGTGACTGCCAGGAGGTTTCAACATTAACGTCGACAAACTTGCTCACTGTTAAAACGCACAGGTTATTGTGTCTACAGTTGCACTCCGGTAAATGAACCGACAGAATAAAGAGGCATACGGCTGCAACTCGAACACAACAGCGAATATATATAACTAGAGATACAAGCAGCCGAGCAACTAGTGACATCATTTCGGCGCATATTGGTCTTATGAACATTTTGATTGTGATCAAGTTTTGTTGGTTCTAACCTTGAAACATCCTAGCAGTCGGCTCACCTCAAGCATCAAAAGCAATCGCGAATAACAAAAAAGTCTGATACTTTCTAATAAAATCTACCAATATTTTGTGTAAGATCATCTGTAATTAGTATTACTGTATCATTTAAGAGAATGGCGGCGTTCTCGCGACTCGCCATCAGAGACTATATGCGCATTGAGTCAGGTCCTTAGGTAATGCATAGGCTACAGCTCATTTTTATTCTACCCAGATAGTAAATTCTATGGAATCGCTTGCTAATATCAAAGATAAACATCTATGTGTTATACTAATAATAGTTGTTTATGAGAATTCATTGATGAAGTACTTCATATGGCCTTTGTCAATTAGACTGATGGGCCGTGATGAGACAACATTAGAAAACAATTTCCTTTGTTTTCACCGATGAATATGGGCCAGTCTTGTTCAAGGTTTATCCGCCTGTCATACTAAGTATAAAGAAGTTTGCAAATATTAGCATCTTATCTTGGAGAATTGTCGAATATGTTCTTAAACTGTTTGTTTTACAAATATACAAATATATAAATACCGCTATGGTTAATATGTTATCGCTCCCAAGATTGGCAGTGCACTCATTTTTAGTTACGTGGAAGACCTCTTTGAAGTGCTTTACACACAATTACATGTATATATAACATATCTATATAAATCTCAAAGTTTGTGTCTGTAGTTCAGCTTGTCCAGCTATAGCTATTAAAATAAAGAATCCGTATTGCAGAAGATTTGATCTCAGAACCTCCCGTTCACCAGGCAAATCCCTTACCAATTAAGCTACTCGAAATTGAGTTTTACTGGGCAATATATGTCACTATGTGGGTGAAAATACGCTACCGCTCTCCGTTATGGTGCAATATAATTTTATGCTTGCTTTCACAGCTCTTATTAGTAAGCTTACTCAAATTAGCCATAGGCAATGTGCCAGGCTAATGGCAAGTGGCAAGCAACTCCATTACCTCTCACTGTTTATAAGCTGATTTTTAATAACTATGCAATGCCAAGCATTCCGCTAGTATACGTATATATATATAACATATATATGCATATATAATAATATATATAATACTATACATGTGCTATATAATATTATATATAACATATATGTATTTATTTAACTAGTTTAATTGTGCTGACTTTACATATAAAACTAGTGCCCAACTTAAGAAAGGAGCTAGAATGGAACGAGGTATAGGGAGAGGCTAGAATTTAATTGCACTACCACATTGTTTCATATGGTGTACACTGACATTAAAGGTACAGCTGTAATGGATTTATATATAATATCTGCGATATGTTGGCCATTTTTGTTTGGCTGAGAATTTTGCCTTCTTCATGACAAACAACCGGTAGACTTGAATTACGAAATTATGAATCATGTTGTTTGCTAAGAACGGTGGTCAGCTTGGAATTTCTGCTGACTCCGGAACTACAGCCTACACGTGAAAGGATAATGATTGGACCAAGTATATAGAGACTTTAAGTTTATTGGTCTACCATTTATGTTTAGAAGGTATATAATAATATGTTACCTTATTTTTACTCAGTCTTTTTCCTGCTCTTATCTGAATATATTCTAAGCCTTATTCTATATTCAAGGTATGTTTTAGTCTGAATCAGTAAATAAAAGGAATTATAACCTGTGAAATTAAGCTTGTTGTTATATCTATCAATCTAGATTGTGGACAAGAGATTTTAGCCGCATGCTATGCTATTCTAGGCTGTAACGGCTTATCACCGAACAGCGTTGGTCTATCAATATCTGATTATCTCAGATATTGTTTGAGTTTGTACAACTTTCCATAGTCATCATATCACTATGTCAAGTTGATTATCCTATGTCAATTGATTGTCTCAATTACATAGGACTACGTTATTGAAGTGGCAATTATAACACGAAAGTCATCCTTTCGGGGTTATGGGGTTACACTAGTACTGTTCATCACAGTTTAGTGTAGCTGTGGGCAATATCAATAACCCGAAAGTCATCCTTTCAGGGTTATGTGGCTATGCTAACACTGTTCATCACAGTTTAGTGTAGCTATCTAGGCCTATTTAAATATTAGGGTTAATATTAATCTGACAGCATTTAAACTATAGCCCGTGAGTTCTTGAAGGTGTAGTAATATAAAAGTATTAGGGAAAATCCTTCACACTGGTGGCAGCGGTGGGATTCTATATAGTTTATAATGCCCCCGCGTCGGCGTCGTCAAGCGTCACCTGAACCAATGGCAACGGGAGGCGCAAATATGGACCAATTAGCTCAGGCTTTGGCTAATTTGAATTTAAATAGACAGGCAACTTTTAAACTACCTAAGTATGATGGTAGCGGAGATGTTGAATTGTATTTGCAGCAGTTCATTGATATTAGCGCTGCTAATCAATGGGGAGATCGAGCCGCCTTATTACATCTAAAATGCGCTTTGGAAGGGGCGGCTGCGGCTTGCAGTCGTGGGGAGACACTTGAAATCGTCTTTCAAGGTCTACGAGCTCGTTTTGGCATTAGTCCAAGACAGGCTAGAGATAAACTAGGACAGTTAAGGTACGAGAGTAACTCATCGTTACATGTACTAGGAACTGAGGTGGAGCGATTAGTTGATATTGCTTACCCAGCTGCAGGTCAGGAAGTACGAAACACCTTGGCCATTGACTCCTTCACCCGAGCATTAAATCATAATGCGCTTCAACGCCATTTGTTAGTGCTTCCAATTGAGTCAGTAGCTGATGCTGTAACAGCTGCTCAGGAGTATTTCCAAGTGGGAAATAACTCGGGAAAAACAAAACATCACGTTGCTTCTGTAGAAGTGGATCAGGTTTCTGTCGAAAAGAAATCGCCAATGGAGCAGGTGATGGAGAAAATGTTACAGCAAATGGAAACAAACACGAAAGTTATGCAACAGCTTTTACAGCAAAAATCTACAGCTACAGGTAGATCCTCCGGCCAGGCATCTAACAATGGATCGAGAACTCCTTTGCAATGCTATGAGTGCGGAGGCCCTCACCTAAAAAGAAACTGTCCCGCTTTGAAGACAGAAACCTCAAAGGCGGGAAACGGAGATGGTCCACAGCAGTAAGGCCTGCTGACTGTGGCAATACTGATAGGTCAAAAAGTCAGGAATCTACCAACGCTTCTAAATTGACATCACCCCAAAATGGCAATGATAGTCTCTTGTCTTTGGCGGTAGATGGGCCCAATAGGGAGTTACCTCGTTCATCACAGGTAACTGAACCTACACGTATCAACCCCAGTTACTTCCTCCCAGGGAAGGTGTCGGGCAGACCTGTTCATTTTCTGATAGACTCTGGTTGTACGTCTAATATCATATCACAGCATGTGTTTGAAAGAATATCTAAAGGAGTTAGAGATCAGCTGATGCCATATGAGTCTCAAGGAAGACTCGCAGATGGTAGTCAGATGGAGATCTCAGGGACAATTGAGTTGTCAGGAAGACTCAGAGATATTGCTTTTGTGTCTGAATTCTTAGTATGCCCCGTCACTGAGGATGCGATACTAGGAATGCCATTTTTAGAAAACAATGCTTGTGTCATGGATTTTAGACTTCAGAGTTTAAAAATGAAAGACAGAGAGCTGAAGTGTACTAATCGGTTCGGTGATCGACTGCAGAGCAAAGTTCAAGTGGTTCACAAAGTTACCATTCCATCCCATTCTGAAATGATAGTGAAGGGTAGACTATGTGGGAAAACGACAAACGAAGTTGGGGTAGTTGACAGATGGGAGGAGAACCCCAAGGCTGCTCCTGGGTTGTTGCTGGGAACATGCTTGGCAAAAGTAGGTGAGAAGTTGCAAGTCCCAATACGCTGCATTAATATAACACGAGCACCGATCGTGATAAATGCGGGTAGTTGCGTGGGGATGTTCCATGCGGTAGAGATTCCAAGCGATGGAGAGGTAGAAGTACGTCAAATAACAAATGTGTTAAATGAAGGTAACAGTCAAACTGAAGACCATCTCTCAGTAGGCTCTATGCCTGAACATGTGGGCTCTGTATATCAGGAAGCAATAAAACTTTGCACTACTGACAGAGAAAGACGTAGTATTGGGAAGCTGCTGATGGAGTTTCAGGATGTTTTCAGCAGATCTGATGCTGATGTTGGCCGGACACATTTAATCAAGCACTCGATACCGGTTAAGCCAGGAACTCGGCCAATTAAGCAACCACCCCGACGCCTCGGACCTGAAAAGGAAGCGGAAGTTGAGCGGCAGGTAAAAGAACTATCGGAGCAGGGGCTCATCACCCCGTCCAATAGTGCTTGGAGTTCGCCAGTCGTCCTGGTGAAACGTAAAGATGGAAACTGGCGGTTTTGTATTGACTACCGCCAATTGAATTCCGTCACAGAACAAGACTGTCATCCGTTGCCGCGAATAGATGAAAGTCTTGATGCATTGGCCGGGAGTAAGATATTCAGCACCCTTGATTTGATATCCGGGTACTGGCAGCTTCCTTTAGATGAGGATGCACAGGACAAATCCTCATTTGTAACTCGAGATGGGCTGTGGAAGTGGACAGTGCTTCCCTTTGGGCTTACCTCTGCTCCTGCTTGTTTTAGTCGCTTGATGGAGCGGGTGATGAGGGGTCTTCACTGGAAAACCTTGCTTTTGTATCTCGACGATATTATTGTGTTCAGTGAGGATATTGATTCGCATATAGAGCGGTTAGCAGCTGTATTCGAGCGCCTACGGGCAGCGGGTCTGAAATTGAAGCCTCGTAAATGTGATCTTTTTAAAGCTGAAGTGAAATACCTTGGTCACGTGGTGAGTGCAGATGGTGTAGCTACCAACCCCGAAAAGATAGTAGATGTGAAAGGGTGGCCTGTTCCAAAATGTGTGCGTGAGCTGAAGGCTTTCCTCGGAACAGCTGGCTATTACCGCCAGTATGTTCCAAATTTCTCAGTTATTGCTAGTCCTTTGAATCGGATAACATCTACGTCTGCTTCTTTTTGTTGGTCGCCCGAGTGTCAGAAATCGTTCGAGACTTTGAAAGAATGTTTGGTGACTTCAGAAGTTCTCGGGTATCCAGACCCAAGCCTTTCGTTCATTCTGGACACAGATGCTAGTGCCGAAGGTATAGGGGGAGTTTTGTCCCAAGTTCAAAATGGTAAAGAAAGAGTAATTTCTTATTATAGCAAGTCGTTCAGTCCTCCTGAACGAAACTATTGCGTAACTAGAAAGGAACTTCTTGCTGTTATTAAGTGTGTTAAACACTTTCGACCCTATCTGTATGGTCGTCAGTTCCTCGTCCGAACGGACCATGCATCATTGATATGGTTGGCTAGAAGGAAAGAGCCTTCGTGTCAGGTGGCTCGGTGGTTGGAAATCCTAGGAGAGTTTCAATACAATATTGAGCACCGGAAAGGCGTCCGTCATGGGAATGCGGATGGGTTGAGTCGGATGACTTGCTCGGATTGCAGACAATGCAAAAGAATAGAAACGCGAGATGGAGGTCCAACCAGAGCTGAGGTAGTGACAGAACTTCTGGTGGATCAGAATAGATCATCTCTATTTCCACCAGATAATGTTGATTGGAGTACTGGATCATCTCCGGTACTATCACCTGGATCTTCGAAAATTGAATGGGAGAATACTGTTCTTAGAAATAGCGAACCAGGGGGCAAAACAACTGAGGGCTCATCTCCCTCACACTCGGTAAAAACTGAGGAATCATCTCCTGCTGTTTTTACTATGACCTCTCCGTCTGTAGATGCTAAAGTTGTGAGGTTACAAAAGCAGCAACCCAGTGATGTTGCCGACATCTACGAAGCAGTGGAAAGCGGGCGAGATATTCCCCGAGAAAAACTAGAAAATGGTAGCAGGGAACTGCGAAAATTACATAGTTTATTACCCGCTCTGAAGATCCTCAAAGGAAAGCTGGTACTGCAGATGAAGACAAACGGGCGAATGCGTAACTGTATTGTTTGCCCGACAACTGCTCGGAAAGCAGTTATATGGGAGACTCATCGTCTTACCCATAGTGGTATAATGCGGACTGCTCGTCGCGTTCGCATGCAGTGGTTTTGGCCCGGCATGATGTCGGAAATTCGCAAGCTCGTTCGCACTTGCGAAACTTGTCAACTAGCAAAACACAGCCCAGTTCCACAGTCCGGAAACCGCCAACGGCTATACAGCGGCCGACCGTGGCAAAAAGTGGCTGTAGATTTAGTAGGGCCATTCCCCCAAACTGAACGAGGGAACCAATGGATTCTGGTCTTAACCGACCATTTCACAAGATGGCAAGATGCTCTTCCTCTGCCTGACGCCACTGCTCCGGTAGTAGCAGAAGCACTTGATAGCCGTATCTTCTGTTACCTGGGATTGCCAGAACAAATACACTCCGACCAAGGCGCACAATTTCAATCCGCCCTAATGGTAGAGCTTTGTCGGCTCTGGAAGATAGCCAAAAGTAAAACCACTCCCTACCACCCTCAAGGGAATAGTATGGTAGAGAGAATGAATCGGACGCTCGGAGACTCATTGCGCAGTCTCCTGTTGGGAAGACAACAAGAGGACTGGGATCTTCTGTTGCCTCAAATTATGAGAGGGTTCCGTGCCTCGCCCCATTCTGCAACTGGCGAGACAGCAAACTATCTTATGTTTGGAAGAGAAACGCGACTTCCGGATCAAATCGTTTATGGGGTAACAGATACTGAAAATGTTACCACCCAACAATATGCCCTAGAGTTGCTGGAGCGACTTCAAGAGGCCCATGACAAGCTGCGGCAGCAGCAGCTCGAAATTCGAACAGATGATTCTGACGAACCTCCACTATACGAAGTCGGTGACTTGGTTAGCATGACACGAAAAAGAAAGAAGAAAGGGCAGAGCGAGAAACTGTGTCCTAAATTTGTTGGTCCTTTCCGAATCACTGAGGTGAGGCCCAACCACACTTACAAACTGAAGCGGAATGGTCAGGAATCCATTCAAAATGAAGGTCGACTAAAACCGTTTGTGGAGTGTGTGGAAGAAGCGGGTCAGGCTCCATTTATCCCGGAGCCTGTGCGCCATCCTAACATGAAAGGAGCTAGAAAACTCAAAAAGGCACCTGATCCTTTGTTTAGTTTAGACGATTTTCCTCCGCTAATACCAAACCCAAAAGAGCGACAGTACACTGAGCAAGGAGCTTCCGCGGAAGATGTAGTAGAAGCGATCGCTCAGCCTGAGGTGTTAGAAGAAAGACCAAGACGTTCACTGAAACATTATCTCGTAGATTATGCAAATAAGTGATGGATCGTCTCCATTGCCACGGCTGTGATCATCTCACAGGCCCATCTTGTGTTGGGAAGTAGTTAGTTACACATATATATATACCTAGTCTCATGTCATTATACTTTATTATATTATTATCACCATGCTCGAAGAACTGAGGGAACTGAAATCCATTCAGCGTCGTTTCGCCTCCAAAGTTGCGGTCAAAGAAGAAAGACTCCAGAGAGCATCAAAGGATACTTTAACCCACTGACTAATCTTTACTCACATTATTATTATGGTTACTCTTACTGTTGTATATTATCTCGATTTAAAATGCCTTTTTTTTAATTAAGTCATTTAAAGGAAGGGGCTGTGTAATGGATTTATATATAATATCTGCGATATGTTGGCCATTTTTGTTTGGCTGAGAATTTTGCCTTCTTCATGACAAACAACCGGTAGACTTGAATTACGAAATTATGAATCATGTTGTTTGCTAAGAACGGTGGTCAGCTTGGAATTTCTGCTGACTCCGGAACTACAGCCTACACGTGAAAGGATAATGATTGGACCAAGTATATAGAGACTTTAAGTTTATTGGTCTACCATTTATGTTTAGAAGGTATATAATAATATGTTACCTTATTTTTACTCAGTCTTTTTCCTGCTCTTATCTGAATATATTCTAAGCCTTATTCTATATTCAAGGTATGTTTTAGTCTGAATCAGTAAATAAAAGGAATTATAACCTGTGAAATTAAGCTTGTTGTTATATCTATCAATCTAGATTGTGGACAAGAGATTTTAGCCGCATGCTATGCTATTCTAGGCTGTAACGGCTTATCACCGAACAGCGTTGGTCTATCAATATCTGATTATCTCAGATATTGTTTGAGTTTGTACAACTTTCCATAGTCATCATATCACTATGTCAAGTTGATTATCCTATGTCAATTGATTGTCTCAATTACATAGGACTACGTTATTGAAGTGGCAATTATAACACGAAAGTCATCCTTTCGGGGTTATGGGGTTACACTAGTACTGTTCATCACAGTTTAGTGTAGCTGTGGGCAATATCAATAACCCGAAAGTCATCCTTTCAGGGTTATGTGGCTATGCTAACACTGTTCATCACAGTTTAGTGTAGCTATCTAGGCCTATTTAAATATTAGGGTTAATATTAATCTGACAGCATTTAAACTATAGCCCGTGAGTTCTTGAAGGTGTAGTAATATAAAAGTATTAGGGAAAATCCTTCACACAGCTTTAAAATCTGTGCCCACCAAACTCCTCAGGTGCTATTTATTCCAGGCGCATATATGTATATATGTGCATGTATATATATATATACATATATATGTATGTATACATGTATATATACATAATTATGTATGTCTAATAATATTGTGTGAAGGAAAACCTGCTTAGTTAAAATTCACTACAAATCGCTACAAATGTGAGATTGGTTTGATACAAGTGCTAGAACCAAAATATAAAAAAATTATCACTCTCCTTTCGTGCCTATGTATAGTCAGTTGTCTATGCATATTCATTCACAAGGCAGCAGGCTCTCTCCGGGGAAGACTTGCAGACCACAAATGCATGCTCATCAGAAATTCTCGGCTCATTTGTTTTTGTACTTGTGATTTTCCTATCATTATACAAAGTAGATGATCGGTGATAGCGGGTGTTGTTTGTGCTTACGACCCTTGAGCCTTCTCACCGGCTAGTGGATGGCATCAATTAGCGTGAGTAATTTGTAATGATCTTATCCAAGCGTGTGGACAGAGGGCTTTGCAAATTGGCAGCTATGGTCGCTCTCGCAAAACAGCCTTCCAATTGTACGTCATTATTTTAGCTACAAATTGGCAATTTGTTTGCTTGCTTCTAGAAATATGCAGGAGGGAATAATGGCGTTTGCGGTAAAACCCTGCCACCTGTGCTTGTTTCAACTGGCCAGTTTATATCCGTCTACTTCAGGTGAGCCAGTATGCTGATTCTTGTCTACATTCCATCTTTTCTGATTAAGCTTTCGGTTATTTCATCACCTCAAAGCTTGGTTTTCTTTACAGAACGGATGCCTCGGGACAAGTTGGCAAGGGCTTCAAGTTTCAAGTGACTGCTTTTACTGACGGTATGTGCACAGCGTGTGTTTGATTAGTGTTTTTGTCACAGTTTGACTTCGCGTTATTTGAGCCTGGTGTGTCGCTGTCTTTATTTTCTAAAGTCAGTAATCCTTCCTGGTCAGCGTTGCGCTAATCTGTTCAGGAACTTTGCTAAAAGACTCTATGGCCACATGAAACTATATATCGCGGTGCCAGTTATTTGGCAAACTTAATGTCTTAAGGTACAGCCCCATGTGCCAATTTTTTCATTGGTTCTGACCGAAATCACAAAATGAACAAAAAACACAGAATTATTCGGCTGATATTCACAGAATTGTCAGAGCCGTGCATGCACACCAAAATCGTCGACGAAACACTTTTAATTGACTAAACAAATTATTAGTGTGCACGATTCTAGCAGCTTTCACAATTTATATAGTCTGAGGCACATAATGCGGCATGCAAGAGAAATACTAAAGCAATTTGCCATCGTAAATACGATGCAACTGACTTGATTGCGCTAAAGTTGGCAACTCTTTCTACAACGAAACTTGCAGCTAAAAAAGAAATTGTTATTATTAAAAAAGAAACGATTCGTAGCCATAGTGTTCGAACGATAACGAACCAACAAGACCACAATTTAGGCAGTTGCATCGCATGTACTATGTTGATATGCATTGGTACTTATATTGGATGTCATAATACGTGTCTTGGACTATACCAATTGCGAAAGCTGTTAAAATTGCACTCGCTAATAATTTGTTTAGCCAATTGAAAGCATTTTGTCGACGATTTCGGTGTGCATGCACAGCTCTGACGATTCTGTGAATTTCGGCGGAATAATTTTGTGTTTTTTGTTCATTTTCACTTGTGCAGCATTCAGACTGTCTTATACAGACCCTCCTCATTTGTTCAGACTAAGACAGACTGGGTATTGGAAGTGTCTGGACCTTTGTACACTGAGTACTGTACTGTACACTAAACAGCCTATATTGTCTTGCACACCTACCCCTAGGTTACAATATAATACAATATGCATATAGAGCACACACGAGAGAGAGTAAAATATGGTTATGCCTGTTATAGAGTATAATATTAATAGCAGTGATCATGAATGTAAATAACTGTACAACACTCCAGTGGAAACGTCACGCGCTTGCGTCCGTCTGTCACGAAATCCTGCAAAAGTTGCATTTTTCGGACAGACACGGCCACATCGAACAATCGTCCGCACCCCAAACATTGTCCAGACAATTGCAAGTTCGAATAAGTGAAGTACAAAGGGAGGTGGGTTGGGGCCGACTGTAGTTGAAGTCGTTATTTATACCACCCACTGAGGTTTTCACTACTAGTGGTTGAGACAGATCATAGGTTAACTTATCTCATTCCCATTGGTTCTTTATATTACTGAAATCGTATCTCCGCCAACTAGTAATAGCAAACAAAGCAAACGAGTTATTCCCATGTGAGTTGAACAGTTAATAGCTTCACATGACTCAGAGAATATGCCTGGAGCAACTAGACTATTCTAATGTTTGTCGGTGGGTGCACTTTTAAATTCTGCTCTGATGATTCCTATAAAAATAGACGTTCATTTAGTTATCTCTTGCAAGTGTTATATGAATGGTGACAAGTGATTCCTAGACTGCTGACTCTAGGCTGCTGACTCTAGGTTGCTGACTCTAGGTTTCTGACTCTAGACTGCTGACTCTAGGCTGCTGACTCTAGGCTTCTGACTCTAGGCTGCTGACTCTAGGTTGATTCCTAGACTGCTGACTCTAGGCTGCTGACTCTAGGCTGCTGACTCTAGACTGCTGACTCTAGACTGCTGACTCTAGGCTCCTGACTAGGCTGCTGATTCTAGGCTGCTGAATCTAGGCTGCTGAATCTAGGCTGCTGAATCTAGGCTGATTCCTTTGTTGGCTGCTGACTCTGGAAATTATATTATGCTACTTTATACCTAGAAAAAATAATTAGCAAAAAACATTGTATCTTGAACTAATCTCTATCAGGTAATATTCTGTACATATTTCGTTTGGTTTTCAATGCACTGTGTGTCTGTCATACACTGAAATACATTTGTTTTTGTTTTTTTCTGCAGCAATAAATATCAAATTTTATAAAAATTGATTTATAACAAGAAAACGAACCATTCTGAAGTCAGTACAAATCAGAGAGATTATTGATAGTGGGAAAGAGGAAATTGACTAGGAAGCGGTAAAACCTTTTGGTATTCAGGTTTGTGACAAGAACCAGTGATAGTTTCGAAGCTAGGAGTGACCTTGGTCATATGGCATTCGGGTTATGCAGTCCACGATTGGATTTCTTTTATCATGCTAAAAAGTGCCATTCAAGCAAAAAAAATGTTGAACTGTTATTTCTAGTTTAGTCTTTGTGAGTTGGTTAAAGCAGTTGAATTTGCCTAATTCATGTCGTAAAAGAAGCTTGCTGAACATATTTCCATGAAAACTATTTTCAGGATTGACTCTATATTTGGTGTCAAGGTTCGAGGTTCAATATTTTGAATGTGAAACTCGAGTGAATTTACGTACTGTTCTCTGATATAGTTGAGGCTGGAGAATGTCCTCAAGGCCTCTTCTACTGCACCGCAAATGACCGATGCATAGATAGTCTGCTAGTCTGTGATGGCATAGAGCAGTGCAGCGAAGGAGAGGATGAGGAGGATAATGGTGACAGTATGTGCAACCCTTCAGGTCTGTTCACTTTGTTTTATTGGGTTATTTTGTTGGGTTTTATTGTTCAACATGTGAGGAAAGTTTTGCTGAATAGTAGTCATTCTAAGTTCTATCCCACTGCTGCCACCAAATTGCAAGCCGCGTCAATAGCGCTGTTCAGATTAATTGCATTCAAATCTATATTGATAAGTCTCACTTTATCATTTAGTGCCTGTGTGTTAGTTTACATGAACTCTGTCTTTCCACATTTGTTTGCCCAATTTTATACAAAATTCACACGCATTTGCTTCCATCAGGTCGCTAAAAATATTTTGTCTCAAAACTTGGTCTGGTTTCTGAGAGCCAGCCTATTAAACGACCCACTTTCACTCTATCTGATTTAAGGTGAACGAAATACTGAGCCTCACCCGCACAATGGTAGTATATAATAAACATTTTGTTGTTCCAATCTAGTCGTATTGCACAAGAACATTGTTGATACCCCAAGTCTATGATTCATTTGATTTTCGGAATCGTATTCATTTCACATAATATTGTTTTCCCATCACATAAATACATTTTACAAAAAATGGCTTCCCTGTTTAGTTGAAACTGTTAGCATGCAAAGTGAAATTAATTATTATTTTGTTGCGTTGTCGTGTATTATGTATGCTTGTAACAGTAATGAAAGCATACGCAATATGCTAAACGTGAATTTCTGATCATATAGATGTATCGTGAACAATTCAACACATTTAAAAACATGGATGTAAATTGTGCCCCTTTTAAACTGTGCATGGTGTGTGTGTCATTAGTCTTGCTGTATCCTGTCCATTAAGTGTACTTAGTTTGATTCTTTAGAGCTATTTAATAATTCCTTGCAAAATAAACTCCGCTTAGCAATAGTCCACTTAAAGGTGAACCATGATATCTGCTGCTGTATTCGTTATCACCCATATGTTGTCTCACTATAAAGTTCTTTATTTTTTTAGAATATTGATTATAGTATGACAATTTTCACAAAAGAGTCAGCTCTCGGAATGAACTAGCTTTGTATGTTGAGATGTCACTATATCTGATTCAAGATTGTGATAAAACAAGTTTGATAGCCAGTCTTTTGCGCATTAATAAACACACTTTAATACCGGTATCACAATTTAGGAGTCTGGTTTTAAAATAGTAAAACCTATAAGTTAGCTACACCAATTGAATCACCTTTCTTGCTTAATTTCATATGCTGTAGGATTTTATCTGCACCGAGCTCAGATATATTGTTCCAACTGTGTGACTTTGTGTTCTTGTAGGAGGTTTGTGGTCTCTGGTTATATCTCTCGGAGTCGCTGGGTTTGTGGGCGTTCTAGTCGGTGGGCTGGTTGTGATCATACTGCTTATAGTCTGTGTCGTCTGCACATACCGCAGGTAAGTCATGTTTGGTCATGTGGCTAGCAATTCACCTTAGAACAGCAGATTAGTTTCCAGGATGTTATCATTTGCATACACTTTAGTGGGCAGTGAGGGAGTGTTTATTTGTATTTAAACAGTTTTCTGTTTTGGTGGTTTCGGTGTTGCAACTGTACAAACAATAGCTAGACGTATGTCTTTTACCATGCCGTATGTCTTTTACCATGCCGGTCTGACTGTGCAAAGCCATTCAAATGATTGCATTTGAGTGAGTTCACTCACTATTGCTGATATTTCATGAGAACTGTGTAGACATTAGTCATATTTAATGATCAGTTAACCATAACATCACACAAACTCAGGCATATTACTGTTGCATCTTGTGCCCAGTTCTGGTGGTATAGTAGGGGCTCAAGCCCCCCCCCCCCTACTTCTATTCTTGCTATTACGTACGTTATATCTTTAAAATATAGCCAAACGTATCTTTGCCTCAAAGCATGGCTAAAGTTGAAGTGCGTCCATTCATTTCAAGCTAATAGACAAGAGCATATAACTCCCCATATAAATTGTTTGTGTTTCAGGTGTGGAAAGACTCCGGGAGAAGGAGAGCACAGGCAGTCTATTCAAACTAGTAACCATGGTAGCATACCCCAGCAGCACTTAGCTAAGGACAGGGGGGCATATCAACAAGGTAACACAAGTCTGTGAATCATTGTTTCCTTCGTCCTACAGGCAGCCTTGTTGTCTTTGAATCAATGTTTCTTGGCAAAGTAGTCATATATCAAAGTAGCTAGAGTTTGTTTTACAAACATTTGATCTTTTTGAAGAACAAGAAAGGAGCGAGCGCTGTAGCTAAGCTACTTAAGAGATCAATATCAGCTGACTGCCGTGGTAGAATTTAACTTGTTTGATTGTCCTAGTGGCTGTTCATGCAGATTGTGCATGATGTTGAGTGTAGAATTGAAGTTTGTTTAGTATTGTTGATATTTTACATATAGTGGTGCGCAAACCTATGACAACCACCTAAGCAATACTGCATATGCTATTTTTTATTTAAGGTTGCTGTACTGAAAATCACTAGAACTAAGCAACTCTATATATTGTTTTTATCCAGATTTTGTGAGCAGTTTAAATATGCAGTTTAAACTTTATGTATTTCAACTCTATGACACATGTCTGTAGTTTGTGGACAAAGTATGAATATAGTGAGAGTGGTTGGTTGTTGAACATTGGTTCTTGTTCAAATAAAGATATTCCCTTGTAGAGCAAAAAGACTTAGCAGATTACAAAACTTCAAAAAACGCTTTCGAGATATGCAATGATTGAGAAGTTTGCTCTGAGTTTTTGGGATAAGATCTCAGCTTAGCATGTAACTTTTTGTGGCCAAATAACAAATTATTTTTATTTAATTAGATAAAAAGAGTACGCTTTAAGCGTTGAAATTATGTATTGATTTATGAACTGAGCCAAGATAAGACGGGAACTTTCAATGAACACGGGGTTGCCATAACTTTGCACACCACTGTAGGTTTATACATGAACAGACATTCACATAACTAGTACTAGTTCCTTGCTCAGCAATAAAAAGCTGACTGACTCATCCCAGCATATTAACCGGTTGTGTTGCAGTTGTTCAATCTCCTCCTGTCGACTCATACAACATGCCAAATACGCTCAACAATCCAGCTATGCATTGTGGACAGGGGCCAACATGCTGCCCTGCCAACTCCATGCCTCAACCGCATATACCACACCAGCACAGGTCGGTAGATCGGTCAGGTTGTCATGTAGTAATGATTTTGTGGATTGAGTATCCCAGTAAAGTTTGAAGCGATTTCAAATATTCCTGTAATAGTTAAATTCTTTTCTTGACATTGTAAAATTAAACTGTATACCTCTTTAATGGTTGAATCATAAGATTTTCTCCTGCAACCAGTTCATCAACTCATGAGGTTAAAAGCTTTTTAGATGAATTTTTTATGGCAAGACTAAATTAGGCAAAACTTGTGAAATTCATAAACTTGCTAACTGCTCAAACCAAACAGTCAAGAATTAAAGTCACAGCTCAATAAACTGCGATAAAATACAACAAGGATTTGTCTATTCTTTTTCCATTGATGATTAGAATGACATAGACAACAATTCGTAATTTTTTATTTTGCTCATTACAATGTTTGAGTAATTTCCACTGGTTACTAAGGCGCTACATTAATTTAGCATTGGGTCAAAACTTGTGAATTTTACTACTTTTCTCAAATTTGGTCTTACCACAAGATTTTCATCTCCTGGGTGTTTTTAGTAAGATGAATTGATGAGTTTGGGCAAGAGTACTTTTGTTCTATATGTCAACCTTTTTCATACTTTAGAGTTGAGAATTTGACTATTCAATTATTACTAGATAATTTTGACAGCAAACCAGGTTATACTTTAAACATTGAATTGAGTTCATCGTTTTAAGTTTTAAATTTAATTGCTTTTACTTTCTGGTCCCCGCGAGTTTGATCATCATATTTATCGTGCCCTCCAACAACAGGGTTTGAAAATGAGAACTTACAAGTGCTAACCAGGCCTTAATCTAAACCTATATGGTTACAAGTATTGAATCAGATCACTTCATAAGCGTTTAGTCGTCTCGACACGCTGATTTTATGTTTTACGTACGCAGGCCTTCCTATGTGGCACAGCAGTCAGCCATGGAGATGCAAGCGCCCTTAGTTCCACTGCAGCGCCATAATAGTGGAGGGGGGCATCCCCAGCCACCCGCCACAGGACCAGCCGGTGCCTACAACTATAATTTTCCATACCATGTGGCAAGAGGAGCTGAATCCCATTCATACAGCAGTGGGTACTCCTCCCAGCAGGTGGGCTGTTATTCTGTCATATTCTGTCACCAATCTTTTTGATTTCTAAAAGTTCCTTTTCTTCGCAGACCATACGACTTTAGGTCTATAATTATATTTTGTTACTAGGTAAATTAAGCCTGGTTCCCATATACATCGCAAAGCACCGGCGACAGCACCGCAGGCTATTAGCGGTGAAATGGGAACCTACGTGCCGGGTATCGCCGAGGACCACCGGTAGTTGCCGGCGGCATCGCAATAGTTTATCGCTGTTCAAATTTCACAAAAGGCCGCAGGCAAAACCTTCTCGAAATACACTGTACAGGTGAAAGTCACCATTATAGAAACGGCATGGCGAGCGAACATTTTATTTGATTCCGCGATTATGTTTAGCGATGCAGCTTATATGTGAACAGATGCCGCCGAGTGTAGTGTCGCAAGCGTTTTGCTGCGCAAGTTGCCGCTGGAGTCTCGCAATCGATATTAGCCTGTCTTGACAAACTGTTGTTTTTGCGGAGTTGTTCTCCCGTCGAGCGGGCGAGCAACACAACAGCTTGTCACAAGGCGTACTGCACCTGATGCATCAGCTGCACTTATAGGGAGTTGTTCTCTTCCGTCTATGCAGCTTGGTTGCGATGTTATGTAGGTCGCTCCATTGGTAATCATAACAAATTTCGCGCAAAAATTTATGTAGAAAAATAAGATTATAACGTTTAACCAGCGACCAGTCTCTGCAGTAAACTTTAGTAGAACTTGAGAACTTAGGCAACAACAGCGACTAAACATGTTGTTATTTGTGCGCTCAGTCAGTTTTATTTCTATTTTTGTATTAGTCAGTTTTACTTGTTCTTATAGATTTTACCTTCAATTTATTTTATTCTTAAATTCTACTAACGTTTACAACAGAGACTGATCTTTGGTTAAACATTGTAATCTTATTTTTTTCTACATAATTTTTTGCGCGAAATCCGTTATGATTACCATTGGAGCGACCGCCATAACATCGCAGCCAAGCCGCATAGACGGAAGAGAACAACTCCCTTTCAGTGCAGCTGATGCATCAGGTGCAGTATGTCTTGTGACAAGCTGTTGTTTTGCTCGCCTGCTCGACAGGGGGACAACTCCGCAAAAACAACAGTTTGTCAAGACAGGCTAAATCGATATGGGAACCAGGCTTTAGTGACTTAGTTACTTGAGATGAGAAAGATGTGATCTGTTTTTTCATTTATCTTTATGCCCATAGAATTACATGTCATTCTACAAACTTACTATGGAAAGATTTTGAGTTGAGTCTTGATCACTAGAATGAAATCACGTGTAACTTGTTGTTACTGTGTTTCTACTGCATCTGTATATGTTGTGTTCAATATTAAACATACAAAAGTGTCTCAATAGTACTATAATATAATACGTACATCTGGGGCCTAGTTAAATTATACTCTTCACCTCATATAAAACTATAGAGAACAGCGGACAGTGGACATCGCTGCTTCTTATCCATTCAGCCCGTATTAACCAGCTAAGGTGAACCATTCCTCAGCATCTGGTCGAAACTTATCTCGTAGTTGTTATTCAATTTTCTAGGGTCCAGCTAATAGCGGTTTCCAACCGATGCACACAAAACCCATCATTGCTCAGAGGGGCTACACTCCTACCAGCAGCAGCAGTCGCTCCTCACGATCTCAATCGGAGAGCAGCAGGGGTGCGAGAGGAGACAATCATCGTTATCGACGGGGAGGAGATATTGGCCGGCAGCGACATCAGGAAGTCGGCAGCTAATAGTGCAGATTTTTCTATCTATTTTAATGCTAACTTTAAACATAATGACAGCTCAGTATTCCCAGCTTCAACTTTTACGCCTCTTCTGTCCTTGTCATCTCTGCATCACTTCTCACTCTTCCCCATTTCTCATCTCTTTCTCATCCTTCCTACTTCATTTCTCTCCCACCCCTTGAAAGTGGTTGAAGGCTATGCAGGGCATACATTTATTTGAGTAGATATCAACTAAGTTTCAGTAGTAGTTTGTTTTGTGGCAGTATTTAAGCCCCTACACAACAAAACAGGTCTTGGAGTATTAACAGAATAATATTATAATATCGTGATGGAACAGCTTACACCAACCTCATGTGATATTCCAAAGGATATTTATTAATTGCAACACGTTTTTATGATTTTGTGAAAATTTGGGAGCGTTTTAGAGCCGGAGTCACATATAATACAGTTAGTATTCTCACATACGGTTTGACAACTGTCTGAAAGACTGAAAATATGCGTAAACAGGGAGTATTTATTCGTGTTTATGTAATTTGAGTTGATGTTGGTAATCGTCTTCTCGGAAAGTCAATTAATCATATATAACATTGATGACCCACTTTGTCGTTACTTTCGCTAACTTTTCTATCAACTGCTGTCTTTGGTATTCAGAACTGGTTATCTCCTCGCTTGGCTCTCAAAATTCTACAGGTCTTCGATTCATGCAAAACTCTATGAAAAAATTCATATTTTTTATTTTTATGAATTGTATAATCTTTGTTTCATACAATCACCTGTAATCGTTAGGACTGTCTATGCTAATCAAAGGAGGCTGGTGGAACAGCACCCTACATAACTCGAGTGAACTTATAATGTCCGCTGCCTCTGACTCGCTCGTCTTGTTTTACTTAATGTCAGCTTTTATCATGTAGTAATGATTTTTTGTTGCTGAAATGCTTCTTGTGGCATTTTTGATTGAATTTTTATATTATACCAATTAGCTAGTTATGTATAGATTTTTGTCCTTTTGAAACCAAAATTACAAATTTTTATTATCTTTGAAAGTTTTTCTTAGTAAACGTAGAAACTCATATTCTTATGAATATTCTTATCAACTGCTGTATATTATAAAATCGCTAAAATCCTTTTACGAATATCTAGTCTTCCCCTTACATATAACTGGTTATCTCCCCTTTGCTGTATTATTGTCATTTGTTATCTAAAGTTTCTAGTCTCTTTCTACATATTACTTTAATAAAATTAGTTTATGCGGCAAATGTGTTGTTTAATGTTTGATTGTTGTTATGGCAACTACCGGTATATTTTGACAAGATTGGTCAGGATTAGTTTTTAAGTTAACGAGTAACCACTAGTTCTAACAAATTCTAATATTAAGTTATCATAGTAAAAAAAGAAAATTTATTTACATGTAAACAGCTTCTTATCCTCAAGTATACAAAGTTATACATGGATTCAATACAGCGATGTATAATAAAATATGTTCTCTTGAAGACATTAAAGGTTGTTTCTGACAATACAAAAGTAACCACTGCTGCTGACTCAGCATTTGTAAGAAATAGACAAATTCATAGCAAATTAATGGTTGGCGGCAGTCAATTTCATATGTTACCATGCGATAGAAACTCCAATCATTCGAATCAAAAGATATCTAACAGCGATTTCCCTTGTAGACACTTGCTTATCATTGGTGCTACATACACAGAAACCATTGCACTTTTTCCGTATCGTTCCTGTAACATTCAAGTATGGCTCAGCTTTTGACATGCTCTGTTACTCAACTGTATGTATACATGTATATTCTCTTACAACGATAAGGCTTAAAGAGATTACAAGAGACCAATTCCTAAGACAGTAAACATGTGATATGTGATATAGTAAATAGTTCTACTTATGCTATTTATCATTAAAGAGTTGTTTTGTTGTCCTACAGAGCAAGTAGGGACAGCTGAAACACTTGTTTACCCAAAGATTTGTAGAAAAGTCAAGTATCAGTTAAATATTGGAGCGGACGGCCCCTTCAGCCTTTGAAGCTTATACTATTGATTAGCTATAGATTTCAGTTAATGGACCGTCTAATTAGTTAATTGTACACTTGATATGAATAAGTAAATTACTCCCAATTGATTACAAAAGTGCCAAGCTAAGAGTTGTTCCCTCTTCAAAAAGTGTTGATAACTACACCCATCCAACGAAAATGTTGGCGCATCCTTGTGAGCACTCACCTATCAATTAGTTCTCCCTCTCCTATCACAATCCATACTGAAAAATTATTTGGCGCCACTTTTGTTTGCTAATTAGAATAACTAAAATAAAGAATTGTCTTCTCTTTTGTTATAGGCAGCATTTTAAATAGCCATTTTTGTTTGCTGAGCATTTTTTTAAATCATTATTTTATTTATATTTCAGTTTAAATGCTAGTAAACATAACAAAATTTCCTATTAATTCGTGTGTATAAAATTGTTCACAGCCTACCAACCGTGAGCAACAAGATCTTGTAAACAGCACGTTTTTTGTTTAGCCAAAACTTCATACACTAAAGACTCTCGATTAATTGAAAAATGAAAACATCAAAAAACTACAAATATTTCTAGCGTCATTATTTTTTGAAACTTTTTTGACTTAATAGTTTTTATAAATCATAACAATATGTTTTTTGTCCTTTTCGACTATTCCAAATGATTCGGATAAATGTGCTATTGAAATTTTCATTGCAATAGGTTGTTCATTAAACTTTTGTGTGCAATTTAAAAAAGGTTTTGTCATGGCTAAAATAAATTTTATTTAATTTTGTATTATGTATTATTTTTAGCCATATAAGTTTAGAGGAATAATTTTTTGATTAAAATACATGTAGCTATTTGTTGTTTTCAATTTAATCATTTTGCTGCTTGTAGATCTTTTTAATTTTAAACCTGAAGTTTTCAGGTTGAATAATTTTCGAATTTCAACGTTAATTTATTCCTTTTGAAAATGAAAAATTAAATTAAGGAAAATTACTATAAGCATTCAAATTATATGTAGATTCGATACAGAAATGTACAATAAAATTCACAATAAAATAAATGCTTTGGAAAATACCGAAGGTTGTTCTTGACTATCAATACATACATAAGTGTTGGTTGTATTTTACGTTATATGAATATATGTTCCGTTTTCACTATTAACTCATTTGAGAAACTTATCTTATTTTTAAAATGACTAGGTACGTTTTGGAATGTTCTGGTGCTCAAAAGATTTTTATAGAAAAATTCTTATAAACTACCATGTCTATGATGCCAGTCTTTATCAAAATCATTTCTTAAAACAGCTTAGCTAATACTTTGTACTAACATTCTTCTCAAACCCTCACTCTAGCTAAGGAACTTAGTTTGGTGAAACGAAGCTCAAACTGATACATATAATATTCACATTATATTTCAGTTATTACTAATGATGAGTATCGCTTGTTAATTGTGTCATAACATTCTTCTAGTAGCTCAATGCAGGCGGCATTTTTTTTGGCATGAGTCATAATTTTTTATGCTTCGAATACACACCACACCCCGTACACCACATCTCGCACACCACACCCCGCACACTACATCTCACACACCACACTCCGCACACCACATCCCGCACACCACACCCTGCACACCACATCCTGCTCACCACAACCCGCACACCACAACTCGCACACCACACCCCGCACATTGCACACCGCATAATACACACCATACCCAAATGCGCATACGCACATGTACACACGCACTCACTCATGCATTCATCCACACACGCATGCACACACGTACTGGCACACGCGCACACACGCTGCACGCACAGACATGTATTCATTGCATAGTTGGTAATAGAATATAGTTTAAAGCAAATACACATGGGCACTACATCTATAACAATAAGTGAGTGCAGAGGCCATTTAAAATGACATCATTAAACGTCAGTGTTAATCTATTAAATAGTACGTTAGGTTGTATACCTCAAAAATAACAATGATTTCTCAGATTGTTCTTGTTAAAATGAATCAACGGTATAATCACAGGCAGAGCTGTAGATATTAGTGTGTTTATAAATACTGCTCCTATTTTTTAGGAAGGTATAGGCTCACCTTTAGAATCATAGTCTGGTATTTGTAGCACAAGTTTCTGACCAGCAGGTGGCGATTAGGCAATTAAATTCTAGTCTCTCAGCAACCTGCTATACCAATCGCCAATCAACTCACATATTTTAGTAAGGTGATATGCAATGAACTATTCATATTTGGTATATGCAAGTTTATTATTGAACTATAATTAAATTAAACTGTTCGGTTTAGAAATAAATTTTGAGTCATATCGCTACTGAACAAAATAGTTAGAAATTAAAACTAACAAATGAGAAAAGAATAGGTGTTGAAACATAACCAGCAAATTATGCGTATCACTCACACCACAGCCCTACACCACTATATGTAATAACCAAAGATCTAAACGTTTACTGATTGAGGTCCAACTTCTACACATTTATGATGATAATTGTAACAAGTAAAATTCTGACATAGCATGAACCCAAAAACATTTTTCTTTTTAGGATGTGTTTCGACACCGCACCAAAGATTTGCAATGATCTGTCACTAATTGCAAGGTCTCTCCAGAGGTGACTGTCGCAATTCTGAATTTTGATCATTTTCAGAAACATAATATTTTACAAATTAAAAATATATTTACTATTTATGCATATTTTGCTAAAAGAAGCTGTAGAATCTGCTGAAAAACTACAAAACTCTTGATAAATCTTCCCTCAGTAAACAGAGTTTACAAGAGTGTATAGTAAAACTTATCCATCACTTTCATTTTTTTTCTTGTTAGTTTAAATAATGAAAAAAATAGTTTAGATTGTGAATAATTTAAGTTTGCTTTCTTGTGCAAAACGACGACCATTAGAAGTTGTTTTGCTGATGGGCTATAAAGATAAGCTAACTCCTTATAATTAGACACTTGCTTCCTGCCATCAAACAAAGTAGAGCAGAATGAAGTAAGTCCAAGCCACATCGCATTACATGCCAGATGGTGAAATTACAGCACAAATACTGACATGCATTACCATCAGATAAGAATTTAACATATACTTATGCAGAAACACACAGATCTGTCACAAAATCTCTTTAGGCAGTCTACATAAAAATATAGTACACAACAAAATAGTAAACTGTTTTCATTGCCCAAGCTTTGAAAAATGTCTTGGCAGGTTCACAGTATTATGATATTTGCTTAAAGTATGCTAGTTTGATTGCCTTTACGACTGAATACATGATACATGGAAAAAATCGTCCTCAGAAATACACACTAAATAATGTAGCTGTTTCCCCAACAAACGCTCGCAGGACACAAACTAGATGAAGGTCAGAGCATGTACTGTACTTTATCAAACAATCGTTGACCTTTCTGGTTGAACTTTAGTACCAGCCAGACTATCATCGGTCAGCTTTCTGTTTGTCACAGCGACTGAGTTTTTTTCAATAATACTCTCGCTACCGCTGCGTCTACCACGTTTGAAGTTGCCTGATCCTCGAACGCTTAGACTGTATGTGCTGGTTCTTCCTGAAGAATATGATTTTGTATCTCTCCTCAGTCGATCACTCTTCTTAAGCAGGTTTAGTACTGTTTTACTAAGTACGTAGCAGACGGCAATGCCGGCACCTTGCAGTCCTATGACTATACCGAATATGTAGTCAAGAACAGTGCTGTCTAAGAAAGCGGTGAAGAGAGCGAGTATCCAGGGTAACCCCATAATAATGATGAGTTTTATCGCTAGATACAGCCGTTGCTTTAGGTTTGGATTTACCATTTTTGTCTGACGAGCTGCTTTTACGATTGATATGACTGATATTGTGTAAAGAACAACATTCAGACCTAATATCATAAAGACTGGACCTAAAAAGTAAGCGAGCAGTCCGTACTTGGAAGACAGCCAGCATCTTCCATCCGCGTACGACGGTGAAACGTTGCTGTCTGTAAGTTCGGCAGCTATGGCAGACACTACAACAATAAGTGGACAGCCCCAAGCGTAGAGATTATACCATATCATCCTTGACCTTCCTAAAGATTTCATTGGCCTCGCTAGCATTAGACAAACATCAAATGCCATGATATTAGTCCAGAAGAACGAGGCTAAAAAGCAAAAGTGTTGCAAGATGGCTACCGTTGCACAACTCTCAGTCCCAATAAATCCGATTTTAGCTTCCATAAATATGGCGACCAGGAACAACAGTTCAGCCAGCATGAGTGATAAAGACAGGCAAATGAGAATGATTCCCGGAATGTTCCGGAGAGGCTTGAACAAGCAGTATAGTATGGTTTGGGCTAGCAAGCAGGTGATGGATATTACGAGAAGGGCAACAGTAATTATTGCATATGCAGTTAGCTTTGTTTTTTCTTCTTCGACTATTTTGCTCGGTTGTTTGACCACGCAGGCATATGCAGAAGAACCTACGACTTTGTATTCTTTGCTGCTTAAGTTTGTGTCTAGAAAGTAGACAGTTTCATTGCTTATGACAAACTCGGTGCTGTTGTGCCATTCCAAACAAGCCCTGTCGTCCAAAGTATCACCATCTTTCACTGCTGTTTCTCGACACCCTTGTAAAGGCTTGTATGTTTCCCCGTAAGGACAAACGAACTTTCCATCATCACATTGTCTATTCACACTCAGGACATCTTCTAAGTGGTCTTGAATACAAGAAACAGCTGAGAGATCTACCAACGAGCTCAATCCTCGAACTTCTGGCGGTGTACCAGTTGACTTAGGAGGCTGACAGTTGTAGCGTGTGATTCCATTACACTTTGCACACCACTCATTCCTGACAAAGTAGCAAGCAACCTAATGTGGCTTTTTGTTTTACCAGATATATTAGTATATTACTTATTACAATAATTTACGTATTTCAACTACTTTTTGTTGTCAGCAGCATACGTACAACAAACACCAGTCGGTCAAGTGAACAAAGATGCAAAGGTAAACATATAGGAAATACAAAACTGTAGAGGCTAAAGGTGGTTGACAAACATTGCACAAGTGAAATTTATTTAGATTTAGTGGCGTACAAAACTAGTCAGTGTATGGAGTAAATCTAAAAGACTGAGGTCATGGATTAGAGCAGACGAGTACGTATGTAGGTTATTCAGCTTAGTGGGGACATTTACTGTAAATGTCTTAGGGTTGTGGGGTTAGATTTGAAATGTGCATACTTGAGAATTAGGGGTGAAGAAGAACAGTGGTATGATGAAGAAGGACACACGATGGCAAGTTTTCTGGTTTCTAATTGTTTACCAGTACTTTTTATTTATTTTGTGTATCAACTTGTATATCATTTTATATATCATTTGTATATTTGCTTATTTAGTATTATACAATTTTGCTTTTAATTTAGAGATTAAAAATGGAATTCGAGCATTTCTGTAAAGCAGATGTTAATTTATAACTAGGCATGATTTACTTTGTTAAACTAATAACTATAATACCACAGTCATACCGACAACTTAACCTGATCATTGGTTATCAGGTAGAGTAGAATAGCTTGAATATATTTGAACTCTTAAGGGTTCAAAGGGGGAGGAGATGCTCAAAAACCTTTAGAATTATCAAAATTTCACAGCGACTGTTATAAGACAAAACCCGTTTCAACGTTGTCTATAACAAGTAACATTTACAGCTTTTCAAAGCTGTAAATGATTATATTCAAGTGGAGATTTTTTATAGTAAAGTTTTTATTCTTTATACCTTGCTTTGAAAATACTAGTTTAGAAAACAACTAAATTTCTCATTTCTGCAGTTTGCAGTGGACAGATTCATTGAATTGTCATCTAAGTTTGTCGTAGAGATCATTTAGGGATATACACAGGAATTACCAAGAGATAGACACAGGAATTACCTGGGGATAGACACAGGAATTAGCAGAGGATAAACACAGTAATTACTAGGAATGGACACAGAAAGCACTAAGAATGGACACATGAATTACAAAAAACGGACACAAGAATTACCAAGAACAGACACAGGAATTACCAAAAATGGACACAGGAAGCACCAGGAATGGACACAGGAATTACCAAGAATAGACACAGGAAGCACCAAGAATGGACACAGGAATTGTCAAATATAGAGAGCAATGAAGTTGGTTGATGTTTTGATGAAGACGTTAGAATCTGGTACAAGTTGTTAGGACTGACCTATAAGGTGGTGAGGATGACTCTCCTCCCATAGCTTTTTCTTCATAGACGTAGCTGGTTGGCTCTGTCTCACATTTAGTTGCGTCTTCAGTTGTAGTATTTGATGGGCAAGTATATACTAGTCCGAGGATACACTCTCTGAAGGTTGGTTGCATCTCGCTGTCCAGCATCTCATAGTTGATAAAACAGCTTACATTCTTAGCACTAAAAGTAAAGGTTACTAAATACATCTTTAAATTCAATCTGGAAAGCATTGAGTTACTCTCGATTTGCATACTGTACATTTTACTTAATCTAAACCCTGGTCACATTAGATCCCATTGATCAAGTGGCATGAAACAGCTTAACTAGTTAATACATTTTTGTCTAAGTCTTACGCCTTTTACGCTAATGTTCACTTATGGATACCATCATTCGGTTGTCAGTTACTCTCAAACAGAGAGCAATATTAACCAGGCTTTATGTGAAGCTTTTGATGCTGGTTACTTGTAAACAGTTTATTCTGCTAGATAAGACGGCCATTTTTCAAGCAGCTAATTAATATTCATATTATTAATGTAATATCGAATTTAATAAATCCTACTTTATCATTGTGCGCTTATCTGTTAGTCGTGTAAATGCGTTTCCACATTTTCTGGCCAATTTCATCTTAACTTCACACGCATATGCTCCATGACTTCCGCCAGACAACTAAAATATTTGGTTTCAAAACTTCCTTTAGTTCTTAAGAACCAGCCTCTTAAACACCTACCTGTGGAGTACTTGATTAAAAGTTAAAGAAATCCTGGATATTGCCCGACTTACTGCTAGTAGACAGTAACAACTCAACATACAAAGTTGATTCGTGGTGAGATCTTCTGTGTCAAAAGCATTGTCAGTTGAAGCAAATATTCCCATAAATTTACATTGTGTTTGTGTATAATTCACCCTATGACACTAAAATATATACTGTATGTATTTAAATAAAGACATAAAACTTTAAAATAAATTGATTTTATAAAACTTAGTAAAAAACTAACTTTAGAAAACTAAATTATCTGTAAAAACTTAATTCATGAAGAAATAAGCAGTAAAAAGAATTGTATTGTTATAATACATTAGGAAGCGGTAAATGAAAGGTTGAGCTAAGTAATATGCAGTTTTGGCGTAGAACTGGTGATAGAAATACGCAGTGTAGTTTACTTTAACTTGCGTTGGTTTAAACTTAGGCTAACTTAGCTAATATTTGTTCCATTAATTTTATACATTTTGTTTTTATTTTTACTAGTTGTCTCAAAAGATTTTTGCAATGTTTATCAAAAATTAGTTCAATTTTCGAGTTGAATACTTCATAGCCTTTTATACTGTATTTCAGAAAAATATCATATCTTGAGGAGATAATAAATTCTGGTCTGACTGTATATAGTTTACTCTACTGAAAGTTGTTCTATCTGCAAGTTAACATGATAGTTGTTTAGCATGCTTGTTAACATGATCCATCTTCATTTGATTCACGTTAGTGACACTGTTGGAATTTATGTATTTCAACTTGACAACCGATGCTACCAGAATTGTTTCTTTTGAAGTTGGCTATTTTCTTGATGATGTAAAAAAATTAATATTTTTTAACTATATTATACTTTATTATAATACTACATATTTAAACCTGTACTAATTTCTGTATGTATATTATAGTTGAAAAGTTACTATTTTTTAACTATAATATATTTTATTATAATCCTGCTTAATTAAATCTGTACTGATTTTTGACTTAGTTGCATGGATTCATTCCATAAATTACAAAAAGTTATCACAAATATTAATTAAGGTCCTTAATCAAAATTCTACTCATAAGCCTTTGGAACCTCATTGATTTAAAAATAATAAAAAGTTTATGATTTATGTCTGGCAATGCATAGCATTTATAAATATTAACCAGTAGTTATCTGTTGAAGATTGTTAGCTCTATCCTTCAAACTATGGCAAGTTAAGTCAGAAGGGTGTTAAAATAGTGCATACGACAGCACTGCAGGGCACGAGCCTGCCAAAGATTTCACGTCAGACGTTTCTTCAGCGCCCTTCAGAAACTTGCAAGGCGAACAAAGTAGAGTGGGCAAAGAAGCTGCTACTCTGTCATATCGTAATTGGTGTTAGATTATTTTGATAAGCAGATGCTGCCTTGAAATTGAAGAGCAGCAACATTCGCTTCTAAGCGCTCACACTTCAACTATTAGTTTTGATTGCGGATTAAGTTTCTAAAGAACTAACTGATGAATATTTCTAGTACGTTTACTAAAAGCAAAACAGTTGACTACTCAGTCATATTTGAGTCACTAAGATTCAGAGTGCTGGTCTAGCAGCACTGAGGTCCAAGATATGTATGATACCCATAAAAAAGGTGTTTTGAGATTTTTGTTCATAGCATTAACATGTCATGGTGCCCACAATTTGTAGTGCACGTGATAGAGCTGAAGCTGTGGGCTGCATAAATTTGCATTAGCTCGATATAAGTTAGAGATATTTCAAGGAAACTATAACGGAAGCTCAATTGTTGACAGTAAAGCATACATGAGACGGTCCATAAAGATAGGATTGCAAACCTGTTTTAACAAAAACGCTAAAAAGCTATACAAGAAATATGCAGTAGGCAAGGTGCATTAGTATGAGCACTGGGTAATACACATTAGACTTAGCAGTAGGCAATATGCATTATACATGTACTTAGAAGTAGGTAATAGGAATTATAATTAGCAATAAGCAATATGAATTATAATTAGCAGTAGGCAATATGCATTATACTTAGCAGTAGGCAATATGCATTATACTTAGCAGTGGGCTATACATGTTATATTCAGCAGTAGGCAATATGCATTGTACTTAGTAGTGGGCAATACATGTTATATTCAGCAGTAGGCAATATGCATTGTACTTAGCAGTGGGCAGTACATGTTATATTCAGCAGTAGGCAATACATGTTATAATTAGCAGTAGGCAATATGCATTATACTTAGAAGTAGGCAATATGCATTATACTTAGCAGTAGGCAATATGCATTATACTTAGCAGTAGGTAATATGCATTATACTTAGCAGTAGGCAATATGCATTATGATTAGCAGTAGGCAACATGCATTGTACTTAGAAGTAGGCAATATGCATTATACTTAGAATTAGGTAATATGCATTATGATTAGCAAGAAAAAGTATCTTTTAAAGAAATCTTGTTCAAGAATTTCTTTTTTAATACTATTGAATTCCCATGTTATTATTAGTATTTATTTTTCACACGACCTGATTTGCTAGTGTCGGCATTGGCTGGGGAAATTAAGTTACGATCAAGTAATAATACGTATTAAAGATTGTGAATAACAATTCTTATCTTTACTGTTTTATAGAAAAGCTAGCGGTTGGTTGATAAAATCCAGTCCTGCCATTAGGCATGCTGGTCAATGGATACGAACCGCTGACTACAGGTTACAAGAGTGAAACAAAATCTTTCATTCCAGAATTCACAAAGTTCCAGGTTTCCATTAGACGTTATTACGGTAATTGCTATTAACTAACATAAATACAACATAGCACTAGCCATAGGAAGAAGGGTCTGTTAAATTTGACATAAGTCAAATCTTAAAGCTGCTGAGATAGTCTACAAGACTTGCCGAAGAATCTCACAAGAAAATAAGCAGGCATAGATTGTTTATATGACAGCTAGCAGTGTTTATATAAACTTCATAGAGAGTGGTCTGTTATATGTCTATACGCCTCATAGATAGCTCAGTGTCCTCTAGTAGAGTGCTTGACTTACACTTGAGAGCTTAATTGAGTACGCTGAAAATTTAGTTTATGACGGGAGTCGTGTCCCACGAGAACCGTTCAAAATGAAGCTGACCTCTTTTTTCACTCTCCACCTCTGTTCCCTTTGAAAGGTCTATAGTGTTTATAATTCACTATTTAGTATACGTACCATAAAATGTTATAACCATAATATTAATTAACAAGGAGTTGTCGGCACTACCAAAGAATATCCTTTGCTGATTGCACAAATGTGATCTCTGAAGGTTGCAAGAGTGACACATCACGATTCTTCCTAGCGATGTGTAATATGCCAGCTTATATACTATATATGTAGGGTGCCTCATGCTTTGCCCACAGTTTTTTTCTAAAATCACGTTGAATAATGTCATCTCTGTGCAACATAATTTTAAAAAAATATATGCTTTTTGGATTGAGCAACCAGAGAAAGAAGTAAAGTTTTAAATATCAACTAAAGCCAATGGTTTCTATAATTTTTCGTTTTTCACATCAATGAGAAAATATTGAACACTCAGAATGCATTGTGTTGTGTATGTGCTTTCTCATTCGAGCAAGGAAACACTTGAAATAGATATTTATTATTTTTGCTGTTATTATTGTTATTACTTTTACCTCATTGTGTTAGAATAAGATTCTAGGGAGTAGTAAAGTATATAGCTGTTATGCAGCAGCAAGTAACTAAAAGGCTGCCGTAGTTGGTTAATAATAGATTACATGACTTTGACACAGCGTTGTTATAGTTTTTTTTAACTAGTAAGAATTATCCAATATTTAGTCAATTCATTAGATCATATCAATGAATAGATAACCACCATGAAAGCATTTTACATGCAGTCTCAATAGTTTGCTAAATTTAACAGTTTTTTTATGAGAATCAATACTTCATATATTATATACTTTAATTAATGTATTTATTTTTATCTATTATACTCTGACTAATCAGAGAGATAAATGCGGCGAGCCAAAAGTTAAAAAACTGATTGATAGTTTTTGTAACATAAAAACTGCAGGACTCTCCTTCTTTAGACTAAACTAACCAGCGTAACTAGCGCAACTAGCGTAACTAGCGTAACTAGCATAACTAACTTGTGTAACTTGTGTAACTAACGTAACTAACTTGTGTAACTAACGTAACTAACTTGTGTAACTAACGTAACTAACTTGTGTAACTAGCGTAACTAACTTGTGTAACTAACGTAACTAACTTGTGTAACTAACTAGTGTAACTAGTGTAACTAACTTGTGTAACTAACTTGTGTAACTAGTGTAACTAACTTGTGTAACTAGTGTAACTGACTTGTGTAACTAACTAGTGTAACTAACTAGTGTAACTAACTAGTGTAACTAACTAGTGTAACTAACTAGTGTAACTAGTGTAACTAACTTGTGTAACTTGTGTAACTAACTTGTGTAACTAGTGTAACTTGTGTAACTAACTAGTGTAACTTGGGTAACTAACTAGTTAGACATCATACTCGATCTTAAAAGGGTTGGTCCGATGCACTCACTCAACGTAGCTGCCTGTGGTGAGAATCTGGTGCAGAATAACAGGAATGCTGTCCACTGTAGGTTTATCCTGGCACAAGACATCAACCTGAGGATACTCGCAACCGCTCTCCCCATGACACTCACAGCAATCCCGGTTGGCATATATCAGTCCAGTGTCGTCTCCTTTCACCAGCAGTTCAGTTCCTTGCACTGCCAACATTCAAGACCTTATATACTGTATGAGAGGAACTTGAATTAGAACTTTAGTAATTAACTGGCGTTATTAAAAAAGGCAATGATGGATTTGTGTGCTCCTGGTAGAATTCTTATATTTATCCTACCGGTAACCCATAATACCAGGCATGCCATTTATGCATTTATTTTAATCTTTCACATATAATACAAAGAATTATTATTTCGGTGCAGTTATTAAATGATCCATCATTCCAATAAACAAGTTTAATGAACCGTGGTTGTTGTTACCGGAAACAAGAAGAAAGCAGATACTGGAATAGCTATAAAGGCGGAAAACATTTCAATAGTTCTAAAGACAAAAACAGGAAACTCTGTAAGCTCTCCGAGTTTGCTACACAGCTGAGTAATAATTCTTACAGATCTCAAAGTTCAAACCTCTTGAAATGTCTTTTACCACCACTTGTCGTATCAGTATACAGTTGTTGTTTACCTGCCTCCCCTCGTCTTGGAAGAGGTCTAACAAGTGTAAATGATGCTATTTGTCTCATTTTGTGCTCAAGAAGTTTTAAACATTAACAAATTATCCACTTATAATATTTCTCATTATGTCCTTTCTAGATTTGAACTTTCCGACACACCAATTGTCAAAATCAGGAAATCTTGTCAGAGCTTTTTGTGTTGATTCATCTTCTCTTCCATTACCTTAATGTCTTAGAAATTTGTTGATTATCGGGGTTCAGCGTAATGTCGACCAAGTGCCAACCAATGAAATACAGGCAAGCCATTAATTGTAACAATGAGGAGGTAAAATACTAACACGCATGAGGAAAAACAAGGAAGAGGGCTAAATAAAAACCTCCATTTTTGGACTTGCTATACGGTAGTTTAACTTTAAACTGATCAGCCTAAACACATTCTAAAGGCTATAAGGTCAATTTCCTAATAAGCTATAAGACCAGGCTCTAATCTGGTTATCTGCTAGAGCAGATAAATATACAAGTTGATAGTTGTAGGTGCAGTTATGCTGATAAACTTCAGTGCTTCTGTTCCGATGAAGCGATTGATTTGTTATATAAAATGCTCTCCTAGTACACTACTCAGTTTTTATGTTATTACAAGTAATGCTGACGATTGAGTTAGCAATATAGTGCTTACTCAGTAGATTGCTGTCATTCACCAGGGGAGTTTTTGTAATTATCTCTTTATCTACACAAAAAACTAAGTCAACATTTTTGAATCCATAGCACTAACACATGTTCTTAGCTTGTCTCTTTATAAGGTAAAACTTGTTCAACATTCTTGAATCCATAGAGGTACCACATGTTCTTAGCTTGTATTTCTAAATGCTAAAACTTATTCAATGTTCTCGAATCCATAGAACTACCACATGTTCTTAGCACTCTATCTCTACATGCTGAAACAAAGCTGGCATCCTTACATCCTTGGAATTAATGAACAATATTACCATAGCTTTTAAATTAAACATTTGATTGACATCCTTGTATCAATAGAGTTATCAAACATTGTACCTGGTCGAGAAGAGCACTTCCTTGCTGTGCCATCTGTGTCGTTATACTGATCAGGGCACTCGCTAATTGTCTTCATTGTAACATTCTGCTTGTTGATTATTTGCTGTTGACATATAACTTGTTTGTCATAGACTCGTCTCTCAACGCCTGAAACCCCTGCATTCTCACAGCAGTCTCCATAGTATTGGCACATGGAGTCACAGTAGCAGTTTACCACTGAGTCACTACAAGTGATCAAACGATTGTGGAACCAAGGCTATGACAAACTTACACAAAATTTTAATAGATTTTATCAGGATGTATCAGTATTTTTCTATCATTTGCAATGGTTTTTGACGTTTGCGGTGATCTGATTGCCAGAATGTTTTAAGATTAAATTTGATAAAACTTGATCGTGGTTGAAATGCTCAAAAGAAAAGTATATGCTCAAGTGAAATCACTAATTGCACTAAAATCTTTTAGTTTGTCATACTCATACATGTATGAAGAACTCATGGCTATGAATTCCAGAGAGAAGACAATTGCTGTGTTTTTTCTTGTCGAGTGTAGATGAATGAAGTGATGTTTGAGAGACGACTAAATTATTCTTAGCGAATTGTCAACTTTAGCCTGCTGGTCATAGGGCAGGGCTCTCACACTCTAACCAGTGATAGCCCATTGCAAAAACAGTCAAAATAGTTAAAGATTCTAGTTGTATGTCTTGCCATAACCTGAGTATTTCTATGATAAAAAATCACTTTTTAACTGGCTTTAATAGATTTGCATGACAACACCTATTCCGTGACACCAACATACTACATCCACCATCATATGTTCCAGTTTATGAACTTTCTGTTACTGCATCATACAACTCACTCTCCTGACTCCACAGTACTATTAGATTACTAACTTTTAAAACGCTTTTGTTCAACTCGTTCAATAATGTTTTGAGGGTGATATAACATTTTCAAAATCAGTACCAACTTGTTTACTGAAACCTGCGTTAAGCTGACTATTATTCCCACACAATATTATAGTAAAAAGGTTACTGGCACTTGTTTGTGGCTATATTGAAGATGGAACTGCTTGATTTCTTCTGTTCAACTGTGCATTTGCACAAATCATTATATTAAATGAAACAGTCTCCAAACCTTGGAGTATAATTATAATAATTAGATTTCAACCTCTGACTGTCCTGACTGATAAAGCCGGCAGATGCCAGTCGATATCTGCAAATGCTGGTATCCGATTCAGCCGATACGACTGATTCGGCAAATATTACGGATTCCAAAATGAGTGATAACACTTACTAAATATAAATTAACAAATAGGAAACCAAATTAAAACACTAAAGATGACTAACTAAAATTCTGGACAGTAGTTGTAAAGATTTATCAAACCAAAATGAGTGTTAAATACATAAATATATAAAATAAATAGTCAGACAATATAATATATATATTACATATATATATTATATATTACTATATATAATATATTTTCTCGCTGACTAGTTTTGACAGTATCAGAGTCTGCTTTTTAACTGAATAAGAAGTTTAGAAGTTTCACTCGCTGTGCTCACATTACAAGGATGTTTCAAGAAATCAGATTGCAAACTTTGATGTTGGTTTGGTAAAGCTCTAGCAAGAACCAGAAAAATTATGGCTAAGAAAGACTTTGAATAAAAACAAATACATTTTGAAAGTAAAATCTGACAATTAGACCGGAAAGCATCCATAAAAAGAATTGAAAATAATCAAAAGTTTTTTTTATTTAATCATGTCATGACAGCTGAGCTCAAAGGAAGGAGCTAGATATTCATCAAAATGAATGATTCATTACACAGCCATGGCGTGCTATAGCTATATTCTGACAGTTGCTATAGCATTTCTATGGCGTGCTATAACTATATTCTGACAGTTGCTATAGCATTAGAATTACACACAATGATATGTCACGAGCTCTCACAAAACTTTGTTTCAACTTGGTTTAAATAATAGTATAAAAGTTGGTTCCAAGGGTTGACTATTTGTGTAACTCAACAAAAATATAAAGCTTTCAAGTTACAGATATTTGGCATTTTAAGAAGAATACTTGAGACAAGACTACATCGAGGCAAAATAGTAAATTAGAACACTAGCACTTGTCACGAATAAACAGGTTTCATAGCCTTCGCGTGACAAGTTCGCGTCAGGATTCGTCTTCACTTACTCATAAAAATCAGATCCTTTTAAACGGCTTTAAAATGTTTCCAGCAGTCATTAGTTTCTGCCTTGCAATTATGTATCGCAAGAAATCTTTCCATATATTCCCCTTACAGTTTTTACATGTATATCTTTGCAACTCTATACAACGACATGTTTGGGGGTGTGGATAGCACCCTGAACTAAACAATGACCAGGGATATTACAACAGTGACACAGTTGGCTAATTACAGACTCTGGAATGTTTTGCACACAATGGAGAATCCAGACAACATAGCTGGGCCAGTTGACCTTACGACCTCCTGTATTCTGACGAGCAGTAATCGCAATTGGTCAGACAGGCAATACTAGTAATGTATTAACATCATGGAGCAAACTGTCCCTAAACGGATGGAAATAAATCATTGTTCATTTTACAAGCCAGATGACTACAAGCCACATAAAGGAGAAAAAATCTTTTGCAAATCTTTGTATTAACGTGAAGGGTGTTTTTCAAACATTCTCGAGTTCAACCAATCAGTTTCTTCCATATGCTGACGATAGTTTTAAAGTTTGTGGGTTTAAAAGGGACATAAAATGTCCAATGTGAATACGTACCCTACTTTCATGTTCGCAATGATTCCCAGTTCCCTACTATTATTTTCTTGTTAAACTGGCAAATAATACAAGCTAGTGAAACTATTTTATTTAAAAATATTTCAGTAGTATAAGACAAAAACACAGTGTACTAGAAAAGGTAAGTACCGAACATATTTTTCAAATAGTTACGCATAGGTCCCATGCCCTTTGAACTGTTTTTATTTGATAATGATCATTAATGTTGTTTTATAATAATCATTATTGTTTTATAATGATCATTGTTGTTGTTTTATAAAAAAAAACTTTACCTTAAAACAAAATATATGTAGCTTCCGAAACAATAGCACCTTGTAAAATTAATAGGAGATGCCTTCTGGTAAGCAGTTAAGGAATCAAAAGGTCGCTACCTGCACTCGCAGCTTGTCCACTTCTGACAAGCTAAGGCTATGTCATTAGGTGAATCAGAACAAGGTTTGTCCTCATAGCTGTAGTAGTCGCTGTAGTCGTCTTGAGAAGTCACTGTCGGCAGGAAACAGCAGCAGACAGCTAGTTTCAACACAGTCACATGGTAGAGACCAAACAACATCCTTATATCTCTTTAGTGACCTCTCAGTGACCTCTCATAGCAGTGATTTTCATTTCTACAAATAATATGTAAGTTTTTATTATATAGATTATTATTAAAATATTTTTTATTGTAAAATATCTTAAACAAAAAGTTCTCGTTATGTACTTTACTGTAAGTGTTATAATTAAGAAATATGGTGTTACCTTATATGACATTCTAGTATATTATACAAGCGTACATTCTATAAAAACTACAATATATGTCCCTGATTTAATTTTTAAACATATTATAACATGTCAGTGTCTGCACATTGCAATATTTTATTTAATTCATTTTTTTCAGCGAGTTTATTTTTAATGACAGACTATTATACTACTGTGACACTGGCAATGGTTTGTCCTCTGAAACAAACACAAGACAGAAACTTGGTGACAGAACAACCGGTATTATATAGCCAAACAATATAATATTATTATATTGTTTGGCTATATAATACAATATATATTATTACATTATTGATAGTAACAAAAATTAGACTAGCTAGAATAGAATTAAAACTAGACTAGTTGTTGTGAGAGTTAATCTAAAAAGGTTTTCTTAAAAAATTTACTTCTGTTATTCGAAAACATAAGAAAAATCGCACAAGTAAGTTTTAAATTTTTGTTTCCAATATGCTGATTTATAAGTCATAATTATCATTAGTTTGTTATGCTAGTAGCACAATATTGATATCAATGCGTATTTTTTATCAACTCAAGGTATTTATTTACCCAACTTTTTACCAAGTCAGCAGTCTGCACTGTGCTAATAACATTCACAAATACCCTTAGATATGAAAAAGAAAAACAAATCTGAAGACATATTAGAGTACAAAAAACTTACAGAAATATGTAACACTAAGGAACTAAGGCTATGAAGTTGCCCTCATGAATCCCAAGAAAAAGAACTTAATCTCTTTGCTAACATTTTAAAATTGTCAGACACACGGCTGACCAAGTCGACAAACAAGCCTAACTTACAATAGGAACTTAGCCTAACTTACAATAGGAACTTAGCCTAACTTACAGGAACTTAGCATGAAATCCGTAATCGAGCACAATAAGAAAGACTTATGTGTAAAATTGTGATAGTCAGTTTTATCTCTGAAGGAACAGAAAACAGTGGCAGCAAAATTTTAGTTTAATGTTGTGGCAAAAAGTATTACTTCTTCAAAGATTATTACACCTTCGAGATACAAACTTCACGACTTATAAAACTAAATTAATCAAATTTATGATCTCGAAGCTCTAAAGCGCCAAGTTGGCTAATATAGAATGTCAGAATTTTATCTCTTATGTCAAGTTTGTAAAGCATATATTTCAGAGCAATCATAAGATATGTTAGTAGATTTGTGGATAAAGCAAGAAGCTAGAGTCATACATGTTATAGCTGTAAATTTGACCAATTTATTAGTCACTAGCCCAGCACAAACTTCTCTCAAATGTGAACTTTTTATCAAAACTTACATGTCAGACTCAGAGCTTGCCTCAGTGTCAATGAGTAGTAGACTTCCTGTAGAGTGACGTATTGTTATACATAATCCGGAATACTGAGGGTGGTTATAGCACCACCTCCCTATAATGTACCTGTCTTCGCATACATTAACATTTATTCTCAACTAGTACTACTATTATCTTCATGTATTAGATACACTTTATTGTTCTAATACTCACTTGGCAATCTATCCGCTAGACTAGAGAGATAAGATGTGTGATGCGAAGCTCTGCTGTGTATCAGTCTTCAGCTCGGCTTGTCACTCACTATTTAGTTAGCCTGTTTTCCTATCTCTGATAAGCCTATAATGTAAACATTTATTACTACCTCATAAACATTGAAGCAGTTGTGATTCACATTATCACAATCTTTAACAAAGATAAGACAACTTTGCTAAACAAGTTTTACATTTAAAAAATTACAGTATCTATACTAAACAAAAGTGTTGTTTCTATATATTATTAAAATTGTGAAATTGCAAAAAAAACAGACAAAATTTAAATTTAAAAATGGCAAAATTGGATTAACAGAATAATTAATCAAGCACAGTGTTGGCCATATTTAAAGGCGTAAGGGTAGTTAAAAATTGAATAATTATTCACTGTTTTCATTAGATTATTCAGAAAACTTTGATACAGCTGTGGCATTGCTTTGCCAGGCAGTATTAACACAAGTTACATGCTTAGTATGAGTAAACATGGTATGTTCTTATTGTCAAACATTTGAAAAAAAATTGCCAACATCGAAAATGACAATGCTATGGTGTTTTAAGAAAACTTACTACTAAACACTATTGCTAGACTCGACAGCAATAGCTTGTATAAAATGAAAATTACTATAATATTAAAATTTACTGAATCAAAAGCTATCTTAACTTTTACAATTCTCAATAAATAACGAAGCTATTATTTTGCTTTCTATAAACTTTTTCTATAGCACAAAGTACCAATCTGTTTTTGCATCTTTTTTGAGTGTTGCTAGCTTTTTAGGTTTTCTTTCTTTCTACACTTGAAAGTAAAAGATTTGCTTTGAAGCTTTGTCTAGTTGTTTTACTCCATTCAACAAGTATTTAGCATTATGATTGTAACATTTTTGTATTGGTGAGTTAGTTTAGTTTTTGGATAAGAAGATCTTATGTGTTACTGCAAGGATTAGGCCTCTATACATATTTTAATATAATTCTAAATATTTTTAATGTAGAGATGAATACTGCAGTCACCACTACTCAATAAAGTATTTCATTTTAACTTCAAAAATAATCAACTGCCAAATAATGATACTTCAATTGGTACAAGGGTGTAGCTTGAAAAAGTTTTTATTTATATATACAGTTTCAATGAGACAAAGTGATGCAAATGGGTTATAGACTTCTAGTTGCAATAATAGCAGTTAAAAACCCATTCATAACCAGGTTCACACTTTATACATACATCTAGCAAAATGTGCACACTTAAAAAGGGGCATGTAGAGCATTTATCACAAATATAACTTCGATGTTTTTTTAAACACTTAAAGTTACTTAAAAAATGAGAATGGTATGAAACATGTTTGTTACATCTAAATGTTAGATTTTATGCTGTTACCCAGTGAAGTTTGCATTTAGGATGTATAAGTTTTGTTGTTCGATTTAAAAGTGCATTTTAATAATAATTAAGAGGTATCAATCTGATTTGTTGTAAGCTCTAAATAAAACTGAAAACTGTAAAGTACAGTCACTGAATGGAAGGATAATAACACAGTCAGCATGAGTTTGCTGGTAATACAGCAATAGATTATTTTTCATTGATTTGCAAAAATTTAAACTTGTTTTTTACAGCTGCACATCCGAGTTGTGATGCGTGAGTCATGCGGGAAATGAGTGAGTCATAAGTGTTGCTCTAATGCGTGAAAAAAGTCAATATTTATCCTAACAGTTGGTAAGATGATCTGATTCAAGTGCTTTTGACTTTGAAGTATTGTTATGAAATCAAATAGGCCTTTACCATAATATTGACATAAGGTAATCATCAGCCAAGGCTGAAGAGCTCAGAGAGTTTTGATTGCTTTATCATTATTGGCAAAATACAGAAAGTACAATTGACTCTGCTCTCTCTCTACAGTTGTACTAACATACATAGTAATGGGTAACAATAACTGTAATCCGTTTTTAATGAGATACAACTACAATATTTTTATACATTTAGAGTTGTCTTTTCCTAAATAAAAAGGACAATTTTCAAATGGGCACTCATGCGTCTAATCAATGTTGATACTCATCTATTTTTTAGAATTAGCTAAAATAGCAGAAAGACAGTTTTAGTATAACAGATTAGCTGTTTAGAAAACTAGTCAAAAGGTATTACTTTACTTAGCTTACTGCTCCATAAGCATCTATTAAGGGGTGCCAAAATATAAAACATTCATTTATCACATGTCTTTATAGCAACTTACATTTGAGGGCTACTATGAATACACAATAGCCATCTTAGTTTACAGATTACAAGGTTTATAGTTTACAGGCTGGAAAGCTGCTACATTTATTAGCTTAACCACAAAAACTTTGTATAGTATAGGAGCTATGATTTTATTATATATGGGTTGTCACAATGCTGTGTGTTTAAATTTTATTAAACAAAATCCATTACACTACGTGTGCATTATTTTTTTATCCAGGGTTGCTATTTTCATAGCTATGTACTAAGTATAAACAGGCGTAAATGATATATTGTTTTATAAAATTAAAAATGCAATTCTATAGCAAACAAATTTATAAATGTTCTCATATTTTATCCATGCAATATATTTACTTATACAGTATACCATTGAATTATCAATTGAATTACATGTATATGAATTTACATACGAAAATGTGGGTTGTTCTTTCCTAAAGTAGACAACTCCACAGTAAACAAACACGTTAGAACTTGCTATATTTGATTCGAAAAAAACGTAGTTTCAAGTTCTCAACTTTTAGACTCACTGTGATAAATCTAAAACCAAAGTACTCATATGAGTTGAAACCTAGGCTATTCAACTTTTATTTTTCAAGAACGGAAGACAAATCGTATACACGAACCAGCCCTCTTGAGATTGTAAGTTCCATACCACAACACAAATGTTATGCATCAGTAATCTGTCGATGAAAATTTTTTAGTGAGCTCACAAATTAGCGCTAAAAATCTTCAATTGCAAAATAGATTTATACAGTATTCGTTATAGCGTCTGAGTAAGAATGATTATGAAACTAACTACTGATCATATCGTTGCTCAACCTTCCATGAATGATACAGCAATGGCCGGTTTTCTTTTAATAAACTCTAAGCTACAACCGTGCTAGATTTCTTTAAAATTTTGTTGAGTTTAAGCTCTTTTTGCAATAGTTGTAATCTGTGACAGCTGTAAAACCGACCCTCTAGGTAACTTAATACCATCGCTATAAAATACGTTTTAGTTTCAACACTGAATCTAAAAACACTGTAACCTTTATGAATTATGTGTTACATCATAAAACTATAATTAATTATATTTTTTAATATGAATTTCTATTGATTATAATAGAAGGGTATATAGCGTTTGTGTGCATCCTTACCTTCATCATACCACATTCTTGATTAAAACTGCGCTTATAACTACGTAAAACATATATTTTCATTTGGTTGTAATTCAAGTATAATATCACACTGAAATAGTCTGTTGACAAAAACAAGTAAGTCACTGAGAACATAATCAAAGTTTTCCTATTTGTAGGGGAAGTGGGGGTATAACGGGATATTGAGGTAAAATGGGATAGGGCAATATTTTGTATATAGGAAGGAGGTAGCAACTCCAAATTCACAGAGAGGGAAAGCCAATGATCTATGCTCACTGAATGTCAAGGTCATATTTCATTTTCTCATGATCAGAAAATTTGAGGTAAGTTTTTCATATTTTTCAAAGTTTCTTGCAAAAACCAAAGGTCATGTGACTTGTCATTGAATCTCAAATTGTCTGTTTTATAATCTGTAATAACCTACACAACCTTTTTGATGTTTAAGCTGCAGATGGCATAGGATTTAAAAATGATTTATTCATTCACTTTCTTTTTACACATGAAATTTATAGGCTAAGAGTATTGGGTAAAATGGGATACCATGTATCCCATTTTACCCAATGCTATCCCATTTTACCTCAAGCTGTAAAACCTCATTTCTTTACACTTTCTAGGTGCCATTATGCCACGGAATTATGTAAGAAAGACCAACAGGCAGTCATGGGATAAGGATTCTATGCTTAAAGCAATAGCTGATGTAAAGGAAGGCAAATGTGGATACCTGAGTGCAGCAAAGAAGTTCGATGTTCCAAAGAGCACATTAGAGCGCCGGTGTAAGGATGGCAACAAACTATTCCAAGGAACCAGTAAAGGACTGGGTAGTAGACAAACTACATTTACAATTGATCAAGAGGCGGAGCTTGTAGTCTATGTCAAGTCCATGGATGGTATGTTGTATGGTCTAACTACAACTGGGCTGCGTAGTTTAGCGTATCAATATGCTGAGAGCAACGACATTCACCATCCATTCAACCATGAGTCAAAACAGGCTGGTTGGGATTGGATGAGAAGTTTCATGAGTAGGCATAACTTGTCACTGAGAAGCCCTGAGGCTACCTCCGCAGCACGAGCCCGAGGTTTCAACAGGCAATCTGTATCTTCATTCTTTGACCTCCTGGAGAGTATTCAGGATGCTAAAAAATTTCCACCAAGTAGGATATTTAATGTGGATGAGACAGGTGTTACTACAGTGCAGGCCAAAACCTCTAAAGTGGTTTCTCTTCGCGGAAAAAAACAGGTGGGCTCCCTGACATCAGCTGAACGGGGTACCTTGAGCACTGCAGTAATGTGTATGAATGCAGCTGGAATGTTTGTCCCTCCCATGATAATTTTTCCTCATGTTCGCATGAAGCCTCATTTCAAGTTAGGGGCCCCGCCAGATTCCCTTTGTGTCACACACCCTTCTGGATGGATGCAAAGCCAACTGTTTGAAATGTGGTTTGACCACTTTCTCAAACACACTGGGTCTACCTTGAGCAACCCAGCTCTGCTGATACTTGATGGCCACAAAACTCACACACAGAATATCCCTGTGATACAAAAGGCAAAAGACAACGGAGTTACCATATTATGCTTGCCACCACACTGTAGCCACCGCATGCAGCCCCTGGATGTGTCTGTGATGGGTCCACTCAGCACCTACTATGCTAAGAAAGTTGAGATATGGCTTCGAAATAATCCCGGCCATGTAGTGTCATTGGACCAAGTAGCAACCTTATTTGGTAAGTCCTATATCAAAGCGTCAGTTCCAGCAAATGCCTTAGGCGGATTTAGGAAGAGTGGAATTTTCCCAACAGACCGTGGGGTTTTTACTGATGACATGTTTGAGGCAGCAGCACCTACTGACAATACAGAAGCGGATGAAAATCTTCAAGGTAATAATCCTATTCCTTCACCTGTTCTAAGCGAACCATCAACATCTGCCATAACTACTGAAGGCACATCTTCTCACAAAAGTCCAGAAGAAATAGCACCCTTTCCTAAGAAATCAACTGACACACTCAAAAAACGTAAAACTAACAGAGGGAGAACCGCTATACTAACTAATGAAGTTTATTTAACTCATTTGGCAGAGAAACCCTCAACAAGTGGTCATATAACATCTAAAAAGAAAAGAACTAAACAGGCTAAGAGAAGGAAGACTCCTACACCAGTAAGTAGCGACAACGACGACGGAGATGTTAGCTGTCTATACTGCAATGATTCCTACTGGAAAGGTAACGCTGACAGTGGATGGGTAAAATGCAGGCATTGTAGTAGCTGGGCTCACGAGCTTTGTGCTGGCCTTGATGATGAGGATGATGACTTTATGTGTGAACTATGCAAATGATTGGGCTCACAATATATTATTTCTAAAGCTATGTAATTTACTTGGTTCTTTTTGAATTATTAGAAGGAATAATACTTAATAAAAGCATGATTTCGAATTATCCATATTTTTCTACTGATATTAGTGTAGCGTACCGTTTTACCCACACTGTTGGGGTAAAACGGGAAATTGGATTAATTTATAAAACCCCAAAAATTTTCAATATCATAATAAACAACTGCAATGAGGCTTTGAGTATATAAAATAGACATAGACCAGCTTGCATTAAAACATCTATTACTTGTCTCAGGATACGAAAAAGTGAAAATTTTGTGTGTTTATATTAAGTATCCCGTTATACCCCCACTTCCCCTACCCCAAAGCAGACACAATGTAAGCAACACGTTTCAAGCTAACATATTGAGAATTTTATTGGTGCATAACTATCAACTGAGGTGACACCTTGATTCTTGAATTTTTCCAATATATACAAAGAAATTACAAACCACATAAATATTTCGAGATGTTATTTTTCTGCAATTAAAGCAAAATGAGATTCAAACACTATAGACTACTAATTAAGCCTATAACTATTTAATTTTATGAAGGTTTTTGAAGACAAACAATTTGAGGTTGTCTTTACTGTGTTTCCATTATAATATGGTTGTTTTTGTTATACTAGTCATGTAAATACCATGGCTCATTTACTAAATAATTTTATTTCTGCAAGCCAACAACAACACTTACTAATATGACATATAACAAAGAGGCAGCGCTTTTTAAAGCAATCATTTACAGAGCCGCCCGAACATTCATGAGGTTTGAATCATTTATTTTGGTTTAAAGGAGAAAATCATAAAAATAGCATCTCACTGTTATTGGCTAATAAATTTGTTTTTTTATTTTAATGTACTTCAAAAGCTTTTATTTTTAATGTCCTAATGCAGGATTAATTTGTTGCTATTTGCTACATAATTAGAACTTCACACAAGTGACAAATACTGTATTTTTTATAACAATAAGATGCTTAAGATGCTAGCCCGAGTTTAATATAAGTATATATATATATATGTAAGATTATATAGTTTCATAATATATTACATATAATAATGGTATGGATATGGTCAGTGATGTAGTGCTAATCTTTTTTTAACCATAACTCTAAAGTTGAGATAAGCGGATGTGGGCGACCAAGAGTCGCAGCGCGACTCCACAGCCACGTAGTGGCAGTTGGAACAGCTGGTGGCCTGGGGGGGGGGTCGCTGTAAGCTCCCCAGTGGGGTCCGGGGCGAAGCCCTGGATGCCAAAGCCTACAGAGCATTAAAATCATGTATATGATATGAGAAATGAGCACATCTGTAGTAATAATTAAATTGAGAAAATAATATCGAAATAGAGCTATAATATACCTCGCGAATTGGTGTCTAAAATTTTTTAACCCTACCTATAGTTATACTTAAAAAACACACAAATTTTCTAACCATAGCTTAGTTAGAGAGAGTTAAGGTAGCACTACATCACTGGATATGGTGATAATATAAATCCTTATTTAGTAGTGTGATATTTTGCTAATTTGGGGTCTAAACTTTGGGAGCATGCTAGATTGACAGAGTTGTGAGCTCATGCTAGATTGACAGAGTTATGAGCTCATGCTGGATTGACAGAGTTGCGAGCATGCTGGATTGACAGAGTTGGGAGCATGCTGGATTGACAGAGTTGGGAGCATACTGGATTGACAGAGATGGGAGCATGCTGGATTGACAGAGTTGGGAGCATGCTGGATTGACAGAGTTGGGAGCATGCTGGATTGACAGAGTTGGAAGCATGCTGGATTGACAGAGTTGGGAGCATGCTGGATTGACAGAGTTGTGAGCTCATGCTAGATTGACAGAGTTATGAGCTCATGCTGGATTAACAGAGTTGCGAGCATGCTGGATTGACAGAGTTGGGAGCATGCTGGATTGACAGAGTTGGGAGCATACTGGATTGACAGAGATGGGAGCATGCTGGATTGACAGAGTTGGGAGCATGCTGGATTGACAGAGTTGGGAGCATGCTGGATTGACAGAGTTGTGAGCATGCTGGATTGACAGAGTTGGGAGCATGCTGGATTGACAGAGTTGGGAGCATACTGGATTGACAGAGATGGGAGCATGCTGGATTGACAGAGTTGGGAGCATGCTGGATTGACAGAGTTGGGAGCATGCTGGATTGACAGAGTTGTGAGCATGCTGGATTGACAGAGTTGGGAGCATGCTGGATTGACAGAGTTGTGAGCTCATGCTAGATTGACAGAGTTATGAGCTCATGCTGGATTAACAGAGTTGCGAGCATGCTGGATTGACAGAGTTGGGAGCATGCTGGATTGACAGAGTTGTGAGCTCATGCTAGATTGACAGAGTTATGAGCTCATGCTGGATTAACAGAGTTGCGAGCATGCTGGATTGACAGAGTTGGGAGCATGCTGGATTGACAGAGTTGGGAGCATACTGGATTGACAGAGATGGGAGCATGCTGGATTGACAGAGTTGGGAGCATGCTGGATTGACAGAGTTGGGAGCATGCTGGATTGACAGAGTTGTGAGCATGCTGGATTGACAGAGTTGGAAGCATGCTGGATTGACAGAGTTGGAAGCATGCTGGATTGACAGAGTTGGGAGCATGCTGGATTGACAGAGTTGGGAGCATGCTGGATTGACAGAGTTGGAAGCATGCTGGATTGACAGGAGTTGTGAGCGTGCTGGATTGACAGAGTTGAACCAAGTTCTAGCGATACAAAAGAAGCCTTTAGAATTATTTCTCGCATGAAAAACAATGAATCTGCGTCTGCAAAATTTTGCTATTTTCTGCCAATTGGAATATTATTTGAATATCATCTTTGGATGCATTTTACTAAAAATTACACATGTGATAAATTGAGAGATATGATTATTGACTATAAAAATCACACGAAGTTAAAGTACTTCAATGCTTTACATATAAACAAATTAAAGACAGAGGGCAGAGTTCAATGTTGTATTCAGCTACGACACTGTATAATAAGGTAATGAATATCTTGAAGATTTGGCTCCAGATGCTTTGAAGATGTTGAAGATGGAATGTTACAGTTTGAATGGAGTTGATGGGATGAATACATAGGAGTGGTGTATTTTCTAGCATTTTTAAGTGCTACTGGGCTGCCTTGTCTCTAGTTTTCAACTATCTGGCAATTATATTTGGTAATATTATGTTTGTTTTTATATTTTGATGTATTATCTTATTATAACATAATAAACTCACACAAACACGGGCGTGCGCGCACACACAGGTCAAGCCACTAAAAGTAGTTCAGGGGTTTCAGTTAGAATATGAGTGGTATACTTTTAGAGCAGCTGCTGACCCTTTGGTGCTGACCAATAACACATTGAACAACACGCATGAAGGGCTAGCAAATAAGATAGATCATTTTATTATTGAAGCACCAGGCTGTTTGCTTTGTCTCTTGTTCTTGCAAAAGTTTGTTCATGCAAGAAATTAATTTTATAATTATGATGTGATCTATTTAGAGTTTCCATATCAGGAGTTGTGTTACCTTTACTAAATACTAAATGGAAAATGAAAAAATGCTTCAACACTCTGGGTATCATCAGTGAATATTATGGCGATGTGTTAAACATTCACAAAGTCATTAAGTTTTTCTTCAAATATTGTTAATACAACTAAAAAAAGAATTATAATATAGTCTTATGAGCTAAAAAATATAAATATTATTTATATGCTAAGTAGTATTGGTTATCAGCATTGGGATATCTAACACAGTCTAGTAGTCATGATAAACTTAACTAGCTAAAGTTGTCTGCAGACAACAATCCTAATTTATTCAGCATTTCGCTATATGCAATATCTAAGGACCTGTATATGCCATATCTAGAAAAATTTTATATCTAAGTAAACCTAAATATATTTAATATCTCTATGTATGCAATATCTAAACATGCACTATATTTAATTGTATGCGATATCTAAATTAACAGAGGGACATTCTCAAGATGGATGACGTTTCTACTAAGAAGGATTACCTTGAACGGAAGTTAAACAGGGTAGGTCTTTTGTGTCTTGTGTTTCGAACATACGTACTTGAGTATGACATGCTTTTTGTTTCATAATGACAATCAAGGTTATATTATACTCCGATAGGAGGTTACTAACTTGGCACGTCTGAGAGAGTCATTAACGAAAAGCTCAGAACAGACGGGCTCCATGTTAAAAGTACTAGATAAGTTTCAAGAACGGCTACACAAGCTAGAGGTTACGATACAGCCTGTCTATGTGCAAACTCGGAGCTACCAAATCAGACAGGAAAGTTCGTATCGAATTCTAAAGATATTGCAATATTTTGGTTAAACTATTAGATTTATGACCACTTAGTTTTCATTTTATATGTTCATTTATATGTTCTTGTTTTTTATGTTTTATCCAAATTGATTCTTCAATTTTGTAGCAGTACCCATTTTCCAATCAGGCTAAACAGAAACATATATCTTATCAGCATTCAATCAATTGCACACAATTCGGAACCTAAAACTTTTGGTTTTTAAATTTTTATTTATTATTTTGTTATGGTAGTTCTTGAGAAGATTTCCACCAAAAGTAAATGTTGATATTTCTGAAATTGTATTTCTCCAGACTTAGACAAGACCTTGACCTCTATAGATAAAGTGATTGGCTACTACAGTGTTGCCACGGATATGGAGGAGATAATTACCAGTGGACAGTAAGTGTCAATTATATGTTGTGTCAGCATTCATGTATTTGTATGTATATCACATCCGACTCACAGTTGTTTCCTCAAGCCCTGACGCTGTTTTATTTTTATTGTAGTGTGACTAAAGATGCTCGCCAGTACATGAACGCAATGATAAAGTTGAAGGCTGCCATAGATTATTTTGGTCAGCACCATCGTGGCAGCCCGGAATATTCTGCAGTTGTAAGTACTTGTATACAGTATGCGAGTATTTGCACTAATATACTAAATACTAACATCCATGTTTTTATGCTTGAATATATCAGCTCACCCTAAAGTGTCACCTTCTAGTCATTTGCTCATCTCCTACATCACTTCAAATTGTAGTAAAGTGCTTTTGTTATCCTATCACTCTCCTCTGCGGTTGAAAAGCAAAGCGATTTGTTCCAATATAGTTTATGTTTAGTCAAACCTTAATATGAAGTTTATCTTTTCCAATTTTTGCTTTATGTGTCAAAACTTGTATGTTGGACTAAATATTAAAAAGATATATTGCATTTTGTTAAATTTGTTGTAGAGCTCTGTAAACAATAGTATATACTTCAAGCAATTACGTACAGCATTACCACAAATACATTTGATAAAATTATGTCAAAAGCTAAATTTTAAAATTGAAAGTGCAAGTAAAACTTAAATCAAGGAAGCATAATCAGTAAACAGTAGTTATAGCTACTTTACCTTAGAGAAGTATGTCTTACCCTATGTAGGTTTGACATTTGATTGGTTTGGTGATAGAACTAGTGATAAAATAACATAACGTAATTTACTCTAAATTATACTAAAGATGATTCATTAACTTATTCTATATATTTTTCATTATTGTTACATTTTATTTTTAATTTTGTTCGCCTTTATGTTTTCAAGAAATTTTGGATTTCATGTTTTGGAAATTAATTTTTCAAATTTTATGTCATATGCCAAACAATGTACAGGTAATCTTCAGTGAATGTTTGACTATAATAATGATAGCAACAGTAATTCACAATAATGATAATAATTAGTAGTAATAATAATTGTAATGAATAAGTATGAAGGGTTGTGGAAGACTAATATTGATATAGCTTGTGTTGGGTTATAGTTGAAACTCTCTGAGCAGTAATTAAATCTCTGTCTAGATGAGATGGGAGCTGGAGAGAAGAACTTTCAAAACTCACCTCTTTTTCATGAGTCCCATAAAATCCTAAAATATAATTTATATACGCGTCGGATGTACCTCAGTAACATTTATTTACGAATCTAATTATATAAAGTAATTTGAACACTTGTGAGGAACTATTTTAATTCGCTTCTAACTTGAACCCTGACCTCTGCTTGGTTACGACAATGCTTTGGTGATCTCTAGAATGTTGCTAAAACTAGAAACATGCTAAACTAACAAAAATCTGTTAGTTTAGCATGTTTTATCGAAACAATAGCGACCGATAACTTCATGCCTAAACCTAAACAACACATTCTTACTATGTAGAATAGTTCTAATTTCTCTGATTTCACGGTTTTAGTCTTTTGGCAACTCTTACAATCACAAACAAGACAGTTTACTCTGCTCTAATTTATTACACAGAACACACTTTATCAGAAAGGGAAGAAAGCCATCGAGAGGGAGTTCCAGGTGCTCCTGACGCAGTACTCAAAGCCACTCCTACCCATACAATTGGCCAATCTAATTGGATTAAATGAGGATGCAGGTTTGAATCACACACTTTGCTATAACCAAATGTTAAGACTTTTTTATCACCTCTGGCGAGAAATCTGTATACCTACTCAACATTAAAATACTCTGTATTATTGCCTAGCATGTCAAAGCATTCGGTAGACACCTGCTCATCATGTCATCTATTCGTTGCGTTGCCATATTGCTTATCAAGAGGTACCCAGTGTTAGAACAGTTGGCTGTTGGAACAGTTGGCTGCCTAAGTACTTAGTTAGCACAAACATAATCTTAATTTGGTTTTAGTTGCAAGCTAAGAGATGGTCATTGACTTCTTCAAAAAGTGTCTTGAAGTTTTTTTTCTTGAATGTGACATCGATTACGAGCTTTGTTATTTGAAAAAGCATTGGAAATTTCTGTATTTCATCTGGCTATTTTATATTGTCCGTTTTTGAGCAGCAGAGTTTGACCTGCATCCCATGGACAAGTTGGAGTACATGCCAGAGTCGGTCCGGGAGCAGCTGGAAGAAATCTCTTCTTGGCTTGTGAGGAACCTCAGCACTACAGACTTCATGATCAACTATGCCCAGACAAGGGCCTCACGCCTCACCAAATCACTTCAAGGGTGAATTACCTTCTTACCATGGAAACCATTAATATACTTCTGTCCCTCTTTACGTAATATCCTTACCAGTCTTGTTGGAGCTCTTAGAGAATATACATATGGCTGGTTATCTGCTATAGGTTGATAGACCAGCAAAAGTCATCAAGTGGAGACAGCATTGTGTCTGCTTCTCCAAGCACAATCACTAACATCAACAGAGCCAAGAAGGCTAAGGGGGCCAAAGGGTGAGGCACAGGCTATATTGATTTCTACATGCAATCAAATCTAGCTTCACTATCAACTCTTCATACAAATTATGTATCTTACGGGGTAGAATTTAGCCAAGAAGAGTTTTGACATACGCGTCCTCCTAGGTTCCAACGAGCTACACATGCGGATTCATTAGGTTCCATTGTGTTCGGCACATTCTATGGTATTAGCTCTTGGCCTAGTAGTGTGTTGTTTGCCCGGGGTGTTTTTACATTAGGGATCTCCATCAGGGCCAATTCTATTAGTGGTGTTACTCACTTATCGGGTTTTGAGAAGTTGCTGAAAATAATAAGTCATATATTGTGACAATTATTTTTCTGTTTATAAGTTATAAAACATAAACCAAAGTCATTGAAAATAACCTTCAACACCATCGACCAATATGCAACCAGTGCTGGTGGTACACAAAATGGCGACTTTGTATCAAGCAATGACCAAGCATCGACATTTTTGATTGGGCATGGAGCCATTAACGTATTGGCATGATGCGTCGTGCCAAACATTATTTCCTTAAAATATTAGCCGAGTGGAAGTATCATAGGTTTTTGGACTGGGATACTGATAAAGTAAACACTCAACTTACATGTATAGTGTAGCACTAACAGAGTTAATTGCAGTTTGGAAATATTTGCTCTAAGTGAGATGGTTTTAATATACAGAGCAACTCTTGGAATTAATTAGGTTCATATGTTGAGGTTTGACAGGACTTTAAAGTCCCATCATAATAACATGTGTAGTAGTCCAAGTTACATCTATACCTGTGTGGTTTACCAGGTTTACAAATTGCTTTAAAAACAACATAGAATAATACAGTTTTGGTATTAGGTTTTTATTTAATAGAAGGAAAAACTTCATAAATTTACAAAGGTTCTTCTGCTTTTGTATGTGAACAGTAATTTAATACTTTTGACCAGTTTGAGCATATTTTATGTGAAATTTGTTGTAGAATTGAGGCTTCATTAAAAAACTGGTCGGTTTTTAAGATGACTATATTTTACGCGTCGATATTTTGCAGACTGCTTAAGAGAGCTCTCTTGAAGGGAACGGATACACCAGCAAAGAGGGAAGAAGAGCTCTTCATGGTTGAGACAGAGGGCTATATGAACTGTGTAACTGCTTTTCTTAAACTTATTCAGGTAGATAGTTGACTATTGTTTACATCTATTGAATAAGTCTATGACTTAATTTGAGTTTTCAAATTGATAAATTTCTAGGCATAGTTTTTTTTACATGCCCAAATATCTGTACAAGTAGGTCAGAAATATAGGTAAAGGTAAATAGTATATGCTTGAGACAAACTATGGAAATTTGAAACCAATTTTAGTACAAACTTAAATGCTTCTGTATATATACACGCAACTTTCAGGAACAGAAAAGCAAGTGAAGTGTAGTTGAAGTGTAAAGTTTATGTAGCTATGTGTTACGTATGGTAAAGGCTGTACATAAATTAGCATAGTAAATTGGTTGCACCAAATATTTATGGCATTTTCGTTGTTAAGTTTTCATTAGAATCATAAATTATTTGCTAAACACTCTTCAAAAATTTTGTAAAATGTCAAACGCATTTTAAAAGTGACCACAGCTACAAATTTCATTAGAATTGAATGTTGTTTATTCATCATAGCATAATTAGTTCAAAACTATCATATATAACGGTATGTCTTATTTTGTTATGCTTTAGATTGATAAATGTGCTATACTATTTGCTATACTACACTGATGTTATTACTAGTTAAAGTTAGTCAACAGTTAAAACTTTTTGCTACACAAACCTCTATTTAACCTTTTTGATTACTTCTATGGTGTCCTTTAGACGCGCCTAGAATAGCTCACCAAAACTTTGACTCAAATTGTTTGACATGTTCTTTCAGTTTCAAAGTGAGCTGACAAACTGCTTAATGCCTCATTGTCCTCATGTTGTTTGAGTGTGAGCCATTGACCGTATAAAACCTTACTAACATGATGTTGTTTCTGTTTGAGTGTGAGCCATGAACCGTATAAAACCTTACTAACATGATGTTGTTTCAGTTTGAGTGTGATCCATGAACAGTATAAAACCTTACTAACAGGATGCTCCAGTTTGAGTGTGATCCATGAACAGTATAAAACCTTGCTAACATGTTGTTTCAGTTTGAATGTGAACCATGAACAGTATAAAACCTTACTAACAGGATGTTGTTTCAGTTTGAGTGGGAACCATGAACAGTATAAAACCTTACTAACAGGATGCTCCAGTTTGAGTGGGAGTCATGAACAGTATAAAACCTTACTAATAGGATGCTCCAGTTTGAGTGTGAACCACGAACAGTATAAAACCTTACTAACAGGATGTTGTTTCAGTTTGAGTGTGAGCCATGAACAGTATAAAACCTTACTAACATGACGTTGTTTCAGTTTGACTGTGATCCATGAACAGTATAAAACCTTACTAACAGGATGCTCCAGTTTGAGTGGGAGTCATGAACAGTATAAAACCTTACTAACAGGATGTTGTTTCAGTTTGAATGTGAGCCATGAACAGTATAAAACCTTACTGTTGTATTGTTTTAGCTTGAGAGTGAGCTAATGAACAGTATCATACCGCAGAAGCATCAGAGGAAAGTGTTTGAAATAATGATTCAGCCGTGTCTTGACCTGCTTGTCAAGGAGGGTGAGAAGCTAGGAGAGAGCGTCCTCAAGGCGGCTGAACAGTACAGCTTCAAAGAAGTACCACTTCTTTTTCCTCTAGTCAAACACCTACGAGCTCTCAAACCTGAGTTTGATGTGAAGCTGGAAGGTTGTCAACCTATCAACAGGTCAAAGTTCGCTGCCCTTATTAATAACCTAGATAATATGGTAGGTTTATTGGTTAGCACTCTGAATTGCCGGCAGCAAGCCAGTGATTCAAGCCTCATGGGATGTCAAAAAGGGCATCCGATCCTAAATTGCTCCTGTGCCTCCATATGGTGTTGAAACATTTCGACTTTAATGCAAAAGTGGCTTTACCCCAGAGCAGTAACAACATATCTATTTATCGGTATTAATACAATATGCAAAAGTACAAATCAGGGTGTTGTCTGTTCCGTAGTCATGTCAGTCTAATCAACCGTCTCGATCTATAAAAGTCAGAGTTTTTTCAAAAGGAGCTCTTTAAAAAATGCTATCAAAGTACAGACTTTTATAATTCTCTTATTGATACGTAGGGAAAGTGGGGCAAGTTGATATTTAATGTGTTTTATAAAACTCATTTATATGATCATGTTATGTGTATTTGACTCAATTTAAACTAAAAACTTCCTATAGCTTAATCTCTCCTACTATCAGCCACTTCTGATACAAATCGGTCTTTAGTTCCAACTGAACAAAAAATTTGCAGATAGTCAAAATTACACTTTTGGTGAACATGTGAAGCTAATCCCATTTAGGTGGTGATATTTGGGTGATGGGCCATTACTTTGTCTATCTAGTTTAACTGAAGGTGTATATTTATATTGTGACATCATAAGCTCTCCGTTAGTTTGACACAGATCTATTAACTATACTATATATTAGTATAGTTAATAAGTCTATGGTTTGACATATCCCACCCTTAGTCCTCTCCATCATGACAAAGGACGATTTTGCAATTAACACTATTGGAGGACTTTTGATCATATTGACTATTTCACCATAGTTAATGATTTTTATACGAAGGCTCATAAGCTACACGTGTATTTGTTAAAAGTCTATATAATAGAGTGGTATTTCCATCAACTTCAATCACTCATTATAGTAGTAATAATCTTCATTCAGTTGTACCTCAGTTCTTTTTGAGTTGTTAATGATAGTTATAAACAGAAAATCATATGGGACTCTTGTTGAGATAAGAGAAAGAAATGCATGGAATGGTGATCATTTATGCCTTACTGAGGTTCAAACATGTTTATATACAAAAATAAGGGGCCATTTTTTATTTTGGAGCTCGTCGCTGGTTTTAATTTTTTCTATTTATGACCTACCATTAATTCCAGTTGGAGATTATAATAGACTCCATCACCCTAACAAGTTAGCTTTTATTACTCGTGAGTGCCTCATGTGTGCCTAGACATTTATTATACATGCAGTCTGTTTTTCTTCAAAAGAGTATGCATTGTATATTTATAGTGTACATATTTTATAGTGTCTATTTATATTGTTTTGACCTAAAGGAAATGAGAAATCAGTTTACAGGAAAATAATTGCTTAAAAAACTGTACTTTTTGCTGTAGGGAAACACAGTACTAAACCGGTTCATAGAAAGCATTAGAAATGATCCAGATAAATCATCGAACATGCCAGTAGACGGGACAGTGCATGAACTCACTCGTAATGTAAGTTATTCAGGCTAGATCATTTAGACACAGAAAATGTTCACCACCTTACTAGTATAAAGTAATAAGGATTGTTCATAACCTTACTAGTAATAAGGAATGTTCATCACCTTACTAGTATAAAGTAATAAGGAATGTTCATCACCTTACTAGTATATAGTAATAAGGAATGTTTATCACCTTACTAGTATAAAGTAATAAGGAATGTTCATCACCTTACTAGTATAAAGTAATAAGGAATGTTTATCACCTTACTAGTATAAAGTAATAAGGAATGTTCATCACCTTACTAGTATAAAGTAATAAGGAATGTTCATCACCTTACTAGTATGAAGTAATAAGGAATGTTTATCACCTTACTAGTATAAAGTAATAAGGAATGTTCATCACCTTACTAGTATAAAGTAATAAGGAATGTTTATCACGTTACTAGTATAAAATAGTAAGGAATGTTCATCACCCTACTAGTATAAAGTAATAAGGATTGTTCATAGCCTTACTAGTAATAAGGAATGTTCATCACCTTACTAGTATAAAGTAATAAGGAATGTTCATCACCTTACTAGTATAAAGTAATAAGGAATGTTTATCACGTTACTACTATAAAATAGTAAGGAATGTTCATCACCCTACTAGTATAAAGTAATAAGGAATGTTCATCACCTAACTAGTATAAAGTAATAAGGATTGTTCATAGCCTTACTAGTAATAAGGAATGTTCATCACCTTACTAGTATAAAGTAATAAGGAATGTTCATCACCTTACTAGTATAAAGTAATAAGGAATGTTCATTACCTTACTAGTATAAAGTAATAAGGAATGTTTATCACCTTACTAGTGTAAAGTAATAAGGATTGTTCATAGCCTTACTAGTAATAAGGAATGTTCATCACCTTACTAGTATAAAGTAATAAGGAATGTTCATCACCTTACTAGTATAAAGTAATAAGGAATGTTTATCACGTTACTACTATAAAATAGTAAGGAATGTTCATCACCCTACTAGTATAAAGTAATAAGGATTGTTCATAGCCTTACTAGTAATAAGGAATGTTCATCACCTTACTAGTATAAAGTAATAAGGAATGTTCATCACCTTACTAGTATAAAGTAATAAGGAATGTTTATCACGTTACTACTATAAAATAGTAAGGAATGTTCATCACCCTACTAGTATAAAGTAATAAGGAATGTTCATCACCTAACTAGTATAAAGTAATAAGGATTGTTCATAGCCTTACTAGTAATAAGGAATGTTCATCACCTTACTAGTATAAAGTAATAAGGAATGTTCATCACCTTACTAGTATAAAGTAATAAGGAATGTTCATTACCTTACTAGTATAAAGTAATAAGGAATGTTTATCACCTTACTAGTATAAAGTAATAAGGAATGTTCATCACCTTACTAGTATATAGTAATAAGGAATGTTCATCACCTTACTAGTATAAAGTAATAAGGAATGTTTATCACCTTACTAGTATAAAATAGTAAGGAATGTTCATCACCCTACTAGTATAAAGTAATAAGGATTGTTCATAACCTTACTAGTATAAAGTAATAAGAATTGTTCATAACCTTACTAGTAATAAGGAATGTTCACCACCTTACTAGTATAAAGTAATAAGGATTGTTCATAACCTTACTAGTAATAAGGAATGTTCACCACCTTACTAGTATAAAGTAATAAGGATTGTTCATAACCTTACTAGTAATAAGGAATGTTCACCACCTTACTAGTATAAAGTAATAAGGATTGTTCATAACCTTACTAGTAATAAGGAATGTTCATCACCTTACTAGTATAAAGTAATAAGGAATGTTTATCACCTTACTAGTATAAAGTAATAAGGAATGTTCATCACCCTACTAGTATAAAGTAATAAGGAATGTTCATCACCTTACTAGTATAAAGTAATAAGGATTGTTCATAACCTTACTAGTAATAAGGAATGTTCACCACCTTACTAGTATAAAGTAATAAGGATTGTTCATAACCTTACTAGTAATAAGGAATGTTCATCACCTTACTAGTATAAAGTAATAAGGAATGTTCATCACCTAACTAGTATAAAGTAATAAGGAATGTTCATCACCTTACTAGTATATAGTAATAAGGAATGTTCATCACCTTACTAGTATAAAGTAATAAGGAATGTTTATCACCTTACTAGTATAAAATAGTAAGGAATGTTCATCACCTAACTAGTATATAGTAATAAGGAATGTTTATCACCTTACTAGTATAAAGTAATAAGGAATGTTTATCATTTTACTAGTATAAAATAGTAAGGGATGTTCATCACCCTAATAGTATAAAGTAATAAGGAATGTTTATCACCTTACTAGTATAAAATAGTAAGGGATGTTCATCACCCTACTAGTATAAAGTAATAAGGAATGTTCATCACCTTACTAGTATATAGTAATAAGGAATGTTCATCACCTTACTAGTATAAAGTAATAAGGAATGTTTATCACCTTACTAGTATAAAGTAATAAGGGATGTTCATCACCCTACTAGTATAAAGTAATAAGGATTGTTCATCACCTTACTAGTATATAGTAATAAGGAATGTTCATCACCTTACTAGTATAAAGTAATAAGGAATGTTCATCACCCTACTAGTATAAAGTAATAAGGAATGTTCATCACCTAACTAGTATAAAGTAATAAGGATTGTTCATAACCTTACTAGTAATAAGGAATGTTCATCACCTTACTAGTATAAAGTAATAAGGAATGTTCATCACCTAACTAGTATAAAGTAATAAGGAATGTTTATCACCTTACTAGTGTAAAGTAATAAGGAATGTTCATCACCGTACTAGTATAAAGTAATAAGGAATGTTCATCACCTTACTAGTATAAAGTAATAAGGATTGTTCATAACCTTACTAGTATAAAGTAATAAGGAATGTTCATCACCTTACTAGTATAAAGTAATAAGGAATGTTCATCACCTAACTAGTATAAAGTAATAAGGAATGTTCATCACATAACTAGTATAAAGTAATAAGGAATGTTCGTCACCTTACTAGTATATAGTAATAAGGATTGTTCATAACCTTACTAGTATAAAGTAATAAGGAATGTTCATCACCTTACTAGTATAAAGTAATAAGGAATGTTTATCACCTTACTAGTATAAAATAGTAAGGAATGTTCATCACCTTACTAGTATAAAGTAATAAGGAATGTTCATCACCTTACTAGTATAAAGTAATAAGGATTGTTCATCACCTTACTAGTATAAAGCAATAAGGAATGTTTATCACCTTACTAGTATAAAGTAATAAGGAATGTTCATCACCTTACTAGTATATAGTAATAAGGAATGTTTATCACCTTACTAGTATAAAGTAATAAGGAATGTTTATCACCTTACTAGTATAAAATAGTAAGGGATGTTCATCACCCTACTAGTATAAAGTAATAAGGAATGTTTATCACCTTACTAGTATAAAGTAATAAGGAATGTTCATCACCTTACTAGTATAAAGTAATAAGGATTGTTCATAACCTTACTAGTAATAAGGAATGTTCATCACCTTACTAGTATAAAGTAATAAGGAATGTTCATCACATAACTAGTATAAAGTAATAAGGAATGTTCATCACCTTACTAGTATATAGTAATAAGGATTGTTCATAACCTTACTAGTATAAAGTAATAAGGAATGTTCATCACCTTACTAGTATAAAGTAATAAGGAATGTTTATCACCTTACTAGTGTAAAGTAATAAGGAATGTTCATCACCGTACTAGTATAAAGTAATAAGGAATGTTCATCACCTTACTAGTATATAGTAATAAGGAATGTTTATCACCTTACTAGTATAAAGTAATAAGGAATGTTTATCACCTTACTAGTATAAAATAGTAAGGGATGTTCATCACCCTACTAGTATAAAGTAATAAGGAATGTTTATCACCTTACTAGTATAAAGTAATAAGGAATGTTCATCACCTTACTAGTATAAAGTAATAAGGATTGTTCATAACCTTACTAGTAATAAGGAATGTTCATCACCTTACTAGTATAAAGTAATAAGGAATGTTCATCACATAACTAGTATAAAGTAATAAGGAATGTTCATCACCTTACTAGTATATAGTAATAAGGATTGTTCATAACCTTACTAGTATAAAGTAATAAGGAATGTTCATCACCTTACTAGTATAAAGTAATAAGGAATGTTTATCACCTTACTAGTGTAAAGTAATAAGGAATGTTCATCACCGTACTAGTATAAAGTAATAAGGAATGTTCATCACCTTACTAGTATAAAGTAATAAGGATTGTTCATAACCTTACTAGTATAAAGTAATAAGGAATGTTCATCACCTTACTAGTATAAAGTAATAAGGAATGTTCATCACCTAACTAGTATAAAGTAATAAGGAATGTTTATCACCTTACTAGTATAAAGTAATAAGTAATGTTCATCACATAACTAGTATAAAGTAATAAGGAATGTTCATCACCTTACTAGTATATAGTAATAAGGATTGTTCATAACCTTACTAGTATAAAGTAATAAGGAATGTTCATCACCTTACTAGTATAAAGTAATAAGGAATGTTTATCACCTTACTAGTATAAAATAGTAAGGAATGTTCATCACCTTACTAGTATAAAGTAATAAGGAATGTTCATCACCTTACTAGTATAAAGTAATAAGGATTGTTCATCACCTTACTAGTATAAAGTAATAAGGAATGTTTATCACCTTACTAGTATAAAGTAATAAGGAATGTTCATCACCTTACTAGTATATAGTAATAAGGAATGTTTATCACCTTACTAGTATAAAGTAATAAGGAATGTTTATCACCTTACTAGTATAAAATAGTAAGGGATGTTCATCACCCTACTAGTATAAAGTAATAAGGAATGTTTATCACCTTACTAGTATAAAGTAATAAGGAATGTTCATCACCTTACTAGTATAAAGTAATAAGGATTGTTCATAACCTTACTAGTAATAAGGAATGTTCATCACCTTACTAGTATAAAATAATAAGGAATGTTTATCACCTTACTAGTATAAAGTAATAAGGAATGTTCATCACCTTACTAGTATATAGTAATAAGGAATGTTTATCACCTTACTAGTATAAAGTAATAAGGAATGTTTATCACCTTACTAGTATAAAATAGTAAGGGATGTTCATCACCCTACTAGTATAAAGTAATAAGGAATGTTTATCACCTTACTAGCATAAAATAGTAAGGGATGTTCATCACCCTACTAGTATAAAGTAATAAGGAATGTTCATCACCTTACTAGTATATAGTAATAAGGAATGTTCATCACCTTACTAGTATAAAGTAATAAGGAATGTTTATCACCTTACTAGTATAAAATAGTAAGGAATGTTCATCACCCTACTAGTATAAAGTAATAAGGAATGTTCATCACCTAACTAGTATAAAGTAATAAGGATTGTTCATAACCTTACTAGTAATAAGGAATGTTCATCACCTTACTAGTATAAAGTAATAAGGAATGTTCATCACCTAACTAGTATAAAGTAATAAGGAATGTTCATCACCTTACTAGTATATAGTAATAAGGAATGTTCATCACCTTACTAGTATAAAGTAATAAGGAATGTTTATCACCTTACTAGTATAAAATAGTAAGGAATGTTCATCACCTAACTAGTATAAAGTAATAAGGAATGTTCATCACCTTACTAGTATAAAGTAATAAGGAATGTTCATCACCTTACTAGTATAAAGTAATAAGGATTGTTCATCACCTTACTAGTATAAAGTAATAAGGAATGTTTATCACCTTACTAGTATAAAATAGTAAGGAATGTTCATCACCCTACTAGTATAAAGTAATAAGGATTGTTCATAACCTTACTAGTATAAAGTAATAAGGATTGTTCATAACCTTACTAGTAATAAGGAATGTTCACCACCTTACTAGTATAAAGTAATAAGGATTGTTCATAACCTTACTAGTAATAAGGAATGTTCACCACCTTACTAGTATAAAGTAATAAGGAATGTTCATCACCTTACTAGTATAAAGTAATAAGGAATGTTTATCACCTTACTAGTATAAAATAGTAAGGGATGTTCATCACCCTACTAGTATAAAGTAATAAGGATTGTTCATCACCTTACTAGTATAAAGTAATAAGGAGTGTTCATCACCTTACTAGTATAAAGTAATAAGGAATGTTTATCACCTTACTAGTATAAAGTAATAAGGATTGTTCATCACCCTACTAGTATAAAGTAATAAGGAATGTTCATCACCCTACTAGTATAAAGTAATAAGGAATGTTCATCACCTCACTAGTATAAAGTAATAAGGAGTGTTCATCACATCACTAGTATAAATTAATAAGGAATGTTCATTCATGCTGAAGTTCTTTTTGTTGTACAAATGAAAGTTTCACCACTATGACCACATGTTGATACTATTTTTAAGGCTGCTGTTTTTTTTAAGTTTCCATGTTATCTTTGGTTTAAATACTAAATTCTTTCAGTATATCTACTAATATCTGTAGTCCTTTGTCATATATTTTGAATGGTGTGTCCAACTGTGTCTATTGAGTTGCCACTTCTATCCCTAGACCATGTCTTTCATGACTACCCTCAAGGAGAATGCTGAAGTAGTTGGTGCTATGCTGCTAGTCTTAGGTATGTTATAATTTTAGTTTAATTGCTGTGTTCCTTCTGCGTGCGTAAGTTAATATACTTTCACATTCATTACTTTGTAAGATATTCAAGAATGGTCTCTCTTTAATTTAATGTCAATGTGATTGTTACAGATCCTATGTACAGAGAACAGAATGTCGATCATCTGATAGTCAAAGTAGCGGATTACATGAGTGAGTAACTTTTAATTTTGTTTCCTAAGTTGACCACTTCAGCTTCACTTCTGATTTCATAATAGTTGTTTCCTGTTCCAAGCATGTCTTGCCATGTTTTATTCTTTCCATTTACATATCATTCAAGGTCATAAGCGCAATCACTGAGCTTTAAGTTACTGTGTGAGTTGACATAGCACTCCTCAGTGCACTTTTTCATCTGGGTGGAAAGTCTGTTGATATACTTTGTGGTACAGTCCGATGATATACCTTATGGTAAAGTCTATTCATATACATTGTGGTACAGTCTGATGATATACCTGCGGTACAGTCTAAAGGTATATTTTATATTGGAAGACCTATTGTATAAGACCATACGGAATAATTTAATAAAAAGCTCACTGCATCCTTTACCATTCATCTAACGTTATTGCCCATAGCAAAAGTTCTATCTGCTCTTGGTCGGAACCTGAAGAACAAGTCGGGCACTTACCATGACCCTCACCTTGCAGCCATCTTCATGCTCAACAACTACAACTACATTCAGCAGAAGCTGCACAGGTGACCTGCTACGTTTTTTATTAGACCTGCCCAGGTGTATGTTATATTTTTCCTAGGTGTATGTTAGGTTATGCCCAAGAGTATGTTAGGTTATGACCAGGAGTATGTTAAGTTATGCCCAGGAGTATGTTAAGTTATGCCCAGGAGTATGTTAGGTTATGACCAGGAGTATGTTAAGTTATGCCCAGGAGTATGTTAAGTTATGCCTAGGAGTATGTTAAGTTATGCCTAGGAGTATGTTAAGTTATGCCCAGGAGTATGTTAAGTTATGCCCAGGAGTATGTTAAGTTATGCCCAGGAGTATGTTAGGTTATGCTTAAGTGTATGTTTGGTCATGCACAGATGTAGGTTATGTCATGTCCAGGTGTATGTTAGGTCATACGCTGGTATATATGCCATACGTGTGCGTTGAAATTGGAAAGGTTTAGGTGAGAAATGGATATTGACTTTGACAATTATGATGAAGTTTTATCAGGCCTCTAATAGTTTATTGGAGAGGAACAATACAGATTGGTGATAAATTAGCTGGAGAAGAAAATGGTTAGATAGTGTCAACATGTCAAAGCGTCAGATTCCCTTATGTACTTTATCTCCGTAGCTATCTAGGTTTATTTATAACAACGGTAAGTGAGATCTGATTGGTCAATTGTTATAGTCAGGAGTTGTTAGATGTCATCCACCGATATGATCCGGCAGTCGGCAACTTCTACGCCACTCAAATAGCGCAACAGAAGAATGCCTACTTTGAGAGTTTTACTCCCTTGCGAGAAATCCTTTCTGATGAGCGCTCAAAACATCGACTCCCAGGGGAGAAGGTATAGTGACTAACAACTGCTGTTGTGTATAAAATGATGCTGAGCCCTATTTGCAAAGCTCACAGGTGTTACCAAAGCTTCATATAGGCCAGCGTGTTTTTCTAATGCTTTCAAATCTTCAAAATTTACGATGGTTAACGTTAAAGCTCAGAATCTTACATCTTCGTTTTACTCTTAAAAGTGTAGCTCTGCCTTGACAGGTGTTGACAGGTGGCTTCAAATTTACTCTTAATCTTACAATTGTTAAAAATATTGACTCGGTTAAAGGTTGACTTGCAACAAAATTCACATTACAGTTATTTGGTATCAAAAGATTCACCATGTCTTACTCTGCTGTGTTGTCGGTGCAAAATATGTGGAAATGTGATTACAAGCTCTTAAAAGCTAAAAAACGAACAGTTAATCGCAGCCATCACAAAACGGCTGTAGATTAGAATCTCTTTCCAAAACGGCTCAAATGGGATGTAGTTGTACAAGATGGTTTCTGTTTATACTTTCATGCAACCTCATTCGTCGAAATATTTTCTCAAATATACTTCACGCATTCAATAAAACCATGTCTATTGTTCTTACGCGTCTATTTTATCGTCATTGTAATGCGGTCACTTTTAGCACTGATATCTTATAACTTACCGTAAAAATTCATTTAATTTTTTAACCTTAGCTCGAAGGAGTACATATCATTGTCTGATAATCATGACGAGCCTGTTGGTCACCTGTGATAATCGAAATCGAAAAGTGCTGCAGAAATTATTTGCGAAGTATTGGGTCACATGATCAGACTACGACTAGACGATTAGACCAAGTCGAAACAAAACTGTAAAGTAGCGAGCATCTATATTTGATACGGGGTTTTTCGGTAAAACCCGAAGTGTTTGTCATAAACTAGTGCTACAAGACGTTTTATATTGAGCCTTTTATTGGCCTTTCAATTCATGGGAGAACATCATGTGACAAAACAATAACCAAATTTAATGACAACATCAGAGAAATAAACTGATTCCAATCTACGGCAGCTTTTCATTTTTGAGCTTTTAAAAGCTTGTAATCACATTTCCACATATTTTGCATCTACAACACAGCAGAGTAAGACATGTGAATCTTTTGATACCAAACAACTATAATGTGAATTTTGTTGCAAGTCAACCTTTAAGCAAATTTCCCATTAGAAAATGCAAATGTATCCTACCATAGATCGCCCATATTTTACGATCGCATTCTGGAAGGAATATTGTATCAACCTTCACATAGTCCATATGCTTGTTCAACTCAAATTTATATTTTTGATTTTCAACCTTTTAGGTTTTCTTTTACGAATAAACTAAAAAAAAGCTCTGGTATTTTGTTCAGTATATTCACCATAAAAATGAAAGCTTATTTTTTGTAGCTTTCCGACAAAGAAAAACAAGCAATCAAGGATAAATTTACGGTAAGAAACATGTTCCAATTCTTTATTTCAAAGGTCCAATTTGTTTATAGACCACTATAGGTGCATTTACAATTTTAAAATTTTGCTCAAAATTGTCAATAGGTTACTCAGCTCAAATGATAAAGTAATTTATGGTATGACAGAAAATCCAGCACTGTTTGGTTGAAGTGAGAATGTCATTCAGGACAGACTGTGAGTGCCCAAACAGCAGTTGGGAAATCTTGCAAAAAGGTGAAATTTTTAGATAGTATGCATCATTTGATTTGCTTTGAAATTAGCTAATTTAAAATAGCAAATTAAAAGTGGTCATCTGAAAATTAACCAATTAAAAATAGGAAATTAGAAAGTTCCACTTGAAGGTAGCTAATCGGAAGTAGCTAATTGACAGCGGATAAGTTGTGAACGACGGGTGAATGACTTGGTATTTTTTGCATTGCTCAAAACATTTGTTTTATATCTAAACACGCATTTAGTTTATCTATAAAGTGAAGCAGAAAGCAAACAAGAGTATGACAGAAATTTACAATTAGTTTTCCCGAATTCTTGAGTTTAATAATGATTACAAGGTTTGTTTAAACAAGTTTGACAAGCTGCATTAACTGTATATATAGCTAAATACCATATTAGAAGTTGTCCACTCCCTTGTTAGTAATTAGTTTTTTCTATTGCTAATTAAGTATTTTGAGCAAGTTGTTGAATTTTCTCATTGTTCGCCATATTACAAGAAAAAAATAAATTTGCTTTGTGACAGAAAAAAGTAATCCCGTGACCAAACACGAGCGAAGCGATTGTTTGGGAGCTTTATGATAAATGCATGTGTGCACACAACTCTCGAAAATTATTAATGAACTGCCGTCCCAAACCCTTGTGCCCAAATCTCATCAACAAATTTAATCATTTTTCTATGGAGTTGTTTAAGTATAATAATGATACAAAACACATATAAACCTATTTAAATATGTTACCAAGTCTTTGAAATTTGTAGACAATATCCTAAAACTAACCCATCTGATCGGATTATACATAAATAGACAGATTAGTTTGGCCTAAAATCGCCATTAAAACTTGACAAGCCTTTTTTAATCAAAATTAAGGCCGGCCAACGAAACGCCGATAAGGCCGTGCGACAGAGAGTAGAACTATTAAGTCGTCCGCATTTCACGAGAAGAACGTGCACATTTCACCAGTCCATGGCATTGTTCAATTGCCGAAGGTTTTTGTAATTAACGTAGACGTACTGAAAAGTAATTGTTTCTTTTTTGCCGATTTCAAAGTAATTGACATTTTGGACACTTATAATGAGTACTTTGGTATTCCAACAGCTGATGTCCCAAGCAGTAAAAGTAAAAGAAATGATGATAATATTTTTCTAACGATTTTTATAAGATTATAACAATATTTAATTATAAGAATAATTATTCGATTTTATAAGATTATTATAAGATTTAATTATAAGAATAATCACACACCCGACTTAACCATGGTTTCTGTGATCATGACCCATTTCTTCACTTTGGTTACAGATCGCTGTCAAAACCATTCTGCATTCAACACAACCAACTTTCAAACTGTGTATATTACACAGCAGCTTGCCATTTTACTTTTAATATTGCATTTCTCCTATTGCAGGGGGAGAGATATAAACATATAATCTTTTCCTTTCATTATTGCTGTTTGTTGTACATAATAACACCCACACCCAGTACATTACAGCTACCATTGCAGTTATCCTATTGCATTGCAGTGCCATTTGACTGCTAATATTGCATTTCTCAACCAGCAGTACCCTTTCTTGTTTCCAATATCACTTTGGTCATGGGCCGTATGACATGGGAATTTTTAGTCTATCTCGTTTGTTGGAGAAAAAATTGCCTCAACTAGAAGCTCTTCTAGTCTACATGTATATTTTTTTCTGTCGTAACCAGGATTTCAACAAGGGGATAGAGGAGATCTGTCGACTGCAAAAATCTTATGCCATTCCTGACGACGAACTTCGGCGAGCCATCAAATCGGAGAACAAACGCCAAGTGGTTGTATGGTACAGCGCATTTCTAGACGGAGCAGGAAAAACACCCTTTACAAAGAACGCGGATAAATATATAAGATACACGGCACATGATATATCTAATATGCTGGATAACCTTTTTGATGTCACTTCTTAAATATATTTAAGAAAATTTTATTATTAAATTTTATATTGTTTTGTTGTGTAACAGAATATAGATATATGGTTAAAAAAGTGGATTTTATTTACCTTTCATGTGCCTGACTTACAGATAGTAAATTTTGACACCCAATAATTTTGGCAACACTATAAATCATTTTTTCTTTGTTTTACTTTAATTTGTGAATTTGAATTAACATAATGAACTTGAATACTTGTAAATAATTTAATCCTTATCATAAATGTGGGCAGCAGTTAGGTTCAATCCACTTTTTATTAAAGATGTTACAATAAGATCTCTTTTCATGACCCTCCCTATGATAAAACTGTCAGGTAGCATTATAAGGAATAGCAGATAAGGTGGCCAGAATGCCGCAGATGGTTGGGTTGAGGAGTTATGGTTGCAAGGCTGGCAGTTCAAACTCCATTCATGACAATCTCTGAAGATGGGGATTGGTGCTTCATACATACATACAGCTAACTATGCACGATTAGAAAGATTTCACTCTTGCTGTTACCTAATTGATTAAGCGATTAAAATGAACCGCTGCTAGCTTGGAGTAGAGAGTCTATGTAAGGCTCTATGGTGAGAGTAACTCTCTCTCAGTACTGACCTAGTTTTGAAAGTTCTTGTATTATCAGTTTTTTTTATTATTTAACATTTTCATTAGCAAAAAAAATTGTTTCAAATGTTTCTGATGGTCATTAAAGGAGTTTTTAAGTATGAGTACGAAGCCTGCTAGTACAATACATGCTGGGAACGTTCTGCTGTAACTCCGAGTCTGTAAACAGCGTATTTTCACATTCTCTTAACAATTAATGTTAACGCCACTTTAACAAAAGGTTGCAATAATGTCCACACTTTTAACAGGTTATAAAGAAAACAGGTCGACAAAAGCAGTTATGCAACATCTCACAAAATGTAGCTAGTTTTTTTTCGTGGAGTTTTGTGCAGATTTAAATTTGTTGATAAGAAATAAATGCATTGGAAGTTAGACAATAAATAATAAGTGTTTATTATCATAGAATAAAAAGATGAACAGTAATTCTTATTTTGGTTTATCAACATTCAACATAGAACCCCTACTGACATGTCATGTGGTGGCTCTGAGGCTAGGGTGTAAATACTAAGATAATGTAGACGTATTACCATACATACTATAATTTCCTGTTGTCATGTTGCCATAGTAATCAGTGAAATTAGTGTAAGACTCGGTGGCTGAGGGGCAGTAGGCGGGTGTTTTCATATGCCCGCATACCTGACCTTCTGCTATACGTAATAGAGTCATAGCAAATCCCAGTATAGAAGATATAATCCCAAATAATGCGACTGCTATCTTTGGTATACTCTTCAGGGATAAGATAGGCTCCTGTTGTAGTCTTAGTACACACAGTGGTGGAAATATAAATGCTAGCGGAATGGCGGCCAGAACACCCTGCAAATTGAACATTAATATAAAAACCTCAGACTAAATGATGATACATTGAATTATTGTCTACAAGCTTTTTAGTGAATTGTTTGTTTCAGATGAAAATATTCCCAAAAAATATACATACTTTTGATTATAGATGTAGTGTGCATCTATAATAATTATCTATAATATACAATATAGACTATACGCGGCGGTGATCAGTTATTACTTGACTACCAATGAGATCATCAATCCTGTTGGCTACTTAACAACCGGAGAAATAAAGTATTTGCCAATTGGCTGTTATCAAATGTAAAATTCATATTGTTTTAGACTTCAGAATATCTTTTTCCTTTGAGGGTTGAGCTTTTCTTTAGATGGCTAAATTTAAATTGAAAAAAGATTCAAAGCATTTTAATAATAATGATATAATATCAGTGCTAATAATAATAGTATTAATACAAGCCATCTTGGCGTGAGGTACAGATTGTTAAAGTGACAAGCACTTCTAGGTGTACAAAAAGCCAATCAGCAAGCAGCCCTAATCAACACATCTTTTCTAAAATATGCTGTCTATTCTAGCCTAGCTATTCTCAGCCAATGTTAGTTTATTTACCATTTTCATCAAGTCTCAATCATCTGAACTGTAAATCAATCAGACAATCAACCAGATATGCGTGGGCGTGAGTTTCCTTCCAGAGTGTTGTACTGTGATTATCACGTGTTATTATTACTGCTATTAATAGTATACAATAACCCTATTGATAGGTATAGCTGTATTTTACTCTCTCATGTATACTGTTTAGGCATATTGTACCATAGTGTAGTCTAGGAGTATGTGTATGAGACAATATAGGCTGTTTAATGTAATGTACAGCACTCAATTTTCAATGTCCTGACATTCCCAATCTGTATCAGTCTGAGCAAATGAGAGTTGTCTGTACATGTATTAATATTAATACAGCAAACATGGCTTCTTAGCTTCTCAATACAATTAGTGTGCTCAGAGCTTGCTCCTTATATAAGAAGGTAATATACACGCAAGTGTGCATATTATTTACACATACGTACATTGAACTGTAGCACCACCTCAACGCAGTCTGTTGCCATAGAGATGCCACAGGTGAGCGCCGCTATTATCACAGTAATTATCATGTGTCTGCCCAGCTGTGGCTCTTTCGTTGCAAATATTGAATTCTCAATGACCTCTCTGGTGACAAAGCATTCTAGCGGCCATGTTAGTACAATGTTCATAGCGTAAGCAAACCTCGCTACATTCATGAAATCATCTTCGAAGCAATAATTGAGTAAAACATCTCCTACAAATATACAGGGTAAGTTGACCTTGGTCTACCGTAATTAGGAGTTGTGTATCTTGTAAAAGTCTATATCAGCATGACAATACAACTTTTACTGTCAAAATAACTTTTTAAAAAGGCATTCATTTGTTAAGTAGAAAAAAACTTGTTTTAACTTGATACAAAAAGTACAGAAAGTATTTATTACAAGGCCTATTATAAATATATGTGGGCAGTGGTGAGCTATTGAGGTAGCATTTTAAAGATGTTATTGTTCTACAGTCTTTCCTCAAAGATAATATTAATGCTATAATATTACAAGACAACAACAAATACTCTCAAGTAATGGTATTTAAGAGATCGGTATGTACCTTGTACGTGTCCAGTAAATGTGATGTATCCGAGAATACCAAACAATAATGTAATAAACATGGACGTCAAGACTCCGATATGAGTCACCAAATTCCAGCGCTGCTCAGTTGGGTTTTCGAGTGATGTGTAAAGGAGAAATGAGTTGTGATGGCACATGTAGGCTAAAATAAATAAAATAATAATTTTGACTTCAATATATAACAATAGGCAGAGAGCTTACACTTCGAAACTTATTACTGTTATTGTTATTACTTGGACTATCGTTATGTGCAGTTTTTTAACAATAACAGTAATAAGTTTCGAAGTGTAAACTCTCTGCCTATTAGCTGGTCACGAATATTCATGCATGGATGTTTTGCTTCTACTAGCTTTTTCCATTTATTGTGGAGCAGCTGCTGCAACTGATAGGTTAATAAACGTGCCTCAATATCACTGATATATTAATAAACTTGCCTCAGTGTGGTTGATATGTTAATACGCCTACCTCAGGATCGCTGATATACTAATAACCTTACCTCTGTATCGCTGAGCTGATATATTAATAAACGTACTTCAGTATCGCTGATATATTAATAAACTTACCTCAGTATTGTTGATATGTTAAATTGTTAATAAACTTACCTCAGTATCACTGAGATACTAATAGACTTATCTCAGTAACATCCATGCTTAGAAAACATGTTATATGTAGGAAGATGCTATGTGTAAGAAGTATGAGAAATGGAAACCTACCAAAGCTTAGAATGCCAATTGATTGAGCGAAGTCGGGGTGAGCAAAGTCCCAGGCATCGTCTGTTATAAGTCTATAAGATGGTGCAAACTGATTAGCTTTGTGACACAAAAACATTAGTTGAAGTAAGAGCTTTGTTTAGCTGAAAAATAGTATGTTTGGCAAATATTCTATATGTTATTTTACATTAAATTCTGTAATACAATAATGTATTATATTATAATATTTAAGACAATAATATATACAATATAATATAATATTACATACAATATAATATTATATACATACAATATAATATTATATACAATATAATGTTCTAATCTGCTGCTCTATTCATCCCAAGTACTCCTTAAGTGGCTTTTTAGTAGAAAGCAATCTTCTTTAATCACCAAATTATTAGTTTTTACTTTTTCCGATGTTTTGATATCTGCTGACTCTATCATAGTTTTCAGCGCAGCGGGGAAGATTTATTATTCTTATGAGCATAAAATAAACAAATTAAACTCTCTACTAATACCTATCAATAGAGTCTAAAGAGCCATTGGGAAGAAACTCATCAGGTATGTACTAATAAATATATGTACATATTTATTTGTACATTTCACAGAGTTTGGCAAGTTGCCAACCATAATACTTTCAAGAGGATTAGCTGCCTGAAAGATTGATGTCAGGTCATGAAGGTTTTGTCGGTATTTTTAAAAATAGTGGCCTTTCATGATTTAAAATTTTTAAAAAAATTCTCTTTAGAGGATAAGCAAATATAAACAGAATATTCATTTTTCTATAAACATACTTGTTGAGTAACATGACTTACTCTGGGTCTCGTAACAGAATGGCTTTCACAAGCATGGCAAAGAGAATAAATATGACTAGAAGCAGCGACAGCAGTGATGCCTACAAAGAACAGAAATAAACCTATTTAGTTGGTCAAAAAAGATATAATTATATATTTAGCGCAAGCCATATATAGGCTATATAGCGCAAGCCATATATATATAACGCAAGCCATATATATAGCGCAAGCCATATATATATATATAGCACAAGCCATATATATATAGCTTGTACTATGTAATATGACATAAATATATCATATATATAATATTATATAAATTATATAATTTATATAATATATATAGTATACAAATTATATATATTATATAATTTAAATAATATATATAATATTGCATTTAAGTTTGCATTCATTATAAATGTTTAATAAAAAACCTGATGGTTAACTAAAGATCATCTTTTTTGTCAGTCTGATCGTCACCTAATTGTATGTTCTTTTTAGTCGGTTGGTCTGCCTAGATATAACTGATAAATTTACCATTTTAACCAAAATGTTATTACGGATACCAATATATTATTGGTGGAACCAGCCTACATGTAATTAGCCCTCATACCAAAAGCTGTTACTAGCTACCATATACAAACTTATAAAAAAGGTCATCCGCCTGTTACATATATATTGGATATAAATCAGTAGGTTGGTCAGCACAAATCAAATTAGCATGATCAAAATAAAATGACCGCATCTTGAAAGAGATTATAAATCTAGTTAAATATGCCAAAGAGATCACAACTCTATATAGAAATGCTATTAAGAGATCGCAAATCTAGATAGATATGCTACAAAGGTCGAAGAACTACAATGCTAAATAAGTACATGTATATGAAGAGAAAAATGAAACTTAACGACTTAATGCGTAAACTATGACCAGAATTTTATATTTATCCTCCCACTAAAATGACAAACATCGTTTTCTATTCTATAACACCGACATACTACATCCATCATCGTATGTTTCAGTTGATGAACTTTCTGTTTCTACAACCTTCAAATCACTAAGCCGACTCCTCCGCACTACTATTAGATTTCCAACTTTTAAAACATGTCTGTTCAACTCAATCAATAATTCATGATATCTGTCTTCTCATTTTTTCCTTTTTTGCCATATAATGAAAAACATTATTTTGTTGATTATTGCCAATGCCAATAAAGAGTTATACATACATACAAGCTACATTTCATAATATTTATCAGTTTTACTGATTTGGTGGACTTACCTTACTAATTTTAGCAACATCCCTATAAAGAGATAGAGGCAGCATGATGACTACAGTTGTGACAACGATGATCAGCTGTCTGCTCGCTAGAGCAGTGCCATGCACGGCCTCTACAATTATATATAAATATCATTCTTATTATTATTACTATAATTATTATATAGTATTATAAAGTATTATATAACGATTGATTATGAGAATAGGTAGCTGACCCATCGTATTCAAATGAAAAATACAAATATTGTCACATTACAAACTTTAAAATCTAATCATCATTTGCTGGTTACAGCCGCTGACTTTAGATGTACTATTATTAGTTTGACAAATTAATCTATCATCTAGTCGTTTACCTATAAAGTGGTTAAGAGGTTAAAATGGCAAACTGTTGGGACTTACCTCCTCCTATCCTCTCTATAACAGCTGTGATGCTGTCTCCAATGACTACATTGTATCCCACCATAGCTGCAAGAACACAGTTTCACATCACAGTATAATATTTAAGACTTAGTGATCACTCTATGGATAATTCTATTAATTCTATCTCTAATATTATACCTCAGGCTATTGAGACATCTATAATCATGCCAAAAATAAGACATATACAGATATAGCTGATCACATCTACAAAGACTTCCCGAAGAAGGCTGTATTGTGGAAGCATTAGCCATATGGTAAAGATTAGTGCCTGTGACATTTGTGTGTGTAAACTACAAGCATCACAGAGAATCCATAACAATAGGAATGTAAAAGCTCACCTATAAAAGGGTAGAGAAACTGCATCGCTGTTAGCAGAAGAAAACCAACTTTACCAAAAGTAGTATTCACTAGTCCTTGGTAGGTTTTTGTGTTAGCTAAGTTACCTCCTTGTATCAAGAGCACTATAGAGTAGTCTAAAAAATACCATTCATTCAAAATAGTAGCTTATACCATTGGTCTTCATTGACTTCCTGTGAGACGGCATTCAAGCGAGACAGAAGCAAAAAGATATTTGAACAACTTCTGAAATTGAGTAATCATTTTAAAAATAGTTTTCAAATTTTAAAAAGGCTAAACAGTTTTTTGATCTTTTAATTGCTGTCAGAATCGTTGCTTTTAGTCATTACTGTTCATGACTCATGCAAATTTTTTGTAATCACTCACAAACACTGCTAGTTATGGCAGTGTTCATTCACTCGCAGCTTGTAGCATTAGCCATATGGCTTACAAGCTTGCGAGTGAAAAATCTTAAAATCATAACCAATAAGTACTACTAGCTATGACTCATAACCATAACTAGATGTGACTCATAAATATATTCCGAGCTTTGACTCATAACTATTACTAACGATGACTCATAACCCTTACTAGCTGTGACTCAAAACCATTACTAGCTATGACTCATAACTAATCCTAACTGTGACTCATAACTATTACTAGCTGTGACATAACTATTGCTAGCTATGACTTAAAACTATTATTAGCTGTGACTCATAACTATCACTAGCTGTGGCTCATAGCTATCACTAGCTGTGACTCATAACTATCAATAGCTGTGACTCATAACCATTAATAGCTGTGACTCATAGCTATCACTAGCTGTGACTCATAACTATCACTAGCTGTGACTCATAACTATCACTAGCTGTGGCTCATAGCTATCACTAGCTGTGACTCATAAATATCAATAGCTGTGACTCATAACCATTACTAGCTGTGACTCATTGCTATCACTAGCTGTGACTCATAACTATCACTAGCTGTGACTCATAACCATTACTAGCTGTGACTCATAACTATCAATAGCTGTGACTCATAACTATCAATAGCTGTGACTCATAACCATTACTAGCTGTGACTCATAGCTATCACTAGCTGTGACTCATAACTATCACTAGCTGTGGCTCATAGCTATCACTAGCTGTGACTCATAACTATCAATAGCTGTGACTCATAACCATTACTAGCTGTGACTCATTGCTATCACTAGCTGTGACTCATAACTATCACTAGCTGTGACTCATAACCATTACTAGCTGTGACTCATAGCTATCACTAGCTGTGACTCATAACTATCACTAGCTGTAACTCAAAAGCAAGACTAGTAACTCTTAAACACTACTATTTGGTATCTCCATTAAAATAAGTATATAATAATAGTATAGGGCTAGTTAGTAGAATATGGGTTATGCATAACTAAACCTGTTTAAAGCAGCTTTGAGAGTTTGCTGATAGAAACATGCGGCCAGAAAACAAACCTGTGAGAGCAGCAATAGATATGATTAGAATTATTCCAAGTCCAATACCAGCTTGATGCAAGGCGTAGGGTATGCCTACAAGTGAAGTAGAGAGTGGGTCTGACTAGTACAGCTGTTATAAACATTGTAGTTCTCTCTGTCCTTCAACAAGGTCAAACTAAGCAAGCAAGACTGATTTATGGATATGTTTATAAACTCAGACTATGAAACTGTCTTCCAAATGTTCAACGCTAAAAGTAAGTTTATTATTTGTGTTTTAAAGCCGAATAATTTTGTGCTATTCAGTTATTTGAGTTTGTGTAAGTAGGTACATGGAATACAAGTTCAGCAAGAAATTAACATAAAATGAGGGACAATCATCAACCCTGTTTTCACATCAGCCCAAAGACTTAGAAAAGGACATTATTATGTCTGGTATCTGCCTAGATCTACTGGAAGTATGTCAACTGCTTTCTGACATTTGTAGACCGCGTAATTATAGCTAAAGCTGAACATGTGAATAGAGACACAAAAAAATCAATAACTTCAATATATTTGCTGTATCAACCATAACACAGGTGAAATATGTAACACCCACATGCTAAGTGGTACAATGAAAAATTTAAAAACAGCTAGAACATTTTGTGTATTCTGATATCTAAGAAAGACGTCTGGTTTAGTAATAAACTTTAAGCAGTGTTTTCATTTTACACGCCATTAACTACTAAAAACAGAATAAAAAATAAATGTGGAAGTGATTAATATTTTTATTCACAGATAATTTGGACTAATTATTTATTTGGTTCTATTAATTTAGTAACTTAATAAAGTATCACAAGTTTACACGCATCGCAGCTAACAGCCATCTTACCATTTTCTGACAAGCACAACATGTCATTGGTCATTTAGCCTTGAGCCAAACCCAGAACAGTTGAAGCAACATTTATACATGTTAGCGTTACCATAAATGTTAACTTATTATTGGGCCAGCGAAAGCGTGTTAAGACCAATGCTGCTTCACGTAAAAGTTAACGCTTTTGCCCTTTAGCACTGACGACAGCCAGGTAGAAAGAGATGAGGTAGCGGAATCAATAAAACCATATCTCTTCACTCGATACTCGCAGACTAGCAGATTAATATCTGGAGGGTACCTATTACACCGACACTAGCAGACTAGCAGATTAATATCTGGAGGGTACCTATTACACCGGCTCCTATAATAGAGTTGATGAAGTTGAAGCTAGCTCCGGGAAGAGAATTGAGTTCAGGATTCCTCGTGTCATCAGGTTTGCTTGTGTTCTGCTCTCCTTGCTCTAAATTACCATTTAGCTTCTGGTAGCTGCTAGCTCGTGATATACTTGTCGTTTCACTGGCAGCATCCTGTTGTACAGAGACATTTGCATACCAGGACTCCAATCATCACAAGAGTATATGGTGTAATATAATACTTATATACAAATTGGTTAGATATAGAGCGATGGAATTACAACAATCCTACAAAACCAAAAAACCAAAAAACTTCAAAATTTTAAACCTCCAAATGACTAATTAAATAAAATACCTTTCAGTAAAATGTACAGTAAACTACACATTATTTGAATACAAATACAATGTATGGCTATCATGTTGTTGATGTTGAATGTGAACTCTAACTTGATTAAAGTTGTTTTAGTTTGAAAACTGTCAGAGGAGTCAACATGAAAGCGTGAGATTAATAACTTAGAGTATGTAAATATTGTGTGGTTCAGATAATTTTAACAAGGAACTAATCCTGCTCTATAACTAGGTTATTATAAGCATAATGCGCGGATGATTATATCCCGCCCCATACCAACTCTCGGTTTATAAGTTTTCTGGCAATCTTGAACATATCAATAGTTTATAACCGTGTTAAAGTTTATATGTTATAGTTTATATGTTATAGTTTATATGTTATAGTTTATATGTTATAGTTTATATGTTATAGTTTATATGTTATAGTTTATATGTTATAGTTTATATGTTATAGTTTATATGTTATAGTTTATATGTTATAGTTTATATGTTAAAGTTTATATGTTATAGTTTATATGTTATAGTTTATATGTTAAAGTTTATATGTTATAGTTTATATGTTATAGTTTATATGTTATAGTTTATATGTTATAGTTTATATGTTATAGTTTATATGTTATAGTTTATATGTTATAGTTTATATGTTATAGTTTATATGTTATAGTTTATATGTTATAGTTTATATGTTATAGTTTATATGTTAAAGTTTATATGTTATAGTTTATATGTTATAGTTTATATGTTAAAGTTTATATGTTATAGTTTATATGTTATAGTTTATATGTTATAGTTTATATGTTATAGTTTATATGTTATAGTTTATATGTTATAGTTTATATGTTATAGTTTATATGTTATAGTTTATAACCTTGTTAAAGTTTATATGTTATAGTTTATATGTTATAGTTTATATGTTATAGTTTATATGTTATAGTTTATATGTTATAGTTTATATGTTATAGTTTATATGTTATAGTTTATATGTTATAGTTTATATGTTATAGTTTATATGTTAAAGTTTATATGTTATAGTTTATATGTTATAGTTTATATGTTAAAGTTTATATGTTATAGTTTATAACCGTGTTAAACATAATCTATGATTAACAAAAGAAGAATCATGTTTTCTGTCAGTACCAAAAGTGTGACAGACTGTTGCTGGTATTATAAAAAAATCTCGGTCTACGCTAATATTTTAGTAATACATGTATATTAGCGCTGGTGTCAAAGCTGACATATTAGTAATGGGTGAGAATACTGCTGAGAAAAATTCTGTCAATCAACATGGTACTAATTAGCTCGTTGATTAAATTTTACTTGCGTACTCTAAATTGTGTACAATGGTTATTATGTGATTGAAGAACTAAAACATCAATAGTATAGCTATTGCTATTGCTATTTAAATATTTTGATTTTAGTTTAATTTGAATTGAAAACATCAAAAGTCAAGTGTAGTACATAATTTATCTATGAAAAGTTCATGTGTGACATATTAGGAGCAATAGAAAGTTTAATATTTAGTTTCATTAAGTATACCGTAAGTAAATACAGTAAATATAAGTTAATATGCATATGAATTGGGCCATGAATTTGCTGTTAACAGAAAAAAAACAACTCTTGAGTTTATGTAACAGAAAACATTTGTTTAAAATATGCAGTATTGAGTTCTAAAACATAATGTTGCATTTTTGTACTTAACAATACAATGAATATAATTGTATCATGCGCATGGCTGATGTGGTTGACAACTACATGTATAACATTGTAGGATGTCTGCAGTATCTATCGCTTGTCTCTCCAACATCTACATGTATGACAGGCATTACACTAACAAGTATATGACTATGGTTATAAAATATGAATAGTGTCTGGGAACCTGGGGCACTAATGTATATGGTGTCACAGGTGTCACATGTGTCACAGGTGTCACAGGCGTCACAGGTGTCACAGGTGTCACAGGTGTCACATTGCTGACTATGATATATCTAACAGCATGACCATAAATGGTATCTATAAAATATCTGACACGAAGGGCGTATAAGTTATTTGTGAGATTTGGACACTATTGGTATTTATGAAATCTATGATATATGTCACAAATCCGACATTTATGACACATGTCGCATACCTGCCATATATGACAAAGGTCACATATCAGACATTTATGACACATGTCGCATACCTGCCATATATGACAAAGGTCACATATCAGACATTTATGACACATGTCGCATACCTGCCATATATGACAAAGGTCACATATCGGACATTTATGACACATGTCACATTGCTTACACCTATAGTACAGCTGACTTATATGACATATCTGACATTTAATCAAGCCCTACATCTGCTTACATCTGTGACATTTATGACATGAATGATGTGTTCCATATGATATTCAACACATCTATAGCACTCTTGACATCTATGTCAGCTGTCAATCAGGACATGATGGGTGATGCTCATAGAAGAAGTTTTAACTAACAACTATGAATTAAGAGTTGTAAAGATGAGTCATGCAAAACTGTGCTTGTTGTGTGAGCGCAATCCCTCAAAAAATTATTATGCCTGCTTAGTTTACTACTCTTAGAAAACATACATAGCCTATGTAGAGGCTATGTATGTTTTCCAAGAGCATTGTTGTACAAACAATGCCTCTGAGGGATTGGCTGGGCATGTCCAATTCCAGTGGCAAGGGAACCTCGATCACCGGAGACATACCCAGTTGCAGAGAGCAATCTAAGGTTGGATGCCTCTTTTGAAAATTGAGCCCCAACCTGTTGTTTGCAGGTCCAGCTTTTTAGACCACTAGGCCATTGCTGATCTTAAAGTCGCAACAGACCTCATCACTCAAACTGATAAAAGGCTATGACTCATCAAGCTCTTATTAAGGCTTCTTCAGATGATACTAGTCTGTTTTTAAGCATTAAAAGTTGGCAGATGGATTGTAGTCTCCTTGACCTCAATCTGTATCTATTCATGTTTAGCTTCTTCGATGGCAACTAATTCAACCTATGTGGCAGTATATCTCTATACCATGTATGTGACAAAATTCTCTAAGCCAACACTCTTATTAGCAGGTAGCTAATTTACATATTGATAATATTGTCTAGTCTCTCATCTTTGGCACAAACTCTTGCTGCCAGAAACTGCTGCCAAAAGAGTGGAGACTTCACTGATTTAATAAGAGAAACACGAAAACAAGCCAATACAAAAACCCAAATGATATCCATTACCGTATCGTCAGCAATGCTGTTTCTGCTCCCCATTTCATAGTGTTGTAGTCGTCTGCTTGCTGACATGCTTCTGCCTTGTATCTTATTGAACTGCCTCTATCTTAAATTTCAGGATGCCGCATGCAGCTCTCACAGACACGGACTAGAGAATGCTGACGCCTCAAATTGACTGCGTAAAAAGTTGAGTATCGGAGATGCTTACTAAAGTCATCGCTGCTATTAATGTATAATAGCGGAGAGTCTCTCTCGTGAATCAATACATTCAGTCTGAAAAATCAATGGCCCTCAGAGCGGCCATAGGCTGTTTTGATTAGTGGGTGTTGATCATGGTTAAAAGGCAATAGTTGCTAACTACAGCAGAGACGGAAATAAGGGCCTGGTGACTGCTACATAATCAGAAGTCATTCCTAACTCATTTCCTTACTGGAATGAGATGCTGTCAGCTAGGTTTCCTATTTGCTTATAGCAGTGAAATGTTGCAGGCAGGTTGACCTATTTATAGTTGGTACATTCGCTGCTAACATTTTTAAAACGAATGTTCAGACGCGAGGTGTTTCTAATCACTTGCATTCTGGAGAGGTTCTCCATGTTATAGTTTTCATAAAAAAGAATTTATTTGTGAAAATCGTGAGCAATGCTATGAATAGTGAAACTTCAAGCTCTGAAGATAATCGCACGAGTATTCAGCACAGATAAAAACAAGTTTATAACAAAATATTTACACCATTTCAACAGTTAACGCACTATAGCTATTGTTTTAGTTTGTTGCGTACTAAACCCCCCAGACTTCAGGAGCAATTACTATACATAATTATATCAAATGCTGGATGGAAAAGCTACCTCTACAAAAAGAAAGACCCAGGTTAGTATTTAACCTATAACCTTGCGAATCCGTTCACTATCCCCTCATAGTGGTACCAACTTGCTAGCAAAACAATTGGCGGGTGTTTATTATACTTGAAACACTTATAAAACTTATGGAAACCTTACATTAATCTAAAAGCCACAACTCTAATAAAAGATTATAGTTGAAGGAAATCTCTGAAAAAATTAAAAAAAACAATGGGACCAGCGCAGCCTAATTGTGACCAGCTCTAAGAATGACCAGAAGTTGCCTGCCTTTGATAGGAATTGTATGACATATAATTAGTAATCAACGTTATTGTGTATCGGCTTACTAGCATTTATTGATCGGTTAAAGTGCTGTCTATTCATACAAAGTCACACGGCAGCATAGCGTGTATCAGTTTATAGTATTGACAGCGTGTGTGATAAGGAGGTGGCATATTTGTGTGAGTGTATCTTGTTAGAGTCAGCGCTTTCTGTAGCATCATGTCACCTGATGAAGGAGCTGAATAATTTATGTAAAGAGGCTGCCAACTACTCAGAAGTAGTATATATTATACCTGTAGGGCATATTTCATTTTACTGATGCTTCAAAAGCCAAAACCATTTCAAAACTCGTAGGCTCATTGGGTAAAAAACGAGCCATAATTTGCAAGAAACAATTTTTTATCACAACGGCTCAGGAAGCTATAAATTATCATAGGGATGTCATAACAGAACTTTATGTGACAAAGTTTATTAACCAATCAAAATGTATATTCAAGGCAATTATAAATTTTGATTGGTCAAATCTCTGCTCTTGATATTGTTTAGCTTCCCTTCGCAGCAACTCAAAACTTTGCATGAAAAGGGCCTCTTTTTCAACACGGATGCTGGCATTAATCTACAAAACTCTGGTCAGTGAATTTGTTTAGCATTCATATTTAAATATACACATTTCTGCTGTTTTAGTCAAAAGATACGAAAAGTAAGAAGAAACAGAAGTCCAAAAATAAGAAGAGTATAAAGTTTTATAAATCTCAAGTTCATAGCCTGAGTTCATAGTTCATAGCCTCGCTAGCTGAACTGAGAGAGCAAAAGGGTTTTAACTGAGTGGGAATTCTTAAGAATAGAGGTTTGACTAGATGATTTTATAGACCTATAATTCAATTTATCATTTTAAATAATGTTCGTATCAACAAGCATATGTCAATTTTTGTTGGTTGCGCGGCAGCACTTAATCGTATTATATAATTGTTAGTATTCTAGTCCACTTCTCATGTTAAATATTTGGCTCAAACTAGATTAAGACTGAAAATAATCACTTTTATTCAATTCAAGAAACAGATTATTATTACTATTATTGGTTTTATTACAGCTTAAGCCGGGCTACTGTTCTGTTATTGACCTAGTTTCACCACTCTGGGGTGGACAGAATCTTCCTAAGGATGTTAGCTGATCCTAACAGGGCTGTCTGTTGTATCAATGTGTATTTCTTAACATCATCTCTCATAATAACAATAATTATTTTTACTGTTATTCTTATTATTATTATTCTTATTATTGTTATTATTATTCTTATTAGTAACTCTGGCAGTCTGGAGTGCCATGAGAGACTGTCAAGTGTGCCCATAAACCGCATAGACTAGCTATCTGCACAATTATGTCTTTGAAAGATTAAAGAAGCGGTCATTTGGTGCAGATTTTCGAGTGTCTACTAAGCTGAATGTGCAAGTTCGAATCCCAAGCGATGCTATCATTTTTATCAACCTTTAATCAGGGCTTTGGAGAGACGGATTGCTTTTATTCAATGATATAAACCCTCAACATGTCGGGGGTTTATATCATTGTTTTTATTTTAGTAAAGATTGATATCACTATTGCTATTGTTATTGTTATTTAAATATTTTAATTTTAGCTTAATTTGAATTAAAAACATCAAAAGTAAAGTGTAGTGCATAATTTATTTATGAACAATTTATATGTGACCTGTTATGAGCAGTAGAAGGTTTAATATTTAGTCTAAGTATACAGCGTACACATGCTAATATGCATATGGATTGGACCATGACTTTGCTGTTAACAGGAGAAAACAACTCTTGAGTTTATGTAACAGTAAACATTTGTTTAAAATATGCAATATTGAGTTCTAAAACATAGCATTGTATTTTTGTACTACAATCTGCTACTAATTTAGTGATTAGATAGTCTCTGTATGTTTGCTTGCAGAAAACGGTGCACACTATGAGCTGTTTGATGATTTATGGAGTGTCCAAAACCCAAGCAACCTTGGTGACAATTCTTTTAACAGTGTTAGACGCTGTTTAACATATTGGTTTCCTAGATGCCTATATTTAGTTCATGCGTTCTGTAAAACTCTCTTTTGAATGCACTGTTTGACAAACACTGAAACAATCAAAATAAGAACGCACAGAGTTTGTGAGTAGGCGGTAGATGGACAAGTAAATTGGTTATTAGCATGGTATGTCAATGCAAAAAGACTATTACAGACATCATAAGTGTGATAGCATGACAAGAGACTCATGCACATGCTGACCAGTGTCAGTGTCACATATAACATGACAAGGGACTCCTGCACATGCTGACCAGTGTCAGTGTCACATATAGCATGACAAGGAACTCTCGCACATGCTGACCAGTGTCAGTGTCATATATAGCATGACAAGGCACTCCTGCACATGCTGACCAGCGTCAGCGTCACATGTAGCATTCATTTTATCTCTTTGTAACTCCATCTTTATCAACTTCATTCACCACTTGTTAGTATTTTTTTTAATTTTTCATGTATAGTAAATAGTTACCGAGCAATTAACATATATTATTCATGCTTTTTTGTTTGGTATCACAATTTCTAAAGCTATTATTATACCGGAAACAACTGAGAGCCTCAGGACTTACTGAAATCGCTTCTTTAGTTTTTAAAATCTCCATTAACATTGAAATCAAAGCTCTTCAAGATATGTGTATTTTATTTCTCTCTGCTGATTTAAAGTGATCCAATCTGTCAATTGTTGAAGGTGATTTACATATCAATTAGTAATATTGTTTATTAGCTGGTTGAGCTGAAATTGATAGTTTTAGTTTGATAATTAACTGATAAAGCTATTAGAGCAGTTTTACTTCAATTGTATTTTGATTTTCGAACACTCTGTTTTAGCTGTCATGAATATTTCTGTTCTACCTTTTTGATATGAGAAGCCGAAAATTAAAAACTTGTATCACCGCTAGTCAAAAAAGTTTTCTTTTGTTCTTAGCAGTCTTAGGGAAGATTAGAAACAGGGAGGATGAACATACTGTATTAAAAACCAAACTTTATCAAACTATACAAACATTCGGAATCTAAAAAATTCGATGGGCATGAAGAAGACATCGCCACTAGCCTATTCTCTAGTTTTGGAGAGGCTAACTACCTAGAACTGTCGGTAACCGTCGCATATACCTTAGCGGGAAGTAATTGGCAATAATTTTACTGTCATTCTTTTTATGAGCAGTAAATACAATAACAAAACAAGTCAAGGGTTTAAATATCTTTTACATACAACATTAACTTCTGTGGATAATATTCAACGTAATTGTCATAGCAAAAATTGAACGAGAAGGTGTAACTCCAAACAAAAGTGATTGTAAAGGTAGGCGTTTTTCAAAATTTCTTTAGACAGTTGTAGATTTCAAGTGTTGCTGGCACAGAAACATTCAATATTTTCTATCATATTAAGTATATAATAATCTATATCTTACCATATGACTGCAGTAAAGTTTGCATAGCGGAGAAACACTCTCTTATAAACTTACATAATATGAGCACATTTTCTTTTTAACAGATTAACAAGATTTAAGAACCAGCCATCCTGGTTTGCTTCCAAATCTCAGGAAACAAATAAAGAACCTCGTAAAACAGTTTTCTATATCAAAAAGACTAAAACTGGTGTGTTACGGCACAGAGAGATAATTATTTTATTCTTATAAGGCGATTAATTAAAAACCATACAGTCGAATCAATAAAAAGCTCATTTGCAAGATGAAGCAAGTCACTAGCAGGTGGTTGTTTGAGTTGTGATATGAAATGTTGGTTACTTTAGGTGTGCGGAGCGAGCGTAACTGTGTTCAACACTGATACCAGCGACATAAATATGCCCACATTCAAATATAAAGTATTTGGGTTTATCTTGGATCCTCTTTAGTACAGATGAAAAACAAATAATACATATTTGTCTAACATATAGCCCATAATCTAAAGGTTGTAATGATATGTAACATAAGATAATCGTATGCACACATATTTACAATAATGTTCTGAAAGCATCAGAAAATCTGGATTAAAAGTTACCTGTTGAACTTGTTAAATTAAAATAACTTTGCACTGTCATAAAATCAATATTTTTTAAGAAACCTTGTAAAACTAGAAAATTGATTAACACAGAAAAACTTCATGATTATATGCAATAGCATTGAGAAGACAATTCTTGCTTCAGTCTTGTGCTTTGTGGTGAGTAGGTATGCTTGTTGAACCTTGCATGGGATGTGTATTCTTATTGGCTGCTTTCATCCTCACAAATCAAACTAATGTTTGTAGCAAACAGCTCAAGGCGCTATGTCTATAGCTATATCACCGCCGTAATAGTATATTGATATCATGGTTGTGATTTAGGGGAATCGAAGATGCGGTTCTAATATACTGTTTAGTCTGCTGTAGCCATTTTAGTTGTTTTAAATGAATAACTTAGCCTTTTTGCACACAACATATTTTGTAGTAGATGTTTTTATTTTATTTTAAAAGCTTTAAAAATGCTATAATTTAGTTGCAGAACAGTTTTCTCAATCTCCAAAAGCAATACCTATTTTAATCATAAAAAGGAATGCATAATAAAATTTTTTAAGCCTTGTACAAACTGGAACTTTTTAGATTAACTCATTCTTAACGGATCGAATGACTGCGGAAACGTCATTAACACAGTTGTGATAGACTCAAACATGGGGAGAATAACTCTAAAACAAAAGTTGAATGGTGGAGTAAATAAAAAATTTTATGATAAAGTTTAGAGACCTCTACAAAAACCTTTTAACGATTCTATGGGAATGTTTGTTGGCACCAGCAGATTAAAATTTACATTGCGCAAACAACATCAGTCTCCATCAACACGAGTTAAACCAGCTAACAGCAGCATTTTACTCAAACTTCTTTAGTGTACTACTAAGCACAGTAACATAACAGCCTGCTACCAACACTACCTGCTACTTAAAAGTAGTACGTACTAAAGGCTACTAGCTGATCAGTGCTCTACTCCCTCAGTATTCTCCAAATGTCACGCTGTTACCCGCTACTCACCACAATATCATCTCCGCTGAATGACTTGGCCATCGCATAATCCTGAGATAAGAGTTCAGTCGAGTCAATTGCCTTTCCACCCGCGCTGCCAACTCCCAGCCAGACTTTAAATCTATCCAGGAGCATACTTTGTTCTGACTGTTGAGCTCTGCCACATGTCCCAGAAGCCTAAAGTTTAGTAGAATCATTGCTAGTTATGATGTCATCTTTTAACGCACGGCTGTAAGCTCACTCGGTTTTGACCCATCGAGGCTCCCTCAGGAATTCTATATTATGTATCTATCTATTCACAGGTACCCAACTGCGAGGAGTACAAAAGACTCGTATCTACTTCCTGCAGTTCCTAGAAATAACCTCAATAGGCAGTACTAGCAAGAGTAGGAACTATAGACTGTCTCTTACTGAATCTTTTTCTGATCTCACTGATCTAGTGAGGTCACTGTTCCGCTAGAGTTTTCACAAGTATGTTATGAACTGCTTTCCAGAAACAAGAACTAGTAAGTATTGATTTAGTTGTCAAAGGGGTCTCAACTGCACCAAGTCTGTGGAGGTTTTAATCATCATAAGTACATTTTGCATTTACTAAACAACCTCTTAATGACACTTTCTTTCATTGATTTTTGTCAGATGCATTTTTATTTTAATCTTTCAAATACGGTCAGATTTTGGGCACATCTAAATCTACCAGTTAGCTTCCACCAGTATTTACAGCTCTTAGACTAGGTATCAAGCTATACCGTACGTTAGTAAAACATTAGTCCAACACAACAATATCAACCTCTCGTTGTTAGTAGCCTTTATGAATCTGAAGTCAAGGAGTTGCAAATGCCAAAAGTTGCAAGTCAGAACACCAAATTATTTGTTCTATGAGCGGTCGACACTCTTTAATCAGCCTTCAGTTTGAGTTTCCTGGATTACAACGTGTTCACTGCTAAATAGTTTATACACAAACATCTACAATTCAATTCAATGCAAGCAAAATGTATATTTTTCCAAGTCCTTCATATATCTGATTTGCTGACCAACTTCAATTAAATATTGATACGGATATCCTGCCTAAAGAACAATAGGTTTGGACATATACTTTGCTATCTAGGTCAACTGGTTCTATATCTATGTTTCAATATTCTTGGCTCTAACTCTGTAACTATATAGACTAGTTTGTATATAATATATAACACTATATAACAGTTTATAATAATATAAAGAAGTATATAACAGTATATAACAGTATGAAGAAGTATATAAATGTATATAACAGTATAAATAACTATATAAAAGTATATAGCAGTATAAAGAAGTATATAACAGTATATAGCAGTATATAACAGTATAGTATATAACACTATATAGCAGTATATAACAATATAAAGAAGTATATAACAGTATATAACAGTATGAAGAAGTATATAACAGTATATAACAGTATAAAGAACTATATAAAAGTATATAAGAAAATATAACATTATGTAACAGTATAGTATATAACAGTATGTAACAGTATAGTATATAACAAAATGTAAGCGTATATAACAGTATAAAATATACAACAATATATAACAGTAAGTATGTAACAGTATATAAACATATATATCAGTATATAACACTATGCAGTATATAACATAATGCAACTTTGATATATAGCAGTATATCAAAGTATATAATAGTATGTAACATCATATAACAGTATTTAAAAGCATACAACGGTATATTACAGTCAGGATTGATTTAGTTGTCAGAGAAGTCTCAACTGCACAGAGTCTATGTTGATTTTAATCATCATAAAATATTTTCCATTTCCTAAACTTTTCAATGGCATTTTCTTCTCTAGGTTTTTATCCCTTCAAACTCGAAAGCTCTGAATTTATCTTACACTCTTCTCAGTACACATAAAACTGCATCTGATTATCAGAAAGCTCATAGCCCGATGATTGCCTTTACATGCACTGTGATTTACCTAATATATGTACACTTGTAATAGCTTATTAAACTACGGCTAAAATCTCTAGAACTGAAGTAAACACATTTGCCAAAAAGCTACACTCCAATATGTGCACATCCATAACCAGCTATTTAGCTAGAATATCTAGGAAAGATTGCTGTCGGCTCTACTCAAAGGCAGTCACCTGCTAAAAGTGTCAGACTGTCACCAAGACAAGCTGTGACTGCCAAAGCTTTAGGCACCTGTCAATGATATAGACAGCTCTAGGCTATGTTAGTGAGTACTAACCAGTCAAATGCCAGACACCTGTCTGATATCTTAAACAGCTGACTGTCAGCTGATAGAGCAGTGTGTGACAGAGTATCCGACAGCAAGGCTCTACTTGATAGGTTCCATCGAAGGCGACAATTAAGTAATCAATACATAGCCCATTGCACAGCTATTATTGTTGTTACATAATTAGTAGCTAGCTTCTCCGCTCTCAAATTTTATCGTGGCAAGTTTAGCCGATCCCCGAGAGGGTGCTAACTCAGCGCTTTTAAACGCACACAATCGTCACCGCATTACACCCAACTCATTCAAGGAAAGGCACTTGGCTTACGTAACAGCTTGGTGAAATGAAACGACTGGAGTTAGTGTATCATATTTGCTCATGTTTGTTTTACTTACATGGTCCAGCGCTGACACAAAACTGTAGAGAGTAACAGCATCGCAACATAATGCATTTTTGAAAGCGTTACAAATTTTTGGTTACATTCAAATACATAAAATTTCTAAGTCATATTTATATGTGCATATCATTATAATTGAAGTTTGTGGAAACTGACTTAGGTAGCTGCAAGAAGTGACACATGATAAGATTCAGCATTTTACAAGATTTTCTACGCCTTTTTCCATATAGTTAACAAATCGACACATTATAATAGTCAGTATTTGGAGACCATCTAGGTATATGCTTGCTTCAATTAGGTTGGTAGATGCTGCAATTACTGCAACAGACCGCTATATACAGTCTGCGATTTGGTTCACAAGGAAATGTAAAGATAAGAGACAGTATTTTATTGGATGTGTAATATAAGAGACAATATTTTATTGGATGTATAATGAAGGCACTACCATTGATAATAAATTGTAACCTCGCATCATCTCTTCAACATATTTCACATAATTAGTTTATATTTGCTAAAACATGTGTAATGAATGATTTTGTTAGTAAATATAGATCTATACCATCAATATAAACAAAAATCAGACCCCTCAACACTTCTGTTTCACCTATAGACACACTAGTTACATTTGATATACATTATATACTAACCCTATGGCATAACATGGTTGAATGATGAGATGTAAGAGAAAGAAAAGATAGTTTTAAAGGCACTTACTTACTTACCTGCTGTGTAGGTACTGCTAGGTAAGAGATTAAAGGCACTTAATTACCTGCTGTGTAGGTACTGCTAGGTAAAAGATTAAAGGTACTTAATTATCTGCTGTGTAGGTACTGCTAGGTAAAAGATTAAAGGTACTTAATTACCTGCTGTGTAGGTACTGCTAGGTAGGAGATTAAAGGCACCTACTTACCTGCTGTGTAGGTACTGCTAGGTAGGAGATGTAGCTGGAGAGAAGCTGTGATCAGAGGACACAGGAGACCGCGAGGGCATGGAATGAATCAATGACACTTAGCGATACACACGAAGCACTAGCCCACTGGTTTGCGTCCTTATTGATTTTATTCCGTCTTCAATGCAATAATATATATTTAAATTCATTGTTTAAAACATTAGAAAACTTGAGAATGTCGCGCAAGAGCTAAGACGGATGCGAGGCAATTTCCACATGTGAGTCAGATTTTTAAGCCAATAACAATTACCTACAATCTGACAGTCTCTAGATCGTGTCTACTTCTACCTTGTAGCTAAAAACTTCTGATTGTAAGCTTTTTGTCTACATGGCAACACGACTAAATTGTCTACAAGTTTATAACCAAGCTTCAGTAGAACAATGTTATAGAATCTAAGCTTCTATCTGTCTGTCTACAAACTTGATTTAGGTATGTGAATGCGGATTTTAGTAATTGTAAATATTTTGAAACTGTATTTAAAATGTTACAACACGGGCAATCAGGTCGTATACAATATTTAGGAGCAGAAAAATACTAGCCTCAATTCAGCTAAAACATTCGGACATAGAGGTTTACGAATACTACAGGGTGAAATAGCGGAAATCATTCTTAACTTTTATGCAATTTAATATTGAAACTTGTTCTCTTTTTATATTTGTGAATAAATAAAATAAATTATACTTTTATAGTTGTACACAGTCAGGATGTGTAAGCGATTCAGCTAGGTATTGTTAAAAATGTTTAAACAGATAATTTAATATCCGGTAACAAGAAGCAATCTTTCCTAGTCAGGGCTGTTGGGTTTCAAATCAAACAGCTCTAATGTTTATTATCGTTTGTACCTAGAACTTGGGTATGGACCTAGCGAATCTTTTTATGCGTTTTATATCATCATGCCTTAACAATAGGAATTTCATTATTAACTAACAATAAACTTTATTATTTTGTTTAACTTAAATCAATATTATAACTATATCTTTATTTTTGCTTAATGTTATGTTTCTACTAATTGATGAAATAAAACACACACATGCACGCACGCACACACACATCGACCATAAAGATTTTTGCCTGTTGCATTTACAAGTGTATGCTCTTAATCTCCTACCTTCTGAACAGATGAACAACCTAAATTTTTTCCACTGCGTTATGAAATATTGCTCATTTTTTTGTAATAGAAGCAGATGAGAGCCTTTTATCTAGAACTAAATGATGCCTCTTGTGTTTTGAGTAAAAATTCAAAGATGCCCTGAAGTTATTAAGAACTTACAGTAGGGAAGTTTTCATCTAAACATGCTGTAGTTGAAGTTCAGAAGTACCAGCCACTGGTTGAGAGTTGAGCTCTCTGATCAACTGTGTCATTTCCACAAACCTGTTGTATGACATGGTCAAGAAATAGACTGTAAACTCTATTGAGCGTCAAGTTCAGAGTATATTGAATACTCTTTAGAGTTGTGCGCTCATCCTGTGTAAAACCGGTATTGCCCAACCATAGTATCGTTTTAAAAATGTGCAATCAAAATCAAAGGTAATGATCAACCATTGAAATAGGATGCAGTCACAATTTTGGCTATGGTCATTTTATTCATTACTAGCCAGAAATTTTCAGGTATACCGATAAAACACAGAAACCAATATGTGCACAAGTATTCTGAAATGCGATTGATTAGGTTGGGTGGAATGTCATGGATCGCGTATAAAGCAATATTTTACGCCAACCTTTAGCTATGTTGTGGATGGATACACCAATAGCCAGACAGCCCAGTGCGCCGTGAGAGATTGTCAGGTGTAATAACTATGCACGCAATTATTCTAAAATTTGTGAAGGCCATCTATTGGTGCTAGTGGGAGTGTCCGCCTGTGAAGCTAAATGTAGTAAGTTTGCATCCTGAATAACGCAATTTTTTTCCCAACATCAAACCATGGATGGACAGGGCTCTTATCATAGTAAAGATTGGCAAATCAAGATCCACAAGCGTAAAAAGCAGATAATAAAACCATCGCAAGAAGAGCGAAGGCTAAAAAAGGCACCGAGTTTAAGGTACTACTCTGACATGTAGCAAGACACTCTTAAAAAGGTTTCAACTTTAGAAACTGGGTAGCATGGATTTCTTGTTACTTTGCTAAAAAATAACGTGTGTTTAGAGAGAGCTTTATGAATGTAATATCTATTGTATGATTGTTTGTATCGGTATTGTATGGTAAATTTGTTGTCATATATGCAAAGACTTATGAAGAGCTATTACAAAATTTATGAAGAGCCAGTAGGCCACTTAACAAGCTTACAGTTGATGTCATGAAGTGCGCCAGCGCTAAAAACATACGAGCGCCCAGCCTATGAAGAGCTTCTGGAAATGGTTTCAGTGTGATACAGATGCAACTCATTTCTATAACCAAACTAGATGTTTTCTGCATGAATTTCTTAATTCATACTGCATAAATAATTTGGTACATCTATGTCATATTGCATAAGACCATTTTTGAAGTCACTTATCTGCTGAATCTTCTATGAAACATTGATTATATGAACAGATGAATTACTTTAAAACAATGGCCATATATTTGTGCACAATTTATTACCAATATTAAAGTCAAGGTAAGCAAATATACCAAGAATAGTGAAAAGTCATACAAAAGATAAATAGTGTTTGTACATATATGCGAATATGATATGAAAATAAAGCGAGTGTCAGAAAAATTCAAATGCTGCCTAAAAATGTCTGAAGGGCACAGGCATACTGGAACTGGTTGAACTCAAAGGCTAAGTATAAGTGTGCAAAATGACACAAATAATAAAATCAAGAGAGCCCAGGCTATGAAGGTAAATTAGTTGTCTGTGATAAATATGTAGAAAACTGAGAATCTTGGTCTATAGGGCCAGCAGTAGAGTAGTTTTTAGTAAGCACAGCAGCCCTAGCTTGCTCTGGCAGCGCACTTGGATCTGATAGTATTGATGTATCTGTCCCAATTGTGCGCAAGGAGTTCAAGATAGCTGTAAAGTAATAATATCATGTGCACTTCACTTAACTGAAAACTTATACATGACAACACTACTAGTATGGCATGCCTGCTAGCATCGAGTTATAGTTGTAGCGCTGGAATGTAGAACCTGGAAAGATTTCAAAGATTAATTTTGGTGAGATTTAGGAAAGTAAACAATGTCATAAAGGACATATAAGAAACAGATCTAGACTGTTTGTGAAGCAAAAAACATAGATCAATGGAGAAAAGTATACATCTATAGAATAAAGCATGCATCTATAGATGAAAGCATATATTTATAAATGAAAGCATACATCTATAGATGAAAGCACACATCTATAGATAAAAGCATACACCTATAGATAAAAGTATACATCTATAGACAAAAGCATGTGTCTACATATAGATAAAAGCATACGCCTATAGACAAAAGCATGTGTCTATAGATAAAAGCATACGCCTATAGATGAAAGCATACACCTATAGATGAAAGCGTACATCTATAGATGAAAAGCATGCGTCTATAGATGAAAGGATTAATCTATAGATGAAAGCATACATCTTTAGAGGAAAGTGCACATATACAAAGGAAAGCATGCATCTGTAGAGGAAAGCTACACCCTGAAGCAAGGGTGTAGCTTTCCTCTCTAGATGCATGGCAGACCATCCTATGAAGGCTGAAGAAAACAGTTCAAAGAGTGAGCAAATAGATCATAAGTGACTTGAAAAGTACACAAAACAGACAACGCTTGAATTACAAATAGATAGGATAGACAATTCCAAGAAAGCAGAGGATGCAAAACTTCATATACAAGTATAAGAGAAGGGCAGTGTTCTCCAAGAGGTGGATATAAATGTTTCAGGGGTTGTGTGACACCCCTTCGATCAGTAGTAATTTTCAAGGCACCAGCAACTTTTCTTAACCCTTGGCAATTACGCTGTAATGAATGTATTGCTGAGCAATGTATAGCAATGGTTGCGGAACTTCTAGAAAATCAGGAAATTATCACAAGAATTCAGCTTAGCAGCTTCCCAGCAAAAAAGAAATTCATCTTTTCCAAAAGCAAACAGTTCGCTGTAATCCAATCGGTAGTCTAACTACAGTTGGTAGTCCAACTGGAGTTAGACTATCAAACCAATGGCGGTGAGAACTTGAGAGATAAACCGGAATACTGCTTAGATTGGGGGTAAAATAGGCATTCTAAAGTTTGCACTGCGGGTGGCAGAAATCAACAAGCATTAGTTTTTGGCTAGTTTGTCTAGCAAAAGCTATGACTTTTTATTTGTTACAGCAAAATTGAGCGCTCACCACGTTGTTAAAGCTCTGCACTAAAGCTACTGACATACTGCGTGTCGTGTTAACTCAAATAGTGGCCTGGGTAACAGACACGATCAGACATTTTAAGCATTGATTAGTTTCAATGCATATAGAACCACCTATCTCTAACTACAACACAGAATCACAGGCTAAATAAAATTCCTAGACGGCACTGAAATGAACCCTTGCACAGCAGCCTACTACAACACTATGTAAAAAATCACGCCTGGTGCTACAAACAGTGCAGAAGTATGGAAGGTGTGGGGGGGGGGGGGGGGTAACAAAGCTAAATAAATTGCTAACTAAAGTTTGGTTTTCATACATTTATGACAGGTGCTTGTAAAAGTGCTTTGACAGGTATTCGTGATGAGAGTTAGTGACAGGTGTTGCTGACAGGTGCTCAGGTCATGTGCATTATTGTATCCTAATGTTATTTCATATTAAATAACATGGCCTTTTGCTAGGAGATATTCACTAACCGCAACTATCTCCTAGCAACAAGTATACTTAATGGGTATAACAAGGGTACACAACTCAACAATTATATAGAATATGAAAACAACAGTTAGCGAATACTGACCAGGTCTAAGTGCAGGAAGTGTGCAATGCTGATCGAGCCATGTCTGAGTCGTACGGTACAACTCATCTACACTAGCAGTCGATACCATCGTGCTAAAAGAGTCAAAAAGAGGAGACGCCAACTGACTAAATATATAAAACTTCCAGTTCTGAGTTGTCCTCTCAGTTATATATGCATCTAATATCTCCTTCATCTGTGATGTGTGTTGGCCAGTGAGAGGAACTCCCGTGGCTGGCAGCTGACTTTGACAGGAACTGAAACACACAAAAGATCTTTATTGCTAGGCATCAGAGACTTTGTACAAAACAAATAGTATTTAACTGATTCTCTAGCTGATAATGGCAGTTGGTTGATGCACAACAGCACATTATTCTTTGTGCAAAATAAATAAAACCCAAAACCAGCTATTATCCTCTCTTGCGTATACAACAGTCACGGGGAGTTACCCTCTCATATTCATAAAACAACACCCATCACGTATTCTTTCTTGTATATACACCACAACAGCTAGAGATTGTCCTCTCCTGTACATACACCAGCCAGCAGTTATCATCAATGAACAGACACTATCTGGCTTTTAAATGTGCTCGAAATTTATTTTCCTGACTTGCACAGCTTATCTCTAGTTTATCTCAATCCTCTTAGCATAGCGTTACAATAATGCTGCTCATTATTCACCGCGGTACCTTCACCGTACAGTACTTTAACGTACTGTACATTTACCTACACTCATTACCTACCTCATACACATAACACATTATATACACATTGTGCTGCACTCAGCATTAAGGGTTAGGGATAGTTGTGTAATAAACATCTGATAACATCTGTTCTACAAACTGCTACAATGTAACATAAAGCAATAAGCTACATGGGGAAATAATGTCAATAATGTTAGGCTTCCTCATAGTAGCCAAATTCTACAAAAAAAGTTTTTATAAAAATATTTGCTTTTGTTAATCCAAACTCGGATAGTAACCTTTGTACGATGGTATTGAGCAAAACAGAATTGAGCAAACTACATGGGAAACAAGCAAATTAATGCTTCGCTTACAACTCAATAAAACTGAGAGACAAGAGACAACCAGTTCTAAGATAAAACTAAGAGACAAGAGACGACCAGTTCTGAGATAAAACTGAGAGACAAGAGACGACCAGTTCTGAGATAAAACTGAGAGACAAGAGACGATCAGTTCTGAGATAAAACTTAAAGACAAGAGACGACCAGTTCTGAGATAAAACTGAGAGACAAGAGACGACCAGTTCTGAGATAAAACTGAGAGACAAGAGACGACCAGTTCTGAGATAAAACTGAGAGACAAGAGACGACCAGTTCTGAGATAAAACTGAGAGACAAGAGACGACCAGTTCTGAGATAAAACTGAGAGACAAGAGACGACCAGTTCTGAGATAAAACTGAGAGACAAGAGACGACCAGTTCTGAGATAAAACTGAGAGACAAGAGACGATCAGTTCTGAGATAAAACTTAAAGACAAGAGACGACCAGTTCTGAGATAAAACTGAGAGACAAGAGACGACTAGTTCTGAGATAAAACTGAGAGACAAGAGACGACCAGTTCTGAGATAAAACTGAGAGACAAGAGACGACCAGTTCTGAGATAAAACTGAGAGACAAGAGACGATCAGTTCTGAGATAAAACTGAGAGACAAGAGACGACCAGTTCTGAGATAAAACTGAGAGACAAGAGACGACCAGTTTTCAGTCATTTCAGTAAGTATCACTCAGTGCTGTGGTCCTAAAGCGATCCTCTACTCCCTTTGTCTTATTAGCATTAGCCAAGTTATTCCAATTAGCTGAGTTGTAGGGAGGCAACTCCGAGCAGGACTAGACCTGACCTAGTTTAAGAACTTTGTTATGCCTATTGAGAATAAGTAATATCCAACAAATTATTATCAGTACCTGACACAAGCCTATACAATATTACTCTTGGAAACATGATACTTCCCGGGAACAGTATTGTTAATAAGACTGCCTGAAAGCTGCAGTACTAACAGAGAAAGAACACTCCAATTATAAACAAACCTTTTCTCAGACCTAATCTCCTCTTAAAATAACACGGAGAAAAACTATTGTTACCAAAGTTCTGTTAATAATGTTATGTGAAGAGGGCTGTTTGTTCAAGGGGCATTAATAGGGAATTGTTGATTTATACGTGTGAGGGAAAGAACATCTTGTATCAAAACATTTTTCAACTTCACACCCAAAATCTTTACTATAATAGGAGCCCTAACCATCCGTTCATCCGTCTGAAGCCATGACTGGATGTTAAGAAAAAAATATTGCTTTCAATGAGATTCAACCGCTTCCAGTTTGGTAGACCAACACTTTAACACTAACACCTACACCTATCGACCGCCTTGCCATATTTTGGAATAATTGCGCAGTCATTTATTACACCTGACAATCCCTCAATGCCGGCGTTTTTGAAATGGTAACGGTAAATAACTAGCTGTAAGGAAGTAGCCCAGGCTTAACACCGAGTCTAAAGTTATCATATTGTGTGAATGCTGAAAACTAGGAGCAAAGATAGCAATCAATACCTTATAGCAGCGTTGAGAGCATCTATTTCCTGTTGCAGCATGTCTGCCTCACTCTGTAACTCCTGCCGCTCTCTCTTTAGCTTCTGAGCAAACTCTGCTGTCTTTATCAACATGGTTGCCTTGCTTACCTAAGCAGACATATATATCAACTGTTATCAACATGGTCACCTTGCCCATCTAGATAGACATATATTGTAAAACCTCTAATTGAATGCCATAGCGCTCTGTAGTGCCATGGCGTTCCAATCCTTCCTCTATGGTGGCGGTCAATTGGAGGTGGCGTTCAAATTGAAGCTAGCGTTCTAATTTTTCAAATTTTGGGAACTTTTTTGACCTCAACTTTTTTCTGCACTGCTGAACTAGTCGATATTAGAGTCTAAACAATATTTTGGCGGAGAAAAACTTTTACGCGTTGCATTTATAATAAAAGTTTCGCTCGCTAAATGTAACCTTTGGCCTAAAACTAGTATTTTATTTACCGTCGTGAATGTTAACCGTTTTTTTATATACATGCATTTCAAAGTATCAAGACCGCGTTAAACAAGGAGCTACTATTAACCTAAGACAACTATTAAATATTTTTAAAGTGTTGCTTTCAAAGCTTTGACAAAAAAAACCGAAAAGCTTTGAAATTGGACAACTAGGAAATTAATTATTATTGATGTAAACAATTCATTATTAATACGATTTTGTGGACAATTTTCTACTGATCCCTTGATATTATGGGTTTGTAAAGACCAAAGATTGTCAAAGTGGAGGCAAATGGAGGTGGCGTTCAAATAGAAGTTGACGCTCCATTTTTCAACCCATCTGTCATTGTGGTGGTCAAATAGAGGTGGCATTCAATTAGAGGTTTTACGGTATATCAACTGCTATTAAATATAATAATAGACATAAGAAAAGATATAAGAAAATGTAATAAAAATCATAATAAATAACTTATTTATTGTTATAAAACACTGTAAATAAACAAGATATAATGGTATATTTATTGTTAGAAAATACTGTAACTAAACAAAATATAATAATGATTTATTTATTTTTTATAAACGCTGTAAATAAACAAGATACAGTCAAACATGGATAACTCGTCCACGGATAGCTCGAACACATTGTTAATTCGAACATTTCCTTTGGTCCGTTCCCACGTAATGATAAATTGCTATAGATAACTCGAACTCAACACTGTTAATTCGAACTGTTTTTTTTCCCAACAGCTACCGAAACGGTTGTTTTCGCTTTAGAAAATCACTTTATTCAAAGCCATAGAGGTAAACTTCATCTTTTCGTGATTCATAAGCGTCATTATTACCACCATCGGCAAAATATTTTTGTCAACGACTTTTCTAAAAGTTTGGTGAAATTTGATTTATACTGCGATACGATGAATAGCACGGGCTAGCCGGGTCACGCGCGCAAGAATTTTCGCCACGCACATACAAACATAAATCGCATGTTGTTTTGTATGTGCGTGGTGAAAATCCTTGAGTGCGTGACTTGGCTAGCCCGTGATGAATAGTTTTCCGACGTTGATTCCGTGTTGAATCAACGTCGGAATGTTGAATGTTTAAAACGTCTTTAAAAATGTTGTAATTAAACGTATACGTTGTCTGAGCTACAAAAAACTATTCATCGTTTGACCTAAACGCAGAATACGTGTGTACATTCAATAAGTATTTATTAAAAAAGCGTGAGTGATATAGAATGTACCGTAAAACCTCGTAAAACTTCTAATTGAACTGCCTCGGAGTGTTGCTCTTAGCGAATCCCAGGTAAAGTAAGGTAATCTGCATAAACTTCAAGAAAAAACGGCAAAATTGATCGTGGGTAAAACCCCAAAAGAAAAAAATGTCTTTTCTTTTGAGCATTTCAACAACAATCAAGTTTTGCCAATGTCAATCTGAAAAACGTCCTGGCAATAACATCACCTCAAACAACAAACCAATCTCAAGTGATAGAAAAATCTCTATACTTTTTCATGAAAACGTTTTAAACTTTACATTAGAAGCATTTAATTTGAAACAAGCCATTTGTGCTTTTGATTTATATTATAGTTTGTATATGTACATGTATCTACTAATAAATAAGTAAATATATGGACTTGTGACAGTGCTCTGATAACTTGAATGCTCTGATAATTCGAACACTTTTGCTCGGTCCCTTGAAGTTCGAGTTATCCATGTTTGACTGTATAATAATGATATATTTATTGTTAGAAAATACTGTAACTAAACAACATTATGAACAATGAACAATTTATTGTTTTCAAATAATGTAACTATACAAAATATAATAATGATTCATTTATTGTTAGAAAATACTGTAACGAGACAAGATATCGAAATGGTTCATTTAGAGCCCCAAAACTTACATTGGCTTCAACTGCAAGGCAGTGTTCTATAACTAAAAAAGAGAAGCCATGAAGATGACCAGATGTATTACCACTACTACCAGCACACATTTCTGGTTCGCACCTGTGAAATGCTGCCAGTACACATATCTATTGTAGGCTGTATTACTAGGGAATTGACAAATGCCACAATACCTTGTTATTTGGGTTGTTAGCGAGCGCTGGTACAAGTGTCTGAATAGCTTCAAAACCATTCTTTATGTTGGAGCGCCTCTTCTGTTCAGCAGTAGAGCAGGTGAACTGGCTAGCCTGATGTTCTACCCTATCTTCTGGCACTGGAACTAACGGGAAGCCCTGCACAAAGAATAGCGTGCTTTTTTAAGCATTTCTTGAACCAAAAATGACACCCAAAACCACTTCCTTTTTATGTTATGTTGATATAATATCTTTTGTTCCTGATTCATATACAGTGCACCATCAAGATACCATGTTGATCCGTTCCAGGGTTGGCATCTTATGACGAAAACATCGTATGTAGGGGTATATTAACCGTTGTAATTATATAATTCAAACATCCCCTGGTAAAAATCATCCAAAATTTTATAAAAGAGCTGTACATATTACAAATTAGTAACAAAATAGTATATTAATCTTAGTAAGTATAGTTACCTAGAGTAACTTTATTGTATTTTTTGCATTTAGTGGCTTTGATCTGAAATAAAATGTCATGCAGTACATACCGTACGTAGGGAGTTATATTACCTTCAAGACAGGCGTACGTATAACATGGATTTTGAATTCACCTAAAATAAGTTCAGCTCACTAAATACACACACTTAAAGCTAAGTTTTAGTATGTATTTTTAACTATTTAACTGAACTTCAATTTTTTATTATTAAACTTTATCACTTATCGGTTTTTGTCGTAGCTTTTACTATAGCCTTTAGCGGACCTGCTGAAAACCTTTTTCAACCTAATTTGGCAAGAAAGTCCGAACGATGCTGTTTTCATAGTGAAGTGAACTTTGTTAGCAAGTCAAAAGAAGTTGTCTGACCACTAACAAATTTGAAGTAGTCGCAACTCCAACTTTGCTACTGGAAAGGAAAAATATTACTGCTTTACAAACGAAAATTACTGGACTGAAAGAAATCGGTCATCGTGTCTTTTTTAGACGTTGTGAAAACATTTTCGGCGCCTTTGTTAGTTATACGTACATAATAAGCAGACCGACTGTCAAATTAGAGCTTTCGCGAAAATTTTGTTAAATTCGTATGGTGAAATAGGATTAGTCAGGTGAGGTAAAAAAATCATCATGTTTCACTTCGTAAGGTGAAAAAAATCGTATATCAGGGTAATCGTATCCTGAGGGTGCACTATACAATCAAATGTCCACTTATGATTACCTCGGCATACAATGTTTTGTCAAAAGTTATAAAGTTTGAGCAAACATTTGTTGTGACATACAAAATAATTATTAATATATGATATTTAGAATTTCTTGAAATTCATTATTACATTAAATATCGCACTAATTATTATATTTGTGATATTTTCAAAAAACTACAGTTTTGTAAGTAAGTAATTTTAAAGATTTGAAAAGTTAAATAAGGTGCAAAAATAGTGCAAAGTATATAAAATCAACTTAATTTAAACTACACCTAGTGAAAGTTAAATGACAATCATAAGCAAAAGTTGCGCTGTATTACTGGGGTTACATTTAGTGTTGGGGATACAACCGAAATGGGTGATATCTGATATATCTGTTGTTGGAGTATATCTATTGCTAGAGATATGTCTACGGATGGGGACACATAGGGCACTGTTGATAATTCTATTGTTAGAGATATACATCCCTTGTTAGTGATACGCCTATTGTTGACGATTTATCTATTGCTAGTGACATATCTATTTTGTGATATATCTACTGGTGGTGAGGCGACTATTACAATAGGAACATTTAAAATATCAACTCTTTTTTACCCACAAGATAATGATGAAAGGAAATGGGTCTACAAATAAAAGCCTTAATAGCCGTTTCAGTAGAAAAACACACCAACAATGGATAATCAATTGAAAATCGTAAGTCAACTTCTAGATTATGTAAATCACCTTGTTATACATGTAGCTACCTGACTTACAATGATACTGTGATAACAGGTCTCACGGAGGAATGGAAAAATTGTGAGTTTTTGTGAGTAATCAAACGGCTATAACAAGTGGCCCTAAAGGATGCCTTGTATTTGAAAAGGCGTCCTAAATAAACTGGCATTTCGCCACTTTGAATATGTTTGCTAAGAAAATTTGGTCAAAGATATGTTACGAAGCCATCTAATGAAATGTCTTCCGCAGGAACTCTTGCTATAAAGAAGAATTAACCTTGGACTTTTACTACTAATGAAAAAAAATGTCAATTGAACATTTGAACACATTTATTCTATGATTGGAAAATAAAATTTCAATAACTTTTTATATTAAAATGTTGCTCACAAAGGACTACTCATGGGTGAGAGAGATTATCTCACTTTCAAAGCTACCAGATAATAAACTGTATGAACATGCTGGCTAATTTCAAGTATTATAAACCACATGTTATCTGAATAACAATATTATAAACCACATGTTATTTGAATAACAATACTATGAACAACATGTTATCTGAATAACAATATTATAAACCACATGTTATTTGAATAACAATATTATAAACTCCATTTTATTTGAATAACAATATTATAAACCACATGTTATCTGAATAATAACATTCAGATAACATGCTGATCATATAAAAGCAGTTATTGTAATCAAAACTGTAGCTAAAGATGAAGTTGTAACATCCATATTCAAGAATATAAAAATTCCAATGAAAGTTGTTATTTGAAAACTTAAATCGAAAAACTAATTTTTTATAATTAAACTGAAATTACTTTGATAATAAAGACTTTTGTGACTTAAGGTGAAAAAGTCCGCTTTTATAAAATTTGGATAGTGCAAATGAGTGGTGCAAATATCATTATCAACTGTTCATTACCAGCTATCAGGCAATACGAACCAAACTCTTTGCTGTTCTTACATTAAAAACGGCAGATAGGTAAATTTGTATCATAGTGTTGCACATTCCCTTGTCTGAAGCAATACTGTAAAGGTTAGCATGGACACCTGCTGAGGGTGTCACAAATTCTACTATAGTAGCCCACTAAAGTAAGTTATCACTGTTGTACCAGAAGGCAATATTTCGCTGCTGCCTGCTCTGCAAAATTTCATCACAATCTGTTAAAATTGTTGCCATTATTAGGCAAATCATGGATATAATACTTTTTGACCAAGTTAACCAAACAGTAAACTTTATGAAGAAATAATGTTCATAGATTTTTTCATAACAACCATGAACTTTTTAATTCATAAAAACAGAAATAGCTTGAAAAACTCCAATAGCAGCCTTTACATTACTGTAACTCTTCTACTAAATACAGAACTTATCCTGTTATCAGAATCTGCAAGTACCTAAAAATGGAGTATAAAAATTAAATAAAAATTGATTACTATTACTGTTATTATTGATCACTATTGGGAAAATTCACAAGCTGTTCACAAAGAATTCGAATCATACGACTATTAGACTATTGCTTCAGGAAATATGGCGTAATGAGTCGTCTTTCTTTTTCCTGCTAGTTGGAATGAAAGAGCAGACAATTCTTGATATCATGCTTAGAAACTAATAATATTGAGTTGTTTATGATATATTTATAACACATTAATTCCAGTGCTACCTAAAATTGCTAAAAAAATTGTTTGACAGACAGCTGAGAATTTCAGTATTTTTTTAATTGAAAAGTTTATTGTGCCAAAAAATCTCTTTTTAAAGGAGTTTTAAAGGAGCACCAGTTTGATATACATGGACTAGGAACAGTTATGGACAGTTATATAAACTGACCTCATTAGAGATAGACCGAGATACAGCTCCCTCTTCCTGCTTTTCACCTACAAACCAGTGTTATGATAAGATATATTAATGGTAGATATAGTATACATTAGTCATCAAAGAATTTCAAACAAGACAGTAGCTGCATAGCATGCGCGTACTCTGATTACAATTATAAAACCGTGAATGGTTCGAGAAAATTCAGATTTTAAAAACTAACTTTCAAAATCAAACTTCCCAAAACCGTGTCATCACACAGCAATAAAAATAAATAACAACATAGAAAATAGTGTAAACGTTCTAACCGGGATATGACTGACAATCTTTGTAACATTCATGCTAATTTGTAAATAATAGTTTGTCTCTACAGATGTAAACCAACATTTTCATTTTAAAATGGCCCAGAAACAACGCGTTGGCTACACAAAAGAGGCATATCAACGGGGTATGTTTGTGTCGTGCGCGCGCCGTGTTTCGCTATATTATAGCAAGATCTATACAGTAATATATTTAAATATATATTAATTTGTTGTATAATATTCTATATTAATATAATAATATATTTAAACACTTTACTAACAGCAAGAGTAACAAAAAACCAGAGCAATCTAATTGACTGGAGTAAAAATGCCTTAGAGAACATAGCGTTTGATGTTGTTTGTATATAACGCTTGCTATAATCAGACAGTATTACATCATTTGACCGGTCTGCAAACAGGCTTGTTTATCGGTGTTGCGTAATTGGTCATCTGCGTAAAACAGAAACCAGTTATGACCGGATATAACATGCTGGTCGCACGCTATCCGCATCAGCCGATCACGCGGAGCTGGGATGGCAGATCAAAACGATGCCATTGGCTAGAAATATACAAGCCACACCCACTGTGTATCGATTATACTGTTAGAAAGGATTAACCAATGAAATCAACGTTGGTATTTTATAAGCCATGACAGCCGTGAAACGTATTTCATATCACTTTGAGAGCCGCAGCTAACTGGCTGGAATAATCTAGGCAAAATAATACTTTCTTGAAACAAATATAATAGGCAATATGTCTGGCACTACACATTCAAACAGGTAAAAAACATGACAAGTAATACTATAGAATAATACCTAGCGTCGAGTGCTGTGAGAAAGGTGTGACAGAGACTTGGGAAGAGCTGCTCAGTGGCGTGTCGATACCTGAGACGGCCACAAGATCTGGTACGATGCTCTGAAAGGCACAAAGATCTGCGATGTCATACTCGTACTCAACTCGAGGGTGATGATGTGACACACTCAACATATCGCCTGCGTTGAATTGAACACTAGCGGTAGCTTAATGTACTGCGGTAGCTTTGTGTCGTAGATCGAGCCAGGGTGTTGATAAATGAAGCTGTCTGATTGGTCAACAATTTAATGACACAACCCGCATGCTTAGTAGTAAATGGATGACTAACGAAGAGGTTGTTAAAGGGGTTTAAACTTACTAAAGCATAGGAAAGTGAGGCTAGCTGAAAAACAGCATGAGAATTCTCAGGCCATATGTGATGTTCTGTCACGCGTGTTGCACATCTACACAGCCCAATATTTAAAAGTCTTGAACTTCAGGTGTTATTTGATAAATTTGCCAAAAGCATTTTGCTTTGTATAGGCCATAGGCCTATAGCATGAAATTTGTCAATGTAAAGCACCTTGATATATGCCAACTCAAAATCATAGTCAAATGTTGACTTACATCTATGCATGTTGAGGTTTTGGAATGACCAACAAAACTCTTTGATGCTGTGAAATTGCTCATAGCAAGATTGTACTAAACTTCATATGCTCTTGTGTTTTCTTTGGATCATAAATTTAAAGAAATAAATTTTATCGACCCTCCAAAACAGCCCTAACCTATGGTATGAGGTCAATTCATAAAAACTTGAAAAAGACCAAATGTTTCAAATCCTACCAAATTCACAATTAATATTTTTTGGTTGTTTATATGAAAGTAAATCAAAATGTTTCCACTTCAAAACTAGAAGCAGTCTGTCCCTTACAAACAGCCAGCAACATGCCATTCAACGGAGAGCGAGAGCGTAATAGCTTAACCATTTGATCATCGGCAGCGTGGCTTTTTGTGAGTACAAACCACCAAGCTCCTCAATATTTTGGGGCCTTGCAGCTGATATGCGAACCAAACTTCAGTTGCAACTAATTGAAACAGTGGTTTCCATCATCTTATTAAAATCAGCCCACTCAGAGAGTTGGTGGTCAAGGCTTTAGCTAGTTAGAGAGATGAATGAAGTGGACATCCAAGACATGTGTGCTAGTAATGGCCTGTGATACAGAGTGGGATGCTATTGAATTCATGCTGAAGGAAGATTATGCAACAAGTCCAGTCGAACGCTGAGTAAATCAATAAAATATAAAACCCAGCTGCTAGTACATGAGCTAGTACTGACTAATCACCTTTTATTTGTCTCATCTTATGTGTCGAGATGTGCACACAGTGTACAAAGCAAAGTTCAATAACCAGCCACTAACAAGCCTGCGCAAAACGAGATAAGTAACAGAGAATAGATGCTTGAACCAGCAGCAGACACCCTGATGTTATAAAAATGGTTGGTATAAAGGATGACATGGACGGAAGTTATCAGTTATATACCATCAAACCTGTATTTGAACGCCGCCTTTATTTGAATGCCCCTCTATTTGAGCGCCACTATGGGAGAAGGATTGGAAAATAGAGCGCCACCTTTTAATTGAACACCATTTTTATTTGAACGCCACTTTTATTTGACCGACACTATTTGACATTCTTTGATTTTTACAAACCCGTAATAGCAAGTGATCAGTAGAAAATTGTCCACAAAACCATACTAATAATCACTCGATTACATCTATAGCAATTAATTAGTTTGTTGTTTCTGTCTGTCCGTATCGAAGTACATTTTCCGACTCCAAGTCATTTTGTCATCAAACTCCAAGGTTTTTTGTTAGAATCTTTGATTGCAACACTATGGAAATAATTAGTAACTGTGTCAGGCTAATAGTAGGTTCGTTTTTTTACCGCAGTCTTGATACAGCGATGTATGTGAAAAAGTTTTGCGCTTTCATGATAGAATCTGAGCTACTATGTATTTTGAGGCTGAAACTCTGAGACTATTTTGAATACACAGTTTCTCTTTATTCGCATGAGTGTATAGATGTATCCTAAAGAGAATTATGTAAATGTTTTGCTCTACTAAAACATTGTTTGGACATTAATACCGACTCAGCTGTACATTAAAAGGAGTTAAGGCCAAAAGACACTGTGGAAGGTATTGAACAGCCAGAAGAATATGGAATGGTTCCAAATGAAAACAACGATAAGAATGCTATTAGCTGAGCAAACGATGCTAATATTTTTGTTTTAAATAATTTTGTTAATTTTTGTTTCGGATTGTGTTATAAATATGGTTGGTTTATGTCCCTTGTTCTTGAATATATAATTGTAGCAGTTGATAGATTATTATATACTGTAACTTATAAATTTGCAGATTTATAGAAAATAATTTGATAGCATCATTGCGGGTAATTTAAACTTGGTTTACAATGGATCGACCCTCGTAACTCCTCCTCTATTGCACACAAAAAGCTGGCATGGCTGCAAACTGTAGCAAACATATCAATGAGTGTAATGAGCTTTTATGCAACCTTGTTAAATATAGTTATAAAATGAAAATATGCCTTCAAATTTAGAATGAAATAAAAAACTAGAAAACTCCAACAACTGCAACGCAGACTATAAGATCATCATAAGCTAATTGCAAGCAATAGATATCAACTAGTAGAGACATACTTATGAGATCTATGACAAGTTGGAGGTAAGTTAGCAAATTTTTTCCACCCAAAGGCTAAATTTCGCTCTACCCAAAGGAGAGTACAAAATATAGGCGACATTCGATTTGTCCGTGAAAGGGTAAGTTTGTCTTCTCAATACTCTGACGAGGTGTTTGAAAAATACAATGCCACCCTTTATTTGAATGCCATTTCTAATAAAGCGACACACTAAGGGAAGGGTTGAAAAATAGAGTGTCATGGCGTTCATATAAAGGTTTTACCGTATATCTATATAATACATCTATAATATCTATATATAGTACATATATTATGTATACTATATTGTGTATATATAAACATGTATTTTTCTATCATTTGATATCATTTTATGCAAACCAATAATACTGCAGTTACGGTACAGCCCACAAATAAAAAAGCTGTCAAGTTTTTCCATTTTGTGTGGCCAAAGGGGTCAGTTTGAAAAGATCTTGGAATGGATTAGGCAAATTATATGTATTTTACTGGTCTTTTAAAATAAATTCCCTATAACGCAAACGTTCCTGGAATGGATTATTTGTAATCGTTGTAGAACCGCTTACTGTACTTGGGTGGGCTAAAGGTAAGGCTTAGGCAACGCGAATCAGCTGGCTCCTGTGGTCACTTGATGGACACCTGGTCACCCATTGGGCACCTGTGATCATTTGCAATTACCAAACAACCTCTAATAGCAGAAGCCATTTAAAAATAGCCAATTAAATAGGGGATAATAAGATATGCCTGGCCCTATCCCCTAACATTATTTACATATCTGACACGGAGAGTCGCACTGATGATTATAATTCATTTTGCACTGACAAATAGCCTGCAAGGTAGTAATCATCAGAAAGCCTGCAAGCAATAGAATAAAATACACCCTTTCATTCCAGATATGTGTGTTAACAGTTGATCGTGAGGTGGCTGTTGATTGCACGGCTTTGTAATGTAAAGGCTTTTTTGTAGAAAACCTGCAGCCATGAAATCTAGGAAATAACATCAAACCCATATTCATCTTGACGAAGCACGAGCTATTCAGTTGATCACAATTACAATAGATTTAATGTGTTCATGCATGCACAGTATGTTTATTTAATTTTTCTTGTTTTTAGTAAACGGTCAAATATACAACACGAACCTTCAATTTGGTACATGACCAGCCTAGTAGAGCAAACTATTAATGGGTTGCACTGTAGCCTGCTATTCACGAGAGAACGTGAAGCGGGTAGGCTGTCTAACAACCATTTTCACTGAGAGTGATTTTGGCAGTTACAACAAGCAAAAGTCTGTGTTTCTGATAATTAACAATATAATTTCTATGCTCCGTGTTCACACGGACTCTTTTAAACCTCTCCTTCAAAATGGCCTCAGATCCATGCTGTAAGTGCAACCTAAACACCTCTAGTCATGGACAGTAGTAGCTTTGAAATAAACTTGTGATATCTCTAGGATGGATGCAAAGGCTGAAAAGCTGGTGTCAACAGAAGAGAGAGGATGACTCCGAAGAGCAGACAACTCACTTATTACGACAAAGCGGAATGAACTCATGAAGAGTTCTTGCAGCAAGGGATTGCAGTCAACTAGCCTAGCCATAAATATAACCTACCTTTTTCTTAGCGGTGAGTAGTCGAGTAAGAAAGGGCGTAACTGTGGTGCTCTGGGATGCGGCGGCCTTAGGCGCTATGTGTACTGGTTTGTTAGCTGTTTCCTGCAATAAAAGACTTTTATTGCATCATCAATATTAATTCGGTTTCATTACTCTGAACGGACAATTGTACATACTTAATACTTAGTTATAGGCGTACATAAAACTTAAAATTCTGTACTTCTTGGCTTTATATACATACAGTCAAGGTTTATGCAAGTATAAGTCAAGTATAAGCAAAGGTTTATGACCCCTTTCAACAATAAGGTTGGAAGGGGTCTTGTTGGTTGAATAGACATCTTATTACAATACAAGCTATTTAATAGAAAATAAATGGCATCAATATTTAGCCTATAAATTACATAAATTAATATGTTAGCGTGTACACATGTAAGTGTCAGCACTTGGTGTGTCCACCTCTTGCCCTAGTTACAGCTTCCAAACGACAAGATTGATGCTTTCAATCAACTTTTGCTAATATGAATGTATTAGATATATGTATTAGATCAACTCTCTTACGATCGCCAAATGAGATGAAAATCGAATTCTCGAAATCGACAAAAACGTTGTTAATTTTAAATATTTAGTGATAATAATTAAAGATGATGACACGAAACGCTAGCATTAATAAGTGATAACAACGTTTATTTGCCTAAAATAAAGCAGTTCTTCAGTATATGTTTTTAGCCTAATCTCATTTTATAGAATGTTTAACCAGCGAATTAATATCAAAACAAGACCAACATTTTCTTGAACCAGAAATAAGTTTGTCAAAACGTGCACAGACTCTGTTTGAGCCAGATTTGCAGTCAGATCATTCAACTGCTTTATTCCCTACCAACAGAAATGCCTTCAGTTCATTGAGACAGAAGCTTCAACATAATTGCAGGTAAATTTAATGAAATAAAACGAGTAGGTAAATTGGATGAAAGGAATTTTTACACTAAACTCTTAATGTAAATAAAGCTCATTATGATTATCAAATTATGAAATCTAATTATGAAATCACACAAAACTTTATACTCTCCTCTGATTGGTAACTCGTTTAGATTGTCCTCAATTTATCCAAGAGCAAAGGAGTGGCCACAAAGTGGCTCAAATGAAGCTTTTGAAAAATGATAGCGATGAGCTTACCTTTACAAAAAACTTTTTAATTAAAAATCAAAAAATGCGCTTGCAGCTTTTAAAATTTGTCGATGATATCAAGTGGTATAAAAGTAATCTGAACAAACACTAAGATTCTGAAGCTAGTCTATGATGTTTATGTCTAGTCTATGATGTTATCGGCAGCATGTGCTGGACACATCGTTGTCTGCGTTGGTTCATAATGTTAGCACTTGCAGTTAACCCTTTAACATGGCCACCAAAGAGCACCTTCAGGTCCGCTCATCTACCTGTGACCTTGTTAATGATTGTTTGAGAGCTGAACTATTATGACTGATGTAATAAAACTTGAAATGGAATGAATTCCGTTATGCTCAGGCACAGGTGTACCTTCAATTTGATAATAGGCTATTAGTGAGTGCAGTTTTAATATTAATTTTTCAGTACTGGTTCACTGCTATTTAGGTATTCATTAACCACAAAACTGCATGACAATATATAAAAAAGGGAATATTATGAACAGTGTCCTTTTCATATGATGGCAACTTGTTTGGCACGTTTTCACTTTTTCTTGACATTATTGGCATCCATTTACTGAAACTGTGACAACTAATGGAAAACATCAGGTGTTTCAAGTTAATTACAAATTCTTCGGAAATCTTGGTTTAATTGCATGTAGCAATGCCTTATTACTGTCGATTTTTACCTATAACGACAATAACGGTGTGGAAATCCACCAATTAAAAAAATAACAATAATCTTGTAATCTTTCCCACAATGCACCTTAGAAACGGCAGCAGGTTGGAGAGGTTGTTGGAGAGGCTGCTGCCAGACAGATCCCTGCTGTGAAGAGTTGGGTTGGACCACCGTCACATAGCGAAGAGATGGCATCACTGGCGCAGCAAAGACCAGCGGAGCAATGCTTTTGCTTTCGACTGTTGGAGCAGGAGTTGACTGAAAACCAAGTTGTTGACCAAAAGTGACAGGAAGTGGTTGAGGCTGATAAAATGGGTGTGGCTGATGTTGGTCCGAGCCTACAAAGAACAGCAGATTAACACAGAATTTATCGCTATGTAGAGTAACTAAAGTTGTATCACCTAAAGGTAAAACAATTAAAGATAACAAGAGAAAATTTTTAATGGTTTTAGTTAAACTTTGAACATTGCGTGCTGCCTATATGAATTAAGAAAAAAGAGAGAGGATAACTACCAATTTTGAGTACTTTTATCCGAAAATAGGCGGCAGCAAGTTTCTCAGTAATCTTACACGAGACAATGATATAGATCTAGACACTCATCTGATTATATGCACCATCAAAGTTCAATAGAATTGTGTATATGATATACAGCCATACTTCGAAACATCAGAAATTTGAGATACGAGGAAAATCCGAGCAAACTTTTGCCTTGAGCTACGCGACAAATTTGAGATACGAGCATATGAAATGGTTGTCGATGCAGCCGCTAGGTAGTCCAGTATGCGAGCAGCCACTTACAATAACAGCATCGGTTTGATCTTTCTCGTCGGATCAAAATGGATTTAAAAAGACTAAATAAAATAGAAGAGGAAAGCGAGTGTAAAAACGAGGCAAACAGAACCAAGCCGACGAAGAAAAGAAAATAAGAAACTGAAAAGTTAACAAAATTAGAATTAAGTTTAGTTGAAAGTAAGATTAAAGCTTATTTTTAAGTGTGTGTAGTAAACTAAGTTCCTTCAAGTTAAAGTTAATGTCTATGTTATGTTACACAGTGTTACATAAGTCTAGTGTACCAAAATTCTTGCACTCAAGTCTCTCTCACACCGATGTTAGCCGCTACCGTCTGTCTCAAAGGTACAGACTCCATAAAGTACTGCACATAATAATGTTAAATTTTATTGCAGATCATAACCAATAAATTTTTCACTTATTGAGCGTAGGTGGTGAATCAGAACAATTAAAACCACATTTTTCCTGTAATCTCCTGTTTTTAGATGTTTTTTTTCTGAGGGTGAGGAATGAATTAATTTGTATTTAGTTATGTTATATATGAAAAATTGATTTGAGATACGAGAAAAGTGACATACGAACTCAGTTCCGAAACGCATTAAGTTTGTATGTCGAGATATGACTGTATATTAGAAACAGTTGCCTGGTAGCAAAACATGGACTTTAGCTAAAGTACCGACATAAATGCTTCACGATGTTGGTAGGAACAGAGAGACACAATATGAAATAATAAATTCAGTAAAAATTCGCAGGCACAAATAGGTGAGCGCAGATACACAAATGCGTACAAATAGTACTTGCCTGCCAAAAAAGAAGTAGAAGATTGTGCAGTAGTATGAGCTGTGGGGTTCAATCCAAACGCTTCATTGAATAGATCTACACAACAGAGAGTAAGTTATGTTAGTAAGTAACCATCCATAAAATTCTAAAACAAAGGTAGACAATGTCATAGTCACCCGGAGATGTTACACGTATACCTACCACCATTTGCATACACACCGCTTGCATTTTAGAGGTCTTTCACAACATGAAAGTATATTCCTACATCTGATGTAAGCAGCAAAGCCTCCTCATAGAGCTCTACTGCGTATATCATCAGAAAAAAAAAGCTTCCGACAAAGCATCGAATGAAAAGCTATAAAATTGTACTCAGAATGCAAAATATTAAATTTTCAGAATGTTTCCATGACGTGGTTAATCCACAAGATGGATGAAACCCTCAAGTCAAGCGAGGTTTGTCAGGCTTGCGAAAGATGCAAACGACACTTGCGAATGATAAGCGAGAAAATTCTTCGCAAGCTGTTCCATTTGAAACAATGTCTACAGTTAAGTTGAAACACAGCGTTAGGATAACCATGCAAGAAAGAAATGTGAGGCTGAATACGTTGTGTTAAGAAAGCTTGCTGCCAAGCAAGACAGGAGAGTGCCACAGGAGTGCGACCTCTTGCATAGAATTCCTTATCTTTTTTAACAAAGAGCCAGTGTTAATCCACAACATGCGAATGTCCATAGAAACACTTATCACACGGTAACTGAATGTGCACACAACTCCTAATCTGCATCACCCGCACAATAGAAGCGTAGTGATAGAAAAGCTATAGACTTCATCTGGGCTTACGTCACTGAATATTTATAGTTGCTGCAATTTTGCATTGCACAACACATGATGATAAAGCTTTTGTGGTGTGCAATTTAGTCATCAAAAGAATATAGAACACTGATAATATCTATAATGAAAATAGCAGAAAAAGAACTATCGGAAATGACTCTAAAATGACTTATAATAAAAGAATATCTGGTGTTAGGCATAGAGAAGAGTAAACTTTTATCCCAACTGATTAAAAAACAGCCATTTTGACTTTAGAAAAGGTTGGATAATAGAGCCAATCATAGAGAAAAAACCATTAGCACGATAGAGGGGTTAGCACGCCATAAGAATCCCTACACTACGTGAATTAGGAATATACTATTATCTAGAAGTAGGCACAGAGAAGAGTAAAGAGAAAAGGTTAGTAGTCCAACACTACAAGTGACAAAAATGAGCTATAGCATAACTTTCCATAGAGCAAGTGGATAACATAGATATGACACAGTAAAAAAAAGTGGACAAATGCCAACCTTGAAAAGGTTCCATGCTCTCACTGTTGGTGAAGTCATCGAGACTCGGCTGAAGGCCAATAAGGTGCGGTTGTATGAAGTCCGAGTTGGCACATCCTCCGACTAGAAAAGTTATTTATGTAGGAATACACTACTAGCCAGGCATCGACTATTTAATTGTCAAAAGCAAAAATACACTACAGCCATCACTTGGGCGTTTTACAACTTGAATTTTGGGAATCGTGCAATAAATTGAGAAAACAACTCTGGAAGCTTATCTCATGCTCACCCCAGTCATACAACCGTAACAAATAACTGCAGATGTTTACCATCTTGAAAGTATATGACTGAATTGCTAACAAATTAGAATAAGGGTATAGGTCCGTCTTTTGTTCACCTTCTTCCTCGGTTGAGCCAATGAATGGGAAAATCTATAGTCACTCAAGAGCTCTGGCCAACCTCAGCCAGTATTTTTCAGCACACACAACATTATTGGATAATAAATCCAAAAGGAAGGTTTAGAAATAAAATATGGAAAGCCATTATAAGCAGCTTCTATGACATTCGAATAAATGGATGCAAAATAAACTAGCCATTGAGTTTGCTTAAAAAACACAATTCACAATAAGCAATTTTATGTTGAACAAGCTGTTTTGCTAGGAATTTTATGTTGAACAAGCTGTTTTGCTAGGAGTTTTATGTTGAACAAGCTGTTTTGCTAGGAGTTTTATGTTGAACAAGCTGTTTTGCTAGGAGTTTTATGTTGAACAAGCTGTTTTGCTAGAAATTTTATGTTGAACAAGCTGTTTTGCTAGGAGTTTTATGTTGAACAAGCTGTTTTGCTAGGAATTTTTGGCGCAAGACTTTTTGGCTCAGAATTTTTGGCGCCAGACTTTTTAGCGCTGTTATTTTTACCCTAAATAATTTATGCTTATAAATAATACTTTTTGGCTTTTATAAATAGCACTTTTTTGACTATATATTTACTTCCCAGTAAATAAATGACACAACGATAATAACAAATGCAAAAAACATGACTTTATTTATAAAAGTTTACACATAATGCCTTTTTCTTGGAAACACATAAAAAATGAACTGACATTCTATTTCAGTTCAGCATATCTCACTTGTTGTGTTCAGCATATTTCCCTTGTTCAGTTCAGTATTTCACTTGTTGAGTTCAGTATGTCACTCAGTATGTTACTCCCTATTTAATGTGAGCAGATTCAATTGATGCAGCTGATGATTCAGGCCACGTTGGTTTATCTCATTAATAAATTCTCCATCTTAAGTGTGGATTCTTTCTTTACATGAATTTTTACTTTCCCATCACCAAAATTTGATTGAAGGATATCATGAACTACCTCTGTCAAATACGTAAAAGTGGCCGCTATGTGAAAACTTGTCTCTTCCACTTTTACTCAAAATTTCTTGAGCCATAAATCACAAGGAAAAATGAATAAATTCTGAGCTTGTAACCTGTGCCAGAAATCGTCACACCAAAAAGTCTTGCGTCAGAACATCTGTACTAAAAATTCCCAATCCAGATTTTCCCTCCCATTCCGAGTTTTCCCTTCTAGTCTGTCAGATTTCAAGTTAATGACCAACAATCAACCATAGCTAGCCCTGCTTACAGTAGTCGTCCTTGGGAGGGGGCTGGTTGTGGCCGCCCTGTGAAAGGGTGGAGAAAAGTGTGTCAGTGAAGTCCATGGCGAACTGGTCTTCATCTGCTTGAAAAGAGTCTCTACTCTGCGAGTGGTACAAATCATGACCTTCCTTTCCTGCCACCCTTGCCAGCAGCTCCTCTATCTAAAGCATGGAAGTATTAATAGCTTAAAATGAGATAAATACGAGATGATAGCGTGCCACAGCTACAACTAGTCTGTGAGAAGCTCGCAGGTAAGGAAAAGGAGAGATGTATTATTTTCCCTAGCCTAAACTATGCTCCAGCAAATGTCAAGTGTGTAGGTTACCTAAGCTGCCATCCTTAGGCTAATCCCTTCGATACAAGTATAGTAGAACCTCTACTTAAGAAAGTAATTATTCCGGAAGCTATTTCGTAAGTAGCAAATTTCCGAAATCTAAATCCATTTTATTATATAAATGCCTTAATCCGTTTCAAGTCTCCGCAAAACTTGGGTATAAAACTTGGATAAATTATAAATATATAAAATAGTAATAGTGTATAAAATACATGTTAGAATTATATTACTATATAACATATAAAAAAGTACATATGTAAACAAGAAAGAACAGAAGTATAATGAATAAAAACTACGAACAGTATGTTTGTTTACCTTTGACCTTCTAGATGAAGCTAAGATAAGAACAAGTGGAAAACGTAAGTCAGAAAAAGTCGGGGGTTGCATTATTGGCTTTGTTTTGCTTAGAATAAATGTCATTTTTAAGAAAGCGAGTAGAAAGATTTATTTACATCGACATGGCATGAAAAACTAGACCATCATACAAAAAAGCAGAGCATAAATTGCTAGTAATGAAAGTCGTCCCACTACGTATGTGATATATGATAACTCCAAATTATACAACGAACGAAAATAACAATTTGTCATTTACGGACTTCTGCAAGCAAATGAAACTGAGTGAGATGTGTCGTACGTCGTACAATATGAAAGCAAACTGACCAAGACATGAAACAAACGGGCCAAAATATGAAAGAAAGGCCTTCAGTATCTAGAAATATCTTTCAAAAGTCGAAGCAAAATTTCTACCAGAAGACATCTCGCAACTTGAAAATTTCGTATGTAGAGGATTCCATTCACACAGAAATCTAATTATAATAAAGACTGAATATTTTAACATTGAAACTTGAAATAATGCATATTCTTGAAATAAGGCATATTCATTCAGGGTGCGGTGAATATGCAGCATGAATAAAAATGACAATGGATAAATGACTACAAAGACAACCATGGCGAACTTCTTCATTTTAACTATACACGAGGATATCTACAAAACTCACTTTTAGAGGACAGCTGTAATACCCACCCCTAAATTAGCCGCATTCTTTGGCATGATTCTTTGCCTGTAAAACCTTCTCCATTTTTGATATTCCACACAAACTATGTCTAGCTTTCTCTTCCAATATTTTCCTTCCAGTATTACTGCCTGCAATACAAAATTGTATACAATAAAAGGCAATGAAGAGACACGCCAAAAAACCTGAAACAGATTTTACTTAACAGATTATGAATGATAGATGTGGATCATTTTATTAGCTTAGATGAGTGAATGACTAAGACCCTGATTTCTACAGAGTTGTCTTTCCTCACTACTTTGTGATATTAAGCTATTGAAATTGGAGATAAACACAGTGGTGATTATAGAACAGCGGTTCTTAACCTTATTGGATGTACTGAACCACTACCAGTTTCATATGTGCTTTGTCAAACCCTTCTTTATAAAAAAAACAAATAGGATTTTTTCCACATTTAAAACAGGTATATTTTTTACTGGTGCACAAAATTAACTGTGCTTTAATATCACCGCGTTCAAAGAACAAAACCCATACAATGCATGAAGTCACAACAAATTACACATCTTTCCATAAAGAAATGACCTTACAAATCAGTGTGACTTCTGCTGTTGCATTTAAAAGACCACTTATGTGTCTTGACCTCCGCTGAACCCCTGAGATTGACCCGCTAGGGTTTGCTCGAACCCAGGTTAACAACCACTGCTATAGAATATCCCAATCGATTAACCATCTACACATGAACTAATACTTGGTGAACAGGTTAACAAATGTCAAAGAAACATTGGGATATCAGGCTATATAGCCTATTGCCTTTCTAGTTGACAACCAACTCACTACGCATCAAGAATCCAACTTTGATTGTTTGTCGGTAAAGTAACTGAATGCCTTCTGGCAGCAATTAATGCATCAGTTTTGATAGTCACTAGTACTACTGTTGCATTCATAAATCAGCCTCATTTGGGAATGACATAACGAAATGTAGTCAACTAGTAACACAGTTACGAAATACTAAAAGTGATCCATACCTGAGGTTTGTTATGAACATCCATGTTTATGGTAAAACTGCAGACGAGTGGCTTGTTCATCTTCACAACTACAACAAGCAACGTTACTATTCAATAGACAACAAATGATTACTCTTGAGTAAATAGGAGATTTACAACTCCGTGAAGAAGAAGAAACGAAGCGTTTTATGACAGCTTACAATCTTAATAAATAAATAACAAAATATGACAATAAATTCTCCATAATTTGATTTATGTTAAAACAAGATCAAGATTTGCCTCTTTTAGACTGCACTTTACGCAATAAGATGTTGAAATGCTGCCAACTGCATTTCACTTCTTTCTACAGAATACTTCATAAAAGCGAACATGGCGAAAATTTTAAAACATGGTTGATTTTGTACTTCACATGCAGTTACATGAAAGCTATATTACATATATAAATCTCATCTAAATGTTATTTAAGTGTTAAAAAGTGTTAATAAACAGCACCCTATAGTTTAATTGAATCTTATCATGTCCATAGAATCATAGCTAGAAATACATGTGATAGCAGAACAGAAAAATGTCAATGTTTGTAGTATTTATAGTTTGAAATAAACAAAATTAAAAATCAATTAATAATAAACTTGGCTGACTTTTAAAGTATTGTACTAGCGATACAATATACATATATAATACATATTTTACTAGCGATATAATATATATAATAAATATTGTACTAGTGATATAATTATATATAATAAATATTGCACTAGCAATATAATACATATATCTATATTTCTTAGTGTAGGTGTGTCCAGCTATAGCTAATAATTAATTCATTGGTATAAATAATCCGTATCGCAGAAGATCTGATCTCTGACCCTCTGGTTCGCTAATCTGACGCCTTGCTAATCCAGCCACAGACACTTGATAGACACTAAGGTGATATATGTCGATATACGGGAGCAAATGCCCAACTGCTTTTTGTTACTACGCAGGGTGATAGCATAACGTCACAAGAAACGGGTAGCTCTTATTAGTAAGTTTATTCAAATTATTAATTGGCAATGTGCCAGGTTAATAGCAAGTGGCAGGCAACTCTCTTTACCTCTCATTGTTTATAAGGTGATTTTAATACCCAGGCAACACCGGGTAGCAAAGCTAGTATAAAATAAATATTGTACTAGTGATATAATATATATATATACAGATATATATATATATATATACAAATATAATAATACTCACAGTGATAGACAGCATCATGTAATAAGCCAACAGTCAAACTAATACCAATGGTCACCTCAACATTCAAAGAATCCAAAATGCAGGTCAACATTGCGCAAATATTCAGCGCTACACCCAGAGAAAATCAAACGTATGACATGTGAAGTTTCTTAACACATTGCAGTATTGTAAGTGAACATTAAAATAAAATATAAGAAAACAATAAATGAACAAAGACTACAAACTAAGCAGGTTGAAACATTACTTAGTTGAAATCTGAGTAAGTTATGCCATGAATTTCTACCAGTACCTTTCCTCTGAAACCAATTCATAGCCTTACCTACAATGCTGTTCTCCAATGCTTATTACTGTTCAATTGTAAATTTTGTTTTATCAAGCTTGTTTAAATATTATACAAAACTAAAGTAGAAATTGAGTAAAACAAAGTTTGCTGATTTTTAAACATTCCAATAGCCATGTATTATCGCTTGTAATGATAGACAGCAGTACGCGATAAACCTCAAGTTTTTAGCGATGTAACCATAAAATTAATTGGATAACAATGTGGCCATCACAATGTTGAGAGTAAATTTGCCTTCGTAGTAAATATTAGGTTGTCTTAGATAAAGTTCTGTTAGAGAATGTAAGGATTGTATAATGTATGCGAAAAACGATATCAGATGAATTAGGTCCTATCGGTAACAGAGCCAGGGGAATTCATGTAATCATGTTTCATATGTAACAAATAACATAGTGCTGAGAGCAGCGCTGAGGGCTGCGCTAAGGGCAGTGCGGAGGGCAATGCCGAGGGCAGTGCTGAGGGCAGTTCTGAGAGCAGTGCGGAGGGCAGTGTTGAGGGCAGTGATAAGGGCAGTGCTGAGGGCAGCTAAGCTGAACAATGAACATTTTCAGACAATAGCTATACAACAAAACGGTAGTAGGAAAAATTAGAAAACTAATAACGTTCATTTCAACATTTCTACCATAAAATTATCTTTCTTGCAGAATGCTTTTATTAACCAATAATGCTCCAGATTATGGTAAAAAACTATCATAAATTACTTACACCGTAGATGCCACTCCCTCCAGATTATGTTAAGAAACCATTATAAATTACTTACACCCTAGGTACCACTCTCTCCAGATTATGTTAAGGAACTATTATAAATTACTTGCCCCCTAGGTGCCACTCCCTCCAGATTATGTTAAGAAACTATTATAAATTACTTACACCCTAGGTGCCACTCCCTCCAAATTATGTTAAGAAACTATTACAAATTACTTACACTGCAGGTGCCACTCCCTCCAGATTATATTATTTAATCTCATCTTATCCCAGACATTGATTTTCATTCCCTTGAAGGCCTTGAACTTAGGTGTAGACAGTTGACCACTGTCACAAATATCATACACAGAATGCTGTTAGTTACCAATAAACTACCAATATGCATAATATTCTCTGGTCAACATCCATTTCTACAAAATATGGCTCAAGGCTGGGTCGAGATACATTGCTTCACTAAATCTTGACTATGCCATTTGCTCTAGATAAAGAGAAAATGTTGGCATCAATGGTTGTCAGCACATACCTAGCAGTAGAAGAACACTCAACAAACCAGAAGCAATTTATGCCATTACCAAAGAGCCATGAGATGTGTGGCGTCTATGCGAGTGATACATAAGGAATATTCAAGGGGCAAAGGGCAATTTTCATGTATGCATTCGGTTAGTTGTGAGTGTTTTACATTACTCAAAAGTAATTCATAGGTGACACTGTTAATGCGACCTCAGGGTTTCATTACAGCAGGAGAGTAACTGTTATGTGATGGTTCTTGTGTTTGGTTTCTCTGCTTGAATCTCTTGATTTAATATAAAACTTGACAGCCGTAATAGATAATAAGGAGAGGAAATAACTCTAAACCATCAACGAAAGTTCAATACAACCATATTTATAAATTCATATCTATTAATTACCACCAGTAGTAAAATATATTGTCAAACCTCTAATTACACTCGTCTCCACCTTAGAATTTTTTAACATAAAATCAAAAATGGTAACAAATACTGCATTTGGTTATACAGCTGAAGTCATGGCCAAAATGTGACGTAACGAATTTTTTGAAACATCGCAGTTTCATAAGTGAAAATGAAGAAGCTCGTAAAATAAAAAAGAAAACAAAAATATAAAATTAATAAATATTATAAAAATAAGAAAATAAAACAAGAATAAAAACTATAAATACTAAATTAATTTTAACTCCAACAAGTCCAAGTTAAAGAATATTATGTTACAGATCTCTATGACCACCTCTTCCAAACATCTACAAATCGATATTTCTGTTTACATGTCTTTAGAATAAAAATGACGATGAAAACTACTTTCACTGGTAATTACCTTATTAACTAGTTTTTAGATGAAATTTTGTTCGTACATTCAGCTTTTTATAGCATTTTACATAAATCATTAGTTTTAATTAGAGCTCCACGACTTTCAAAAACCACCAGACGATTCGATATTGTTATTTATTATTCGATATTATTATGTAACAAATTGTAATACTTTGTGGTTATTTTTTTGTAATTTTAACTTAAAAGAAACTGTTTTGTGTTTGTGGAAACTAGAAAAATTTATTTTATGAATGACCATGTGCATGGAAGGCCATGGAATGAGCCTATTGTAAGTCTAAAAGGGTTAGTTTTAGTTCCAGTATCGCTCACTCTGAAAATGTCAGGTGTGAGATAAGTCGCCACTAGACGATTACTGTATATCTTTTATACGATTGGCGATATCCCTTAACATGGTGGCGACATTCAAATCGTCTACCTTGAAAATCGTCATCAAACAATTAAACCACCATATCGTGAAGCCCTAGTTTTAATATATGTTTAACTACTGATATTATTTATTAGGAAGTTTTTGTAGGTTTTGAAGTGTAGAAGGAATTAACAAAATGCAGTACATATTCTTATGGGAATATTTGCTCAAATTTGCAAAAGTTTTAAGATACGAAGCATATCTTAAAAAGGAATTACCTTTGAATGAAGAGGTATGACTATACGTTTAAGAAAATATTGAATGACACTTGAACTTTAGATCTTACCTATATGCCACTGTCATGCAGGCAAACATCTTACTCAGAGAATTGTCAAAGTCCTTAACATAATGTTTGTTATTTGGGGAGATAAATCTGTAGGTGTCTCTTGGCTTTTTGCAGGCATCTTCAAAGTCGTATCCCTTTTGGCTTTTGCCATGAGAGAAAACAATGCCGGCTACGCTAGGATCAGGTCCTTCGACACCAAGGCCCCTTCCTAACCCATCGACGGTATCATCATCATCATCAAGGTTGCTGGTCATAAAATGGCCGCTATGAGGAGAAGTGACTGTCGCCACCTTGAACTTCTGGCTGTACGATGAACCCTGTTGAATCTTACCGTCAAGCATTCCCATACCTTAAAATGAAACTTTTCAAAGTTAAAATTCTAAAAGTTAGTTTCCTAGCTTGTTTATGAAAGCTATTTGAGAATCATACCTTAAAGCCATCCTATAAATTACAGCTCAGGTAGACTAGAGATTTGTATAAGTATAGATAGGACAAACGAGTTTAGACTGCTATAATCATAGAAAATATCAACATAGCTAAACAAATCTAATTACATGTATTAAATGTAATAAAAAGATTCCCATTTGTCTTGTCTGCTATTATATCTAGTTCTGCTTGTATGGACATGATGAGATTCAATTAAACTTTATGGTTCTGCTTATCAACCCTTCTCAACAGTTAAAATACACTTAGCTCAGATATACATGAATATATAATATAGCTTTCAAGTAACTGCATGTAAAATACAAAATCAACAGTGTTAACAATCAAAAGTGTTATAATTTTCACTATATTCGCTTTTGCGAAATATTGGGTAGACAGAAGTAAAATGCACAGTTTGCAGTTTAAAGAAACCACTGCACTGCATAAACTGCAGTTTAAAAGGGTCAAATCTAAATTTAATTCTAACATAAATCAAAATATGAATAATTTATTATTGTATAAAGATTACAACCTCAAAAAATGCTACCTCTCTTCATGCATAGAGTTTGTAACTCTGTTATCTAAGCAGGGAATTCATTTGTTGTCTTTTGAACAGTAACTGCTTGCTGTAGTTGTGAAGATATACAAATCCCTTATCTGTAGCTTTATCATAAACACGCATATTATGAGATTTACTTACGCAGTATCTGTTTAATTATATATTTTATGTAGGTAAAATTTTTGCTTGGTATAAAAGATATATATAGCAGTAAAATACAATAGATTGGTCAGATGTTAAACAAAGTTTTCAAGTGTCTGCATGTGTCTAATAACCTACACAGTAAGTTTTAAATTATGTTGCCAGCATTTGCTGTAAACATAAACTTATCAATTTCATTGACTCCAAATGCTAGAGGTGTTGATGGAAAATTTCCAAGAAATTGTAATAACATACGCTATTGTGTCATCTACTATTGTTCAACTCAAAATCTTAAAAAGCTTACAAAATTCCATTTGTCAATATGAGTAATAGATCAAATCTTGCAAAAATTAATTTTATTTGGTAACCAGAATTAAATTGGTTTTATAGTTTTGTTATTAATGCGCAGGATGCATTAGTTTATTTGTTTGTATTCTTATAAATATGATGAATTAGCTCTTATTTGTGAATCTCAGTTCTTCATGACAGATGGAAGAGACCCAATTAGACTTTCATTAACCAAATAGCTTACTCTACTTTAGCGAGATGAAAAAATATAAACTTTTGACACTGGTACGCATATGCGCAAACGCCACCTTAGATCTTCTCACGTACTGAGTGAATGAATTCACTGCCACTACTTTGAACTATTTTATCTATGAAGATTTTGCAAAACTATAAAAAATTTATTTTACCTATCAAATAACTCGAAGAAAGTTGAAGCATACGCTAGAATTCAATTAATATGTTATTTTTGAAAGTGTGGGTTCTAATAAATTTCTTAAAAACAAACTTATTACCAAAAGTCTCATATACGTGATACAGTGTAATAAAAATGACGTACTGGGAGACAGAATACTATTAATATAATTAAAGCGGCATTACTATTAATTACGTCATTTAAAATTACATAATTAGCTTACACTGACCTATATGATGTCCAAATAACGCCATATCACTTGTGGATGATTAGCTTTATCAATGCTGTAAGTAAATGTGAACCACATTACTTCAGTGTAAATGAGCTAGCTCTTAAGACGCTTATAACTTTTTCTCACCTACATTTATTCAAGCAAATTATCATAAAGTACCATAAAACCTCTAATCGAACGCCATGGCGCTCATTTTTCAACCCTTCCTCTATAGTGGCTGTCAATTGAAGGTGGCGTTCAAATAGAGGCTCACATTGTATTTTTCAAATGGCTGATCAGAACTTTTGGAAGATAAATTTAGCCCTTTTAAGGGCGAAGCGAATGTCACCTATATATGGCCCTATCCTTCGAATAGAGCAATATTACACCCTTTGGATGCAATAAATCTGCTAACCTAACTCCAACTTGTCAAAGATCTTTTAATAAATATGCATTAAGAAACTGAGAAATATCTCTACCAGTTGATGTCTATTGCTTGCAAGTAACCTGTGACGATAGTGTAGCCTGTGTACTGCTTTGCAATTTGTTGGAGCTTTCAATTTTTATTTCATTCTAAATTTGAAGACATGTTTTTATTTCACATCTACATTTAACAATGTTGAATAAAAGCTCATTACACTCATTGATTTGTTTGCTACAGTTTGCAAATTAACATTTTTAAAACAAATATTTCCATTATATGCTCAGATAGCTGCGTTTTGATTGTTGCTTTCAATGGAACGAACATTTTCTGGTTGTCCAATACCTTTCACAATGTCTACTGAGGTCAACTATTCTTCTGCACTGCTGAACTAGTCGTTATTAGCGTCCAAACAATTTTTTGATAGAGCAAAATCTTTAAGTGTTGCATTTAGCACAAATGCAATGCGTAAAAATTTGGCTCATTGAACGCAACCTTGACCCAAAAACTAGTCATTCATCTACCATAGTAAATTTATGTAAACCGTTTTCAATATACATGCATTTTTAAGTATCAAGACTGCGTTAAACAAGGAACTACTATTAGCCTGAGACAACTATTAATTATTTTTATGGTGTTGCTTTCAAAGTTTTAAAGAAAAGGACGAAAAGCTTTGGAGTTGAACAACAAGAAAATTAATTGTTATTGATGTAACCCATTCATTATTAATACGATTTTGTGGACACTTTTCTACTGAACAATTGATATTATGGGTTTGTAAAGACCAAAGTTTGTCAAAGTGGCAGTCAAATGGAGGTGGCGTTCAATTAGAGAGTGGCGCTTTATTTTTCAACTCTTCTCTTAAGGTGGCGGTCAAACAGAAGGGGCGTTCAAATAGAGGTGGCACTCAAATAGAAGTTTTATGGAATATTTGAAAGAATTGAATGACTAGAAGCGTGTAGTTGATTGACCACATTAAACTTTCATCAATCTATATATATATATATATATATCTCTCTCAGTGTTTGTTGGTCTTTTTGTTGGTCTTTTTGTTTTTATCCCTGTCTCCAATTTTTGCGATTAAAATCTAGCAATGAAAAACCTTTAATGCGCTGGATTTGATCTCAGATTAGACTAAGTGTGCAACTAAGCTTAGTGATTCATCACATTGATTAAAATACTCGCACTTTAAGCACTTGGGATTATTAACCAGTACTGTTGATAATTATGTGTAACGGAATAATTATTAAGCCGTCTGCAAACATGGCAATCGTTTTTGCAAAGATTGCTAACTAGCTTACGAGGTAAGTTACGCAAATTCAATGAGTAATTATTTTATTACTCGTGAAACGCCGGGCATTTAGCTAGAAGGTTATATGCGCACGAATCAGCACTTGCAACTTATACTGTTACAACTTTTGTATCAAATAAAAGTTGCTAAATAAGAGAAAAGCTTCAAGAGACCAATCAGATCTGATCGTCCTCCAGAATTTTATTCTTTACTTGCAGTTCCATGCTTTATATCAATACAAATCTTTCACAACTATAAAATAGACAGACAAGCATCAGTTGGTTGCAAAGTTTTAAAACTTACTTAGTTTTTTATAAAGGACATAAAAAACTCAGTTACTCAATTACTCTAAAACTCAGTTGATTACTTTTAGTATAACAATATGATCAATCTGTTCAACCAACTACCTGTTTACACATTTCATATAAATCAGACATTTTCACAAAATTTGGTGAGCTAAACAACTAACAACTTTGTTGATTGGTAAAGCGAAATGTGAGAATTTACGTGAAATAAGTGCACAACACACTTCAACGTAAACTGATTGGAAAGTTATTGTTCTTTTCAATTCTACTAAAATAACTTCAAAGCACAAAGTAATGAATAATTTAAAATGTACAGCATATATACCTGCAAATTATCATCAATTTTATAGAACTGCATAAATTTCTATGTTGTCGTTCGGGAACAATTTTAGAAGAAGCATCTGAAGACGAGATACTGTTTTCAAGCGGATAATAACCTTACTACACAGGCCAACGAACTATGAGCGACTATATATGTATTGTAGAGATAACGAGTAGTTATACGATAATTCCGAATAGCTCTAATAATCTCAGACTATTATCACGTCGCCACTATCGATGCTTACGCAATAGAATATGCCCTTGAAGATCGCGGAGATTACTAAAGGAATTCAGTTAATGGTTGACAAAGGACAACTATATGAATTTTGAAAGCTATTAAGTGAGAATGCAACTCCAACGAGAAGAATCGCTCAACTACTGCAGCACATGTACTTCATATTTTAGTAATTTCGTGACATACGATTGTTCCCACACGCTACTGCATTTCTAAAATTCACAACATTAAAATCTCTTTTCTGGCTACACTGCTAAAACTTATACCTGTGCACCTAGGTAAGCACTAGGTATACCTAGGTAAGCACTTCCACAAACACTGCATGAAGGCAGTATACATGTATAGGGAATGGAGGCATTAACTGAAAAGATCTGACATTTATTTTCAACGACTACAGTGTAGGACAACCAATGTTCATATGAGGGTCAAATTATGGCAAAACTGCAGTGAAATGAAATGTCCAAAAACGTGAAAAATACAAATGTATATCAGATCGTGGTCTTATGTTGCCATCTTCATGTTGTGATCTTTCGCTGGATTGCTCGTAAACAGCTGCCTTATGGTGTACACTTGTACCAAACTTGCAGCAACCATGATTACGAGTTGAACACCTAAAATAAAAACAATATAAAAGGTAATAAAAAACACATAATGCTACTTTAAAAACCAACACTAAGACAAAGTTTAATCGAACTAATATCCAATTCAATATATTGCAAGCTGCTCCACTCAAACCAAACTGGCTAACGACATTCTCACAATTATTTGAGTGGATTGCAATTCCAAAAGTGGTCAGCATGCAGAAACACTTAACATGTACTAGCAGGAACCGTCTCGAGCGCTTATAGCATTGCTTCTTGAGACACTGGCTATTATAACACATTTAGAAACTAGCAATGTCTGCAAGGAAGAATCAGTTACCACCAAAGCAATAGATACATTGGAAAATCTGTTTTTTTTAAATGAAACACTCAAAACCATCCAATAAGCTCCTTTGTATTGTCAAATAATAATTAGTGCCAGCATTGCCACTACATTATTCCTTTTTATGCCAATTTACTAAAAATTTGGAGTTTCCCACCCACTTCCACATAAGACTAGTCGAGTTTAGGTAAGCACACTTACTGTAAATCAACGTTTTTTCCTTTCTAAAATATAACTTTGTGAGGTAAATAATATTTCATCAGTCTTTAGTATCTAAGATAAATGATGCATCAATTCCTAAGTTGAACGCTCAGTTTTGGGTGCCAGTGTTTTGGAATAAAAAAACAATATAGAATTGGGTCACCACAGATGAAATAATGCATTTGCATTTAAGCAGATGATAAATGGCTTATAGCGCATTCTAGTTTATTGATGCATTTATAGTGCACTACAATTGCATTTATAGTGCATTGCAATTGCATTTATAGTGTACTAGAATTACATTTATAATACATTACAATTGCATTTATAATGCATTACAATTGCATTTATAATGCATTACAATTGCATTTATAATGCATTACAATTGCATTTATAGGGCACTACAATTGCATTTATAGTGCATTACAATTTTGTTGATTATTCAAGGTCGAGACACACTTTTGTGTTGCAGTCATTTGTATAAATCACTAATAAATGTAATACAGTCACTACCTCAACATACGAGTGTAATGCGTATTATGTCAATTCACTTGCGTCTCAAGGCTCTATGTCCTTTATAAAAAACAAAGTACAAATTAATCCATTACCATATTATGAAAATTTACTTAAAGAGGATTTTGCAGCAGAAAAAGTGTTTTGAATTTGTCCTAATTCAGCACCTACACTAACAAAATAATAAATACCTATTTAGATGTTCTAATCTACAATAAAATGTAACATCGCTATGTACACCACATAATGCAGTATTAACTTCGAAACAGACGTTGTGAATAACGGCAGTGAGACAGACTTGAGAGCAGCGTGTTCGGTATACTAAACATTTGTGACGCTATGTAACAGAAACTTTGAATTTAACATTCATGAATGTAGCTTACTAAACACACTTGAAAATAAGTTTTAATCTTTCACTAAACTCACTTCAATTTTGTCATCATTTTTTTAGTATCTGTTCCCGATTATGTGCTTTTGCCTCGCGTACACTATAACTTTTAGCTAAAAAGTTAAGAACCTTTTCCAAATTGATTCGAAGAGAAATACCGAACGATGCTGTTCTCAAAAGCAGTCTCCCGCATACTTGGCCATATAGTGTAGTAGACACCGAGAACCATCTCGTACGCTCGTATCTCAAAGATTACTCGTATATCAAGAAAGAACCTTGCTAGAAAGTCAGCTCGTATCTCGAGTTGATCGATAATGGGGCACTCGTATGTAGAGGTATGAATGTATACACTTTCACTTAAATTACGGTTAGACTATTTTAGTTCCGTGATGGTAAGAGATTAGCATTTTATAGAATTCATGAATATGCTAGGTAGCTAGAACATAAACTAGAAGTAGTTTGAGTAGTAATTTGTTTGATATCAAATGCAACAGAACAGCATGCTGCTTGCTAAAGCCGTAAGAGCCTAATTTAATGTGGCAAAGTTGCGATCTACAGTGGTGATCGTAATTATGGGACCACTTACAATAAACACATTTCTCTTGTTAATTTATATATTGTTCCGTCAGTATTATGTGAATTATGACAATATGCACATCAATGGAAAGCTCAGAATGTACCGAATAAAAATATTATGTAAAACTAACTAATATTTGCTTTATTAGTTTGATTTTGGTACAATATGCCATTTTCGGCATAAAGCGGTACAAAAATTATAAAAAATGATGTTTAAATTTATGGAAAACGTAACTTAATTTGACATAATTTTAGAAAATAGCTCTATAAAAGTTAATTGGTGGTGTTTTTAAGTTCCTTTAGAGTATTTCTAGCATTTGGTATGACATCATAAGCCTAGACTGACCTGATAGGATATAATGGATGCCCATTAAACTGATTTTGTTACTAGAGTCCAGCCTTGGTAGTAGACAGAATGTCTAGAAAATTTGCTTTTCAAAGATGTATGGTCTGAGATTAGTGGGAAAGGGAGTTTATGCCAGAAATGAAAAATATTATTATGAAATTACCAGGCGGTCCCATTATTATGATCACAACTGTAAAACCTGGCAGCGAAAGGGCTAATCCTCAAGGAACGAACTCACAGCAATTCTAATACCTAGTTATCAGAAAAGAAAGATGAGGTAGGAGATGCATACCAGAGAATGTGTTCACTCTGGAGTAGTTCATCCTCTGCACGATGAAGTCCTTAACATTAGAAGTCCTAATAGACTGCTGCAGGTACCTCATCTTATCGGCTTGAATTGTCATTCCTTCAATCGACTTCTACCAACACAACGCAAGCAGCCTAATGAGGAGTTGATATACACCGGTGCAAAGCTCTTATACATGTATTCAATACCTTGGGACCGTGTTCATGCTTCCTAAATATTATCCAAAAGAAGATTTTTATCACTAATTATACTGCAGTTGGATTGCTGCTGCGCCAGGAGTTGTTAGCTGCAGATTGACTGCCAAGCTATGATACATTATTTGCTAATTCAGCTTATCAAGTCAGCCCAGCTTATACAGTCATGATGGTAATTGTTAGCACCTCCGAAATCGTCCCTCTGTCGTATTGGCTCCAAGTGGTGGTAATTATGTTTAATCCCTTTACTGTTTTAATTAGGTTTATCATACTATACATTATTAGAAAGCTGAGGTTTTACTCTGTCTGAATCTGGTGATTTAAATTAGATGACCATATAATAATACCGTACTTTTCGGACTATAAACCGCACCCTTATAAGCCGCATCTGCTTTATTTTCCAAAAAATGATAATAAAACAATACATAGACCGCACCTTTGTATGGGCCGCATAACTCAGAACGGTGTTTTTTAACACGGCAGCAACTTTCCTGTTTAAAACGGAACAGTGCCTAACGGCACAGTTCGTATTAATCGACGCTTTTTAACCTAGTTCCTAATGGAACAGTACCGTTAAGCATTGTTTCGTATTTTCTTTCACCGCTAGAGGCGCACTAACCGGAGATTCTGGTTAATGCGCCCTAGCGATGAAAGAAAAAGCCACAGAATAGCCGCACCCTTATATAAGCCGCATGGCTCAAATCATCAGAAAAACTAGCGGCTAATAGTCCGAAAAGTACGGTAATAATCCTTTGTATCAAAATGTCATTTTTCTGTTGTATTATCATTAAACATGTACTGTATTCATCCAGTGATTATTAATTAATACATCAACTGTGAAAATAGATTCCCTGTATCATAAGCTTTCATTTGATGCACAATTTGTTAGAATTTGTTAGAATTTGTTCAAACCAGTGCTCACAATTCAGAAAATACCTCAATATATCTAGGGGTGCTAACAATTACCATCATGACTGTAAATGTCTAGTTCGTTACTTTTAGTAAGCAAATGGGTTGAAGTGTTCTGCAAACAGAACAGGAAATTTTTTTATCAACAAAATTGGAATGACATTTGAGTAAACAGCAAGAAAAGACAGGTAAAATCAAGTGAAACCAAGACTTTATGCAGAGTATAAAAATTTATGTTTGTTGAAAATTATAAGATTGTTATATTTTCTTCAAATAAGACATTCTTTTAACTTTCTAAACATAAAGACGAGAGAAACCATTTTATTTGCATTTGCTACAGCTTACTACGTGAAATTGAGATTGTTTGGCCATTGACAAATAAAGGGTAGTGTGTTCATTTTAATATGCATTTGAGGGACTTTTTATAAAACTAAACAAATTAAATTACGCAACCATTTATTATCAAAGCTGTTGACACCTATCAGCAAGTAGAAGCCTAGTTTTGAAGTTGAGCACGACTACTGCTCTAGCTGCACCCACCTGCTCATGAAGATCATGGGAAGTTACACCAGCCACCAACTTGGACAATACTGACACCAACCACCTGAGTTGAGAATAGTCACACCAACCACCTGTTGATAGGTTATATAGGTAGTGACACCAACCACCTGCTGCTAGGTTTCATACGCAGTGGCATAAGCTTTAAACAAACAAAACTGCACCCATTTCACCACAAAGCTTAAGATTTCAAAGTAGATTCTGTAGAGCGTTTGGTAGATGCTAATTAAAAGTACCCAAGTAGAATGCAGGCTAGAAACAGTCTTCGCACAGAAAATAATGCAACTGAAATACTTGGTTAAACTGTGCCATAGTAACAAAGATCGTTATGCAGCCCCATACCACAAGCAAGACTTATAACCAAGTATATACCCCTATCTCTTCCACGGACATCTCGAGGATAGTTTCAACCTGCTCCAATTTCTCCTCCATCTCTGCCTTTTCTTCATACTGTCTAAAAGGCCATGTACTGTCGGGGGCATCTGAGTATAGACCAAGGTAGACAACCTTGTTTGTGTTGGAATACCGATTTACCACACAAACCTCATATATACCTACCTCCTTCAAGTGCAATCTGCAAGACACAATGCATGAATTAAAATATTTACCACAAAAATTATTTATAAGTGTTTGATTGTCTGCTAGGCCGGTAACAAAAATTTTTGTGAAGCCAGTCTTATATATAAAGTTATGCAAAAATTTTGTAGCTGTTTCATGTAAGATTTTTAACAATACAAGCCTATGACTCGATTGACACAGTAAAGCGTGGTTCAATGTCAAATTTGACATTGTTTTCATTATATAAATTATGTCCTCATTTGCCATTTTAAATAAAACTTGAAATGATTGGTTGATAAAATGTAATAAAATTCAAACAATCTGTGAAAGAGGTTGCTATGAAGCAAGTTAAAAATGTCAGAAGATGAGAAAAGCTACTTAGAGAACAAGCATCACTGGAATACATTACATCTAAAAATATTTACAGCTATTTCTGTCATGGGAGGTATATGTATCAAGAATGAATTCTACAGCCAACTTACGGATGAACATTATGGGCTTTGCGAATGTCTGCAACAAGATATACATTACTTGGAGACCGTATTTGGAAGTTGACTGGTGTCTGATCCAATGACTACAACATCAGTAATGCATCAGGATCAAAAGCTGATGCATATGGCAGCTGATGCATATGGCATGATGACAAGAAACATCCTGCTATAATGAATGACGAGACAAGTAAAAATAACCCATAAATTTCGCTTAATGATAAGGTGCCAAGCCGATGAAGGTAGAGTAAAAGGTTAGAAACGATAAAATAAATATGTTTATGACTACAGCTTTACACAAAATAGAGAGTAGCAGAACCTATAGCTCACAAGGATAGAAATTCAACAAGTGCATTGGCATAGATTTGACAGACAAATTTACCGCCTTAACTAAAATTGAGAAAAGCTAGTACGCCTACATCTAGTTAAGTTGCCATTGGTCTACGAGTCAATGACATGTAGCTTGTGCAAAGAGGTATTTTAGGCACTATGGCTATAAGAGTTGCAGAAACTACCACCGTTGAAAAATTGTAACTATATGCAGCCTAAAAGTGTTTTTTTCATATCTGCAGCATTGTACAGCCTCACTTATATCAGAAAATGAATACCACAAACCTGGTATTCAAACTCGGTTTCTGTGTCACGATTTGTAATGGGTTGGTAGTAGCACTCTTTTTGTCCAGCAGGCACCATTAACGTGTAATCGTAACCAAATCCATGCGTTAGTTTAACTACCAAACAAAATGTTACTAATAATGAACCAAATCTTGGAAAACTAGGCATAATAGCTTCGTGCGATGTAACCATTGGTCATTCATCAGCGTAGAAATCATAAATATTTTGTAACACTAACGTTGATGGGCGTGACTATTACCATATAGAAAAATCAGCGATTGTAAACAGCACAGGGTCCTGTAGACGATGCCAGCTATTTACCACCATGCTAACCACTGTATGTGGCAAATTGCAGCGACTCACACGTTCGCGCTTATATAAAATCATTATTTAGGTAAGCTTTAATAGCAAATAATATAATCACAAATCGTTCATATTATCTATCATGACGACATCATAAACGGCAGTACTATGAAAAACGATCCCACATAACGCTAAAACTAGCTTGTCTTGACAAACTGTTGTTTTTGCGGAGTTGCCTCCCCGTCGAGCAGGCGAGCAACACAACGTTGTTGCTCGCCTGTTTGACGGGGGGACAACTCCGCCAAAACAACAGTTTGTCAAGACAGGCTAGCTAAAAACGAGCGAACAACAGAAGGAGCGGAATGACCACAAAATAGGTAACGTGTTAGATTTTTTATTTGAAAACTTAGAAAGAAATTAATAATTTATTACATTTTTAATAACTTGTATTTTGCTGTTTTTATGCTAAAAATACAAATGTTAGTTTTCGTAAAATAATCTTCTGTAAATAAAATATTTAAGGGGTTCGCAGATTTTTCTTTACCGGTACCGCAGTCAAATTACAGATCGCATCTAGACATTCTATTTGTGCGTGATAGTGTACGTGACCCGGCCGGTTAAACCCATCACTCTAACCGACTTAACATATAAGCGCTTTTCACACTCACTATGTTTTCAAGAATTTTGACTAAATCATGTTCTCAGCATTCTGCGACCCTTGTTAGAACATTTTGTGCGTCAGCTAAGGTAAAATACTAGAAATTCCTATCTTATCGCTTCCTGTTAATTTTGCAGGTTGGTGTATGATAATAATTTGGTGCACGGATATTTTTGTTGTTTATTAGTGTTTTTTATGTAAGAACTATTGCTTTTTTCACAATTGTTTTGATTTATACTATGCATAATATTGTGTGCACACAAATGTCTCTGTAACTATCGTTTTAGCAGATCTTGTCTTTTAAATCAGGCATGAAAACGTGCAGTATATCGTAACAGCAGACGTGATCTTTTGTGAAAGCTTTTGCCAAATCCTTATCTTGATAACTTTAACAAGGATTACGTTTTTTAAATAATTTCCGTGGTAACACGTGAGCTCGTTGCTAAAGAAAAATAAAAAAATGAAAGATTTTGCTTAAAATATATTTTGATGTCATTAATAGCAAATAGTGTATTATCTGACTAGCCAGCTCAGCTCACACAAGATGTAATTTTATTATGATTGGGTTTTGCTTGCAGAGAGATTCGATGAAAGTGGCTGTTCTTGGAGCTTCTGGAGGAATTGGACAGCCATTAGCTTTGCTTCTTAAGAATAACCCACTAATTAGTCATCTCTCATTGTTTGACATTGTACATACACCTGGAGTTGCTGCAGATCTCAGTCACATCTGTACACCAGCACAGGTTTCTGGTCATATGGGCACAGATGAATTGGAAGCATGTTTAACAGGCTCTCACGTAGTAGTTATTCCAGCTGGTGTGCCAAGAAAGCCAGGTTAGCTACCCTTTCCTGTTGAATATTGCTAGCTTGCTAAATATAAGGGATTTTTATGCTAATTAGGTAGGAATCAGATGTTGCAGAGAAGGTAAATATGAATAAACATAATTAATAACAGATTCATTCTAAATACATCTTGCCGTTTCTGGAAAGATGTCCATGTAGCTGCAATGAATACTTACAATTTATCTATCAATCTTGGCAATGTTTTCGAGCAGCATCAATATTTGTTTTTGGCGAACACTACAATATATATTCTATAGGAGTTAACTTTCCTTTTGCATCGACAAGATTCTCACGCAAACATCCGCTCAGCTTAAATACCAAAATTGAATTCAATGTTGAAATTTTCTGTTATTCCTGCGAAAACCAACTCATTAGGCGTTGAATGCAGATAAGCCAATATTTACACTCACAAGTATCAAAAATATTTCAAGTTGACGCGCATTTCTGACTGTGCTTGTTTCAACAAGCTGACAATCACACAAGCTTTCACTCGCTCCTTTCATTTGCTGTTAACTTGTTGAAAAATCCAACTGCAGCTAGTAGAAGAAAGCATTCAGTCATTTTATGCTCTGAAAATGGTATATTTTAAAAAGTGAAAATAAATGCTTTTAGTTCTACTATGTCGTGTTATCTACACATCTTTGTTGATGAGTTAGTGAATGGCTGAACGTGATACGTGCAACGATGTTTGATAGAAACTATAGTTTTATAGAAATGTCACAGACGTTGTTCACTGAATCTTTTATTTTGGTGTTATCCAAAAAATCTGAGATAGGGCCTACAGCTTTTTAGTACGTATTAATTTTGCTCTAAGGTTTGTGGAAGTTAGTATTAATAAACGCAAGTTTTGATAGCAGTGTTCAATGTCTAGTTTGAATAAAAAATTATATAAAAAATTAATCCTAAATACAACTTTGTATTTTGCTCTATATCCATGGAACATTTTTTTAATTGTAGGCTGTACTTTTCGTAATGGTATCATTGAACCCTGTTTTATTAAAAAGAATTAACACCACCAAATTTAGTGTTAACTTGGCATCTTAGTTTTTCCACTTTGTCACTCTTAACAAAAGCTGTTTGTTTCAAACGAATGTTTGTTTGCTATCTATAGTGAGCAGCGGCGAATGATGCTGATTTTTGTAGTATAGTGTATGGTACTTCACCGTGTATATAAGGTGACTTCATTCACTGTTTCCCTTCTCAAAATGCTCGTATCGGAATGAATTATTTTCCATTTCAAGCGATTGCCATATCTCCGCTATTTAGTTATCTATTATTAATACAATACTAACCTAAAACAGCCATCTAACATATTACAATTCCTTTTGGAAACGCATCCAAACTGTTTTCTTGTTATTGCCAAAAATGCATAAAAATTATGCACACGATATAGCTGCAGGCCTAGAAATGCATTTAATGAAGTCTGTTTTGCTAATTGAAATTTATTTCACTATTTGCAAAATTGCGGAAGCTTTTTCATATGATGTAATTTTTTATGTATTGATTTTTCATGAGAGAAGATAGGGTACGCCCTTTGATATGTAAATATACTGCTGATTTTTTTTGTAGTTTATCGTTTTATACATGTATATGTTCTTCCATGAGCATTGGATTTTACATGTTTAGCATAGGAAAAACCAATAACACTATTTTTTTTCATTTAATACCAAGTAGTCTAAACTTGTATTGTCTGTGTGAGTATAATGTAGACAAGAGTTGGCTGCATCTTAAACTTGCTTGTAAATTAATGGTGTTTCTGATAGCTTAGTTGTAAATGATGTAACTGTGTACAGTCTCCCATCCTCTGAGAATGAAGTACATGTAGGCAAAACAGTTGGAGTTGCTTTTTACTGCTGATTCATCCTTAAAAAATTGTTGCATCTTCAAATGAAAGCTAAAAAAACTATCTTCAAGTCAAAAGTTCCTTGTGTCTTTGCTATCCTACAATATTTTCATGTGCCGTGCTTGCACTTTTTGTGATTATGTTAGCAATTGATATGACTTGGCAATTTAAGTGTGATTTTAATCACCATATTTCTACATTTTGTGATCATTTTACTACCATCTGTGCTGTCAGTCGTACTAATATTGTTTCTAGTAGTTTGTTGGCTATTCAGTTTTAGTTGTTGTCATTGGTCTAAAATGTAAGTGTAGATATTATTTCTAAAGTACATCAGGGCAAAAGTTCAACCTTTTTTATTATTACAAATCTATATAACAAGTTTTATTTCTGAGTATTAGGCACCTGCCTTGAAAGCTTCATCTTTAATTTTGGACTGAAAGTTTGAAATTCATAAACTCCTTGTACTGAATTAGCTAAAACTTGTTCAAGGCAAGTACGGTCAATACATAAGTTTCTTTTAGGAATGACCAGAGATGATCTGTTCAACACAAATGCTTCTATTGTACGAGACCTGGTAGACGCTTGCGCCAAGTACTGCCCACAGTCCATGATATGTATCATTTCTAATCCAGTAAGTTTTTTATTAATCCATAATCACCAAATCATTGACCGAACTGTGCTGCTTCCCCTCTAGCAACAGGATAATTTAAGAGTTACCAACCAAAGATTTACTGCTGTATTGTCATGTCTGTGTCAATATATCCCAAAAACTGATTAGTAGTGCCAGTTACACATCATTTCTGTAAATGCAAAAAAAAATCTATAAGATTAATGTCAAAGGAAAATAATGACAATTTACACTGTCAACTCTGGAAGCTGTCAACTTTGGTGACACAAAGTTCCTCTAAATAGGTCATAACGCGAAATAATTGATAAAAGGGTGTGGTTAGCTTTGGCTTGAAACGCTACTTGACCATTTCTTAATGTCTATGTACTCCCTCAACACATCGCAGTAAGACCAGTTTTAACATTTCTTGTCAATGACTACAGATATGAACAAAACTAAATAGTTAGATGGTGTCTATTCATCATTTGGATTTTTTATTTTAGAGGTTGAACTTGCTTTCACATTTTTCGATGTCAAATGATAAATTTGAACCTAAGTATTGTCACACTACAAATTACTTTTTGTGGACAACTTGTCATTGACTTGTCCACATTGACTTGACATTGACTTCAATAATTATTTCTCTTGGAATTTCCATTGAGAGAGAGCAGCGCCTCCCTCTGCAGCTAGAACAGATTGGTAGTTAAAAGTTTGATTTGCGTATTTACTGGTTTATCATTTTAAGTCCGTAACAATTCAATTTACTGTTAACACTTTGGCCGCTATTATAGTTTTTACATGTATATACTCATTCTGTGCTGTACATTGTTCTGCTATACATTGGTCGCACCATTGCTCTGTGGGTCCCTTAGTTCATAAAAATCTAGCAATATTTAAAACAAACCATTCCAGATAATAACTACAATTAGATTACAGGCATTTTTTAATTGTTTAAAACTGTTAGCAAATCTATTTTGTAACAATCGCTATTAGTTTAGACACAGTTTCATAAGTATCCAATCAAATTAAAACTATTGTCACTAACAAATCAAACTAAAGTTTTCACTAATAAATCTAAGAAGTTCTCCCTGGAATAGCCGAAGACCTTATTCAGATAAGGTTAAGAACGCTGTGAATGTTTTTGTAGTTCATTGGTAGTCAGATTTGGAGTTATCATTGTTGTGAGAATTTAATATTCAAAATAAAAAAACATAAACCACTGTGATAAATTGAGCCTCTGTAAAACTGCCAACACAATTGATTTTCTGTTTAAATATGCGTTTTGTAGGTATTGACCATATACAATACAGCATTTGTTTCAGCATTTTGTTAAGGGTTGTACCAACTCCAAACCTATCTTACACTTTTTGTTGTGGGTCTCCAGGAGGCCGGTTTTTAGGCTTTTGGAGTGTCATAAAGATTAGCCTGAATGAGACATTTGACTGTAATTTGAGGCAATGAAATGCAAATCCGCCATTGTTTATGCTATTGTACATGCATTTGTGCACCCTTCAGCTAATTATTCCAATTAGAGATCTACATTGTATATGGCCCTAAATTGATACACACCTTTTACAAATTAGATTGTCTTCTCTAGTACTTTGTTCATATCCACCAATGCCTTTAGTGAAAATTTCTCAGGTTGCTCCAATTTTGAAAGCTACAGCAAAATGTAATGTGAAATCTTCCCAAATATGATAGCTATCGTCAGCCAAAAATTCCGCAAGATCAATGTCATTTATTCTTGTTAGCCACTCTTATAGAGCGTATGCTGAAAATATTGGGGCCTATTGTGTTTGGCAACCAACAAGTGTGTCAATATTAGTTAATACATTCTAAAGCAGAAATATGTTTTTGAATTGTAACTCTTGGCCGAAGCAACTCGTGTTTAACGAGTGTCTACATGAGTCCGAACCAAAGTTTATTAAGGAAATTTTACAGGACAGGTTAAAGAAATTAATCTTTCTACCTAAATCTTGTTTTACATGTATTAGCAAACTATTCTATTTATATCGTTTGATTTTTACTTCATCTTGTGAGAGCACAGATAATGCATAGTTCACTACAGCATGGAAATATAGTGAATATTACATTGATTGCTTATATGTTGTCCAATCAGATGTTTCGGTTACGACTAACTTAACCAAATCAAGCATTACTGAAGTCATTAGTTTGGAAAATTTTCCCTTTTGACTATTGCGACCGTTTTTTACTCAAACGATCAATGCGAAAGTTTTGCTTCTTGTGTTTTGTGACCACCCTTAGAGCGGATAGGAATATCAAGGAAATATTCTTCCTACCGTTTGCACGTTTCAGCAAAGGGAAAAGTGTTAGTAGCAAGCCAATGTTAAGAAAGATTGTTTCAATACGTAACGGGCATACCATGGACGTATTGTTTGTAATTAATGATACAATGAGGAAGCAATTTTATTATAAACTACACGTAGTTGTTTTATTACTCATCACATTTTCTATGTTTTCTTTTCGTGTTATTTCTATTGTATAATAATATACCTTTTCTGCAGGTGAACTCAACAGTTCCAATAGCAGCGGAGGTGCTGAAACAGAGGGGCGTGTATGACCAAAAGAGGGTATTTGGAGTTACCACCCTTGATGTAGTCCGTGCTAACACATTTATTGCTCAGGCTAAGGTAAAGCTAATTAATTTACATCTTAGCTTCAGATTCGCTCACTTCATAGTCTCACTCCGTTTAATCAAGTCAATTATCCCTATAGATGCAGCATTTCACAACACTGATATAGTTTCACTGCAGCATTAGTGTGCTAATAAGTACAGTAGACGCTCCTACAATGTAAATAATCCGTTCCTGGACAACAAAGATACAAACAGTTAAATACATGTAAATTGCCTAATCCGTTCCAAGATCTTTCAAAACCTACTCCTTTGACCTTGTCAAAAGGAAAGAAACTAAGTCGGGACTTTTTTTAATTTAAAGACTGAACAGTAACTGTAGCGTTAAGGATTTGTATCGACAAGTCTTTCACTTTTTTCTATCAATTTCACTCGGTTCATGTTTATGGTTCAAAATACAAAATGTAAAAAGCTCTCTTCTTAACATTTTGTAATTTTACAAAATGTTAAGGGTAGCGCACACCTTCAATGTCAATTACATCATTTATTTTCATGTTGTCTAGACAGCATTGTTGATTCGGCAAAGGAAAAATATTGCAAAATGTTCCATGTCTGAAAGTAAAACACAAAATATGGCTTTACTATACGTATTAGGAGCGGTCTGTCCGACTGCCCATCACCAGGGTTCGAGACTAGGATAAAAGATAGCTTTCGGCAAAACTATTTTGGTATATCAACACTAACGCCTGCGCCAATAGATCGCCTTCAAATATTTATGAATATTCCTGTGCTTTGTCGACACACCTGAGGATCTCTAACGGCGAACTAGATTGCCAGGGTACTAGTATATATAATAGAGACTCCTATGCGTACGTCGTTTTCTCTTGCAAGTGCAGCATGAGATATTGATATTTTTAGAGCTAGCTACGAGATTTTCGTTGTTAAAAAAATGGAATTTGAGAATTTGTACCGACTTGACACTTTATGTTATATGGAATTCTTTATGTTGTACGAAGTAAAAACTTGACGTAAGTTCTTTGTTATGTGGATTTTACATTATAGGAGGTATACGTTATATGAGTGGCTATTGTATTAAACCATAACTGTCACGTACAACTTTTATCAACTTTTTTTGAGAACAAAATCGGAATCAGCGTGTCTGATTTACTTAGAAAATACGATAAAAGTTGTACGTGACAGTTATGGTTTAATGTTGTATTAGTGGATTCAAATAATGTTTCACTCGAACCCATTGATTTGCTTTTACATTAGCGGTCTATTAAAAGCTCATTTGTTCATTTTAACCATAATCTAATAATTATTTGTTTGGAATGCAAATTTTGACAAGTAAGACTTCACCAGCACCAATAATAGTTTCCTGCTGTTAAAATAAACTATAAAGCTACACTTGTCAGCTGATCACGATAAATGTTTCAATTTGTTCCAGACAATTTTTTATCTCTATTGTTCATGATTTTTCCTAATTTGCAATTACGTTCAATAATTTTAATATTTGTGATGATTTGTCTTCTCAACAACCTTTTCGTTGTCCACATCACAAAGCTATTATTTGAAAAACTTGGTTGAACATTCCCAAGCCTTGAATTGCCCTAAACTTGTTGCCGTTAATCATATAGCTAGAAACTAAAAAAGACAATTCTATGTATATGTGTAGGTTACTGATAAACAATACCAAGATGAGTATCTACCATTTTTATAACATACAAATTTGTTTAAATTTTTGCAGTTGCCTTCTCTTGGTATCTTTGTAAAATGTTTTATGGTGACTGATGTTGTCTACACAATCACTACAAAGAATATTGCACTATTGCTCTAATTTGTAAAGTGTTTTTAGTTTTCCAATAATCAATCAAAGATAGTTATGACATCAAGCGCAAATTCTTTAGGTGGTTTCCAGTTTCCTTCGATATATCAAGTTTTCATATTGTTTATTTAACATAATTTACAATATGACGTTTAAATACTCAATTGATGTATAAATATCAAAGTACATTTTCTGTATTAGTGACCTCACAATGCTGGTTTTGTACAAGTGTATATCACAAGAGACCATATGTAGGTGAATAACTGAGTGGTTGCACTCAAATACTCTGCGTCATTTTCCAATGCGCTTATGTTTGTAAAACCTTTACATTTTGATAAGTCTTAAGAGGTCTCCCAAAGTTGAGAAACAGCTTAACAAGCATCCTATATGTGAATTTACCTTCACGTTCACTCGCTACTGGTTTAAGAAACACGGGATAATATGCACAATCTTTTCTACTTGCTTGCATAACACAATTTTTGTTGAATTAAGGATCTGGATGTGGCTCATGTGAATGTGCCAGTAATCGGAGGACACAGCGGGGAGACAATTGTACCCCTTATATCTCAAGCATCACCGCAAGTCTCCTTCCCCCGAGTGAGTTGCCATAGCTTTATTCTGTTTAGTTAATTGCATCTTTTACTTTGATGTTAATGGCTATCGTGGTGTTACAGGTAGAAAAGACGATGATTCGTGTGCGTCTGTGTGTGACGGGCACGTTTGTACAGTGTTATTTCTCTTGATATTCTGTATTGAATGCATTTAGAGAGGCATATTGAAAAGGAGGGAAATTTAAATTTCAAGTATTTTAAAGTTGAAGAATGGTGATGTAAAACAATATGTTACGCATGAATAAATATGACAAGCTGCCCTATAGTGTTGTTTTACATAAACTTCATTTCTGCTCCTCGTGATGTTTCCTTTTAAATAATTTAGGAACAAAATCACTTAGACTAACTGTGTTTAAATAGTACTCGCTGTTGCAACTGTGAATGTAAAATCCTTTGTCTGTGATCACCTCTACAAAAGGTATTTTCAGTGTTGCGGCATTCAAAGTTAGGTGTAGTTTTTGTTATATCAATTTGCTGCTTCTGGTGTAGTCAAACATGGTTAGTTAGCAGCGCAGCAGCAACGTTTTGTATAGAAATTGTACATAAGGAATGTTAAGTAACTGCAAGAGATATAGATGATAATGATTTTTCAAACCAACTATCTGCTAGTGGGAATAGTCCCAATCACACATGGCAGCATCAACTGCTGCCATGATAATCATGGTGAGATCTCTAGCAATTAAAATATAGCATTCACAATGATTATGGTAATTCTAGATTGGTCAGCAACTGAAAATTCTGAACTTAGTGCATTTGTTTAAAACAGACTATTTTATAGATTAACTAGTGAATGTCCGGCGTTGCGTGGGTATTAAAAATCAGCTTATAAACAATGAGAGATAATGTGGTCATCTGCCACTTGCTATTAGCCTGGTGCATTGCCAATGGATAATTTGAGTAAGCTTACTAATAAGAGCTAACTCTTGCTCTAACAATTGAGCAAGTATAACATTACGCTACCTCCCTTCATGACGTTGAGTCGTAACGGAGGTAGTGTATTTGCACCCATATAATGACATATCGCTTAATGACTCCGTCAAGCTCGTGTGGCTTAAAGATGTGATTGCGCCAAAAATGTCAATCAAATGAAATTAAGACCAATAAAAGGCTAAAACATCGCTACAATTTGATGTCATTTTTGTCTTTGTAGACTAGCCCTGTCCAGAGATGTAAGCTTTTGAATGAGATCATTTTTTGAAACGCTCAGATTTGAGCGGGTGCTTTATTCGTGACCATATCCATCGTTTTTTTATGTCATCACCCTGTTTGCACATCCGCTCGTCCATGAAAAAGCCGCCATCTCTGTAGAAAACGATCGTCATTCTCTTGATTGATAGTATTTTTCGGTGTTATTTTAATGCTAAAACAAAAAATTTGCAAACAAAAGCATTGTTTGCAAATTAATTGCAGAAGCTTTGTGTTTTTAACGATAAAAGTTGTCCATAAAGATGGCAGACAACGATAGATCGGCCTCACGAAAAAACAAAGTACAGTGATACATGTGAAAAGAGTCCACGAGCGATAAATACAAGATCTCTTCTTTAGACAATCATCAGCACGAAGTTTTTATATCGGCCATAATAAATGTTATCGCTCGTAAAATGCGATGTCTGTGATCTCGAAGGTGGGGTTTTTCTCAATTACTAGATTGCGCATCAACATCGATATTTGATGAACTAATTGACATTGTTAATTTACTGAATTACTGCATCGACACGTTTTATTGACCAACAACAGAATCGTAACAATGCTTCCAGTTCCTGCGAAGGTGACTCAAAGTTTTCTGAGCATCAGGTGGTTAAAGTTTGGGGCAGACAGCTTATGGTTAGAGCTGACAGGCATCAGCAGCGTTATGCTGCTGATGTTTGATTTATATTTATTCGCTCGGTCACGAATAAAGCACCCGCTAGAATCTGAACGTTTAAAAAATGATCTCATTCAAAAGCTTACATTTCGGGGCAGGGCTAGTCTACAAAGACAAAAATGACATCAAATTGTAGCGATGTTTTAGCCTTTTATTGGTCTAAATATCATTTGATCGACTTTTTTGACGCTATCACATCTTTAACACCTGAGGACCACAAGATAAAATCACTGCTCAGCATACTGACATTTGTCAGATTATGGTTTGCTGCAGCTCTATTTGCTCAAATTGAACTTTCTTTAAAGGTTGACTTGTAACAAAATTCACATTACAGTTATTTGATATGAAAAGATTCAACATGTCTTACTCTGCTGTGTTGTAGTTGCCAAATATGTGGAAATGTGATTACAAGCTCTTAAAAGCTCAAAAACAAAACGCCGCCGTAGATTGGAATCTCTTTATTTCTCTGACGTAGTCATGAAATTTATTTATTGTCATGTGATGTTCTCACGTGAATAGAAAGGCCAATAAAATGCTCAATATAAAACTTATCGTAACACTAGTTTATGACAAACACTTCGGGTTTTACCGAAGACCCCGTATCAAATATAGATGCTCGCTACTTTACAGTTTTGTTTTGGCATTATTCGATCGTCAAGTCGTAATCTGATCACGTGACCAAATACTTCGCAATTAATTTTTGCAGCACTTTTCGATTATCACAGGTGACCAACAGGCTCGTCATGATTATCAGACAATGATATGTACTCCTTCGAGGTAAGGCTAAAAAATTAAACGAATTTTTACGGTAAGTTATAAGATATCAGTGCTAAAAGTGACAGCATTACAATGACGATAAAACAGATGCGTAAGAACAATAGACATGGTTTTATTGAATGCGTAAAGTATATTTGTGAAAATATTTCGACGAATAGGGTTGCATGAAAGTGTAAACAGAAACCATCTCCCACAACTACGTCGCATTTGAGCCGTTTTGGAAAGAGAATTCAATCTACGGCGGTCTCGTGTGGCTGCGATTAACTGTTCGTTTTATAGCTTTTAAGAGCTTGTAATCACATTTCGACATATTTGGCACCTACAACACAGCAGAGTAAGACATGTTGAATCTTTTCATATCAAATAACTGTAATGTGAATTTTGTTACAAGTCAACCTTTAATGAATTGATAAACAGTAAAATCTTGCTCAGTTTATAATCAAAGAACAAAATTCTTTCAGTCGTCTTTATTCTTGATACATAGTTCTATTATGGACACACTTGCATAATAACTTTTAAGTCCCTTTATAATAATTATATAGCTGATCTGCTCCACTCTTCTTTAAACTTATTTTCATTGCGAAGGTCTTAGTTAAAGCACTGCATTTACTATTTGAAATAATAAAAACATAACTAAGTTTGCACTCAACTAGTGATATTTGCTGTTTGTTCGCCTCATATTAGAGAGACGTGTATCACCGCATAGCATGAAGAGACATGTTGAATACATTTTACAAGTCATTGCCATGGTAAGTTGGCGCAAGTGAAAATGCCTCAAAATGCATACTGAGAAACATAATTGAAAACGTTCAAGTCATACCAGAACTAGATTTGTCTGCTTGTGCATCACTGGGTTGTACTGGTAGTAGATCAATTAGAACTAGCATCTGCATTTTCAAATATTGTTGTTTAGGATGAGCGAGCAAAGATGACCGAGAGAATACAGAATGCAGGAACTGAAGTTGTGGAAGCGAAAGCCGGTGCTGTAAGTATTACATCCCTTGCTAATATTCTCTCCAAAACCGCAAATTTGGTTGGGAAAAACTGAATTTAGTGTCTACTTGTTTCAGACATGCAATAACAATTAAGAAAGACAAAGACAGATGCAGCTTCAAATTGTGCCCAGTGAAAGCTTCAGACCGTTTTATCTTGTTAATCTTAAACTTGTACCAGATTAAGAGACCTTTGGGCACGCCTCTCTGCAAAGTAACAAAAGGGAATGGGTGTTGTTGCAGGGTTCGGCAACACTATCTATGGCCTACGCAGGGGCAAAGTTCACTGGCTCCTTGCTAGATGCTTTGAATGGCCGGGAAGATGTGGTTGAATGCACATTCGTCAGATCAGATGAGACGGAATGCAAGTATTTTGCAACTCCAATCAGGCTCGGGGTAAGCCTATCAGCTATCTACACTCTTATATTTTATGTAACTCTTTTTTGTTCACTTGTGATGAAAGTATAGCCACATCAAGTGCATGGTGTGTATAATGTTTACCTATGATAGTTTAATTACCTTATGAGAAAATAAATTATTGAGTTCTGACTGAATTTTCTTGTAAGAGCTTGTGTTCTTGTAGAATAGCAATGCTGAAATCAGAAGAAGGCTATTCAACTTGTAACATTTTTATCTTTTTATTTGATTGTCCATAATATTTGTTGCAGAAAAATGGAGTAAATCAAAACTTGGGAATGGGACATATGACAGATTTTGAAGTTTCTCTTTTGGAAAAGGCCATACCAGAGCTTAACAAGAACATCGCCAAAGGAGAGGAATGGATCAAGGCGAATCCAGCACAATAAATTTTTAGGGCAGCTAAAAAGCACTTCCAGTTAGCCTTGGCTCACTGGCTCGTTACACCACCCTGTTTTTTGATGGGCAGTGCAGACCAAGCTTCCACCTCGGGTTACGCCTGGTGTGCGTTCCTACCTAAACCTGTATTGTGATTCTCGGTTTATCGAGTTGGCGTAGATAATACATATAAATATCAGGGATGACTAGACGTGAACATATGATATGGCTTTGGCGATGTCCGTAGCTAGTTGTACTTTTCACCAACAACTGTGACTGTTTCTATTGTGCCTTTTTGAGTCATCATTGAAAATCTAAGTAACTGCTGGTACCAAAGTTGTTCTGAAATAAAACTATGTTTTCTATGGTTGACCTTGCTTATTCTGATAGAAGGATTCTATGATGGATGGCTAAAGGCTTTTATAGGATGTAGAGCCCAAGCGTTAGGTCGTGTTCAGTATACAGTGAGTTTAACTTGTTTTTTTTTCAAAAGAAGCAATAGTAAGTCAATTCTTGTTGGAATAACTTATCATGGGCAAAATGTGTGACATCGCTGAATTTGTCATTTGTTGTTTAAAAGTTCTTATCACAGTATTACAAATCAAGCGTGTACACCAAATTATGGCATACAATTATTAATGGCGTTTGGTGATTTTGAGTTTGTTTATTGATATCTGTATTAATAGTTTGTATTCTATGTTAGAGCGCGAATCACTTAGTAATTGTTGTCGCAGCTACACATTCATGTGGAGTACTGATCATTAGTTAATTGTTAGTAGTCACCGGTAGCGTAAAAATGTGCCTGACATGAAACTATCTTCACAATTAATGATAGACTGCTTTGATGAACTACTGACATTCCATTATTCCAACAAAAGTACAAAACTAACTCAAATTCAGCTGTATAGTCTCAATTTCTATGGTAGCATAGCAAAAATGATTTATAGCATCGGCTAGAATGCATGGCGAGAATAATAAACAGAAAAAGATTTATAGTCACTAATAAGATGTGTATGGTCAGGCAGCGTAATGGAAGCTATAATTGTGGTCGCATTGATTGGTTGCTTCACAGTTGCTGGGCTCTTTAGGAATATGGTCTTTTCATCTTAAAAGATTGTGATATGAGACAGTCCGTGCAGCAAGTGAATGGCTTGTAAACTTATGTTTTCGATTGTCAGCTATCAAGTTACATCCGCCTGCGGGGCATACCACTGAATCTAAGAGGTTTCTTTTATTACAAGGATATTTGCATATCGTTGTGCATGGAAAGAAATGCTTGCTTTACAAAGATCGGCTGTCTTAAAATAAAATGTTTTTATGTCAATTGAATGCAAATGGGGGCCAAGTCTAGTTTAATCAAATTTAATACTGAACAAAAAATATTTGACAAGCTTCACTCCCCATTCCCATGACCTTCATGACCTGCCAGATTTTATGTCGACGATAAGTGGTTATCAATAATAAAAGAACTTTACAATACAATTGATTTTATATTAGTGATTGAATCGATCAATACACAATAAATGGATAATAAGTGCATTGTCTGCAGATCCAATGCCTGAAATGCGTAGTATTGCCCAAGTGCTTGATAATTGGCAGGTGATAATGAACTGCCTGATATCATCTTACATTTATGACCTCCTATATTACTAACTCACACCCATAATAACTTATCTTCAGAGTTTCTGGTCTTCATCCCTGTTTTCAAGGTTCATTGTAATCTATTGTTATGGTTATACAAAAATCTGAAGTGACACTTGTGGCTTCTTTTAAATTTAAGTTGAAAATGCAGGAATGGGTTAGAAATTGTTGATAGCTTTTCTGAAAAGTTTTTGTCACTTGGTTGAGCCTATGCACTTTTTCTATAAGCTGGACCTTTTAATTCAGAATAGTAGTTTCACACAATATCTGTCAATATATATTGTCTGATAAATGTCAATATCTACGTCATAACACAAAGTTATACCAACAACTTGTAGGATTGTTTGCAGTTGTTATCCTTAAAAGTTGACTAGCAGCCTTTAGTGCCGACTCTTACTGATGCTCTATGTTCATGGTCACTGCAGAATATTTTGACTTCTTACATAGTACTTGCTGTCGATACCTCAATGAATCAATCCAGTTTGCTCCAGCATTTATAGGAACTTGCATGTTTCTATATTTGTGACACGGCTTCAAAATCCTGTGTAAACTGTACTCAAAATATTTATAATTATTCTCCCACGCAAATGACAAACATCGTTTTCTATCTCGTGACATCAACATACTACATTCTCTACCAAGTGTGTCAGTTTATGAATTTTCTGTTACTACAACCTTCAATTCACTATCCCGACTCCGCAATACTACTAGATTTTAAAACACATTTGTTCAGCTCACTCAATAATTCCTGATTTCTGTCTTCTCATTTTTGTTTTGGTGCGTAACGAAAAACAACATTTTATTGATAATTATCAATGCTAATAAAAAGTTATATATAAATAGGAACTAGTTTATAGGAACAAGTGTGATAGCATGATGTTTTCAAGCAATCAAGGTAGCCATAATATGAATGATTGAAGACAATGTGGAACCAATACACTCCCAATGATTGAAGCTGCCTCAGTTTGTTTGTTTGATTGGCCGGTTTGTTTAGAAATGATTGTAGTGTACAGAGAACATCACTTGACGTCTTCTAGAGCTAAAATAAACAAGAAGAGCACAATAGTCTTATTATAGTTCCTTTTAGTGATAATGCATTCCTTATGTAAATGCGTTTTTTCCATAATAATAATATTGATCGTTTGACTATAGCTTTTACGTACAAACATCGTGTCACCAGCATTCAAGGCTGCTAGAAACAAAAGAGTTAGTCATCAGCACCAAAGCGGGTAGGTAAGCTCTATAATTCATATCACGATACTACTTTTCAGCTGGTTCAATTGCTGTAAATAAACTTCACATTTGTCTGATCAAGTAATGATCTCAAATTGAATTAGCTTTTTTAATATCTTTAAAATTGAGTAAATTTGAGCATCAAACTTTTGTACCACTATATAGACTTAACTCCCAATTCAGTTAAACTAAAACTAACATTTATTTGCTTTGAATTAGAAACTCTGTGAATATTTCTATTCAGGAATTTCTGCTGAGGCGATATGTTTAAATTTCCATACGTGCGTTTTACATTTAATAAACTTGAGACTTCGTATGAAGACAGTTTACTGCCAACAAAAGTTAATAGAACCAAATATTCCATTTCATAACTATGTAAATACTTGTATATTAGAACTTCATCGGGGCTCTATTTTAGGCTATTAAATTTTCACAAAGCAAATAACTCGAGTGCCATTGCATATGATACTATTAGCAAAGTTTACAAACAGAAGCTATTGAAGAGTTGCTTATAGGAGTACTGTTAAGTGTTGTGGCATGCATTTCTTGTATTGATTTCTGCCTCTGCCATGCTAATGCTCCACTTTCTTGCAACTATATATTCTGTTAGAGGGCATTGAAAGTGGTCTTTCTTCTTAAAACCAATTAGATCTATTTTATCACACTGTGCTGTCTTTTCTATAGATTTGAACGATGTCGGCTAAATCGAGAGACCGATTTCGTGGTCCAGTTCGCCAAGTTACCATGATGGATATCGTACGACAGCATACAGCTGCCGTAGGGAATAGATCAGCATCAATCTCGACAGGCATGCCTGCGACGAATAACTCTGCCATTAAAAAGTTTTTGCAGCGACGCACGGCAACTAACCTTAACCTACACAGTACACAGCATTCCAGGGGAGACTATTGGAAAAAACTTCAAGAAGAAAGCAAGGCCAAAAAGCTAAAAATGGTAAAATATGTCTGTATTTAATTATGAGTGGTTACATTACTACAACCTTAATTTGGAATGCTCAGATATGTTGTCCTCTAGTAGTACTCGCACTCTTTTCGAGTTTACCTAGTGCAGTGTCATTTTGTTTATCATTTTATTTTATATGAAGGATTGTGCTTGCCTTTGATAGTATTACAAGTTCACAACTGCGTCATCCTGGGTATGGCAACAGTACTGGGTTCAGTACACTTCAACGAATATAATTTTTTCCTTATCTCAGCCTATATATATTACCAATCATGCTCTGCAAGAATTGACATACATACATCGAGCTATTTCCTATCGATTACAATAACTTCAGCCAAATAATTTTTTTTTAAGTGAACAACCTGATTATCAGAGATTTTTCTACAAAACCCTATAAAAATTTCATCACGTATTATATATGTTCAATGGTGGAGATGGGAAAATGTACTAACGGTTTGTATAGCTTTCCTTTGCGCTCTTTTTATCAATAAAACTTTATAATAGAGGTATTCTCCCGAGTTTTGCACTTGTATCCGTTAACGTTTGTTTTGCACTTGACATTGACATTAATTCTAAATACCGGATGATTTAGGAGTTTAAGCTTTTCAGTTGAAGCTAAAAAGAAAGATCCGTATTGCTGTGAGGCTCTCGATGTTTCTACGATCTTGGTGGAACAGACATGTGAGAGAAGTTGAAAACATGGTCCTCAGGTCAGATTTATTTTAGCTTGCTATTTATATATAACTATTTTTTCTATAACAAATGTAGGGTATACATGTGAATGTCTATTGGGTTACTACAATATGGCAATCTTTCTAAAGGTAAATTGTACTATTCAAACCTGCACTGCTTAAATTTAGAGCGAGTATTTTGTAAAGAAACAGACAAGAATCTAGGTTTGCGACTTAATGTTTAAAATAAATAATTTTGAGCTCACTCAAACCAACTCAACATTCAAACACCACGAGCATTTTCTTGAACGCTGTAGAGGTTTTTTAAAGTTTGAATCAAATAAATGGTAAAATATATTGGCAGTCTTACGATAAATTTTAAATGCGGTGATTTGTTTCACTTCAGTGATGAAAAGATGGATTTTTTAACGAAACTGATCAAGCCTCAGGTAAAGGAAGAAAAGCCGACTGACATGCTATTCGATGTGTCTGAGTTCAAAGCAAACAAGAATCAAAAACTCTCACACGAAGCAAGACGAATACTCACCGTGCTGCCGCAATATAGAACTGACAGCGACGTGCACTACGTAAGTACAGAGGGTATTTGAAAGAGAGATAGAGTTCAGTGATAGTGATGACATATAGTAACAATAATAACCTTGGCAATAGATTCGCTGGTCAACTAACTTTTCTTTCTAAAATGTTTTTGTACTCTTCTTGGTTTTTAACCATTAGCCTAAACGATATGATAATATTAGCACGAAGATTTGCAACTTCAACAGCAATTGTATTTTGACAAAAAATCCATGAATGCATTCATTGAGGGCAAATGTCTTTAATCCATGCAAAAGTGGGCTCTTGAATTTCTAATCAAATATATCGTAGCCCATTTATACTAAAAATGAAAATAAAAAATTTGGTCATCGAGTCCCCGGCATTGCTTGAACTAGACCTACTTAGTCTGCTCTTACAACTCTTCCATCTTGTAAGAATTTGTTAACATCACAGAACATCACTCTTATTATAGTAAAGACTATTCTTCGACGTTAGAAAGCAGTCTCATGAGCTGAATGTCCCAAGTTCGAGACCAGCGTAAAGCGATCTTTTATCAAGCACTTTAATTACCGTCTATAGTATCTCTTTAGTGTTATAGTTTCAAGCACGATCATAAGAGCAGAGTTTCATAATATAGTAGATGTATAGATTCTAAAGAATTTACGGTTTCTTATGTAACACACAGATACTATTATACATATCATACTTTTAACATTTTTGATTGAACATAACATCCTTCCACCATTCTCAATACAACGGTAAATGTTTGGTGATCTAAGATTGGCCAATGAAAATTCGTCGACCCATTAATCACAGTTTTAGGATCTACTAAATCTGGTTCGTGGCAGGGTACTCGGCTACTTGTTTAGGTTCAGTCACAAGCCCGTTTGTCTGCAGGCAAGGATCGCTCTAAGAGCACACAAAGAGATAGCCAATTGCCCAGTCAGAATGCAGACTCTCATTGCCAAGTATGGAATGCTGGAAACTTTTGAGGCAAAGAGATGCATCGTAAAACAGGGTCACCCTCCAGAAGCGTTCTACTACATCTTCTACGGAACTGGTAAACGCAGTCTGGTAGTTCTTTCTCACAAGCTTTCAGTGAATTACTACAAGAGTCAGACTTCTTGACTGTTTCATTGTTTCTGAGACTTGAGAATTTTACTTTATATAAAAGGAACAAAATGAAAGTCTATGAAAACCTGACCATTTGTTCATCAAACTCCCGCAGGACAAGGTGAAATAAGTTCACAAGGTAACAGCTGTAATCAAGTGTGAGGTGCAGCCTGATGTTTATACCTATGTTTATACGCAGTGCAACAGCACTGCGTTTTCATGACGCGCATAATTCGCAAATTATGGTCTGGTGCCAAAAAGGACTTTCGTCACAAGTGCTTAATTGTTTCAATGGGTATAGATAATTTTTTAACTGCATCTTTATAACTGGAAATCATCAACTGTATGAATACTGGTAGGCTGCAACTGTAGTAGTAATCATATAAAACACAAACAGCATTAGTTAGCTGACAATGCAGTGTATAGGTGTAATTTATTAGCTACTACGGTGTATATGTGTTATATCATATGCCTGCTTGGGCACTGTTTTAAGATTGTATTTCTGTCTGTTTTTGTATAAGCTTGCCAATTTAAGTTCATGTTGAAAAGTGTGTATTTTTTAATTCAATGCAAATGTAATGAGACTATTTACCATCCTCTCTCTACTTTTTCTCAAGTTTACAAAGTATTCCTGCACAAGAGCTGTATCTCCTATGTTGCAGTTGCTGTCACCAAGGACGATGGACCAGAAAAAAAAGTGGAATGTCTATTAGAAAAGGGAGAAAGTTTTGGGGTATGTTTTGTGGTCTGATAGTAGTTATGAAATGCTTGGGGTATGTTTTGTGGTCTGATAGTAGTTATGAAATGCTTTAAATTCAGACATGTTTGTACAGCATACGAAGTAAAGGTTTTCCTAGTGATTGTTTCAAAGTTTTAAACAAGATATGCTAGTAAACTATCTTTTAGGTAATCCAAGTGCTTTTGATATTCATTGTGCTGAGTTGTTTGGAAAATGAAAAATGTTTCTTTTATCATTACATTTTCAAGCGAGAATTTCTGCTTTACATTAATAATTGGTCATAATAATTATTAAAACAAACAAATTATTATTCTAAATAAAAAAGCTGTTTAGAGTTTTAAATTCATTTAACGAAGAAATTGGTACAGAATGGCGATTATTTGCACACTAGCAATTCACTTTTCAAACTTACATAGCGAGATAAGATAGATTTGTCAAAAGAAGTAAGACTGTGAGCTACTGGCTCTATTGCTCGCAGAACTAGTAATTTCAACTTTAATCTGACACTGCTTGTGAAGTCAGGCAAATGCATCCGCAAATATGATTGTTAGAATTGTTAATCTATATATATATATATATATTTTAAAGTTTTTGTGTGTGTGTACTTTAGTTTGTCTAGCAATAGCTATAAAATATTGGAACGAAGAACCCGTATCGCAGAAGATTGGATCTAAGAACCTCGCGTTCACTAGGCAAATATCTTACCAATTAAGCTACGCGAGATTGATGGGCTTGATAAGCGTTATATGGCACTATGTGGGTGAAAATAAGCATACCACTCTGTGTATGGCGTAATGTCATTTTATACTTGCTCTCACAGCTTTTATTAGTAAGTTTAGCTTACTCAAATTAGCCATCGGTAGTGTGCCAGGTTAATGGCAAGTGGGAGGCAACTATATTACCTGTCACTGTTTATAAGCTGATTTTTAATACTAGTGAAATGCATCTATATGCTAGCATTCCACTGTATTAGTATAACACCCACCCGAGTTGACAGAACAGACTTTATAAGCGGTGTTTACATAAATAGGAAGAGCTCTGCGCAACCATAAACATCAGATGGCTAGAATTCAACCTCTACGACTGCATTTACAAGTCTTAGAGTTGACTGCTGAGCTGCTTAGTATTTATTTATCAACTTGGCAATGTCGCTGTCAGTTTAATACATTAAAGTAGGAAAGTTTGTTTTATTTGTTACCCTTCTGAAGCAATGAATTGATAAGTTTACTCAATGTTGATATATGAGCCAAACATGCATGGTAAACGTTGGTGTACTGTGACCAACTTTGACTGCTCTGATGTGTGTGATGATTTTAAAGAAAATGTTATTTCCGTCTGTTTGCTCTATAATTCTGAACTGCGTTGTGTCCATTGAATATATTTAAAATATTTCATATTTCATTGGAACATCAAAAAAAGTTAGAGAAAATATTATTAAAAACTTTAAAAAAGTTCTTTAGCATAAAAATGGCCAATGGTATAAGACTTGCTCATTAGCCACTCACTTTTATTTTCCTCAATGGTTTGATGAAAAATTTGGTAAAACACTTCCTCTCATTTGAAGTTGTGTTTGCATACTGTCACAGTTGAAAGACTTGGCTTCACCGCAAATATGAGCTGACTATTAGCAGTAAATAGAAGTGTGGCCTCCTTCGATTAAAAACATTGTAATGAAAAATACATGGTAGTAACAGGCTAGACATCCTTTCATGTTAAATTAAACCAGAATTGTATATGAGAAGTTGTAGGATAAACTGAATTTGTGTCTTACAGGAATTGTCAATAGCTAACAATGAGAATCGCCAATCATCTGTGATCAGCAAAACAGAAATACAGCTCATATCCATCAAAAAGGAGGTAGGGGCATCTTTAACATTTGGTTCATATGCATGGCTATGTGTATATGTGAGAACTTCTCCATATTTATATTTCCCAGCACGAATGAGTTTATGATATCAACACGGTCATTAGCATTTTTGTTTTTTATGCTTATGTAAAATAAATTAAAACAGTTTGTAGCTTCATATACTGATAGCATTACGCCGACGTTGCTATTTATTTTATTTGTGCTTCATTTACAAGCTTTCTTATTTACATTCAAATGTTCAAGCTATTTCAGAAAGACAACTTTCTATCTGTAGCAAGCATGTAGCCTACATGTGTGTTTTTGCAGGTTTATGAAGATGCTTTCATGTCAGGAGGATCGAAGAGAATCACTGATCCTGATCATGACCAGTTTATCAGGTAAGCTAGCTTCTAGCTAACTTCCTACTATACATGTAGGTAGGTTGAAGTTAAACCTGCACAACTTTTAGTAGAATTTATCAGAAAGTATTGGCATTTTTCTATCATTTGCAATTGTTGTTGTTGATGTTTGAAATGATCTGACTGTCAGGATGCTTCAAGATTAAAATCAACAAAACTTGATCATGGTTAAAACACAGAAGAATAATACTTCTCCAAAAATGATGTCAGTAGTTGTGTATCCTGTTTGTCGCTCTCGTTATGACACTGGCTATTGCATCCAAGTTGCGATGTTAAGTTGTAAGTTGATAAGTTGTAGTGTTACACATCTCTGTTGACATATATTTTATTTGTATTTACTCTTGATTATTAAGATAAAACTTCAAATATAGCTTCAGATACATTTATAGATGGTTAGGTCGGTTAGAAATTGTCTGACCTTTCCTCTAAATGCTGTGTAAATGTATAGGTACCCGATGAGGCCGCATATTTATCACTTATAAACAATATTATGCATGACTACTCAAGGTCATCGTTGGAGAAGTTTGGGCAGATCTTTTTCTGCTGAGTTTTAACCGCGATCAAGTTTTGCCACTTTTAATCTTGAAACATCCTGGCAGTCAGATCACCTCAGACATCTAAAACGATACTTTCTGATACAGTCTTCTAACATTTTGTGCAATTTCATCCTTAAGCCATTGGTGCAGCTAAAGGTGTCCGGTTCACATTAGACATCTTGTAATGACTGCGTGTAAAAAGTTTGCATCCTTCCTTCAGTTTCTGTCAGTAACCAATGTGAACCAGGTTTTAGTCTGAATTTGTCAAAGCATGCACTTTAAAAAATGAATAAAGATAATGCGAACTATTTTTGAAACTGGCTACTATGAAAAAAACACTTTTTACTTTTATCAACCTTGTTGGGAATTTTTTCACATCTCATAGAAATGATTACACCATTCCTTGCACTATTACTATGTCTTTATATTTCATCTTATAACGAAAGGTTGGATTATGGTTCTCATTATTTATGACCAGTTAAATTATTTTAGAAGCCTTCCATTTCTAAATGGTTGGCCGACGGAGTTGCTGAATATCGATTCTAAACAGTTTGTGTTCACCTACTTCCTGTAAGTACATATACAATACATGTAGTAACACTACTGCTCTCTTTAGACACATAGTTTTAGTGATCATACTTTCACTCACTAACTCATCACTCCCTGCAACTGACTCTAGTATTTTAATGTTATTAAACAACTACTCTTTTACACAAGTTATAAACTTGCAATGTGGCTACAACTCCAAAAACTTTACTAATCTGCTATCTGTGCTGGTTACCATGAGCTGACAACTCTTTGCATTAATAAATTACGAAAAAATCAGGACAAATCTAATGAACAGACACTTTAATTTTCAGTTTTCATAAAATTAATTTAGAATGTGCTCACCTTTTGGCAGATTTTTTGCTGAATTCTGATTGTGCAGTGAGACACTTGATTTCAACAGAAATCTAGATAATGAATATATTTTGTTTGTTCTATTACTAATTTTGTGGCAATTATTTATAAAGATTTTTAAGCATTTTCAGAAGTAATACAATTAATTTATAACGTGTAAATGCATTCTATGCATTTTTCTTTTGCAGTCGAGGAACTGTTATAGTGAGAGATAGCCACCACAGTGAATGGGTTTATATAATTAAATCTGTGAGTTACCTACTCTTGTGATAAGTTTATAGTTGTTACTAAATAATGACAACTATTTGTCATGTACATGGATTTATTAAGATTGTTTTATTATGTCACACCATGAATCATGCCTTTATTCTACTTGTTTAGAGGTAGCACAACTCTGAAGCTGGTATAGAATCTTTCTCAGATTAGCTATGCTTGATGATAGTTACTAACATGTTTTATTGCGTTTTTTAAATATAGGGCAGTGTGGATGTTTTAAAGAAACTGCACAAATCCAAGACAACTATAGATGACAAAACTGGACGACAGAAACAAATTTGTCGACCGGAAAGAGAGAAAATGGAAGCATTTCTTTGTGGAGGGTAGGTAAATGTCGACATTTCAACCAGCTCTTCCGCTCACACCTAATTCTGAACATCAGCTTGTGCAGGACCCCTTACAGAAGGTTGTGTCATTTGAATTTAACCTTAACGTTTAATAATCGCTGTCAACAACTGAGGAGCTTATTCCATATATACAGTTCCTACCCAAAGTACAAAGATATTCATGTCCACAAGTGCATAGACATAAAAATGCTGTATGAACATCTGTGAAAAATAGTAGGTCTAAAAATAATTGTAATATTAAACTACTGAATTATAAAAGAAATCTAGATTTACGCGAGTAGAAAAAAAGTTGCAGTTTATCCAATGAATAGTAAATTTTTTCTAGATAAAAAAACCTAAAAAGTTACGTTTATTGAGTAAGTGACTGCACTAGACTAACATCAGTGAAGACAAACCTATTCAAGAACACTGGCTCAAATTATACAGAAACTTAGAATCATTTTATCTAGTCTACTTTTAACTTGCTGCCAATGTTAAATACTTACAGTGGTGATCATAATAATGGAACCGCCTGGTAATTTCATAATAATATTGTTCATTTATGGCATAAACTCTTTTTTCCTATAATCTCAGATCATACATCTTTGAAAAGCAAATTTTCTAGACATTTTGTCTACCACCAAAGGTGCATTCTAGTAATAAAGTCTGCTTATGGTGTCATAGCAAATACTAGAATGCTAGAAATACTCTAAAGGAACTTAAAAACACCACCAATTAACTTTAATAGATCTATGTTCTAAAATTATGTCAAATTAAGTTGCGTTTTCCACAAATTTACACATTATTTGTATTGAATTTTTGTATTGCTATATGCCGAAATGCCATACTGTACAAAATCAAACTAATAAAACAAATATCAGTTAGTTTTACATAATATTTTTATTCAGTACATTCTGAGCTTTCCATTGATGTGCATATTGTCATAATTCACATAATACCGACAGAACAATATATGGATTAACAAGAGAAAATGTGTTTATTTTTAAGTGGTTCCATGATTACGATCACCACTGTAATAAGCTGTGGTGTTATTAATAACATAAGTGAAAATTATTTAGACCAGTATCAATAGAATGGAAATTTTTTACTTACATATATTTACTTTACATATATTTTACTTTATTTACTTTACAAATATATTAATTCCTTAGTACTTTGTATTAATTCAGTAGGACTTTGCCATTTACTATGCGGGTAAGCTTTCTCTCTCTTATCTTCTTCAGATACTTCAAGTACTGCGAAGAAAGAAACATCACCGTGCCACCTCCTGTAACAGCTGATGATCAGCCTGCTTATAATAGACCTACCACAGTGAAACCATTTTATCACGCTCGAAGGTGTTCTCAGAGTGCCCCTCCTATTAGCTTTCCTAATAGATCTCAGAATAAAGCTCTAAAAAGCAGAAATGGTTTAAACACTGCATCGCCTTCCAAAACACTGTCAAAGTTGATGGTAGGTGACAGGGTTTTAACAGTTTTTGGTTGTTTTAAAACTCTTTAATACAGTATATACTATAGCAAGCCATACATGGTATGCCAATATTTTTAACAAGTTGAATATGTTTCTTCCCAAAAATATCTTCGCACTGTCATCAACTTTAGACAGTCATTTTTATGTTTCTTCTTGAACGAGCATTAGTATATCACTTCCTCAAAGCAGGCACATGTATCTCACACAAAAATATTATTGAGAAAATTTAAAAAACAACAATAAAGTTTAGGGGATAAATTTTGTTTTACCAGTATATGCCACTATGTCTGCTGTTCACTTGAAGATGAAAAATTGTAGAAATTTTATCTGAAAAATCTGTTTGATAATTTACTGCCTCCAGAAAATGAGGGAGCAATAATTATTTTCAACATGCCCTAGTCATGCTCTTGCAAGCTAGGCAAAGAAGGTGCGTTTGTAGCAGCATCGGAATGTGTCAGCTAGGCCTATGCAAATTACGACACATTAGAGCTGATTCGACATGATGTGCAAGTGCTCTAAATATTAAATGCTATCATTGTTACTGGTTTTTGTTGCTTGTTGACTACACACAGACTGCAATATGTATGGTTTTGAGAGAGTTGTGTCAGAATTGCATGGTTTTTCAAATTGACCCATTTAATAATTATTTAGTGGTGGAAATCTTATCGGAAGGTGAAATCACGGGTCTCCTTCAAGGATGTCGTCAAAAGACATCTTCGCGTTACCAATGAAGGTAAGACATAACTGAGTCTTTATGTATATTAGAGCTCACAATGCTTCTCTGATGTCTAAATACAAAGCAATATCGTTTTTATTGTTCCTTCATACTTGATATTACACACAGCTGTACAAAGATACACACTCAACTAGGTGGAGAAAACTTTGTATAAGATGATGTCTATAGGTTTGAAAGAGACACCCATTGAACATATCTAGTAGCCTGGCATATAAACTTCAGACTTAAGTCATCTGTTTATTCTCATTTTTTTTGCGATTTTTAGTTTGTTTTGTTATGTAATAAAAGTGGATGTTACATAAAAGTTCTATTGTTCAATGAAAGTTTGATAGCGTAATAAGATGTAGCCTGAGCTTCACGCCAACTAATTGTTGAACGAAATCATGGGGCTGTTCAGTTGATGTTAATCTGCAACTAAGGCTAGATTAGCTGTGACTATAGCCATATTTAATTAAATGTCACTTATTATTGAATTATCTACTATAAATTGCTCCGTAATTGTGAGCTGTTTCACCCTAAAATGTCTACTAATTGAAGACTGACATTCATCCTGCGTGTTCTGTATAATTTTTAACACAAGCATTTTAGCTAATCTCTAAATAAAAACATCAAGAGCTCAGTAATGCACTAGATATCGACATTATATAGCATAGATGTACATTGACTGTCATGCAAGTGCCAAGTATTACTGGTACTTTGCCAACAAACATTATGCTTTTTAGCTAAAGCTTTATACAAGCTAATATTATATAGTACTGTCTCATTATAGCTATTAATAATGCTTGTAGCTTTTTACAAAGCTTTTCTATGACCAAACACATAAATACTTGGGTTTTCTGTTATCAAATCAGTTGTCTCTGGAGTGTGCAATAAACCATTTCTCTAATTTAATACTCTATTTAATTGCTTCTGTGCAGAAACATAACAGAAGCTAATTGGCAACAAGGATTTCTCTTTTGAACAGTTACAAAGAGTTTTGTTCAGATTTTATCATTGATAAAATCGATACAAAGAGTTCTAGTTTATTACAAGAGTAACTGTTCAAAATTGCACCACTACAATGGCAGAAGTAGCAGACCTGATCAAGCTAATGCAGAAGCAGCAGGAGGACCAGAGACAGCAACAAGAGGAGCAGAGAAAGCAGCAAGAAGAGCATAGACAACAGCAGCATGAGGAGTTCAAGCAGCAACAAGAGGAATACAGATGTCAGCAAGATGAAAGAATGGAGGAGAATAAGAAACTGATGGAGCTACTACTACAAAACCTACAACGGAAACAAGAAACAGCTGCAACCGCTGTTCCAGCCTTCCCAGGTTTTGACCCAACAGCAGAGCTACTAACAGATTACATAGACAGATTCAACACATTCATTGCAGCAAATTCTATTCATCAAGACAAGATTGCTGGCACTTTTCTCACCAACCAACAGCCTACACTCTACAAGCAGCTTAGTAATATGGCAGCTCAGCTTTCAACACCCAAGCAGATCAACGACCTCAACATGGATGAAATACTGGAATTTCTCAAAGACCAGTATGACCCTAAGCGCTTCATTGTTAGAGAGCGTTACAAGTATTGGAGTGACATGCAGAGGAAACCTGGAGAAACTATTCAAGAGTTAGCTGCCAGAATTCGTCAGGATGCAACTACATGTGCCTTCATAGACATTACAGAGCCATTAGATGAGGCTCTCAGAACAAGATTTATCTGCTCTGTAAACAATGAAGCAGTTCTCAAATCTCTCTTCAAGGTCAAGGACAATGAACTCAACTTCAACAAAGCTATACAGGTAGCACAGGAAACAGAAGAAGCAGCTAAAGTTGCCAAAGAGACAGTTTATGGAAACTCGTCTAAAGTCAACAAGGTTGCTCAACAGAAATCAAGATACAAACCAATCCAGAAAAACAACTCTACACCTGACAAGCAGAAGGAAGGAAAGCTATGCTACAGATGTGACCGAACTAACCATACAGCGGATGACTGCAGATTCAAAGCAGCCACCTGCAACTTTTGTTCTAAACAAGGTCACATAGAAAGAGCATGCAAGAAAAAGAAATCATCTGCAGCAGAAAAACCAGTAAAGATGATAGAATGCACATCAACCAAGATGGTGAAACTTGCTGAAAACATCAAACTGGAGGGAGACAACTTCACACTTGAACTGGACACTGGAGCATGTGACAACTTCATCTGTAAATCAATATGGGAGAAGCTAGGAAAGCCAAACCTAAAACCTACTACAGTTAACTACAAATCAGCCTCAGGACATCTCATAGAGACGCTTGGCAGATGTGAGCTAACTGCCCAATTGGATGCACCGAAAGAAGTCAGACTACCATTTGTGATTAGTGCTGTACAAGATCTCAACCTACTAGGAAGAACTGCTATACAGCAACTAGGCATCTCTATTGATGACAAGCTACAACAGAACCTTGTATCAACAATCACAGAGAACCAGCCAGATGGGAGGTTACAAATCAAGTGTAAGGAGATGTGCAAAGAATTTCCAGAAATATTCAAAGACGAGCTAGGATGTCTCAAGAACTTTGAACTAGAGATAAACTTCAAACCTTCAACAAAGCCAGTCTTCTGCCGACCCAGACCAGTTCCTATTGCCTTGACAGAAGAGCTCAACCAAGCATACGAAGCAGGTGTAGCTAAAGGCATATGGGAACCAACTCAATTCAACCAGTATGGAACACCAGTTGTACCTGTACGCAAATCTACAACAGGTCAAGCTGCAGGGAAGATCAGAGTATGTGGAGACTACTCCAAGACTATCAATAATCAGCTAGAAACACATAGGAAACCTATCCCACTACCAGAAGATCTAATCAGAAAACTAGGTGGAGGCTATTGCTACACAAAGATTGATTTAGCAGATGCCTACAATCAAATATTGTTGGCACCAGAAAATCAACGACGACTAGCACTATCAACACACCGAGGAGTACTACTACAGAAGAGGTTGCCCTTTGGCATAAGCTCAGCACCAGGGTATTTTCAAGAAATCATGGAGCAACTGACACAAGACCTCCCAGGAGTAGCGGTATACCTAGATGATATACTAGTGAGTGGAGCCAATGCAGAGAGCCATCTACAAAACTTACGTCGACTTCTTCAAAGATTAGAAGAAAGAGGGCTCAGATGTAGAAAAGACAAGTGCTGTTTTGCTCAACCTACAGTAGAGTATCTGGGACACAAACTCACTTCAAAGGGAATCACTAAAGGAAAGAAGGCAGATGCAGTACAACAGATGCCAGTCCCAACAGACTTAACTCAGCTAAGATCTTTCTTAGGAGCTACACAATTCTACAGCAAGTTCATACCCAATCTGTCACAACTCACAGGACCATTGCACAAACTGACACGCAAAGGAGAGACCTGGAAGTGGGGCACTGAACAAGAAAAGAGCTTCAACAAACTGAAAGATATGCTATCAACTGATAGTGTCTTAGCACACTTCAACCCAGATCTTGACATTGGAATCTCATGTGATGCTTCAGAAACTGGACTGGGAGCTGTACTATTTCATCGTTATCCTGATGGAAGTGAGAGACCAATAGCCAATGTTTCAAAAACACTGACCAGCACACAGAGGAAATATGGACAAATACAAAAAGAAGCTCTCTCAATCATATTTGCTCTAAAGAAGTATCACCAGTACCTGTATGGTCGACGGTTTATCTTGGTAACTGACCACAGACCTCTTCTCACACTTCTAGGACCTACCAAAGGAGTTCCAGCTCTAGCAGCCAACAGACTAGCAAGATGAGCACTGGTACTAAATCAGTATGACTACACCATAGAATACAGATCTACCCAGCATCATCAAAATGCAGATGTCCTCTCAAGACTGCCAGTTGGACCTGATAAAGAGTTTGATGCAAGAGAAGATGAGGATGATGTTGATACAGTATGCACTATTCACACTATCGGACAACAGCTCAACTCTACAGACTACAATGTTCTAGCAAAGGAGACAAAGAAAGACACAACACTAGCCACAGTAATGCGCTACACAGCAGAAGGATGGCCTGGTAACAAAGAGATGAAGGAGACTCAGCTGTCACTCTTCCACAAGATCTCAGATTCACTTTCTATCACTGAAGGTTGTCTTCTATATGGCAACAGAGTAGTCATTCCTGTCAAGTTACAACAGGAAGTATTAAAGATCCTTCACCTTGGACACTTTGGAATGGAAAGAATGAAGAAGCTAGCTCGAACTGCTGTCTATTGGCCTCGCATTGACTCTGATATAGAGGAGACAAGCCGACAGTGCACTGCCTGTGCTGAACACCAGAAGCTTCCACAGAAGTATCCTATACATCCCTGGATGCTACCTGAGAAGCCATGGAGTCGTCTTCACTTAGATCATGCAGTGAACTTCATGGGCAGCCAATGGCTAGTGATGATAGATGCCTACTCAAAGTATCCATGCATACACAGGACGTCATCTACTTCTACCAGAGCTACCACAGACATCTTAGAGGAGATATTCGCACACTTTGGATACCCTCACACCATAGTCACTGACAATGCTACCAGCTTCACCTCAGGAGAGTTTTAGCAGTGGTGTCAAGAGAGAAGCATTGTTCACCTCACTGGAGCACCCTACCATCCAGCTACAAATGGCGCAGCTGAAAGACTAGTACAATCCTTCAAACAAGCCATGAAGAAATCGTCACTCTCACCTAAATCTGCCCTACAACAGTTCCTGATGCACTATAGAAGGACACCACTTCCTACAGGATACTCTCCCAGTCAGCTGCTGAATGGAAGACAGATGAGATGCAAGATTGACACCCTATTGCCATCACCCGCACACATAGCACAGTTTCATCAATCCAGAGAAGTCAACCGATCGGCAGAAAAGACAGTTAGCAAGATACACAGCTACAATCTTGGAGCACCATGCTATGCCTTGTATCATGGACCTAAACGCAACAGACAACCTAGATGGGTTCCAGCCATTGTTACTAAGATATATGGAACTCGTAGTCTCAATGTCAAAGTGGTACCAAAGGGACCTACTTGGAGAAGACATGTTGAACAACTCAGACCAAGATACTCAACAGAAGAAGATCAAGACCCTGGAGATAAACCTGATATAACAGAGGAGACAAAACTGCAACTACCAGCCCCTACAACTGTAACAGAGCAACCTCCGTCTAGAAGAAGACCACGCAACCCTCGTCTACCTGATGGAGATGAGTATAGCAGAGACAAACCCCGAAGGTCTAAGAGAACCAGAAAGAACCTTTAGCTTAGTGAGGAGGTGTCATGCAAGTGCCAAGTATTACTGGTACTTTGCCAACAAACATTATGCTTTTTAGCTAAAGCTTTATACAAGCTAATATTATATAGTACTGTCTCATTATAGCTATTAATAATGCTTGTAGCTTTTTACAAAGCTTTTCTATGACCAAACACATAAATACTTGGGTTTTCTGTTATCAAATCAGTTGTCTCTGGAGTGTGCAATAAACCATTTCTCTAATTTAATACTCTATTTAATTGCTTCTGTGCAGAAACATAAGCGACTATTAGCGACTTTTGAGCAACTATTATGATAGTTGCTCAAATAGCAACTATCATAATAGTTGCTATTTGAGCAAATGAGTTTAAGAGGAATTTGGAATTCCCAGACAAGAGAATGCTTATCTATATAAATCTGAGTGTTAGCATTTTTGACTTTTTGTGCACCTTTTGTCCAGTTATAGCAAATAAAATCTGGCAATGCAACCTTCATATCGCAGAGAATTTGATCTCAGAACTTTCTATCCAGAAGGCAACAAGCTACGCTGGATACAATAGATTTTTTGAGCAGATAGTCATTATTTGTGTTAAAATACGGATAGCGACTCTGTTTTACGTGCAACATCACTAAAGCTTGCTCTCATGGCTCTTACTAGTACGTTTAACAGCACGTATTTGTACTAGCTTACTCAAATTAACCAAGGGCAACTACATTATCTGCCAATGTTTATAAGCTGTTTTTAATACCCATGCAATGACAGGCATTAGGCTAGTCTTAATGTTACATGAGCCGTGATATCACTATGCTTCTGCGTGGAAGACACTTCTAACTTTTGGTAGTAGAATAAAACTAAACTGACAAAAACAATCTGGGATGCCAACTTGTCAATGATCATCAATCACTATGTGTTAACAGATCTTGAGGATGAACTGGACGACTTGGCAAGCAGTGAGTAGTGTGATCTGCTGTAGTGGATAGTAGTAGTAGCACATCTTCGTGGGGAGTTTCTGTTTGCAGTGGCACTACTACATACAACAGTTTGTATCTAATAATCTGCAATAGAGTTATTAATTGATTGTGTCTACTTATAGTTGCCCCTGAAGAGTTTTGCCCTCCTTCAGAAAAAATTGAATCACCAACTGAAGGAAAAAGGACATATTTAGATGACTTGAATCAAGGAAAACAGAAAAAAGTGAGCAGACAAAGTTTACCTAACAATTTTGGTGTTTTTCTGATTTCTTACACATAGGCGAGGTGGTGCACATTAAGGATAGATGTGAAGCATTAAGATTCCGATGCCGTACAGCTGCCAATTGTAGGGAAATCAAGTTAGTTTTTGGGCTACATGAGGGCACACGATAACTGAGTACACTGTTAGTAGATTAGCCCTTGCATGCTGATGCATCACCATAAGCCATGACCCGAGTTCTTTATAAATGGTTTAATGTTAGTCGACTACAATATCTAAACCCTTACTTATAGTTAATGTGTTCAGTCTAGGCAAAAATAATTACATGTATGACATTTAATTTTGAGTCATTGATGGAGCAAGTAATGTCAGTTGCATATGTAGAAGATAACTCCAAGTTTAAGAACATTCATACGACTAAACTAAAGCTTACTGATTACTTGTTCAATGTCAAATAGCTTTCTTTATTTTGTCAAGTGTACTACTCTGGAGTATGCGTAGGGAATTCAAAAACACCCTTTGATATTTATGTAGCGTGTAGAATTTGCTTTATTGTCATTGGTCCGTCATAGGGTGTGCTGTCACAGACTAAGTGGTCATAACCTGTCCTTTAGTTTAAATTATATTCTGCAGGTGTATTTACTGACGGAAGCTGACATTAACCCACAGTTTGTTAAAGTACAAACTCTGACGAAAGGCTCCAACTTTGTAAGTACTGTTGCATCATTTAAAATTTTACAAAAATATTGTAAAGGGACAGAAACATTGTGAAGGGACAGAAACATTTTGAAGGAACAGAAACATTTTGAAGGGACAGAAACATTTTGAAAGGACAGAAACATTTTGAAGGGACAAAAACATTGTGAAGGGACAGAAACATTTTGAAGGGACAGAAACATTTTGAAGGGACAGAAACATTTTGAAGGGACAAAAACATTGTGAAGGGACAGAAACATTTTGAAGGGACAGAAACATTTTGAAGGGACAGAAACATTTTGAAGGGACAGAAACATTTTGAAGGGACAGAAACATTGTGAAGGAACAGAAACATTTTGAAGGGACAGAAACATTTTGAAGGAACAGAAACATTTTGAAGGGACAGAAACATTTTGAAAGGGGAGGCGGTAATCAGATTTTATGAATTCATTAAATTTTGTTAATTTTGATTAAAGTTCAATCTAATAGATAAACAGCTGACTTGTACTGTTATTTTATTAGGTAAATCGTGTAGCATCATAATTTGAAACGCAAAAACTTTCTCCTTTGAAGAACAACAGTTCCTATATTAAATTATTGTATGCCACACAGCTTGAACAAGTCCTTAATATTCACTGTGTAAAATATATTAAGCGGGTCAATGACTTATGATTTACAAAAAATATATTTTATTTAAAAAAGAATTTTAAATAGTTTTTTCTTAAGCATTTGGTTTTAAATTAATGATTTAGAGCGATACAAAGCTTGTTTTATGTACGGTGTGGAGATTTTTATATTTTTTTAATTTGTTCCGTAAATTCTATATAACTTTAGCACAACAGTTTGAAAAATTTATCTATGACGAACTAGAACTATGTTTTTAATTAAGTTAGACAATAATTCTTTTTTACGACTCTAGTTCTATCCTCAAATTGATTAACATCTTACTAATGGTACATAATACATAAACAGATACCTTGAAGGATGTAATTTTATGTGAGCTACAAACTATCTTAACGTTAACCAGGGTCTGGCAGATCTTGTACTTGGAGAGCAGCCAAATATGTGTTTAATCAGCAATGGTGCCGAGTGTCTGATGATAAAGAAGGACTTTTACATGGACCACTGCCCACAGTCATTGCTCAGAAAACTACTTCAAATTGTAAGCAAAGTAATTCTCAATAACACGTCTATGGTTATTTTGGTTAACTTTGGTACTCGAATGATTTGAAATATATAATACTGGTATATGTATTTAATTATATATGGAACATATATATGTATAAATATACATACATATACATACATGCATATATTCATTTTATTTTCATATATGTATGTATAAGTATACATACATATATAAAAATGAATATAAATACGTATAAATATACAAAAATATAAAGCTAGAATTATATATACATATATATGTAATATATACATTATATGTATTATGTAAATTTATAAGAAAAATTACACAAATGTATATACATATTATTTTTGTTTTACATTATTATATAAATTTATATTCATATTATTTTTGTTTTATATTTTGATATACTTATATAAATTTATATATAGAATAATGGAGATGAAAGTCTACCTTTTTTCTGGAGACTGGGCGTTTCTTGTTTCTGCATTCATCAAGCTATGATAGTGTAATATGTCACCACCATCTGATGAATATCAAAACATGAAACTGCTACTAGCAAAAACAAATAAAAGTCAATTTTCATAGTTGATCATTCATTTATCACAGTTTTGCTACCCTATTATTTCACACTTCCCAAGCTTATACCTAAATCAAGTGTATATATATATATATATATATATACTAGCAGAATCCTTTGCGTTGCACGGGTATTCAAAAACAGCTTATAAACAATGGCAGGTAATGTAGTTGCCTGCCACTTGCCATTGCCCTGGCACATTGCCAATGACGAATTTGTGTAAGCTACTATCCATATGGCTAAACTTACCAATAAGAGCTGTGAGAGCAAGCTTTAGTGATGATGCATAATGCAGAGTGCTATGCGTATTTTTACAGAGATGGCGACTCATATCGTCTAATGAACCCATTGCATCTCGCGTAGCTTAATTGGTTAGGTTATCACTTGGTGAATGAAAGGTTCCGAGATCAAATCCAGCACAAAGAGGATCTTTCATTCCTGGATTTTAATAGCTATAGCTGGAAAGACTGAACAATGGAATTTGAGATTCATATAGATGACATGATCTGTTTATTGATGACCCATTGATGCTGTTTGATGTGCTACAGGTGGGGCCATACCCAGAAGAAGAAGACTTACAGAAAGATCTTGCTATCAAGTTGAACTGGGATGCGCAGAAGAAGGCAATTCTGAATGGAGCCATCACCGATATTCAACACCGCCTGTCTAGGGTTGGCCCGGCCAGATTCCAGTAGCCATCTAGTAACGAGCTCCTACTAGCCTACGCATCACACTAATGCTTCCAATTTTTGTATTTACAATTTTTATTTTTACAGCTTATGCTAGCAGTTATTTAAGCAATAAAATGTTATCAAATTATCAGTTTCTACCCTGTTTAGATTTGGGCGTGTTTACTTTGTCAGATATATTTAAATGAATATTCATTTAATATCGAGCTTTGTTAATTGCTGCTTTTAAATATATAAAAAAGATGTACAAATGCGATTGCTCAGCATTGACAACAAATAGGCTGTTGACTTTGGTGAGAAAGAACAGATAGCTTCTCCTTACATAGTCGTTTTGAGTCACAAAATGACTATTTAAGAAGAAGCTACATGTATATTTATAATAACTATGTAATGACTATACCATTTTTGTACCAAAAAATGTAAGAAATCTTATCAAAAGCCAAAACAAAGAACCAATCCCAATTATACTGGTACAAAATATTTTAGCAGCCAACCAAGTTTATTTATTTTAAAACTCTACATGTGGTAAATTAAAGTTAAATTAATTCATGGATGAATGAAAAAAAGTCTATAACCTAATGCCCAATAATACTGATGAGACAATATCGGGGACTATACCCAAACTGGCAATATTCTCCCGAGATGTAGCAAATACTTGGGATGGCTAAGGTATGAGTAATGTATCACAACTATAGCCAAGCGCACAAGTACATATCACAAAACCTGGTTTTGGATGAGTTTTTGACAAGCAAGTCTTGATGTATTTTAGTAAACAACATAAAAGTTTTATAATATAATCAGAATTATATAATTGAGCAAGATGGAAGAAATATGAGCTTAAAATATCTCAAGTAAAAAGATTAAATAGTACAAAGATTGCATTCGTCGTGTCTTGTAGACCACAGCATAGGGAGTAAATCTTATACGGTCATGCCGGGTTTTCATCTTCAAGATCAGTTTGTACTCCCAACACTGAAAGCGATAAAGCTACAACATTAGTGACAGGGTGCAAAAGGTGAAGTGAAAGTGGAGTGAATCTAAATGCAACAAGGAAAAACAATCAAAGCGATAGATTAAAAGCGATATAGGTTAAAAGTTCACATGTATTGGTAGAAAGAAGATGAATTTTCATATTTTGGAATGCTGGCTGGCACGGCTGGTGGCTTAGGCCTAGAATACATACATTCCCTCAGAGTCTGTAAATCGTGGATGGCTACTTCATCATCGATCGACCTCGCACTGCCCTCGGCCACCGCGAGCGTGTAGACTTTGGTCTTTTGGCTATTTGTATTCGGTCTAACAGTCAGTTCCAGCTCAACGATAGGATAGAAGAGAATGAGAGCAAAGCAGAGTATTCCCCAGGTTGTAAACCAGAGACCACCTCTAAAACCTACCAACAAAGTACAGTAGCCAATCAAGTTGTAAACCAGAAACCACCTCTAAAACCTACCAACAAAGTACAGTATCCAATCAAGTTGTAAACCAGAGACCACCTCTAAAACCTACCAACAAAATACAGTATTCAATCAAGTTGTAAACTAGAGACCACCTCTAAAACCTACCAACAAAGTACAGTATCCAATCAGGTTGTAAACCAGATACCACCTCTAAAACCTACCAACAAAGTACAGTATCCAATCAAGTTGTAAACCAGAGACCACCTCTAAAACCTACCAACAAAGTACAGTATCCAATCAAGTTGTAAACTAGAGACCACCTCTAAAACCTACCAACAAAGTACAGTATTCAATCAAGTTGTAAACTAGAGACCACCTCTAAAACCTACCAACAAAGTACAGTATCCAATCAAGTTGTAAACCAGAGACCACCTCTAAAACCTACCAACAAAGTACAGTATCCAATCAAGTTGTAAACTAGAGACCACCTCTAAAACCTACCAACAAAGTACAGTAGCCAATCAAGTTGTAAACTAGAGACCACCTCTAAAACCTACCAACAAAGTACAGTAGCCAATCAAGTTGTAAACTAGAGACCACCTCTAAAACCTACCAACAAAGTACAGTATCCAATCAAGTTGTAAACCAGAGACCACCTCTAAAACCTACCAACAAAGTACAGTATCCAATCAAGTTGTAAACTAGAGACCACCTCTAAAACCTACCAACAAAGTACAGTAGCCAATCAAGTTGTAAACCAGAGACCGCCTCTAAAACCTACCAACAAAGTACAGTATCCAATCAGGTTGTAAACCAGATACCACCTCTAAAACCTACCAACAAAGTACAGTAGCCAATCAAGTTGTAAACCAGATACCACCTCTAAAACCTACCAACAAAGTACAGTATCCAATCAAGTTGTAAACTAGAGACCACCTCTAAAGCCTACCAACAAAGTACAGTATCCAATCAAGTTGTAAACTAGAGACCACCTCGAAGAACTACCAACAATGTACAGTAGCCAATCAAATTGTAAACTAGAGACCACCTCTAAAACCTACCAACAAAGTACAGTATCCAATCAGGTTGTAAACCAGATACCACTTCTAAAACCTACCAACAAAGTACAGTATCCAATCAAGTTGTAAACCAGATACCGCCTCAAAAACCTACCAACAAAGTACAGTATCCAATCAAGTTGTAAACCAGATACCGCCTCAAAAACCTACTAACAAAGTACAGTAGCCAATCAAGTTGTAAACCAGATACCGCCTCTAAAACCTACCAACAAAGTACAGTATCCAATCAAGTTGTAAACTAGAGACCACCTCTAAAACCTACCAACAAAGTACAGTATTTAATCAAGTTGTAAACCAGATACCGCCTCTAAAACCTACCAACAAAGTACAGTAGCCAATCAAGTTGTAAACCAGATACCGCCTCAAAAACCTACCAACAAAGTACAGTATCCAATCAAGTTGTAAACTAGAAACCACCTCTAACACTTACCAACAAGGAAAAGTATTCAACCAGATACCACCTCTGACACCAACCAACAAAGTAAAATATCTACCCAAGTAATAAACCAGAGACTACCTCTGACACCTACCAACAAAGTAAAATATCTACCCAGATAGTAAACCAGATACCGTCTCTAACACCTACCAACAAAATAAAATATCCACCTATATCCAGCTGGGAGTGGTGGTGCACTCTTGTAATCTAACTACTTAGAAGCTAGGTTTGGTATCTGGTTTACAATCTACCCAGATTGTAAACCAGATACCACCTTTACCACCTACCAACAAAGTAAAATATCTGTAAGTAATTCTGACCAGAAAAATATATTTCTGGTGACTATTACCTTATTAAAATATTTTTTTGTATAATTTGGGTTTTCATAATTATTTTTACAGTTTTATATAATGTATTTGAGTTGATGCTCTATGTAAATTACTTGACGTATTTAACATTGTTTGTTAGGTGCTGAAATGAATTGAAAACTTTGTGAGGTATGCTATACTCTCACCTCTCTCAATACTCGCATAGCGATTACTTACCTTGGCTTGCATAGCAATTACATACCTTGGCTTACATAGCGATTATATACCTTGGCTTGCATAGCGATTACATACCTTGGCTTGCATAGCGATTACTTACCTTGGCTTGCATAGCGATTACTTACCTTGGCTTGCATAGCAATTACATACCTTGGCTTGCATAGCGATTACATACCTTGGCTTGCATAGCGATAACATACCTTGGCTTACATAGCGATTACATACCTTGGCTTGAATAGCGATTACATACCTTGGCTTACATAGCGATTACATACCTTGGCTTGCATAGCGATTACTTACCTTGGCTTGCATAGCGATTACATACCTTGGCTTGCATAGCGATTCCATACCTTGGCTTGCATAGCGATTACATACCTTGGCTTGCATAGCGATTACATACCTTGGCTTGCATAGCGATTACTTACCTTGGCTTGCATAGCGATTACATACCTTGGCTTACATAGCAATTACATACCTTAGCTTGCATAGCGATTACATACCTTGGCTTACATAGCAATTACATACCTTAGCTTACATAGCGATTACACACCTTGGCTTACATAGCAATTACATACCTTAGCTTGCATAGCGATTACTTACCTTGGCTTGCATAGCGATTGCATGCCTTGGCAAAGAGATATACTCCATCCACACAAATGCATTGAATGTCTGAAGCTGCCGTATTGTTGTTCAGATACAGCACTTCTCACTTGAACCAAGAAAAGCATTACTCTAGCTAAGATCGAATTTTAAAGGATAATTTTACCTTGACCATCAAAGTATCCCCAGTCACAAGTCCACCAGATGCAGGGTATGAAGTGGATCCATATGCCACCCAGACAGCTTATGAAGAAAGCCCAAACGATGCCCAAGGAAAAGAACTTTCTCTTCTTAAGGGTTAACGTCACAACCGACTCCTTTGGAAACTGATCAACTGTGAGAGAAAGAGGGTGGATAAACCAGGCTATCAGACTGTAGGCTCACTGTGATATTTTACTGTACCGAGCACAAACTCAACTCATAACAACTGTCGGTCTACATACTATATAGTGAATAGTCAATACATTACTGAACTTATGTCAAGTATACAAAATTGCAGTGAGTACCTCAACACTAAGTGTAACAACCAATTTATTATGTATAGAAAGGCCAAGTGTAGCCTATATACGGTATATAAAATCAGGTGTTTGTCTGTCTGTCGTCATTTGTATGTCCAGTTAATAGCGAATGGTTAAAATACGCATGCTTGCAGTTCAGTACGCCATGAGAGATCATGATGTGTAACGATTATAACCACAATTATTCTGTGTGGTAAGGTGGCTGCATGATTTAGTGGTAGTGCGCCTGCCTTAACATCTGTACATTTAAATGTGTGGGTTCGACTCCTGTGTGGTACAATCATTTTTCTTAATGCTCTTAGCTGGCTTTGGACAGACGCGGCGCTTATTATAGTAAAGTTACTCAAATTCATTGGGTAAAGAAACTTAGCCAATGGCAACTATATTACCTGCCACTGTTTATAAACTGTCTAAAATTTTGAGTGAATGTGTCGTGTAAGAAGTAAGAAATTTTTTTCAACAATCTATTTCAGCTCTGCCTCGAGCTTTTGAGTATTTGAATTATGCATTGGCCGGATGCACACAGAAATAAATAAATACCTCCATGTAAAAGTTAGAGTGGCAAATGTTGTATATGCTGATTAAAAATAAATTTTCTATGCAAAAACCTTTTTATTACCCGGGCAACGCTGGGCATTTATCTAGTAAGATAATAATGATGAACAAGACTTCATAGTTTTACTGGGTATGGTATGACTTTGCGTCAAAAAAAACTGTGCATAGCAACAATGTATATAAAAATGCTGCACATACCAACACCGCGCATAGCAACACTGCACATAGCAACATTGCACCTAGCAATACCATATATAGTAGCAATACTGTGTATTGTATGCAGTGTAGTAGCAATACCTTTCTCAGAGCAGCATCCCATCCCACGTCTTTTTACCACCGTCACCTGTCCCTCCTTAACATAAACTGCATCAAATCCACTAACCCAGAATCCCCACATCTTGAATTGATTGACAATTCCCTGAAATTGAGAAAGTAAGATATTATAAAGTAGGCCTACTACTACTACTGGTTACTGACTGTAAGCAGCTAGGTGCAGAATGATACTGTACACCTCATCACCATATGTTCTACCTTCATCAATATTTATAAACTGGATTACAAACTTATTTGTTTCGATCAAAATATTGTCTCATCGACAAAATGACGCCTGGCAACATTGCATAAATAGCTATCATAAATATTGTACGATGGTCAACTGTATGTGAATGTGCGTTTGCCTCCAGTAATCTGTCATTTCATCTAAACGCTGACAGATTATCAAGTAGTGCTACACCTCTAACATTAGTATAGCGGATGGTCAACAGGTGATGCTGATGCAGAGATAAGCCAGTAGCAGCCAACCAGTTATTGTTAAGGATTAAGGATTGAGTTGCCACAAAGCCAAGCAATGACAAATGCAAACTACGTGTATGTATGTATTTATGTAATGCATAAATTGTTTTAATTTCAATTTATACATTGCATTATGTCATCCGATCAACCTCATTGATATACATTTCTGTCTCACCATATCAACAGCAAAAAATTATTCATGTTACAAAATCTATACTAAGACCTGTGTACTATTGGGCACATACTCCAGCTCTGTACATATCTGTCAATCACATCACAAGATCTTTCAACACGTTACCTTATCCCAAACTTACTCCTATCTGCATTTGTGTTACAGGTTTCAAAATCCTGTGTAAACTATGCCTTGCATATTTATAATTATTCTTCACATATTTATAATTATCTTTATTTATAATTTCCACACATGACAAACACTATTGTCTATTACACGGCATCAACATACTACATCCACCATCATATCTTTCAGTTTATGAACTTTCTGTTACTACAACTTTCAATTCACTATTCCGACTCCTCTGCAATATTATTAGCTTACCAACTTTTGTTTAACTCACTTAAAAATTCCGATTTCTGTCTTCTCATTTTTGTTTTGGCAAGTAATGAAAAACGTTGTTTTGCTTATGGTTAATGCCAAGAAAGAATTATACATACAGGCACCTTACATTGATCATATTGATCCAGAGTGATGTTCACAAATAGGAAGTAGTTGCTAAGTGTATGTTTAAATACTACCTCTTAGCTTATATGGTTAAAAGTGCTAGTACCACATGGTTAAAAGTGCTAGTACCATATGGTTAAAAGTGCTAGTACCATATGGTTAAAAGTGCTAGTACCATATGGTTAAAAGTGCTAGTACCATATGGTTAAAAGTACTAGTACCGCATGATTAAAAGTGCTAGTATCATATGGTTAAAAGTGCTAGTACCATATGGTTACAAGTGCTAGTACCATATGGTTAAAAGTACTAGTACCATATGATTAAAAGTGCTAGTAACATATGGTTAAAAGTGCTAGTACCATATGGTTATAAGTGCTAGTACCATATGGTTATAAGTGCTAGTACCATATGGTTAAAAGTGCTAGTACCATATGGTTAAAAGTGCTAGTACCATATGGTTATAAGTGCTAGTACCATATGGTTAAAAGTGCTAGTACCATATGGTTAAAAGTACTAGTACCGCATGATTAAAAGTGCTAGTATCATATGGTTAAAAGTGCTAGTACCATATGGTTACAAGTGCTAGTACCATATGGTTAAAAGTACTAGTACCATATGATTAAAAGTGCTAGTAACATATGGTTAAAAGTGCTAGTACCATATGGTTATAAGTGCTAGTACCATATGGTTATAAGTGCTAGTACCATATGGTTATAAGTGCTAGTACCATATGGTTAAAAGTGCTAGTACCATATGGTTATAAGTGCTAGTAACATATGGTTAAAAGTGCTAGTACCATATGGTTAAAAGTGCTAGTACCATATGGTTAAAAATGCTAGTAACATATGGTTAAAAGTGCTAGTACCATATGGTTATAAGTGCTAGTACCATATGGTTATAAGTGCTAGTACCATATGGTTAAAAGTGCTAGTACCATATGGTTAAAAGTGCTAGTACCATATGGTTAAAAATGCTAGTAACATATGGTTAAAAGTGCTAGTACCATATGGTTAAAAGTGCTAGTACCATATGGTTAAAAGTACTAGTACCGCATGATTAAAAGTGCTAGTATCATATGGTTAAAAGTGCTAGTACCATATGGTTACAAGTGCTAGTACCATATGGTTAAAAGTACTAGTACCATATGATTAAAAGTGCTAGTAACATATGGTTAAAAGTGCTAGTACCATATGGTTATAAGTGCTAGTACCATATGGTTATAAGTGCTAGTACCATATGGTTATAAGTGCTAGTACCATATGGTTAAAAGTGCTAGTACCATATGGTTATAAGTGCTAGTAACATATGGTTAAAAGTGCTAGTACCATATGGTTAAAAGTGCTAGTACCATATGGTTAAAAATGCTAGTAACATATGGTTAAAAGTGCTAGTACCATATGGTTATAAGTGCTAGTACCATATGGTTATAAGTGCTAGTACCATATGGTTATAAGTGCTAGTACCATATGGTTAAAAGTACTAGTACCATATGATTAAAAGTGCTAGTAACATATGGTTAAAAGTGCTAGTACCATATGGTTATAAGTGCTAGTACCATATGGTTATAAGTGCTAGTACCATATGGTTATAAGTGCTAGTACCATATGGTTAAAAGTGCTAGTACCATATGGTTATAAGTGCTAGTACCATATGGTTATAAGTGCTAGTACCATATGGTTATAAGTGCTAGTACCATATGGTTAAAAGTACTAGTACCATATGATTAAAAGTGCTAGTAACATATGGTTAAAAGTGCTAGTACCATATGGTTATAAGTGCTAGTACCATATGGTTATAAGTGCTAGTACCATATGGTTATAAGTGCTAGTACCATATGGTTAAAAGTGCTAGTACCATATGGTTACAAGTGCTAGTACCATATGGTTAAAAGTACTAGTACCATATGATTAAAAGTGCTAGTAACATATGGTTAAAAGTGCTAGTACCATATGGTTATAAGTGCTAGTACCATATGGTTATAAGTGCTAGTACCATATGGTTATAAGTGCTAGTACCATATGGTTAAAAGTGCTAGTACCATATGGTTATAAGTGCTAGTAACATATGGTTAAAAGTGCTAGTACCATATGGTTAAAAGTGCTAGTACCATATGGTTAAAAATGCTAGTAACATATGGTTAAAAGTGCTAGTACCATATGGTTATAAGTGCTAGTACCATATGGTTATAAGTGCTAGTACCATATGGTTATAAGTGCTAGTACCATATGGTTAAAAGTGCTAGTACCATATGGTTATAAGTGCTAGTAACATATGGTTAAAAGTGCTAGTACCATATGGTTAAAAGTGCTAGTACCATATGGTTAAAAATGCTAGTAACATATGGTTAAAAGTGCTAGTACCATATGGTTATAAGTGCTAGTACCATATGGTTATAAGTGCTAGTACCATATGGTTATAAGTGCTAGTACCATATGGTTAAAAGTGCTAGTACCATATGGTTAAAAGTGCTAGTACCATATGGTTAAAAGTGCTAGTACCATATGGTTAAAAGTGCTAGTACCATATGGTTAAAAGTACTAGTACCGCATGATTAAAAGTGCTAGTATCATATGGTTAAAAGTGCTAGTACCATATGGTTACAAGTGCTAGTACCATATGGTTAAAAGTACTAGTACCATATGATTAAAAGTGCTAGTAACATATGGTTAAAAGTGCTAGTACCATATGGTTATAAGTGCTAGTACCATATGGTTATAAGTGCTAGTACCATATGGTTATAAGTGCTAGTACCATATGGTTAAAAGTGCTAGTACCATATGGTTATAAGTGCTAGTAACATATGGTTAAAAGTGCTAGTACCATATGGTTAAAAGTGCTAGTACCATATGGTTAAAAATGCTAGTAACATATGGTTAAAAGTGCTAGTACCATATGGTTATAAGTGCTAGTACCATATGGTTATAAGTGCTAGTACCATATGGTTATAAGTGCTAGTACCATATGGTTAAAAGTGCTAGTACCATATGGTTATAAGTGCTAGTACCATATGGTTAAAAGTGCTAGTACCATATGGTTAAAAGTGCTAGTACCATATGGTTAAAAATGCTAGTAACATATGGTTAAAAGTGCTAGTACCATATGGTTAAAAGTGCTAGTACCATATGGTTAAAAGTGCTAGTACCATATGGTTAAAAATGCTAGTAACATATGGTTAAAAGTGCTAGTACCATATGGTTATAAGTGCTAGTACCATATGGTTATAAGTGCTAGTACCATATGGTTATAAGTGCTAGTACCATATGGTTAAAAGTGCTAGTACCATATGGTTATAAGTGCTAGTACCATATGGTTAAAAATGCTAGTACCATATGATTAAAAGTGCTAGTACCATATGGTTAAAAGTACTAGTACCATATGGTTAAAAGTGCTAGTACCATATGGTTAAAAGTACCAGTACCATATGATTAAAAGTGCTAGTACCATATGGTTATAAGTGCTAGTACCATATGGTTATAAGTGCAAGTGCCATATGGTTAAAAGTGCTAGTACCATATGGTTAAAAATGCTAGTACCATATGGTTAAAGGTGCTAGTAACATATGATTAAAAATGCTAGTACCATATGGTTAAAAGTGCTAGTACCACATGGTTAAAAGTGCTAGTACCATATGGTTATAAGTGCTAGTGCCATATGGTTAAAAGTGCTAGTACCATATGGTTAAAAATGCTAGTACCATATGGTTAAAAGTGCTAGTACCATATGGTTAAAAATGCTAGTACCATATGGTTAAAAGTTCATGGTTAAAACATGGTTAAATATGTGGTTAGAAAGTCATGTCTCTCACTAAATACCTGATGTTTAGATCTCTCCAATAGATCACATCAACTACAATTAAAGTGAAAGTGAGAATTATCCAGATAGAAGCTACTCAATAAACAACCTGATTTGCTCAAACTCGGATACAAAACAAGGCTGAAATATTAAAGAAATATTTACAGTCGAGTACAATTTGATGCTTACATTAGGTGTGTCATCCTCATCATTGAGAACCAAACCATCAGTATTGTAAACCTTGCGTGGGATAAACCAGAGCAGAAGAAATGTGATGAGCAGAAGAATGTCTATAGTCAAGGCTCCTACCCTCGTAGCGGGCCATATCTGAAAGTTTCCAGGAGGAAACGCTACGTCAGTCTTGAAGTCATAAGCAGTAATGTCTCTCATGGTCGCCATGACTGATGTTAACAGAGCTTTTGGTTCTGATGACGAATATTATCGGACTGACCTGAAGTTGTCAGCATATGCTTTTATTAACATTACAAAAGAGCAATGAATAAATAATGCCATTTGTGGCCGATTTATACCCTAAGGCATTCATTGTTACCGCTCTTGTACTGCAATAGAATATAAACCACATGATATTCTTGTTTGCTGTTACATAAAGTCTAGAGTTGATTGTGAACAACTAAAGGCATATGAACGAGTTCTTTTCAAGTCATGCAAAAAACCTACAATCTTTAACGCATAAAAATATTCAGTTTTGTATACCGAGAACCAATAAACACCATTTTAGACAATACTGTTCCTAGGTTATAGGAAAAAGAATAACACTGTCTAATATTTCTCCACCTAACTATATCAACAACTTTTCCTCTGATAATCTTGGATTGTGAATTAGTTTGACCATTAAAAGAAAGCGCATTTTGGTGTGATGTAGCAATTTGCGTCAAATGTTTAATTGGAGAATGGTAGGGTAAAAAGGTGTCTTCATCTATAACAAATATAATCAGTTGTTTTCTTCTTAATCCTTTGGATTTATTTTAGTTGACCGAATAAGATCCAGCATTTGTAGCTTTAGAAGAGCATGAAACAAGAGTAGTCTTGTAAAGTAACAGAATTGCTGGTTGTATTTCAGTAGCATCTAAAGTTACACTTCTTGGATCAAACAAGCAATCAACAGGGTATAAAATTCACCAGTCAGAAATAGCATAATACCCTTTTCAATTCTACTAAATTCAGATAACACTAATGACATGTTAAGTGTTGCTTACAATCTTAATAACAACTTTCAATTACATATCACTGTTCATCCTGCATCTTACTACAGATGATAGAGTGACATGCATTTTAAGATGATGCCCGCCATGTGCTCGTTAGACACAGCAGATGGTACCATTGCAGTTTTTCACTTTTGAAATATTACAGTGAAAATCTCCTCAATATTTTTGTCTTTCTATTAGTAAAATTTTTGACGGCAACAACCCACTAAAAGTGCAAACCTACTTGTAAATTAAATAATTATTTTTAGTCTTTCAATAATCAGTTTACTGTAAATTTAGGCTAGAGAGAATTGATAAAAACAAATCTCAATACTAACTGATGCAGAGTTTGGAGAAGCATATAGCTTTTGTAAGTTCTGTTTGACAGCCAAGTAAATTATTTGAACCCCATAAGTCAGTTAAGAAATGTGATAAGAGATCCAAACTCTTTCTCACTACAATGCATGTATTATACTTTTCCTTACAAAATCATAGCGCATCTTTTACAAATACAATGCTTACTCAGAGAAAGATATTGCAAACACCAAACTATACATTTTCCACATCTGCTCACTCCAAAAATAACTTTTACTAAACCATAGACCATATGATACTAGTTGCTCTAGAGTTTTACAAACTAGCTTTCAGATTTTATCAAACCAACTGCTTGCTTATGCGCAAGCATTTTTGAATTGACTAGCAATCAGATAATCTTATCTAGGAGTGATCATATCAACGGAGCCAGACAAATGCAAAAACACTACGGTCTAAATATAAGTATAAATACACTTCCTCAAATAGTTGACCAATGAACAGCTACTACAATAACAAGTCACGATGAGTACACAAACTTTATCTAATAAACTACTTACAAAATATAATAAAAGAGGTAATTTCTATTAAACTCATGTAGTGACCTTTGCGTCTGCCTCTCGCTAGTACAGCGACTTACGGCTCTTGCAAAAACTACTGTGTGGGATCTATTACAAGTTGGCTGGTCTTACCAAGTTTGATTATATAAATATAGCTGTATTCGTGTACTAAGTGTTTTGGTCAATGACTCAATAACACCTTTGTTTAGTTTTGAGAAGAACAAGCTGTGCACAAATAAAAGACCGTGTGCAGACCAATACAACAATATATTCTTCAACAAATTAATACTTGTCACCAATAAAAAAGATATACTCACTTGGTCAAACACACGCATATCAATATTAAGAAAATGAGCAAACTAGCTGCTACAGCCTGTCGTGTATATCAATCGAAAAGGCGAGACTTGTCCCGAAAGCTTTTTCTCTCCGTTAACGTCTCGGCTTTTCCTAAAGAAGAAGAAAAGCAAGCAGTTTTCTAGCTACTTTAATCATAACTTTATATAAGCCGGTATTCATAGAGAATAATGGTAATTTCATTGCTTACAGTTGACAAACAAGAGCGAAACACGGGCTATCAGTAGCTTTGCAAGATTCCATGAGAAGCTAACTCTCAGGAAAGGCAAATACCTGAGAGGTACTTGGTCTGCACACCGTTTTTTATTTGTGTGCAGCTTGTTCTGTTAGCTACTGCTGGGGGTCTACAAAATTTTCCAAGTAATGGTAGTTTGAAAGTAGGTTGTCCTTGGCAAAAGGTAGCTTTAGACCTGGTTGGTCTATTACCAATAACCGCTTGAGGCAATAAGCGGATTTTAGTATTAATTGATCACTTCTTGCGCTGGCAAGGTGCTCTACCATTACCAGATTCCACCACCCCAATAATCCATGAGACTTTGAATAGTTGGGTATTTTGTTACTTTGGCTTACCGGAAGAAATACACAGTGACAGAGGCGTGGAGTTTGAGGGTAACTTGATGAGTGAGTTGTGCAGATTGTGGCGAGTTATTAAAACACTCACAAGTCCATATAATTTTCAATCAAATGGAATTGCTGGAAAAGGTAATAGAACTCTTGATGATGCTCTTCGTTGTATGCTGTTTAAATATGGGGAAGAACAAAAGAATTGGGACACCATGTTACCACAGATTTTTAGAGCTACTCCACATGCTTCTACTGATGGAAAAATTTGAACTACCTCATGCTGGGCGGTGAGTGTAGGCTCCCAGATCAATTTCTGGAAGGGACTCATTCTGTGCCAACTTGGAAACAAGTAGACCATGTCAAGGAGTTACAGAATCGACTTTTTATTGCCCATTACCTACTACGGTCACAGCAAATATTACCCAGTAGGTCAGAAAATAAGGAAGAGTCCTTAATCAAATTCGGGAGATTCGGTTCTGGTTGAAAACAAAAGGTGTTCATCCTAAATTACAACCTAAGTTTTCCAGTCCCTTCATGGTAAAAAAGGTTCAACAATGGCACTTACAAGATCACTACCAAAGGTACTATTAACCAGTGTAGGCTGAAGCTGTTCACTTCGTGTACCGATGCAGCTGGTCAGCGGGTTGAGTTGAAAACAGAAGATGAGATGAGAGCCGAGCGAGAAGTTACCATAGAAAATAATGGTAACTTCATTGTTGACAGTTGACAAACAAGTGCGAAACACAATCTATCAATAGCTTTGCTAGATTCCAGAGGCTAACTCTCAGGAAAGGCATTTGACAAACAGTGTTATATTAAAGACTTGCTAACGCATAGCCTGACTACGTAATTTTACCACATTCTCTACCCCTAAATGTAGCTCAGATATGAAAAATATCAAAATGCTACATCGATAGAGTAAATTTCATGGTGAGATAGAATATAGGCTGTGAGAACTATTACTGTTAATCTGACTTAACCCTATTGCTACGAAGAAAATTCAACAGGTCAAGTTTCTTTACTAACCTAGACTGCAGTCAAGTGCAGCTTGAATAATCAACAGCTGCTTGTTGTTGTCCACAGCTTGATCTATATGCTGATTGATTTTTAGCAGGGTTCTCTGGGTCTCTCCATACTTAAGGTTCAGCAGTTCATATTTCTTGGTAATTTCATCTTTCTCTTATGTACTTGCTAGAGTTGCCTTCGAAGATCAAAGACTGTGAGTGGAGGGAATGATTCGGAAGGTGCTCTATCTTCGGGAGCTTTCCTCCAAGATAAGGATAATATTCCCTTTTTTGCACTCTCTCATCTTGGAGCTTTCTGCTTGTTAAGAAAGATTCTTAAATCAGCTTTAGGCCTGTGTTTACTCTGTTGTGCTCTATGTTGTCTAATCTTTTTGACATCCTCGGCAATCTTGCCTGGCGTCTCCTTGATCCTAATGTTTCGACTTTGACATAAAGTAGAAGCAGGAAAAGCAGAAGTAGATGTAGCAGTAGCCGGAATAGAAGTTGGAGCCGGAAGGAGAGCTTTAGTATTTCCGTGGCAATCCTTGAGGTCTCCATAAGGAGTGTCTGCTGGCAAGTTATGTTCTTTTAGGAATTTTGCAAAGTTGCATTTGTTGGACTCATGACATGTCAGCATATTCTTAAGGAGAGGATTATGAGCTTTCATTAGTTTGAGTACATGCCCAAATATAGCATTCTTGGTCAAAGCAGAAAAGTCAGAAACAGAAGAATCTGGTGTAGTGTTGCCAACCATGTACTGCCACCTGCCTGACATCTTCTACAAAGGAGCGCAGATCATATTCTTTAAACTCTTTAGCTCATTGAATAAGAAAGTCTACCTTCTTGTTATATAATCTTTTAATCTTCAAGCGTGGAGTTTTGATTTTTGCATCTCCTTCCAAGTTGTTCCCCCTCTCTCTGCACCATGCATCATGGCCTCAGGTTGAATCACTGAGGTAATACTGGAGGCTGATGCTAACTCTGTAGTCAATGGTGTCATCTCTTCACAGACCGACAGAAACTCTTTATTAACACTTTGGTAAGTACAGCCAGTTTCTGACACTTAAGTTTTCATCACAGCGTTCGAAGCCATCTGTACATACAGCATAGTAATATCACCTTTTGACCCATGGTTAAGTAAGGAGATATAGAGAAAGTTAGAACAAGGGTACACCAAGCAAGGTATTTGCAGAGTGTGTATAGGTATGAGACCTGATGGACAAAACCGTAAGAGCTCGATACTAACTATTAGTACAGAGGTTACTTCAGCCAATCACGCACATACAAGGGAGAATACTCACATAGTGCTAATTTCATGCATTGTTCAGAGCAATATTTGCAAACTTAGTACACCATGCAATCTCTAGTCAGATGCCTCGGCAGCTGCCTGATTCTTCTATCTCTCTGTGAAGGTTGACACAACTTATGACTTTCCGAATAACTAGAAGATCTTGATGGTGAGTTCTCGACATCGAGTTGTACCGGTGACTCTTCTGGGTCAACTTCTGAAGTTGTTGCCCATCCATCAGGTTCATCCGGTAGTCAAAGCTCGGCTCTCATCTCATCTTCTGTTTTCAACTCAACTCGCTGACCAGCTGCATCGGTACACGAAGTGAACAGCTTCAGCCTACACTGGTTAATGGTACCTTTGGTAGTGATCTTGTAAGTGCCATTGTTGAACACCTTTTTTACCATGAGGGGACTGGAGAACTTAGGTTGTAATTTAGGATGAACACCTTTTGTTTTCAACCAGAACCGAATCTCCCGAATTTGATTAAGGACTTTTCCTTATTTTCTGACCTACTGGGTAATATTTGTTGTGACCGTAGTAGGTAATGGGCAATAAAAAGTCGATTCTGTAACTCCTTGACATGGTCTACTTGTGTCCAAGTTGGCACAGAATGAGTCCCTTCCAGAAATTGATCTGAGAGCCTACACTCACCGCCCAGCATAAAGTAGTTCAAATTTTTCCATCAGTAGAAGCATGTAGAGTAGCTCTAAAAATCTGTGGTAACATGGTGTCCCAATTCTTTTGTTCTTCCCCATATTTAAACAGCATACAACGAAAAGCATCATCAAGAGTTCTATTACCTTTTCCAGCAATTCCATTTGATTGAAAATTATATGGACTTGTGAGTGTTTTAATAACTCGCCACAATCTGCACAACTCACTCATCAAGTTACCCTCAAACTCCACGCCTCTGTCACTGTGTATTTCTTCCGGTAAGCCAAAGTAACAAAATACCCGACTATTCAAAGTCTCATTGACTATTGGGGTGGTGGAATCTGGTAATGGTAGAGCACCTTGCCAGCGCAAGAAGTGATCAAATAATACTAAGATCCACTTATTGCCTCAAGCGGTTATTGGTAATAGACCAGCCAGGTTAAAGCTACCTTTTGCCAAGGACAACCTACTTTCAAACTACCATTACTTGGAAAATTTTGTAGACCCCCAGCAGTAGCTAACAGAACAAGCTGCACCCAAATAAAAGACGGTGTGCAGACCAATACAACAACTACTCTCTAACAAATTAATACTTGCCACCAATAAGAAAAGATAAACTTACGTAGTCAAACACGTAAGTTTTGGAACGCATACAAAATAAAGCTGTGAGGTTCATTAAAAATATTAAAGGCAGAGATGTGTCCGTCTCAGAAGAAAAATTCATGTGTGGCTTAAAGTCTTTAAAACACAGAAGACAGCAACAGAGATTGTCTTTGTACATTAATATCGTATCAAACAAAGATACGTTTCCATCCATCCATGACACACTGACCGAAATGAACGCATCTACTCACTACATGACCACACGTTCTAACAATCTGAACGCCCTTTCCTGTGACTCTGGTCAGTTTTTGCAGGGATTCATCCTCAGGACATCTCGGGAGATCCGCACTGGGGAGATTGTAGCGGACTAACAAAAAAAAAAAAAAAAGACCTAGTGATCGGAGGGTCCCTCTCTTGCTTCTCATGAGGCTCTAGGGACTAAACATCATCCAGATCCAGATCCAGAAACACGCAAATATCAATATCAAAAGTGAGCAAATTAGCTGCTACAGCCTGTCGTGTATATCAACCAAAAGAAAAGACTTGTACCGAAAGATTTTCTCTCCTTTAACGTCTCGGCTTTTTCTAAAAAAGAAAAGCAAGCAATTTTCTAGTTACCCTAACAATGGCCTTTTATAAGGTGGCATTCATAGAAAATAATGGTAACTTCATTGTTGACAGTTGACAAACAACTGCAAAACACAATCTATCAATAGCTTTGCAATATTCTATAGAGGCTAGCTCTCAGGAAAGGCAAAGAAAATAAGAAATGCGTTTGAAAAGCAGTGTTATATTAAAGACAAACAGTCTTATATTAAAGATTCGCTAATGCATAGTCTGACCACGTAACTTCATCCCACTTATAAAATAATACTATTAGCTAAGATTAAACGTGTAAGCACTTATAAACGTTTACATATCTAAAAACGACACTACAAAACAAAAAACCGTAATAATAGTCCGTTGTTGTAACTCGGGAGTAAAAACAAGTCTAGCCGCGTTGCCACATGGATCCGCAATAGACATAATTCGGTAAAGTGGCCCTTACAGTATAGTTACCGTAAACTACCTACGTTTAGGTCTTCGAGCTATAAATAAATATTCAACGACTCCTTTGGTTGACATTTAAAATCAAATATTAGTTTCCGGCATGCCAACGATTCCGCGTCATTGTGGTTTGTGCAGATCTTGAGTATTCATTTGTGGGCGTGGCAAGATTTCTTAATTTGCGCTGATTCTACCAGGAGTTGTATCGGAATCAGTACATCTATGTAACCTTTGTAGAAACATTCTGGTCTATTCAGCATATTGAACTTTTAAATTCTGACCGCTCTGAAGGTGCACCATATGAAGTGAGAAAACTTTTTTTTAGGAAATACAACCTTTTGCAGACGAAACGCTAATGATTGACTGCATAAGGAGGTTGTTAGCAATAGAGACTACTAAATTGTTATGTCTACTTAAAAAGACAAGGCTAGCATTTTGTTTAAAAATAATATTGAAAGCTATGCGACTTCCACAATACTTCAACTGATTTTTAAAGCTCACAAGTAATTTTAACCGAATGTACCCAGCTTGTGAAAAACCAAAAGTTATTTTCAATTTGTACAGGTGTTTGTTGAACTGCAGTAATTTTAAATTACATAATAGATTGTGCAGGAAAGCACCCAAATTTGTGAGCACATAATTTTCACTGTGGATGTTGTTGACAGCATGTGGTTCTTTGAGGAAAACACCTTTTAATCTAATATTCTTTCCAACTAATTCTTGCAAATCGAAAGGTTTTTAATGCATTGTTGCAACAACGCACCATGACTTCTTGATTAGCACTGTTTTAAAGTTAACCACAGTTTCTGCGTATAATTAAGGCATCTGCAGAAGTCTGCTTCTTTGGTTAGCTGTCTATTGTACTTTGTGTTTTTCAAGTTAATGCAGCAGTTACAGCCTGCACACTGCAAGAGTAACAAACCTCTTTATTGGTGTTGTCTAACAGAATTTTTGATGATAAATGTAAATGATTGCAAAAGCGCAGTTGCTCTGCTCTCTAGCTTTTGACTACTGTATCTTCACTAACTGGCAATAAGCTTAGTTATGTTGTGGGTTGCGAGTAAAGACTCCAACTAAGAACTCATGATGGTTGACTGTAACCAATTGGTTTGTGCAATGCAAAAAATCACTTTAGTCCCATTGCTACACTAACTCTATCAACAAAATTTTCAACCAGTGAATATTTTGCTAGTAGCAATACAAGTCATTACATTACATTATTTATATCTCTTATTTGAAGTATAGAGCAGGTTCAAGAGGGTTTTGGTATTCGTAAGGCTGTCTGATATCTAATAGGTCACTCGCTTGATATGACTGATGTATTAGTCAATCTGTTTAAATTTTATCTTTTATTTATATTGATCTGCCAACCTATGGCGGAAGCTTTACATTGTTCTATAACTAAGGATCCAGGTTTTGAAAGACTCATATTTAGTTGAGGCTGTATTCTTTCTATTTGTTTACTGTTTTAGTGGCAGAGTTGGTCTTGCATTGTGTTTTTAAACTATTTGATAGTTGCATGTATCGTTAAAACACTAAAGTTACTGCATCGTACCTACTTTATGCAATTCATTGGTACACTGCCAAGTAACAGAACCAATTAACACACCAACCAGAAAACAGAATCGTTGGTAAGGTAGCAAGTAAACTGCAGATACTTCACATATTCAAAGAGTGAAGAAGTTGAGTAGCAATTACAAGTGCCAAACTACTTTAAAGATTTGTAAACATTCTGCAGTAATGAGGAGAAACTCGCAGATTACCATAGTGCTTACTACAAAAAAAGCCTTATGAAATGATATAAAAATCAAAAGGTCTAAGAGTAGTATAACTTAAAAAAAAAGTGTATTACATAAATAATTGTAATACAGTTTTTTCAGCCTCTGCTGTTTCTGCAGCACATACTCGCTGGTGGGTTGCATTTCCATAGGGAAGGCCAGCATTCCAAATGATCCGGCAGAGTGGCCATCACTTCCATCAAGCCATCATGCATGATTCTCAGGGATTTCCTTTTGCTATGCAGAATCCTGAGCTCCTGTCTTCCAACTCCAATTGCTTCGAAGGCACTTTAGTGTGGCTCCGAATTACTTGATACATTATTGCCACAGCGCTCTTGCCCATGCTCTGTAGCTGAGATAACTGGTTTGTTAGCTGGGCCAATGCCTCAAGTTCCAAGATGGCCTCAATCGACCTTAGGCCAGCCCATGCCCTCATAGAGGCAGGGTGCTGGCCCATCTGGTCAGTTGCCTCGTGCGCGATCCTGGTGACCTCAGCCCAGTTCTTATGTGGTTCTTGGTGGTGATTTGTAGTGCCTCGGGTCATCATCCGCTCGATTCAGGGGATACCAGGATGGCCTCGATCAGTTTCGGGTTGACCTTAGCTGTCACAATTGAAACAGGGGGTTGCACCCATTGAATGGCCTCCTTGTGTGCAGGCCTGGCAATCATCGACAGAGCATGACTTCCCCCTATCGCTCTAGTCTCCTCTTAGTTCAACTCACACCGAGTAGGCCCACTATCGTAGTGCTCTATTTGAGCACACTGCCAACAGTCCTCATAGGCCTGTCGGCTTGAACCATCTGCATTGCCTTGCTTCAGCCCAGCTTCAACACATATTTGAACTCGGCTAATACCTCTGGCCAACGCGCCTGGTGAGAGGGCTCCTTCGTGCGGCAGAGCCATTGCAGAGAGACATGGTCTGTGCGAAGCCGGAACTCCTGTTCATCCAAGTATGAACGAAAATCCATTCGAAGTCGAACAGAAGATTTTTAGGTTCTTAGGAACCTTTGCAGTTCCTGGACTTCACGTGGGTTGGGCCACCACTCAACCACCTCCACTTTGACTCGGTCTGAGGGCGACATTTTCGCTACTCACTATGTGGCTCAGGTACTTCTCACACGACTGAAGCAGTTTACACTTTGTTGGCTTGAGTTGGAGTCCGGCTTGCTGTAGCTGTTGAAACACTTCCTTCAGCTGCCGAAGGTGAGTCTCAAAGTCAGATACGATGACAATTTGGTCGGCTTAATACAATAGCAACATCTACCAATGGAGCCCATGTAACACTATGTCCACCAGTCGCTGAAATTTTGCTGGAGCAGATATCAGTCTAAAGGGAAGGACTCTCCACTTCCACAATCCTGAGCGAGTGATGGTTGCCGATTTTTCTCTGGCATCTTCATCCAGCGGAACCTGCCAGTATACGTTGACAAGATCAAGGGTGCTAAAACATCGGCTTCCGGCTAGTGTGTCTTGGCTCCCGTTTATTCTGGGAAGAGGGTGGGAGTTTTGTTCTATTCAATATTTGTGCTCCACACTCCTCCGTCTGGCTCAATCAACCCTTTAGCCAGCAAGTCCTGCACTTGTCTTTTGGCCTTTGCCTCCTTCTCAGGTCCCAGGTGGTGAGAGGGCTGACGGATAGGTCAGGTTCCATTTTTCTTGGCTATAGAGTGTTCCATGAGTGAAGTTCTACCCATATCGCCATCTCCAGTGCTAAATACCGACCCGTGCTTAGTCAACAGGGTAGCCAGTTCTCTGGCTTGTTCTGTGTACTGGCACGAGGGTCTTGCAGCATTATACAGCTCTTGGAGATGCTGAAGGATCTGTGGCTCAGCCCGTATTTAGGTGATTGCCACGGCTCGGCCTTCTTTGAAAGGAAGGTGGCCGGCGATGGGAGGTACTTCCACGCTGGTGTATGTGCCCACGGCGGTTCCAAAACAGAGAGCAAGAGGCTGGGGGTTGGGTTGAGGCGCCTAACCAACACCTTTCTGCCTGCTCCAGGCTCATTTACGCTTGTGGTTAAAAGCGGGCCTTTGGGCTGCCTTTCTATAATCCTTAGTTAACATAAATTTCGTGTAGCTAATCTACACTGAATCGCGACTTCTGTCCTAGCTGGTACCACCAGATCTCTAATCACCTGAACTTCATTCTGGAAAAGCTTTCCTGTTTGGTCGGTACAAGCCAACGGCTTCCCATCTACCTTTACCGTTGGGGTTGTTTGAACTCTATCGAGCATTAGCGTGCTGTTAAGTAGGGCAGGCCCAGACTAGTGTCCTCGTTGATCTGGCTGACTATAAAAACCTCTTCGTTCTTTATTTCAAGGAGTTTTACAGAGAGCTGGATTATGCCATAAAAGGGCAACCTGGCCTCATCGGCAAGCAAGCCATTGGTGTCATTTCCTTCCAATTGGTTTCTCACCACTCAGCTTTTTTTGTTGAGAAGTCCAGTGCCCCCACCACATCTCCAACAGATTGTAGGCTTATTTTTTCGAGACTCCGTTGGCTTGTTCTGCAACAGTTTGACCTGATCAGCTAGCTTTTTTACAGTAGACAGTAGTACCTTCAGGGTATCTGGTTTGACGCCGCGTACTTCACTGTGTTCTGTGCTAGCTTCTGAGTTTTCTGCCTTTTTTTCTCACTGCTTGGATGGGGCTGTCCAGGGTCTGTTTCTTTCTGGAATTGATATGGAGAAGTTATTCTGTGGCCCATACTGTGTCTGCGATGGTTTCTGTGGGCACTGCTAGGAAGTGCCGCTGTAGTGCAGGGTGGTTCAGGGAGTTTGAGAAATACACCTTAGCCATGTTGCTCCTAAAAAGTTTGAGCAGCTCGGCGTATGCTATCTGAACTAGCCGCTCAGTCTCAGTCGCATGTTCCTGGGGAGAGGTTTGGTTTCTTTTCTTCACACTGCCTAATTCTGCTTGGGTCTGTTTAGGAGATAATTCAAATCGGGCTTGGATGGCTTCAAATATGGCCACCACCCCGACCACTCTTGTGCAGGACTTTGCCTCTCCCTTCATTGCCTTTCTGAAAGGCTGTGTGCTGGCCTCCTCAGCCCACCTATTTGTGGCTGCGACTTCTCTAAATCGGCTAATAAAGTACTCTGGGACCCTGATTCCATTTTACTAGGATGTTTTGAATTGGGAGGCAGGTCCCAGGTTCCGATTTAGCCTCATAAGTTGCCCTATAGCATTAGCAAGTCGGTCTGTGTAACAGTCTTCACTCCTTGCTCTTCTTTGGGACGTCATTTCAATAAGTGCCGAGTTTCACAGCGAGTGAGGCGATCGTCATCAACGACTTTGGCCTGACTGGTATCGAGGGTCTCAACAGATTGGGGGTTAGCTGGTGCAATGCTAGTTATCAACCCTTTTCTGGAAATGCTGGATCATCTCCTGTTTATTCTCAAACGCCAGGTTTCTCTACGAATGTGGGTGATAGCCCTAAAGCTATCTTGGCCAAATTCGGAACCCCCAGTTTTTGCCGTCCTACTCTGTTTTTCCTCTACTGAGTCTGCTTTTGCAAGCAGGGCAGGTCTGCCGGAGTCTGCCTTCTAAATGGTGCCTGTAGGATTTGGCGCAATCCTACTGCTGCCACCAGTGTAAAGGAGTTTGCCGGCCTTTACTCAAGCACGATCTAGAGTGCAAGAATTGGTGCATAAAATGCAAGAGAAATGTGAATGATTTTGCTTGTTTTATTCGAAGGACTTTTCATTAGTGGCGTAGCCATGACTATTCTGCTCTCCTAGCGAGATCGCTCCTTATGTATATGTATTTTCTCTCGTACCGTATAATGAAACTGACGGGAAACCGTATAAGAAAGATAATGTGATTGCTAACATGTTTGGCTTAGTTATGGCCAAATTATGAGCGTTAAAAAGTATTAGCGATATAGATGTATAATAGTGACAAAAAAAATTTACAAAAAGTAATGCAAAATATATAAGAACGATTTTATGCGAATATTATGTTAATATAATATCAGAAATAAGTTCGTGGCCCGGCATCTGCCACAAAATTATCAATATATTATTAATAATACTATTAATATTGTATTAGTGAATAATTTATTGACTTTTTATATTTTCAGCCACATGTACATCTTCTTTGCTTATAGAAAATAACTTAAGAAAAGACTTTCATGCTGATACAGCGAAAATGATTTCATGGCTTCTCAAACATCCTATTTTTAACAAGTTACTCAGATTGGATGATGGTATTGTTGTTTTATTACTTGTGTTGTATCATTGTAAATTAAAGACGAAAATGGAGAAACTGGTTAAAAAACCAATGTTACCTGATAATTATAATTCAAGAAAGTCGGCGAATGCGCAACAAAAAGCAGATGAAAAAAGACTAAATAATGTTCTTCTAAACTTTATGGCTAGTTTAGGGCTGGCCAGTCATTTTAAGTAAACTTCTCGAATTCTAACAAACTACATCACCAACTAGTAGTTATCAAAACATGAAACTAGCTCGCAAACACTTGTCATACTCTATAAGTGTGACAGATAGGAACGTTAGTTCAGTGCTTTTTTAGCTGTTCAGAGATTTTTTGAATTCAGTAGCTGATACGTTACCATAGAAACTTAATTGTAATTAATTCTTTATTTTACTATAGGAGATAATTGCATCATAATGCTTTGTGAACAATCTCTTATTAGTCAAATTGTGCTTTGATCTCTTTTAGGTTCAGCTTTGATGGATTTGATTAGAAGAACTCACTTTCATCATAAAGCTGTTTTGTCTGTAATAGCTTTTTTTCACCTAGTACTTCTTGTACACTCTACTAAAGTGGATTATTCTAAAAGTCTGATCTGGGGTCCTGGTCTCAAAGCAGATGCACAACTTCCAACAAGATATGTGTTTGTGGAGTTGTATAATCACAATGGCATCAGGTAGTGTTCTCCGCTATACCGCAGTAGAGTTGCGTTATTACAGAGGCTTATTAAAGACAGTCATATGACTGTTATATAATCTAAACTTCGCTACAAATAGTTATGGAACAATAGTACATTGCAATGTTTAGGAGACAAGTTTAGTAAGTGCGACCAAGTTTTAATTTTTGCACTATACCTTCTTTGTTTTTTTTTTTGCGTAATAGCAGACACTCTATCTCAGATTTTAGTAGAATCAGCTCACACTTGTTATGGCATGTAAGTAAAAATCATTATAACTAGTAGTCATTAAACCATCTCCTAGCAATGCTTATGTGTTAAAGACATAAACGACCTACAACAATCACTCTTATCAACTATATTTACAATAAGAAAAAAGGTTGATCTACTGTAGATCAAAATCCTTGAATATTAACTTTTTTCATGTGTTGAAATTCCTTATGACTTTAATTTCTCCTTAATTTATTGATGTTAGCTATAATATGTAAGCCTCAGACTGTTGCAAACATAGCAACAGCTAATGCTACTCATGTTTAAAACAACAAGATTTTGATACCTTACATCCTTTTCATTCAATAGTAGAACATCGAAAAGGTTAGCTCAGTGTACACAACTTTGTGTACAACTGCATCTGTCAGGAAGTATTTATAGCTATTGCTGCTATTATAATGACATTGTGTCTTCGAGGCATAAAAACTTTATACTGTATAGAAATATTATGATAGTCTCTATTGACATCATATTTGATCACATGACTGAAATGGTAAAATAGTGGCACTTGAATAGATAGATAAAGTTGTAACATGTTAGAGATATAGAAGGGTAGCATGTTATATCTGGGAATACTTATAACATATTGGTGTACACTGATGGCAGAAGTAATATCTTCACTCTAATATATAAACTACCCGTATCTTGGCTGTATTATAAATTGGTCTCTGGTCAGGATCACAGAATCCAAAGGTGAGCTAAAGGTAGAGTTGACACCCTCCGGAGGAGGCGGGTTTGCAGGACGAGTGCAGGTGATTGACAGGAAAGATGGAAGCTATATAGTCAACTACCGCCCAGTCACTAGCATGCAGGATGTTTCTCTTGCGATAAAGTTAAATGGGATCCATTTAGCTAGCTCTCCATATCTACTAAACGGTATGTTAATTACAGGAAGTTGTCCTCTTCCTATTTGAGGTTGTATATATAATTATACATATATATGTACAGTTAGTATTACTAAAACACTAACTAAAGAGAACTCTACAATAAAAATATAATTTCCGTGGAATAAAGTAAAATGATGAAAAGTCTCACATCTATAATATTTTTAAAAAAGTTACTTCACCTTGACATTGCATTATTCGCATGAAGTTATATAATTCTATGGAGCAGGGTTGATGTATCAGGAGAACTGCAACTGCCCCAACAACAATGTATCCGAGTGGCTCTCTGCTCTTGAGTGTCCCGCGTCATACGACCAGTTGGATGAAGATCTTGAGCCTTTTCATAGTTTGGATATGAGGCGTGTTGAGGCAGAGGTTCACAGAAGATGGCCAAAGAGGCCAGGACAGGGAGCTCTGATGCACTATGTTGTCAAGAATGGCAGAGTAAGCCTTCTTCTTTAAGTAATGATATTATTAAATAATGTTAATAATTTTAATATTAGGAATTTATTATTATATATAATTATATAAATGTCGATCGAGTTATATTGATAAGTTTTAGTAACGAAAAATCTGCTTCGAAGAGGATTCAATCTTGGAACCTCCAGCTCTGGCGGCATCAAACTTTCAGAGCTGGAGGAGCTACTTATCCATTAGACTACAGCATTCAACTGAGCACAGCTATCAATAATGGTGAAAATATTCATTACATGGAGTAAAATGCGCATAACGGTATTGTGTCACATGTAACGATTACTAGCTTGCCTCAGCAGGTGAATGACCTGCATTGCACGAGTTGTAAAAACAGCTTACAAACTGTTACAGGAAATATAGTGTAAAAGTAATGTAGTAGGCAATGTAATGCTTATATGATGTTTTTATTACTAGTGCAACGCAGGGCATTCATCTAGTTAATAATAATTATCAGCAATTTTTTATAAGTTATTGAATAATGTAACCTGGCGCTTACCTTACAGTAATATAAATAAAAATATGGCGGATTTGAAAACAGCTGCCTACTATTTCACAATTTATTGTATTCTTCTTAAATCCTAGAAGATGGCATTCATTTGATGATTGACTATTTCTTCACTGTGAGCTTAGAAATGAGGAATTACTTGCATGTAATTTTACTACCAGGCTAGTGAGTTCTAGAGAAATTGTTCTTGTATCAGTACTAGAGAGAATAATCCGATTGATTATAGGTGTATAGCAAGGAAGTTGGCTCTATTTGTGGATTCAAGATGTTTTCAGACTCCATACTGCTATCTCTTCTCAGGAAGGTATGAGTATCCCATTTGCTTTTGCGCTGAGAGTACCACTATCTAACACACTTGCTTATGACAGCAGGTTGCGAGTACCTGCTATTAGTCAGGTGTTAAAACAGTGCTGACTATGTGAATATTATGTTGAGGTGTGTAGACAGTGCTGTGTGGAGTGATGAAAAATGTAATTACATTAAACCATTTGACAGATCAATCAAGTGGGTAGTGCAATTCAGTGAGCGGTACAACGCAATGAGAAGTGCAATGCAATGAGAAGTGTAATGCAATGAGAAAAGCGGTGTAATGAGGAGTGCAATGCAATGAATGGTGCAATGCAATGGAGGGTTTGCAATGAACTGGGTAACACAATGAAGTTTGTGGTGTAACTTGTAGTTTGCTGTTCAATGGAGAGGGTGTGCAATGCAGTGGATGGTGCAACATAATGGATAGCGCAATGCATTGAGTAGTACAATGTTGTAAACAGCGCAATGCAGTTAATGGTGCAATGAACAATGCAATGAACAGTACAATGCAATAAACAGTGCAATGCAGTGAACATTACAATGCAGTAGGCAATACAATGCAGTAGGCAGTGCAATACAGTAAACATTGAAATACAGTAGGGAGTGCAATACAATAAGCAGTGCAATACATTAGGCAATGCAATACAGTAGGCAGTGCAATACAGTGGGCAGCACAATGCAGTAGGCATTGCAATACAGTAATCAGTGCAGTAGGTGGTGCAATGCAGTAGATGGTGCAATGCAGTAAGCAGTACAATACAGTAGGCAGTGCAAAACAACAGGCAGTGTAATACAGTAGGCATTGCAATACAGTAGGCAGTGCAATACAGTAGGCAGTGTAATACAGTAGGCAGTACAATACAGTAGGCAGTGCAAAACGACAGGCAGTGTAATACAGTAGGCAGTGCAATACAGTAGTCAGTGCAAAAGTAATTTCTTGTTGCTCAAAACAGTAGTTTGGGAGTCTGCTGAGTCATCAAGGCTCCAATGCCATCAGGATTAGAGACATCCGACCCAATTCAAAAGACTTAATGGTGTAAGTGGAGTTATCCTCACTCTATATTTAACAAACCAATACGAATCATACTTTAGAGATCAAAGGACTGCTGACCTACATTTGACACAAATTTAAATCATTGGTCAGATCGGTAGTAAGAAGGTCATCTTACTACTACTGCTGTTGTTCTGTTATCAAAATTAGCGATACAACAAAACTCTGCAGCTCAGAGAAGCGTGTTGATTGTGTCACCATGACGGGCATTATATACTAGAAAACTAAATGGTGAAATGGCAAAAGCGGTAAAATTTAAGTTTTTATATCAAAGACTTGTAATAATTACATGTATAGCTTGATCTGTGAGTAATATTAATCATTTATTGACAAGAGAAAAATCACTTTTGAGTCATAAATTGCGAGTAGACCAAGCTGTCTATCATAGCTAGTGAGCACAAGTTTCGGGGTATGGAATCTTGTAACCTCATGTGTTCCCTCAGGTTCCTTTACCAGACATAGAGTTTTTCATTAACTTGGGAGACTGGCCGATTGTACAAGAATCCAATCAGCTTCTTCCCATCTTCTCATGGTGCGGGAGTAACACCACCAAAGACATCATTCTTCCTACTTATGATATTACTGACTCAACCATGAAGTCTCTAAGTCAGTGAGTACTTATAATATTACTAACTCAACCATGAAGTCTCTAAGTCAATGAGTATTTATGATATTACTAACTCAACCATGAAGTCTTTAAGTCAGTGCGTACTTATGATATTACTGACTCAACCATGAAGTCTCTAAGTCAGTGAGTACTTATAATATTACTAACTCAACCATGAAGTCTCTAAGTCAATGAGTATTTATGATATTACTAACTCAACCATGAAGTCTTTAAGTCAGTGCGTACTTATGATATTACTGACTCAACCATGAAGTCTCTAAGTCAGTGAGTACTTATGATATTACTAACTCAACCATGAAGTCTCTAAGTCAGTCAATACTTTTTGCATATTTCTCAGCCTTCGTCCTCCACCTGTGAATCATTGATTAATGTCGGGATCTTTCTAGATATCTCCTGATGCACAAAAATTCCTACTCATTACAAAATATTGACACTTATTAGATTGTATTTCATGATGTGGGATGATATTTTATTATTGAGTCTTTTCTTTGGATTAAAATTGTAGCATTACATCTTTATTTGTATATCATTTTATAAGTCTATATGGTTCTGACACTTTCTGCCTGATTCTATAGGTGAGCCAAGATCAGATAGTGATTTTGACTTGTGCTAATATTTTCATGACTGGTTGTATTATCAGTGATGCTTAAATTAGTGCTGTCAAAAATTTGATAGTCGGAACTCTCTCTGGTCGAGGTATTCTACGAATGTCTTTGAGGTCTTTTTGATGTACTTTACAGTACATGACTGAATATTAGCTATAGTTTACTTGTCCACTTTATGAGCTATGTTTTATAGATAGTATTTTAGTAGATGTTCAAGTCTTTATAGCATTAAAAAATTTCTCTTATCTCTAAAAAATTACATATAATTTCAAAAATTCTTGTACACGTATTATATTTCATTATCTAGTTATTATTAGCAGTATCAACTAGATTTACAGAGCAGATAAATCCCAAATTAATTTAGGTATTTTTAAAAGTATCGTTGGTACGTTGAACTGTCACATTGTTATAGGGTATCACTTGATGTATTCACACCACAAGGGCCTGCAAACAACCCTAGCTGGCATGATAAGCTCTCCAAGGCACTGTTCAGAGGACGGGACAGTAGGAAGGAACGGCTTGAGCTTGTGAAGTTGTCAAAGACAGGAGATAACTCCAAACTCATCGATGCTGGAATAACTGCATTTTTCTTCTTTCCAAAAGATGAAAGTCTTTCAGCTGAAAGAATAAACTTCTTTGATTTTTTCAAGGTAAATTTTATGTGTCTGCAGACTGATGCTATATGTGAAGCACTTCATTTTACTAGGATACCTGTGATTGAGGATATAATTTACCACAATGATACGCTTTGAAGAGGAATCCGGGTTAGCAGATGTTTGATAAGCAAACTTGAAAATATTGAAGTTTGAATATTTTGAAATGTTATTAGAGATAAAGAAATTTGGCAGAAAAATTACTGTTTGTGTTTAACCTTGAACTCTTAAAACAGCTTACAGTGGTCCATTTTATACAAGACCTATAGCTCATAGTCTGAGAGATAGAGCAATAAAATTGTATATAACAGTTTCACGTAATTTTTGGGTCCAAGTGAATTTTCTGATATCAGTATTTTTTTGAAGTTGTCTACTCAGTGTGTTAGGATAGTTTACAAAACCAGTTAATATAATGCCTTTGAAAACTTGCGTAACTAAAGCAAACCCTTTGGACAGTTTTAGAAACCCCATTGGTCACTCGTTTTTTGCTTGTGTGGCATTATCTAAGTACAATCAGTATGGAAATATTAATATTTTTTTATCTGTGAATCAATGATATAACACAGAATTCCAACAGTATGGTCACTCTCTAAATCCTTCTCGGATTTATTCGAAGGTTTCGTAGCTCGATCATCAAAGATCTAAAACTTTTCTCTACTATCTCTGCTCTTGCCAACTGCTGCTTGATACAAAATCAGCTACAGTAACAGATTAAATCTTGTTTGTTCTTGCAGTACAAATACCAGCTGAATATCGACGGCACTGTTGCCGCATACAGATTCCCGTACCTTATGGTAGCCAACAGTCTTGTCTTCAAACAAGACTCTCCATATTATGAGCACTTCTACAGAGAGCTGCAGCCGTGGGTACATTATGTTCCTTTGAAAGCTGACCTTAGCGATGTTCTACAGCAGATCAACTGGGCTCTTAACCACGACACTCAGGTAATGTTAACCGCACATGTGAAAAATGGCTTAGGCTGAGATAACTTCATATCCTTTTGTTCACCTGTTGTGATCTAATTGCAGGCAGAGTCTATCTCTCGGGAAGGAAGCTCACAGGCTAGGCACCTACTTACTCCAGCTAATATTTATTGTTACTATTATCGTGCATTCCAGGTTGGTAGCCATTTTACTTTGTTAATGTTAAAAATGTTAGTTAAATGAGAACCACGGAGCTATTATTATTTACTGTTAATTCATCACTCATGAAGTTGATTTATGATTGTAAACTTTTATGCTTATCTGTATTAACAAATCCCACTTTGCCATTGTGTGTGTGGTGTATGGTATGTGTGTGGTGTGTGTGTGTGTGGTGTATGGTATGTGCATGGTGTGTGTGTGGTGTGTTCGTGTGGTGTGTCCATGTTGTGTGTGTGGTGTGTGCACGGTGTGTGCACGGTGTGTGCACGGTGTGTACTTGGTGTGTGCGCAGTGCGTGCACGGTATGTGTGTTTGTGCGCTGTGTGTTGGTGTGTGGTTGTGATGTGTGGTGTGAGCGTGTGTAAATGCTATGCGTTTCCACATTTTTTTCTCTAATTTCATCCAAATTTCGCACCCATGTTCCGTGCCTTTCACCAGCTCACTGAAACCATTTGGTTTCAAAACTCTGTCTGGTTCTTGAGAAACAGACCAGTTCATAAGAACCAGTCCTTTAAACACCCACCTGCGGGTTATTTGATTGAAAATAACAACAATCCTCGGCATCGCCGGGCTTGTTGCTGTTCATGTTAAAACGAGCCATTACTCATCTTCTTTAAAGACTGGATGAGTTAAAATATGTAAGCTTAAAAGGAGTTGTCGTCTCATTACAGATAAATGCTTGAAAGATTGTTTGCCATTGAATAATAAAAGGGCTTCGCCGTTTCTCTTTATAGTCAAGCTCCAAATTTTGCATATTGTTTATATACTGTTTACTACTAATAAACATAAACTCGTTCAGTCTAAAAGTTTTGTAAAATAGAAAAGAATGAGCAAACAAGTTTTTTATTTAATAGTCACTTTTTAGTGATTAACACTTGTTGAGATACTTTAAAGCAAATTAATCAATTATTGTATTATTGAAAAGCTAAAGGCTATATTTTTATCATTCATTGAAGCTTTTTGATACTTATGCTTTTTTTTAGCTATGAAGCTAACAAATTGCTATATAATTGAAATCATGTTCTGTACTCATCAGTCTAGTCGCAAGTTATGAATAATCTACTGCTGTTATTCAAACACTGGAAGGACTCAGTATTTCCACCCTTTGAAATAACCGCATTATGAACTTCAAGTTATTGAGAAACATAACAATAGTATAGCGCAGACATCTGATGGCGAGTTTAACAATGACTAAATATTGGCTGTGATAAATTGTTTGATTACAGTTCATGTTTCCGGTTAATTTTAGAAGTATGCCGAGCGAATTGTGTCTAAAGTTGTAGTCCAAAAGGGCATGGAAGAGGCACAACATCCAGACTACATGTCAGCGTGTCATTGTCAAAGACCCAAAGACAAGCCAGTCAGACCTTCAACTGTGGAGTTATGATCTCGTGCTACATCGATTCAATAGCTTTCAAGTTGTCATGATTTCCTTAGTTCACTTTTTCTTACCATACTTAATGATATTACTTAATTTTGAAATTAAGCATAGATAGTAGTTGACTTTTTATCAACAATATGCCATTCTGCTTACTCCTATATTTGGTAACAATATTAGGTATTGTCCGTCAGCCCCTGCCAATATACATCATTAATTTTAGAAGGTTTGTTTACACCCATTAGCAATGTGATTTGTGATGAAAGTTTACATCGACCAATCAATGATCTCATAACTCTTTATAGTTCCATGACATAGAAAAAAACTGAGATGGATAGATAGACTGATAGATGGATGATTTTTTTGTAAATTTTATGTTTCTGTTCTTCCATTAGCGCATTCTCTAGTATGCTAGATTTATTTTGCTGTTGTGAATCTTACAGTTTTCATCTCCAAACTATTTTTGCTGTTTAATTCTTCAAAAGCTATTGTACACAAACACTTTATGATAGGATCTTTTTGGCTGCTAATAAACATTTTTAACAACATGTTGATAAATAAGCACATAATTTTTTAAAGTGGTGCAGGTTACAGTGGCAACTAAGAGATGCTCACATTAAAACTGAATCAGTTTTAGGTGTAGATTTAATGTGAGATTAACAAAGTTTCCGTCGTGCCTTTACAAAACTTCATATGTAATTTTTCTATTTTTCTAATTTTTCTTCATATGTAATTGTATACTCTATGTAATTATGTGTAGTTGCCTTACGATCCATAACCTTTAAGCGTGATATAATGAACAGGCTACAACATACTTTACTGTTGATAATAACTCTTTATTTACTTCATGAATTAACTAACTATTAAAAGGCTAAAAAACTCCTATTTGTTTCCATAGAGTATCATAACCATCGCTTGGGTACTACATACATTCCATGACTGGTGGAAAAACGTGTGTTACTGGGATGACTAATGAAAATACGAGTTGTCTTCTCTTTGCAGCAACTATGAAAATTACGTACGTACGCTGTAGGATGTTCATCTTTTAATCGACGCATAACCATTTGTTTCCATTTCCTGAAATCCCCAGAGATGTCTTGTCTTTCGCGCATGCGTCGCTTCCTTGGTTAACATGGCGGCAATTCTGAATCGTTTTGGATAATTCAGATTTTGCTTTTTTACTTCTGTTTTCTCATTTCTCCCATCGCCATGTCGAATTGTGAGTTTATAATAGCAGATCATCATAATTTTTAATTGTAGCATTGCAAGTCAACTCGTTATACGTGCATAAAGAAACAAATCATCAGATTGCCAAAAATTCTTACACTTTTCTATCAATTTGAATAATTACTTTTGGATTATTTACTATTTGAATTAAAATGAGTCAACCCACTTTGTAATATAAGGATAATTATATATATATTTATAAATTACCTTTACAGCATAGTTGGTTAAAGCGATTTTAACGTCAAACTTGACAATGTGTAACAAATTCACTCGTCGGCAAAATGAAATCAAGATTTTATCTTTGTTGGTTGTTGTAACTAGCTTGTCTCATTTATTGAGACTCTAATGTTATAATCTTTAGGAGTATGAGGTATATAGGGTTTTGATTTATTAGCTATAGTTCAATTTTTATGGATTAGTACTTTTTGTAAGTGTCCTGCCAACCATCCAATGTCTAATATCTAATCACACACGGATGTCGTAATCAGTACTAGACTATGTTAAACGTAACCGCCCATATAAGCACGAATTTATGTTCTGATTTTTCTGATTTTAGTGTGGCAACACCCATATGTGAATGTCTTCAAATACTTCTCTGTGTCGAAATGGAAGAAATCGGCTAAAGAAGGAGATGTTACAACTGCTATGGTAATTTGCTTCGTCTGGTTATCTTTATAGTCGTAGTAATAACTCTGGCGTTGGAAAAGGTCACAGCACAATGAAAAATTTTGTTTTTAACAACACAATGATAGCAGTTACAGGATGAGTAAGGACATCTGTTGCTGCAAACGCATGGTAAAAGCGTGTTGTCTCGATAATAAAGGTGACCAAATAGATTTTGTGCAAAATGTGTTTAGATTAAATGTGTACTATCATGACTGCATGAATATATCATCTTGTTCATCAGAGAGGTGAAACTGATTGTACTGTATATGCTAAATTTATAAAACCTTTATATAGCTCAACAACATGCTACGGCTGTAGCATGCTACGGCATGTACGGCTGTAGTGAAGGGTCTAGCCATATTTTGATCCAGTTATAGCATAACTATTTATTTTCGTGATGTTTTTCTTCACCTATTTCTTTTTATCATTTCTTTTATATATTACTTGTGTGGATATGAGCAGCCTCATTTAGGAACTTTGATTGTTCTTGCACCAAACCACCAAGCCTTGAATTCACGTTCAACTGATATAGCCTATATTAATATATACATACATGTATGCAGTAGGCGCTCCGACAACGTAAATAATCAATTCTAGGAATGTTTACGTTATAGAAATTTGAGGTTATAAGAACAGTAAAATACATGTAAATTGCCTAATCCATTCCAAGATCTTTTCAAACTCACCCTTTTGTCATAAAAAAAAGAAAGACTTGACTTGAATTTTTTAATTTGTGGGCTGTACCGTAGCTGCAGCATTATTGTTTTGCATCAACAACTTTTTTCCTTTTTCTGATCAATTTTACTGGTTTCATATATCATGATTGCAGTAATTTTACAATAATTTGATGGGAACGCACATCTTCGAAGTTCATATACAATGATTTGCTTTTTTTCTAAACAGCAAAGTCTATTGTGCAAAGTAAAGCTAATAACAAAAATTTTATACGTCTACATAGAAGCAAAACGTCAAAATATGTTTACTATAAAAAGCGGTACTACCTGTTTGTCGTCTATCTGTATCCAGGGATGAAGGTTAGGATAAAAGATAACTTTAGATGATACTCCAAATCATGATATTTAAAATGATGGATAGACGCTGTAAGACTTGCACCAATCGATCACCTTTAAGTGTTTATTAACAATTGCGCAGCTACCTATTCTCTGTTTTGTTGGCACATCTGACGATCTATCATGATGAACTGGAATGTCATGGAAGTTGTATATATAATAGACTATCGGAATGTCCGGCGTTGCACGGGTATTAAAAATCAGCTTATAAACAATGAGAATGATAATGTAGTTGCTTGTCGTCAGCAAGAGCAACCGGTGTTGGCACATTGTCAATGACTAATTTGAATAAGCTGACTAATAAGAGCGCTGCTATGTTGCATAATAAAGGAGAGCGGTGGCGTGTTTGCGCCCATATAATGACATATATCGCCTAATGAATCTACCAAGCTCGTGTGGCTCAATTGGTTAGGGATTGGACTGGTGAATGGTAGGGTTGATCAAATCATCAAATCTTCTGTGATTCAGATTCTTCATTCCAAGATTTTAATAGCCATAGGCGGACATACTGAAGGACACACATACACACAAACTTTGAGAAATAGATATACCGCCATATGCACGTCGCTTTTTCTCTTGCAAGTGCAGCAAGATATGTTATCATTCAAATTGAATTGGAAAACTCGCCCACCTTTACAATTTATGTTATATAGAATTTTTTATGTAGTACTAAGCAAAAACTTCACATAAATTCTTTACGTTATGTGGCATTTACGTTATAGAAGGTATACGTTATAGGAGCCTCTACTGCATATAGATATATACTGTAAAACCTCTAATTAAATGCCATAGAGCTCTATTTTTCAACCCTTCCCCAATAGTGGTGGTCAATTGGAGGCGGCGTTCACCTAGAGGCTGGCAGTATATTTTTCAAATGACTCGTCAGAATTTTGGGACGATGTATTTAGCCCTATTACAGGCGACGCCAATGTCACCTATATTTTGCCCTCTTTTTACGGTAGAGCGATATTAAACCTTTTGGATGCAATAAATCTGCTAACTTCCTCCAACTTGTCAAAGATCTCTTAATAAATATGCATCAAGTAACCGAGAAATATCTCTACCAGTTGATATCTATTGCTTGCAATTGACCTGCGATGACATTATAGCCTGTGTCCTTGTTTGCAGTTTGTTGGAGTTTTTAATTTTCATTTCATTCTAAATTTTAAGTCGTATTTTTATTTTATATATATTTTTGACAATATTGCATAAAAGCTCATTGCACTCCTTGATATGTTTGCTACAGTTTGCAGTCAAAACTAGCTTTTTATGTGCAATAGAGGTGGAGTTATGAGCATCAATCCATTGCAAGCCGTGTTAAGATAGCTATTAAGGATGCTAAAGATGTTAAGGATGCTAAGATTAAGGATGCTATTAAATAACATGCTATAAATCTGCATATTTATAAGTTATATAATGATAATCTATCAAATGATACACATACATATTCATGAACAAGTGGCGTTAATGATATACTTACCATATATTACACGCAAAAACAAAAATTAACGTTTTTAAAACAGAAATATTTTCATCGTTTGCTCGAATAGATGCGTTCTGATTGTCGCTTTCGATGAAATGAACATCTTCTAGTTGTCCAATACCTTCCACAATATCTTCTGGCCTTAATTTTTTTCTGCACTGCTGAACTAGTCAATATTAGCGTCCGAACAATTTTTGGCAGAGCAAAACTTACGCGCTGCATTTAGCCCAAATGCATTTGCATGAAAGTTTGCTCGCTCAATGTAACCTTTGGCCCAAAACTTGCAAACCGTTTTTTATATGCAGGTTCTTCAAAGTATTAAGACCATGTTAAACAAGGAACTACTATTAGCCTGAGACCGTTATTGATGATTTCTATGGTGTTACTTTGAAAGTTCATCTACCAACATGCATTTAAACATTTTTTTATATAGGTACATGCACTTCGAAGTAGAAAGACCGCGTTCAACAAGGAACTACTGTACTATTAGTCTGATATCGTTGTTTCTATGGTGTTGCTTTCAATGTTTGAACGAAAAAAAACGAAAATCTTTGAAGTTGGACAACGAGAGAATTGATTGTTATTAATGTAAACGATTCGTTATCAATAAGATTTTGTGCACACTTTTTTACTTATCACTTGATGTTATGGGTTCATAAAGATCAACGATAGTCAAAGTGGTGGTCAAATGGAGGTGGCATTGAAATAGAGGGTGGCAGTCTATTTTTCAACCCTTCTCCTGTAGTGGCGGTCAAATAGAGCTGGCGTTCAATAAGATGTTTTACGCGGCATACGTGTACATATCAACATGGAAACCTTTTAATGGCGCACCAAATATATCAGTGATATAGCAAATATGGCTGGTATTGCTACATAAATATTTGGCATGCAAACCCTTGTGCTACTGGTAGTGAGAAGCTCTGTTCCTAAACATCAATAAGGTACCAACAAAATATTTCCAACTTTTATGTTAGCATTACATAGAAAATTTCAGAACATGTAGTTAAGCTATGTATGACAGTACGTAGCAATATTAAGGAGTAACAAATGTTTTTGTGCTACTGTCTTACCTTGGATAGTTAAATGTTTCATCATACGCTATAATCTGTTGGATATGTCCAAGAGGAGACAATAGGGTTGTTTACGTTCAGTTTTTGCTTATTTTAACCATCCGTTCTTATTCATTCAGGACAAGACAGCAAAGTGTACAGTTTACAGAATAGCTGGAGTTATCCCAGCCAATAATTACATCCAGTTGCCCAAAACTGGCTCGCAGTCGTTAGGTTTAACAGGTCGATACACGTATCTCGCCTTCAAACCTATTCCGGAGAGATATTTCGTTATGCATCTTGATGTTGCCAGCGCTGATGGGCTAGTGATCAGGTGAGTATACTGTCTGTTTTGTTCAATTATATTTTTGAGAATATCCCTAGATACATTTAGAGTAGGTGTTGATGAAGTCTAAGTGCACAAAAGCTGTGACTACCTGAAGATACCAAAAATTTGGGTTGGCAGCAAAAACTCTTAACTCTTTCACGACCGCAAGCCGATGTATCGGCTCGAGTTATCTTCTCTTTGTGACCGGAAGCCGGTACATCGGCTTTCAGACAGTGCGTTAGTTTTTTTATAATTACTTAGCTTTCGCTTCAGATAGACCAATAAGATTTGGTCTCCATGAAAACCAGCTTGTTGCTAACGATATAGACTAATCAGCAAGCCTCTCACTAGTGGTTCACTAATTATTATCAGCGGTAAACAGACAGTTCACCGCGGAAAAAGCACGGGCAAAAAAGAATACTACGATCGTTTACAGCTGTAGAAGCTTCTAACATTTTTAACCATTGAGACTCCAGTAACTCTATATTGAGTGATTCTGACTCTTCTAGTGCATGTATTTCATGTGAAAAATTGTAATAGTAACCGAACATTATGGCAACAGTCAAAATATGACTATCGAAATTTCTGACAAAATATTGTTGGTAAAGTTTGTGAAATTTTTGTCATTTTTTAATGAAGTTAGTTTAAGATTTTCATCTATTTCCTAAAAAATATCTTCTTCTCAATAACCTGTTTTTTAAATTAAGTGGCTATCTTCATTCTTTCTCAAATTATCACAAAATTAGTGACGTTATGTCAACATTTGTGTGAATAGAAAAAAAAATTCGGGCTGAGCTAGAAATAAATTCGGTAGCCAAAGAGTTACGAGAGTAGGACACTTTGCTCATCTAACCAGAAAACTCCTCAACATATCCTTATGCTGTTTCTAGTTTGCCGAGGTAACTTATTCTACAGCACAAACTTGTGGTACACGAGCTAATAATAGATTTGTACAGATCTAATGTTTTATTTATGTCTCTTGCTAATGACAACATAGAATACTGCCACTTACAACGGTTGATAATTTTGGTTGACAATTAGCGGTTTACCTCACCGATGTGATGTGCATCTAATAGCCTTGTCATGCTTATTTGTATGGTTTCTTTTTTAGTAACCAGACTTTAGAGTGGTATACTATTGCACAACATTTCACTGTTCCGTATTCTAATAAAAAACTCGTAATAACGAGTTTTATGAGTGCTCTGATTATCGAAACAGATAGTTGATTTGCAATATTAAGTTCTTTAGTCTGTGATAAATAATGAGTACAATGATACAACACAAACATCAGGAATGTAGTATTGGATTAACAATAAAGAGTAACAGATATGATAATAATCATAATATGTTAATTATGAATCATTTTAAATACACTTCATGAAACTGATACGTATTAGCAGTGCAACCCGTCATTCGCGTAGAAGGTTTTTGCTCGAGGAACATCGCTGCACATCTTTAGGTTACTATGGGAAAGAATTAAATTGTGATGTGCCTATAGCAACATACAGTAACTCGTCCAATGATGTTACAGCTAATTTGCACACTCTTATAAGATTTCTACAGTTTTGAGTTTTAAAATTATTTCTAAATGGTTGTTTTTTTTTTGGTTTTTGTGTTTTGCTCATGTTCAATGTGGGTAATATATTTCTAAGCAATTCTGACAGGTGTATGTAAGATCGTCTATATATCTTTACGAACTTAGATTTTTAGGAATACGATACTTTGTACAAGTTTCTAAAAACACAGAAACAGCTACTTGCGATGCAAGGGGCAAGTAAGCTGGCAATCAGCAGTGAGATTGTTTGCGATATTTATTCCAGGATATCGTTCTCCAATCTTTTCAAAGAATTCAAGTCAACATCAACATGGCTGCAGTTTCCTTTCATTGTCGTGCCTGAACACGATACAGTAGAATATCGAACGAGCCAACTAGCAGGAGATAGTAAGTATTTCGTAATGGCGCTCTAGGTGAGTTAGGTAAGTAAGGTAGTGCAGTAAATACACGCGTAGTCTCGTGTACTAGTTGTCCAATGCTAGTTTCCTAACATACAGGCTATTTTGTATACTGTAATCTCTAATGGAGAGACCACAACAAACAACAAAAGTAACAAACAAAAGTAACTTCCATTTCCATTAGCTCTGAAATTAATTGCTGTATTATACACCATCTGAGAGAGGAATAAATTCCCTACAAGGTGATGCCAATAATTTTATAGTTTATGACAAGATAACCCTTTTTAAGCTTTGTGCTTAAGTCCAAGCACAAATCTTACCTAAATTGGCATATAGCTCAAATTCTGATTGGTTTTGCATCTGTATCCAGTATCTGATCTGTGTTTTTAAAGGAATTATATGTTATGATGTCTGCGTAAGAACCCTAGGTGCTGCCGCTAAACAGTCAACAGATATAACAACCGGGGTTGTGGTCAATTCATACATAGCGCATGTCTCATACACGGCACAGATGTTGCCACAGCGACTCAAGGTCGGGCCACACAGGGCCACACGTAACAAATTGTTCGTTCATTCTTACCAAAATCCCGAAATGAACAGAATTGTCTGAGCTGTGCATGCACACCGAATTTGTCGACGAAACACTTTTAATTGGCTAAACAATTTTTTTTAGCGAGCACGATTCAAGCAACTTTGGCAGTTAGTATAGTCCGAGACACGTATAACGACACACAATAAAAGTACCAGTGCAATTCAGCATAGTACATACGATGCAGCTGCCTCAATTGCGTTACTTTTTGTTAGCGAGCGCGAGGTGAAATTTATAAACAATCTATTTCAGCATAAATGACGTTTAGACCGCCTATGGTTAAACCGAAACAGTCATGTTTTGATACAAGATTCCCGGGAATTTTGATGGGAGATATTGTGAAAATTTGTCGGCAGTGTTCTTCTCTTCATTGGAAGAAGTCAACAGCTTTATAAGAAAAGAGGAGCTACGAACAAACGTTCAATGGTCGGCGTACAAAACAGAGAAGAGGTTCTCGAAGACTATAACATTTGGTGGTATTTAGGTCAATGTTGGGGCAAGAATTCTTGGTTGGAGTAATTGACTGTATGTATAGTCAATCATTGGAGTAAATCCTTTTCTATACTTTAAAAAAACCAAGAAAAAAACCATCATTTCAGTGTTAGTTTTGCTTGGCAGCTACTCCTCAAATCATTTACCTGTCTAAATAATTTTACTTACATCTCATTGGTCGACATCTATGCCAAAATAGATTGTTTATAAACCTCACGCGAGCGCAATTTTAGCAGCTTTTGCAATTAATATAGTCCGAGGAAAATAGCGCGACACGCTAAAAAATATTACGACAATTCGTCATAGTAAATACGTTGCATCTAACTTGATTGCGCCAAAGATGACAACTCTTTCTACTACGGGACTTTTGCTGCTAAAAATAAATTGTTATTATTTTAAAAATAACTATTTGTAACCATGTTGTCCAAACAATAAAGAACCAACATTAGCGCAATTACGGCAACTGCATCGTAAGTAGTATGTTCAATTGTGCTGATACTTTTATTGTGTGTTGTGGTACGGGTCTTGGACTATACCAGTTGCAAACGCGGCAAGAATCGTGCTCGCTAAAATAAAAAATGGTATAGCCAATTAAAAGCGTTTCGTCGACGAATTCGATGTGCACGCACAGCTCAAATAAATATGTGATATTCGGCCGAATAAATCTGTGAATTTCGTGAATTCGGTCAGATTAACGAATAATTCGTTAGTGTGGCCAGACCTTGACATCTCATTATAGCTGGCACGGTGCCAATATCTAACCGTAGCAGACAATACGTAGCAGACAATACGCAGCATTCATAGCTTGCAGTTAGTCAGTAAGTCCATTTGGACCAGCTACATTTCACGGGTTTTACGTTGTAGAGGAGCCTTGCACAGCCCCTTCTACTTCTCGTTGGACACTGCTAGTCTTGGACTTGAAATATCTACTCAGTATATATCTGAACCGTACGTACAGCCATGTTAAGACTGTTAGGCTGTGTGCCAACAGCCTTGTCAAAGGCATCTACACGAGTGACAATTTCTATGAGCCAGGTTGGTATCTTGACTTAGACCGAGCAAGTAACTCATACTCCTGTTCATTCCTTATAAATGCAGTAGTATCATGTGCCTCTGTTTAGGGCGACATACATGTATATCAAGGTCATGTTTATTTACTTGGAATATTGCTTTCATGTAGGTATCCCAGGAATATGCTTTTATCCCGTAGGAAAATAGATGTTAATGGGGAACAGTTATTGAGGATGGCAATATCAATTGGCCATTGTACAAATTGCATTATAGTAAGCAAGCCTTATGGAGCCCATGTTTACATAAGCTAATGAACAGCAGCTTTCTAATCACCTCTAATCAACTTGTAGGCCTATACCAGGGTTGGCACGAAAAATCACATGATTTAAATCATTGATTTAAATTAGAATTAAAAAAAAAAAGTCTCAATTAAAATTTTTTTTCGATTTGTTTGTGTAATTTTGCAAAAACCAGCGTTTCTTGACGAACAATATTTTTTTGATGTGTGTAACAAATATGTAAATACTCCTCTGTCATGAATTAGCAAGTGTAATGGAAATAATTGATTGTGTGAGTAATACATTGCTACAGAAAGACCTATGAAGTGACGAAATATGAGTTTATTTAGTAAACCTCAAACTAGGATTAATTGTGAGGTGACAACTGCAGCTAGTACAGTTTTTCCTCACTACTATTTTTAATAAATGACATCACACTCTTTACGGCAATAAGCTCAAGTGCAAGCATTTAAGAGATTTTTCCACCTTTAGCTTCGTTTATTCAAAAATAAGAAATCTGTTAGGTACTGGAAAAGCTGGAAAGCAGGTATTTATATTTCGCATGATGAACTCCATCGATGACATCAAGGAATATTTATATTTCGCATGATGAACTCCATCGATGACATCAAGGAATATTTATATTTTGCATGATGAACTCCATCGATGACATCAAGGAATATTTATATTTTGCATGATGAACTCCATCGATGACATCAAGGAAGAATTTGCTTAAATCTTTCGTACCACCTTTTTATATCTTTGGCTTTCATTCGTAGTTTGTTTTAAATTGATAGTACATGTAGCTCTACTCTACTAACTTAATGTAGTTTGCACATTATAACTTTATATGACTGTTGAATGCAAAAAATACAAAAATTTGTTAAATTAAAGCATGCAAGTCAGTAATACTAAAAGTGGGTTCACCAGTCTTCTGATTTACAATGCAATATATATCTATATATATATATATAATTTGCATGAGCAAAATTGAGCGAAACAAATCAAAAACGTTGAAAAAATCAATGAAATCGAAAACTTAACGAAATAAGTAAATCGATGAAATCGAAAAAAATTGATGTATAGCGAAAAAAATTTCATTTTTTTTTGGAAAATCACATTTTTTTCAACCCTAGGGTATTCATATTTTCACTACAGATTTGCTTCTTAGTCTGGGTTAAGATAGCCTTTCAATCTGTATTTTCATGTCATTGTAATCAAAGTGGAATCCTTGGAGCAATGACCAACTATAACAGAAAAAAATCTTTAGTATAATGCTATGCTTTATGCATAATAAGATTGCTCTAAAAATATATTTTCATAGGGCTACTGTCAGCCATGCCTGTATGGCTTGCCCACATGACTACTTCAGTGAACTGGTTCCTTATATTCGACTTCTTCTATGACTCATAGTAACTCAATCAGCCTAAAGTTTGACTGAAACCTTTTGCTGAATAATTATTGAAAGACTCTTCTCTTACTAAGCACTCTACTGACAATGATCAGTTAAGGTCTACCTGATGCCAGTCTTCGATATAGAAATGTTTCTAGACATGAGGGCAAAGTAGACTTAGACCGCCATTACTCTCACCGCAGCTCGGGTTCATAGCAATTGAATACTCAACATAAACTGCTTATAAAAGGTTATAAATATAAACTGGAGTACTTATAAACTGGGTGCACTTATGCGTATGTCGATGTTATTTAAAACATAGCGGGTTGGTCCATGGAACAATGACATTAGTTTTACGGAACAGCCTTGCATGAGACCCACCAATGACATTCAGGTTGCTATTTTATAGATAGCTTTTCCTTTTAACATTTCCTTGAATGTGAAGTTGCTTTTCGCTGGTGCACAATTCTTGAATACTATGTATGGTACTCTCTAGGCGTTTCTTTGGAGCAAGCAAAAAAATTAAGCTTGACAGACCGGGGTATTCAGCCGCTGCCCTCTGAGCTAGCCTTCCCCTTGAGAAGATCTGATAACTGGCATGAAAAGTATGATTTGGTCAGGTGAGGCTCAGATCTTTATATATGACCAATCATAGTTTAGGTAATCAAACGCTTGCAGTCAGCACTTTAATTTTGCAGTCCTAATATTTGTTACCACCGCTTGCAGGTTTCCATCACAAAATGTTGGAAGCCCCTTGGCTTCAGCTTCCAATGCAGTCACTGCAAGTAGCTCAGCTCTCACTAAGAAGGTAGCTCTCACTAATTCTGAGGTGGCATACAAGCCGTCAGAGAAAAAAGGGCACTCACTGCCACCTGTAAGCACAGAGAGTAGAACTAGTGTTGGCTCTACCGTCAGGGTTTGTTCAAAGGTCAGCGCATACTTGCCTTTTTTCATGAAAAACCGTTTCTCTTAATGAAATTTGTTGTGAATTCAGGTTTATTTTGTTTTTGTGTTGTTGACTATAGTATCAGCATTGATGTGGAGGTTAGTACGTGACTCAGTATCAAATGAGTATGTAACTCCGTGTCAACCAATCGTTCCTCCATTACGTCTTAATTAAACTTCTAATACTTTTTAAAAGTTTTCTGTTGATCTTAACTTACAACACAAATAAATATTGTAAACTATGTTTTTATCATTAAGATATAAATATCTAATGAACACTAATACTGGAAAATTAGTTTTATATTCCTTCCTGAGCAACATAGCTAATAAATTCAGTGAACTATTTTTTGTTTTTTTCAGGATGTAAATAGTTTGTTGCAATTCCTAATTACAATAATTAAAATTATTGCAACCAGTCATAAGCTAGGAATAATGTAATACCTGCCAGTCTATTTACTAAATCTCCAGCTTAAATTAAAATTGATTGTTTTTACTATATACAAATACAATAAATAAATAGCCGTAGAATTCATATATAGTTTCTGTAACAAAAAAGAATCAACTGCGCAACACAAAAATTCAGGTTTTAATGAGGTGAGTCAGCATCTGAATCTGCTCTTGCGTTTTGCATCACTAGCTATTTGCGCATCTTCACTCTGATTCAGTAGGTATAATTATATTTTCATGTTTCTTGCTATGACCATTTTTATAATACATGTAATTAGAATTCAACAGAATATTATTTTTTTTGTTTAGAAACCCAAAGACTCGGTCGCTGTGCTCCCAGAAGTTGGGCTAGTAGATAGTGCTTCCCACTACGAGAACAAAGAGAATGAACCTCGCGAGGTATACGCTATGGGGGAGACAACCAACAAACCCATCCATAGGTCAAACAGGTCCAGCAAAGCGAAGAAAGGCAGCTCTCAGGTACTGTATCAGGTGTGATAAAAGACCGAGCTAAAGACTTGTAAGCCTGCTGCTTTGCTCTTGTCTGCAATCTTAATAGTGTAAAGCATTTGAGTTATATATTTGTAGAGGGTGAGGTTTCCATTCGACCAGAATGTGGATCAGAACTCAAAAGATCTAAGTAAGGTGAGAACATAAGTAGCTATTACCTGCAACCGTAATGTTTTATATTTGCGGTTAAAGTTTATTTTTAGTGAAACTACTGGAGGTGTACCTGGGTTTGTACTGTTCCATCTTTGTTGCTTTTAACCCAAAATTTAACTTTTCGATATTTAAGATACTGTAAAACCTCTAATTGAATGCCACCTTTATTTGAACACCACCTCTATTTGACCGCCACCTCTCTTTGACCGCCGCTATGAGAGAAGGGTTGAAAAATAGACCGCCACCATCTATTTGAACGCCACCCTCTATTTGACCGCCACCTTCATTTGACCACCACCTTCATTTGACCACCACTTTGACGGTCTTTGATCTTTATGAACCCATAATATCAAGTGATCAGTAGAAAAGTGTCCAAAAAATCATGGTAATATTAATATAATATATAATATTAATAATATGATATAATATTAATAATATAATAATGAATATATAATATTAATAATATGATATAATATTAATAATATAATAATGAATATATAATATTAATAATGAATCATTTACATTAATAACAATCAATTCTCTCGTTGTCCAACTCCAAAGCTTTTTGCTTTTTTTGTTGAAACTTCAAAAGCAACACCGTAGAAATAATTAATAACTGTCTCAGGCTAATAGTAGGCCCTTGTTTAAAGCACATAAACTGCATAATTTTTTTGTTATATAGTTCAATATATCAGAGTCTTGGGTTTCGAATGAGCCTATATTCAATACACAAAGAATAATAGAACTATGAAAAACAGGGTGTCAAAAGCATGTCCTGTAATAAAAACACTTGGTTTCGGTTCCCACAATGTGATGTCACAATTATTATTTACCCTTAGGTAGTCGATCCCTTTCACTGCCATTGAGGCTGTGCTTTTCTGTGACAATTGGTGCTGTTAAACCCAGAGAGAGCTAATAATAAACTAGGATTCTAGATAATCAACAATGCCCGGGGATCGTGCTAATGCCGACCAATACAAACACATGTTCTGGGTTAATTAATTATGCTTCAATAAATCTACTGTCGTTGATAAAGGTAATGAAATCACATCGATTAAATTGTGACCTGCGGTTGCGTGGCCCTAAGACTATATGTCAATCGCACTTTCGGCGAGATCACGCAATGCTTGAAATTAATTGGTCTCAGTCGCCACCCTCAACATCACAATAAAATTAAAGGGCTAGTGCATAATATCATCGGGAAAACATAGTATGGTGTTTGGAATCTGAGTTATTTATCATAGAAATAATCTGTACATGGTGAACTAATGACAATGATTCCTTTGTCATCTTCATTGGTTCTCTGGAGTTGTCCTACCTTCGCCTGACACTAGCGTCATTATCATAGTTGATAAATATAAGCGGTAAGCAATAAAATAAGCGGTAAGAGCACACAACACCGCATATGAAAATTGTGACGTCACAATTTTCGAGTCTATGCCATTGAACATTTCTGCGGTAGAGCTCTGGGGAAATCCTATAAACACCAACCAACGTCTGTCTCACCATGTCAAACAATGGCTCATTCGAAAGCCAAGACTCTGATGTATTAAAATATTTGATAAAAAAATTATGTAATGGATGTGCTTTAACATCTTGGTACTTGAAGTGCATGTATATAAAACACGGTTTACATTTACGATGGTAGATGAATGACTAGTTTTATGTCGAAGGCTACATTTAACAAGCAAAATCTTTACGCGTCGCATTTATTATAAATGCAATGCGTAAAAGTTGCTCTGCCAAAAAACTGTTTGAACTCTAATATTGATTAGTTTAGCAGTGCAGAAGAAAAGTTGAGATCAGTAGACATTGTGGAAGGTATTGGACAACCAGAAGATGTTCATTCCATCGAAAGCAACAACGCAGAACCCAGCTATCCGAGCAAATAAAGCAAATATTTTTGTTTTAAAATTGTTGATTTTTGTTTCTGCATGTAATATAAGTATGGTTGGTTTATGTCACTTGTTCATTAATATATATTTGTAGCAGTTGATAGATTATCATTATATAACGTATATATTTGCAGATTTATAGCATATTGTTTGATAGCATCATTGTGGTAATCTGATCTTACAATGGATCGACGTTCGTAACTTCTCTTCTATTGCACATAAAAAGCTAGTTTTGGCTGCAAGCTGTAGCAAACATTGGTAAATATAGAAATACAATAAAAATATGTTTTTAAATTTAGACTGAAATAAAGATTGAAAGCTCCAATGAATTGCAAAGCAGGATACGTTATAATATCATTGCAGATTAATTGCAAGCAATAGATATCCGCTGGTAGAGATATTTTTTAGTTTCTCAATGCATATTTATTAAGAGGTTTTTGACAAGTTGGAGATAAGTTAGTAGATTTATTGCATATAAAAGGTTTAATATCGATCCACCGGTAAAAAAGGGCAAAATATATATAGGTGACATTCGCTTCTCCCGTGAAAGGGCTAAATTTATTTTCCCAAAATTTTGACGAGCCATTTGAAAAATACAACTCCCGCCTCTAATTGAACGCCACCTTCAATTAACCACCATTATAGAGGAAGGGTTGAAAAATATAGCGCCATGGCGTTCAATTGGTGGTTTTACGGTAGTTATTGTTTGGGCAGGGGGAACATTTTTAACTTTTGCAGTTGATTTATAGACCCAACTGTGAAAAGATATAGACAGATGTTCATGGTAGACATCTAAGTAGATGTTAATAGTAGATGTATACTTGATGATAACTGGTAGCAACATATTTTGTGATCTGGTTTATTTGTCATGACTAGCTCAGCGTGGAAGGCACACAGACATAGTCCTGGTTTGAGAACTCAGTACTGCTTAGTATCAAATTCAACTCTCTATCAATGGAGCAATTTGCTCCATTGTGAGAACCTCTAGACTTTTCACATACAAGTACTATAGATGGAGTTTAAAAATGTAATGTACCTTATACCATCCTGTCATTATGAAGGTATACTGTATGTAATAAATGCCATAGCTTATAGATTTATTCATATGCCACAGTAATAATCTAAAGTTAGACCATATGCTAGTCTAGCCTGGAAGTGTATTGTATGTCATACTGCGAGCCTTGAGATATATTATACAACATATAGTATCTTTGAGTTGTGTCATGGTGGAGCCAGATTTGTCAGTGCAGTTTCAGAATTGTTGTTTTAGAGCTTGCAACCAGATCCTATACTTAAACTTAAAAAGGTGATAGGCTTTGGAGGAGGCACAGATCGGCAAGCTGTTTGGACGCAAGATGGGGGTAGTATTGTCTATCCCTGTCACTCCATTGTTGTCTCTCTTCACGTTGCTACTGGCCGACAAAGGTTTTTTATTGGCCACACAGATAAGGTGAAGAGCACTCATTATGTCATTGTTTAAAATGTCCATTGAGTGCAGTCTCATTTACAGTGTGAGAATTTCAGTCATAAAATGGTTTTTATTTGTAGTTTTCTTACCCCAAAACTTGCAATGAAAGGCAGCAGTGATGTGTTATTAGGAAAGGAAAATATGATAAGTAAAATTGCAATACAGTAGATGCTTTTATAAAGTATATCGTAAATTCTACATGGTATTAAAAAATTTATGTTAGGTGTTTGCTTTGTAGTTTGTAAAAATCCATATAACATAAAGTGTTAAGTTTGTGCGAGTTTTCAAATTGGATTTGCATAACGAGAATCTCGCAGTTAGCCTTAAAATAAGTGGCCTTAAAAATATCGCTTACTCTCTTTCCACACTTTTGAGCGAAAATGACGTATAGGGTTCCCTATTATATACATGTATACTAGTACCCTGACTGTCTAGTTCGATGTGAGAGATTGTCAGGTGTGTCGACAGAGCACAGGAAATACTTAGCCGAGCAATTATTTGTAAATACTTGAAGGCGATCTATTGGTGCAGGTGTTAGAGTGTCGATACACCAAAATGAATGTCACGAGTTGAAGTCTCATTGAAAGCTATCTTATATCCTAACCTTGAACCCTAGCAACGGATAGACGGCCGGTCAAACAGACACCACCTTGAACTCTGGCAACGGATAGACGGGCTGTCAAATAGACACTCTTAATATATATAAAGCCAATATATAGTTTTGTTTTACTTTATTTTAGACATATAAAATAGTTTTCAATCTTTTTCCTTTGCAGAATAGACAATGTTGTTTAGAAAACATGAAAAGAACTGATGTAAATTGACATTGGAGGTGTGTGCTCCCCATTAACTTGTTGTAAAATTACCGTAGCCATGAATCTTAAACCGAGCAAAATTAATAAAAATGTCAAAAACCTGTCGATACAAACCACTATTACAACAGTTACAGTAAAGCCTGTAAATTAAAAAACTTAAGTCTAGTTTTTCTTTATGGAAGGGCCAATGGAGTGAGTTTGGGATGATCTTAGAATGGGTTAGATAATTTACATTGGACACCCGCCATATGACATTAATTCCTTCTGGTGTTGGGATAGTAAGGCAGAAAAGCTGTATAGAGGGGTATAGAAACCCATAGTGATTATCCAATGCAAACACACACTGGTAAAAACGTCAAAATTTTATATACGTACTGTACATATTAAAACTTGGTAACAAAATAGTATATTAACCTTAGTAACTATAGCTGCCTACTTTAGTGTATTTAGTGATTATGATCTGCAATACAATTTTTATTGCAATAAAATCATTTTCTTCTCCATTTAAGATCTTTATCAATATTAGGATCCATGGCTAACGAATTAAAGTTATATGCAATGAATTAAAGTTTATAGTAAATATTATATTAAGCACTAAAATTCACAGTAAATTCGATATCATTTTACTCACGTGAAATAAAGTCTTTACGAAACTTGAATAACGCTGAACTGAGAGAGATGTGGAGCAGCGTATCTTTTTCAAGCATTATGGGAGGGATTTCGGCGAATAGCATATCGAAATTTTTGCGACTATGACGCATCCAGCACACCGAATTGGTAGAATTTCGCTGAATAAGACTACTAATTTGTAGAATAACACTGCCAAATTAGAATTTGAGAGACATTTTTGGTGATGTCGTAAGGCGTGGAAAGTGCCATAGCGAGGAGCTGGCAACAAAATTGCCTTGTTGTGCTTGTTTCAATTCAATGACCAAGGCTATCATATTTCCTTTTGCAGCTGTATGATATGTACATTTAGTAAAAAATCAGCATTTATTAACTTAAGCATTATTAGATAAGATAAATAATTATTTACATAATTTTGCTCTCTAAACAGTCTTTGTCTGTTGTTAGATGTGAATAATACTTTCATCTGCTCTAAGGTTTTTATATAGAGAATAGAACATTTATTTAAATGATCCAATATAAGCTGTTATTGCACTTCGTTTATACATTAGCCTTTGACAGATTATTTGGTGGCTCTGTTTGTTAATTGGGTGTTCAGCGTGACAAGCGGTTAAACAAATGCTGAAACTTGTGGCAAAATACATTGTTTAGTTGATCTCTGAAATTCTTTTAGACAATACTCAAAACTTTTAATTGTTACTTATATTGAAGGTCTCCTGTCTCAGCCTTACAAGAGACACGACGCTCCTAGCCTCAGGCCAGGCTGGTGAGAATCCCTCTGTTAGGATATGGAACTACAAGAATTTAAGCTGCCTGTCAGTATTTAGGGTCAGCACTGCGATCTCCCTGCGTCACATGCATTTCTCAGAGAGGGGCACTATTTTGGCTACAGCAGGTCTAGATGGCCATAAGAGAAGTGTGGGTTATACAGACAGTTGCTGCATATAAATTTCATTGATCTACTTTTTAGGTTGCTAACATCTTTGGAAAGTTTAACATCAAAAAAAAATCATTGACAATATTTTGATAAAATGGAAATTCTTTATTTATGAATAGGTACATGTCCGTGTGATTACAAGATATAAAATAGTTTTAAATAATACCTCTTTTTCTTTTCTCCACTACTTACAGATATCATGCCCTTTCTTGTATTTTTCAAACTGAATAATATTTATATATTATTAACTTAGTTTTATTTTTATTATTAGCATTATGATACTATTATCTTATTATTAGCATTATTATTATTATGATAGTAATAATATTAAGATAAATAACTAGATTACTACATCTAGTTGTTCATAACACTTCACATTTTTTGGGGCGCTGTTAGTAGCAGACCTGTATTCTTATATGTTTATATATTTATGAGTAGAAAAAAACTATATACATTATGGTTACAAATTTATATAAAGATATACATTTATTTGTATGTAAATAAGTTTTATTATTTGTTTCATAATATTTATATTGAATGCTAGAGAGGGAGGTGTGTGAAGGCACACAGGAGTGTTTATAAAGCCTTATTTTACAGTTCGTTTTTTTATAGTTTGGCCCACTTTCAGGTCACTTTACACGCTATCTTAATCCGTTTCTACCTTTTTATTGCCTGTTTACAAGCATTGGGTCTATTTGTGGTTGTGTACACTTGCAGCTGATATCTGTCTGGAATACATCTCGTATTCTGCAAGGAGGTGAAGCTAATCTAATAGCTAAAGCTCATACTGAGGCAGAAGTTATGATACTGAGAGTTTCTCCTTCTGATGACTGCAGGTCAGTAGCACTCGCTAGATACTGCCATAGTTTTATTAGGTGGAGTAATAACACTACCTGGTTGTGTGACTAGCTTATTACCACATTGTCACAGTGCACATTGTCACAGTGCACATTGTCACAGTGCAGCCAGTTGATGCCTTATTGTTATCAGGTCATTTTGTAGCATGATTACATGGTGTAAATATTCAATCACTAGCTGCATCGGTAGATGTGGAGTTGGTACTAGTCGGTCATGCGATGGTATCACTGGTGTTTTTGTTGATGTGATGGTTGCATAAATCATCGACAGTAGAATTGAATGAGGCTCACGATGCAGATGGTCTTCTACAGACTTGTCTCTTGCGGAAGAAACAATCTCAGACTCTGGAGACTAAAAAACAATTCTCTTCGCTCAGCAGCCATCTCACTCGCAGAGCATCACCTTATGGAATTTACTGATGTATGCTGGGCTCTACAGCAGTCTACGTCGATTCAGAAATCTTCAGGGGGACAGAGCATGTGAGTTAGGCTTGTAGTTTAATACAATACTATCAAGCTTGCTTTATTCTGTATCGTTATTAAATATTTTATGTTAGAACACCTGGGCATAACCTGTTATTGTTAAATATTGCTAGGTTCAGTATTGATGTTATACATTTACTGTATAATGAAAATGACTACACTCAACAACGTGTACTATTATTCGATATTGGCCCACTCACTACATGGTGTGTTATTATTGGATATTAGTACACTAAGTAAAGTACTATTATTAAATGTTAAGATTCGTTGCACTCAGGATTGAGTGTTGTCCTCGAATGTTGCCACGCAAAGATGAATAGTATGGACATAGAACATTCTCATAGGCAGTATTTTTATGTTTCTATTAGAGATGAACTATTTTGAAGCAAAATCTTGGACATGGATGTTCCAGTAAATGTTCGGGTCAGCATTGAACTCTCAGATTATTTCTAGTGGTAAAAGCAGCTCGGAGAAAATGAGAAGTTTGTGAATTTTTTATTATTATTTATGATCTGTTTAATTTATTGATGCTTTGCTACATAAGAAATGGTTGGAATCTTCATTTTCAAACTTTGCATTTTATCCTATAACAATCAACTTAATCACACTTTTCACAATACCACATCGCTAACTTTTGTGTTGTCACGTAAACAAAGCTAGCTACTTGACTTAAATCTAGATTACGTAGTTGTTAGTTTGTTTCAGATAACAAAGTTTTTTGGTAGTACTCCCACAGGTTACTATGTGGCTTATATAACATTAATATAGGTATAGTCAGTTGTAAATACAGCTTATGGTTTCAATGTGGCTTGTTCTACTGCGAAACAGCTATTAAGGTAATATTTCCAAAAATTGACCGAACTGTTATAAAGGCTGCTGTAAGTTATATGCTAGTGATTTGACTGCATCGGTGAAGATTCTAAGTGGAATAATGAATTTTCAACTTTGCTCTACTGCTGGTTTTTATTTTAATAGGTGTACATATATTATAATTTTAGGTTCAGTGCTTGATCTTAGCTAAGAAATTTGAATATTAGCATCAGCTATTAAGTATTGGGAGACGTGGTATTGAATAATGAATTTAATAGGGGCTCTGTATACAATAATGAATTTTTCAAACCCCGGCATTTGATACTGATATTAGGTATTGGAGTCATAATTATGAGACCGCTTAAAATACAGACATTATTTATTATTAATTCATAGTTTGTTAGGTATTTATTAGATGCAATATGGCCATATGCGTAATTAATATCATTAAATAACAACTGAAATAGCAACCTGGTAATTACCTATTTGCCAGGTTTTTGTGTAATGTAATGGTATCTGCACATTATGATAAAAAATCCTAATAAAAACTAAGTTTATATTTGTCAACAAAATTAGCCAATTTTAAGTCTTTCGATCATAAGGATACATGTAACTATATAACAGTAAATTGGTGGCCTTTACATTTAGTTGGCCAGCCCTTATAGTCAATAACAGGATAGGATAGAATGGTTGCCCAATAAATAGGTTAAATATTTCTTGAGAATACTTTTGGTGGCAGACAGAGTGTCTACAAAACTTGATTCTCAAATAAGTATAGTATGAATGGTCTGAGATAATAAAGGTGAGTTTATGCCATAAATAACATAGAACAGGAAAAGACTTCTAGGTGGTCCCATAGTTACTATCACCATTGTACTTTAAGGAAAGTAGAGGAGAGGGAACTAGGTGGTTCATAGTTACTATCACCATTGTACTTTAAAGATAGTAGAGGAGAAAATAATATTGTATGAATTGGAATAGTATGTATTCCAATGCTGAAGTGTAATTGATTGGATATTTCACATCTCTTACATCTCACTTGTTTTTGAGATCACCAACTTCTCTTTGGTTAAATGTTTGGATTACTCACATCTCATTGGCTACACATTTGATATAGCTCACACTTGATTAGTCATTCGTTTTAGACTTCTCACACCTTATCGTTTGACGATGTTGCAAGTTTAACTCTTGATCACGTATTTTGTTTTGTAGCAGCTGCCAGAAATCACATTGTCATCACCAAGTTGTTTGCCATATTTTTTAAAGGTTGACTTGCAATAAAATTCACATTACAGTTATTCGGTATCAAAAGATTCGCCATGTCTTACTCTGTTGTGTAGTAGGTGCCAAATATGTGGGAATGTGATTAAAAGCTCTTAAAAGCTCAAAAACGAACAGAAAATTGCAGCGACACGAGACCGCCCTAGTTTGGATTCGTTTTCCAAAACGGCTAAAATGTGACGTATGTGTGGGAGATGGTTTACGTTTACACTTTCATGCATCCTTATTCGTCGAACTATTTTCACAAATATACTTCACGCTTGCAATAAAAACCATGTCTATTGCTCTTACGCGTCTATTTTATTGGCATCGTAATGCTGCAACTTTGAGCACTGATATCTCAAAACATAGCATAAAAATATGTTTAATTTTTTTAACTTAGCTTGAACGATTGCATATCATCTTCTGATAAAAATGATGAGCCTTTTGGTCCGCTATGATGGTCGAAAAATGCTGTAGAAGTTGTTCGCGCCATATGGCGGGAATTGTAAGTCACATGATCAGATAATGTTAGTTTCAGTTCAAGTTTGATCTATCGCAAATAACAGATACGCTTTCTCGTATTAAACTTGTTAATTTCAATTCGTCATAATCACTAACGCGCCACATCGTGTTTGTGCAGCTGGCAAGCTGAGAAGCACCTTTTTTCTTGGCCAAGAGCAGAGAAAAGACCAGACCTTCACCGGGCGTGGAGCAACTGGGTGAAGCTGGATGTGACAAACTTTATTTATTCGCCTGCTTACTCTTACCTTTGTTTTCGCCATTTCAAAGACGACATGTTTTCTAACCTGTTTGCATACTCCACATGTCACCAAAGCACGTGAGTAATTTATTTTATAAACCACTTGTATTAGTAGTAGTAACTCGGTTTATTTTCTAGTATTCTCCTAATACTACTGTATTAATCTATATTTAATATTACAATATTAATGTCATTTAATTGTAATATGATATTATTAGTATTTTATCTTTTTAATTACGTGTATTATTCTTATTATGATAACAAAACTAATTCATACTGCATATCTATCTGTAAAACGTAATATATTAATCTATAATTGATAAAATAATGTTATAAGTTTCACGATTAATTTCGCCAAATTTCTTAACCATACTCACTTATAGATATGTTATATAAAATAGTTATTGTCATTTTCTGGTATCATCGTTAATAGCATATTAATATTATTAGATGATTATTATTAGTATTAGATGATGAAGAGTTTGTGCCAACCACTGAAGACTAGGAAGAGTTTGAGCGCTATGTTGGCCAGCGTCAAACGCTCTCCAATTACATGTCAGATAGAGCTGAACTTAACCAAACTTGACAAAATATAAAGAATATCCATAGAGTTATTACTCACATTTTTATGTTTACAATATCATGGATTCTGATAAGGTTTTGTAAAATCTGTGTCATGATTGCATGGCTATAAATTTATTCTTTTTCTGATCAAGCAAATATGATATAATAACAGGAAATGATGTTGTACAAATCTTATTGCAAGTCAACTATTGTGTTGTGATTTCAGACCCGAATCCTCCTTCAAAGTGGAGAAAATAATAATAAGTGTGACAGCACTCCAGCGACTATTTCACTGCCACGCCTGCCCCCTCCCCTGCTCATTCACGATTGTGCGAGAAGGCGGATGGATAGAGTTCAAGGTTACATGTGCCTCCTGTCACCAATCGTACACTTGGGAAACGACTGCCAGGGTGAACAGAGCTCCCATCATCAACCCCCTGCTGGCAGCTGCATCACTCTTTTCTGGCGGATGCCTTACGCAGAACCTCCGTTTTCTGTTGCTCCTGAACATCGCGATACCAAGCCACAGCGTTTGCCTCTACCAACAAAGAGAATACTTACATGGTGTGAGTGTTAATATTTACCCATAAACTTGGAAAATGTGAGTAAAAGCTTGGCAAACTAATTGAATAACGACATTGAGAAACAATTTTTTTCTTGAAATGAAAATATGTCATTCTTCAAGCGAAATATATTATAATTTAAAATTCTGATTCTTCATCCTAATATAACACAAAAAGGGGGAAGAGGATTCTACATTCTTGGACTAATGATAATGATACAAATTAATCTTGTATAATGAAGTTTTACAATATTTTACAGTGTATTGCTGAGCAGTACACCCTGCATAACGAGGATTGATGGCAGCAATCGATTGGGAGCTTGATTTGGCAGGTGACGGTAGATGCGATAGTCCGGGGCATTGCGCACTATACGGGGCCTACACTATGATGGATCAGAGCTGCGGTTTAGTAGTCAGCAGCCATCTTGTCAAGGTAAAACTTTGACAGTTTTTACTTCACAGCCTGACAAAAACCCAAATTTTTTAGTAGTTATCAATACATAAACATGAAGTTGCTGATCTAGCTAAATAATTCATTCAAATAATGTGAAAGTGATTGTTTGTCGTAACTTTCTTTACTTTGCAGTCAACGGAGACCACCAGCTCTAACGCCATGGAGCTGGAAGGCTTTAAGCGATGCCAGTCTGATCTAATTTCCCACGGCCTGAGAGTGAGGTCCATTACAACGGATGTTGTTACAAAGGTTGTGTGCATACCGCCAGCTTGTGTTTTGGCTTATGCTGCAAATTCGTCGCGGTGAGCGGCGGCCTCTACCTGCTTGCTTGGTGTCTAAGATTCGGGCTCTTTTCCCACCAACAGATGATGAAGAAGAGTTTGCAGACTATGTGTTCAAGGGCTTCTGCTATGGTGATGAAGAGACTCAACGACTTTGATTGAGAATTCTAGATCAACTCTATATCATAGGTGGTACTCATTTTTATTGCATTGTCATTTTATTATCTTACTTTTATTCAGGCTAAGCCACATGGTGACTACACACCATGTAGCTAACAAACTAATTTTTGTTAGTAAATTGCTGTTACATTGCTTCCATATTTAAAATCACATGATTAATGTGCATAAATCTGCCATCACTGATTTTATAAAATAAAAACAAATACATAGAGGAACGCATATTGGTTTCACCGCTTACCATCGGTTACTAGGCCCCAGCACTTCGTCGAAGTTTGCGTTCATGGCTGGGGTTCCCTACCTGGGCACCCACTCTGAGAACCTCGTCGCCGGGGAATGAGTACCACCTACTATCATTCTGGCTTCGAAGCCTCAAAGCGGTCTTTAGAGTTGAGCTGGAATTCTCAATCAAAGTCGTTGAGTCTCTTCATCGCCATAGCAGAAGCCCTTGAAGACGTAGTCTGCAAACTCTTCTTCATCATCCGTTGGTGGGAAAAGAGCCCGAATCTAGACACCAAGCAGGCAGGTAGAGGCCGTCACTCACCGCGACGAATTTGCGGCATAAGCCAAAACACAAGATTGCGGTATGCACACAAACTTTTCCGAGCATTTGGCGATAGCTCTCCAAATGGGAATAGATTATCTACCAAAACAATTATTGAAAAACAATAATTGCTGATCATCAAAATAATCTCGATCTTTATATAATAAAATCATAAAACTAATACACTCTATACTGTAGTAAGTGTACAAGCCAAATATAACAGTTCTCCTTGTGTTCCACGAGTTCAGAATATGTGTGTTCAACCAATGCATTAAATGTGTAACACAAGAATTGTAGATAATGCTTGACGCATTAGCATAGCTTTGGTGTTGTTGGCATTAAATGAAAATCCAACTCACTATGATATCGCAGATAATTATTCCACCCCAACTCAAGGGGTCCAGGCGCCACAAGTTCGTCCACACTAGGATGCATACACAGGCATTCATGCTCCCCGCGGTCATGGAGACGATGCACAAACGCAGCATCATGGCAGCACAAACATTCAGGAAGAGATGGCATGTCTTGACAGCGCTTGCAGACACACCACTCTGTAGCCGGTGGTATTAGCTCCTAAAGAAATGAACAGATATGTCTATACAACCATAGCTAATACATCAGGTCGATGTTATCCAACAGTATATCAGTGCAGCACTAGATTTAAATATTAAAATTGTTAATGTTGTCATTCGAGAAAAATCTGTAATTATTTTTTTGCAATATGAAGCGATAATTATCATCATTAAAATCATATACATGTATATAATAATAATATTCGTTCTATCACTCTCTAGCTAAAACTATTACTACTAGCTAGCTTGGCACATAAGAGCTGGCTAGTGGCGGTTCTTACTTGCTGGGAGGTTTAATTCTGTTGAGGATCTTCTTCAGATAGAGCGTCAGGCTCGAAACGCCAGAGTCTTAACTCTTCAGAAATTGACATTTTTTATGATCGCAACTCGGACATGTACACGTATGTTGAATTGTCGGACGGGTTGGCCAAGCTGAAACTGTAAAGTAGCGAGCTTCTATATTTGATACGGGGTCTTAGGTAAAACCCGAAGTGTTTGTCATAAACTATTGCTACGATAAGTTTGATATTGAGCTTTGTATTGGCCTTTCAATTCACGCGAGAACATCACGTGACAAGACAATAACCAAACTCCACGGATACGTCATCGAAATCAAGAGCTTCCAATCTACGGCGGCTTTTTGTTTTTGAGCTTTTAAGAGCTTTTAATCACATTTCCACATATTTGGCACCTACCACACAACAGAGTAAGACATGGCAAATCTTTTGATACCAAATAACTGTAATGCGAATTTTGTTGCAAGTCAACTTTTAAACTATAAACTGGCAGGTTTTAGTAGCCTTGATTGATTAAGGTTGTTTTAATTTTTGATTTGCCTGGAGCTGCTAAATAAACATTTTCTATACATATGGGAATGATGAGATAAGACGTACTCATAGACACACTGCGTGCGTGAAATATTGTCTACTTTGTGTTTTACCTAAGAGTTATCTTGGCGCTCGAAGGATCTAGGCTGTTCAATAATAATCAATAATAATGACTATTACAGATACGCCTGCAGCAGGAGTGGGCACATATTTGAGGTTGATGAGGGGAGAATGCGCATAGCCCATGTGCACAGACTTCTTCCCCATAATAAGGATGGTCAAACTATGTCTTCCGGTAGGTCGCCTCACTTCTGATTGTAACTGAAGTACTAGTATACTCTTGCCATATCTCATACTCTTCACTTATCACATAATGTGCGTTACTTCACTCTCATTATAGGTTCTGGAGTTTCTATAAATACCCTCTATGCTAATGACACATTTTGTGTGACTGGGTCCAGTGACGGGTTTCTTCGAGTGTGGCCATTGGATTTCAAACATGTTTATTTGGAAGCAGGTGGGTGACCTAATATAGTATTTATGTGACTTTTATCTTTGTATCAGACTATTGTTTTCTAAAAAAGCGTGGCTTCATTCTAACTGTAGCTGGTTTTGATTGCCGATAGACATCTCTGAGTTGGATCCCCAGATTAGCTTTTTACCAATGGTCTCAGTGGTGCATACAGTTCAAGGCTCTTTCAACGGTTAACTCAAAAAGTCTTGAAAAATCTTATTGTAGTATTTTTATCACATATTGCTCTTGTACATAACAAAAAACAGCATGAGCAACCATCATAACACTCTGTGTTTATTTAAGAAACCACTCCTTTAGTAGCGCTGTGTATATTTTAACCATTTCTTTTGTTGTAGAGCACGATGGTCCAGTGTCTGTTGTACACATGTCAGATGATGGCCTGAAGATTCTGGCTGCCACATCTACAGTGAGTATTCTTATTGGAGTTATTAAGTTGAAGTTGAATAGGTTAGAGTTTTCTGTCGCCACCTCCACGTCTGAACCTATGTATTGCCAAATTACACTTCCAATATTGTATTTGTACAAAAATAATCATAAATCTACTTTTTATTAGTTATGTATTGCCAAATTTACACTTCCAATATTGTATTTGTACAAAAATAATCATAAATCTACTTTTTATTAGTTATGTATTGCCAATTTACACTTCCAATATTGTATTTGTACAAAAATAATCATAAATCTACTTTTTATTAGTTATGTATTGCCAAATTTACACTTCCAATATTGTATTTGTACAAAAATAATCATAAATCTACTTTTTATTAGTTATGTATTGCCAAATTTACACTTCCAATATTGTATTAGTACAAAAATAATCATAAATCTACTTTTTATTAGTTATGTATTGCCAAATTTACACTTCCAATATTGTATTTGTACAAAAATAATCATAAATCTACTTTTTATTAGTTATGTATTGCCAATTTACACTTCCAATATTGTATTTGTACAAAAATAATCATAAATCTACTTTTTATTAGTTATGTATTGCCAAATTTACACTTCCAATATTGTATTTGTACAAAAATAATCATAAATCTACTTTTTATTAGTTATGTATTGCCAAATTTACACTTCCAATATTGTATTAGTACAAAAATAATCATAAATCTACTTTTTATTAGTTATGTATTGCCAAATTTACACTTCCAATATTGTATTAGTACAAAAATAATCATAAATCTACTTTTTATTAGTTATGTATTGCCAAATTTACACTTCCAATATTGTATTTGTACAAAAATAATCATAAATCTACTTTTTATTAGTTATGTATTGCCAAATTTACACTTCCAATATTGTATTTGTACAAAAATAATCATAAATCTACTTTTTATTAGTTATGTATTGCCAAATTTACACTTCCAATATTGTATTTGTACAAAAATAATCATAAATCTACTTTTTATTAGTTATGTATTGCCAAATTTACACTTCCAATATTGTATTTGTACAAAAATAATCATAAATCTACTTTTTATTAGTTATGTATTGCCAAATTTACACTTCCAATATTGTATTTGTACAAAAATAATCATAAATCTACTTTTTATTAGTTATGTATTGCCAAATTTACACTTCCAATATTGTATTTGTACAAAAATAATCATAAATCTGCTTTTTATTAGTTATGTATTGCCAAATTTACACTTCCAATATTGTATTTGTACAAAAATAATCATAAATCTAATTTTATTAGTTATTAATGTTACTTAATAAATTTAGTTTTTCACATAAAATTTAGTGTTTTAACTTTATTTACAAAAGAAGCTTTATATAATGAATTTATTCTAATATTACACAGAGTGAATTTTAAGTGCATCATTAGTTTTTTAGATGTGGAGTGAGCTGAATGAAATACAGTAATTCTTATGGGAATAACTGTATTTGTAGAATTACTGTATTTCATTCATTATTAATATGTTCCGCATATCAAACAAATTTCAGAACGCCCTACCAATTTTACAGTACTGTATGCTCTTTTTCCAATATGGTTGGCGTGTAAGGCAGTTATGATGTAGATACGTTGCAGTGTTTGCAGTAGCAGTAACTTATCCAGCCTATCTATTTATTGACCCTTGTTAATTATCATCTGAGACCGGAGTAGAAGAGTAGATTGGCATAATAATAAAATAGTTTAGTGATACAATCGCTAGTCCATACTTTGTGAAGTTATTTTGGTACTGACATATGGGATTGAGTGACTTTTGTCTAATAAAGTACTTTGTACTGCGCAGGGCAACCTTGGAGTGTTGGATGTAGCTACAAGGACCTACCAGACTCTAATGAGGTCACACACCGATAGCATCCTTAACCTCTCACAGGATGTATTTTGGCGTCACATGGCCACCGTCTCTGCTGATCATACAATACGTGTCTGGTCTCAGGACACTGGCAGTCAGGTGTGGTATCCTCTCTTATTCTTCCAGTCTCTTTCGGCGTTCATCTCAGTTCTTTTGTTACCTTTTTTTATCTCAGCCTCCACTCTTACTCCCTCTATCTGTACAGCTTACATATAGTTGGGTAGTTTAATCAAATCTTATTGCAGTAAATCTGATATGTATTCTTAACACTAAAGCAGTTTAGATTGGATTTATTGCTATCACTCTTTTCATCAGTAGCGTTATTTTGGCCTGGATGCATTCTATTCATTTTAGGCTTTAGTTTCAACTTTTGTCTGTTGATTTCAGCTGTACGATTTCAACTCACCAAATGAGTGTCCGAGCAACATCTGCTACCACCCTTCCAAGCAGATGTTTGCTGTAGGTTTTGACCAGGGTTCTGTTAGAATATTTGACATCACAACAACCAGTCTTGTGGCTGATCACCGGTGAGTCAATTACTTCTTATATTCGCCGCAGTCAACCCTTAACATACAAATTCAATTAATTCCTGGATGTATGTCATATGAAGTGATTCATTCTTATCCTCTGATAAACAGGATATTACAATGGAAAACTGTGTTTTTGATTGTTTTTATTCCGCTAGCTACACTCACAAAATAACAAACACATATCTAGTGGTTATGATCTGCAATAAATCTAACATTATGTACAGTACTGTATAGAGTTTCTGTAGAGTATAGAGTATATATTATGTACAGTAGAGTTTAGAGCAGTGGTTCCCAACTACCTTGGAGCCATGGACCCCCTGAGCTCTTTATCTAAAAGTCATGGACCCCTTTATAAACATCATAGTATATGGTGTTTATAATAATGCATTTTAAATTGGCGTACATTATAAATTAGAATAATATAAGAGTCAATAGATTTGACATGTTTCTATTTATTTACTTACATAAAGCAATGCTATACTAAATTGCTTTGACTGTTAATTTTCAGTTTGTTAGTGGGATGGATTATACTTTTTGTGTTTTTCACCAAATTCTCAATCTTTGGGGAAATGGTTGAAAAAGCTCATCGCATGTCGTCTTCAAGTCCCAGTCGGTTTCGTTTTTTCGATTTGAGAACAACTATGGAGGAGAAAGCAGACTTGCATAGGTATGTAGACACAAATGAGAGCAGAGTTCGAAGGGCGTGTCTGGCCGTCTGTGGATGAATCATGGAAGGCCAAAATTCTCAATGGTTTTATTTTCATAAACATCTTTGGTTATTTTACCGATCTGCTGGTTTCATTTTGTTGCCAAATATTGTCACAATTATGATCAGTCAGCTGCCATTAACAAGCATTCATGATATTAATAGTCGCCATTGTGAAATGACCCAAATTTGGTTTTACATCTAGATTTTGAGTATGAAAACTAAACTGCACAGCTTTGCTGCTGTCCCATCTTATTGGCCTGGTCAAACAATGTGACAATGACAAAAGACTTTGCCATTTTATAGGTGGAAAAATATTAATCAAAAACTAGGGGAAAAAGGCCGTTGTTTGGGTGATTTCGGGTAAATTATATTAAAATTTAAGCATATACTAAGACCCCTACCAATCTGAAAATTGGTAAAAATAAATAAGTTGAAATGTTTTATTTTCCATGGATCTTAGTATATCGCTCAAATTGAAGAGGGAAAGAGAGAATTATGTGTTTTCTGGTTACAGGTTTTGTTGTTTTGTACTACTGACCAGAAATCAGGTACTATCCAGCGATTGATGCAGATAGGTGATAAAAGTCTAGACCCAAAAACCTAACAAGACAACGCGACCACCTCGCGGGAATTGCATTAGCCCGGAAACCGAGGCTAGCACAATCCCAACAGAATTCGATCATTTAACCCCGCCCATATGATAGCCGTCGTCTATCCTTTTAGGGTTTTATATCATTGATCCAACCACTATGACAGAAATAGCTGTAAATATCTAGCTAGAAAAACCAATACTGGCACCAGCCTGTGGACCACCTCAAAACCTCTTGTGGACCCCTAGGGGGTCCATGGACCACCAGTTGGGAACCACTGGTTTAAAGTAAAGGGTGTAAGAGTGGCCTAGTGGTAGTGACTTTGACTGTCCAACATGGGGTTGGTGGTTCGAGTCCTGCTTAATGCCGATCTGACAAAAAGCTTTCAGTAAGCTTTCAACCCTAAATTGCTGGGTCCTTCGGATCTAGACCATAACTTGGAGGCCCCTTGTACCACACTGACAACGTGGGCACATTAAAAATCCACCTCTGTCCTTTGCACATTGAGCAAGTGAAATGGTTATTTGTCTCTGTCAGACTGAATGTGTTGCAAAATGCATCCTTTCGGGTTAATCTGTCAGTTCCAGAAGAAGCTCTTGATAAGTGTTAGGACCACCCAAGGTAGCTTATAAAAAAACTAGTGCTGGCGGTTTGTTTCTGTACTAGAGAACACTACTAAGCATTGTCATCCTTACTTAGCCATTACTACTTTTACTACTGTAGGGGTAACGGGGGCACAGTGGGCCGTTTTTGACCTTATTCAAGATTTCCCAGTTCATCCTCGATCGACTAAGTTTAAATTAATAGGAAAGCAAAAGAAATATGTTTGCTAACATATCTGAAAGCCTTCTGGCTCTATGTCATTCCTTGTAAAAAATATTGCGTGTTACATAAGATGAAATTTTTGGACCACTGTGCCCCATGGCTGGGGTACAGTGGTCCATGACCTGGGGCACGCTGGACATCACTTATATTCCATCATAATGTTCTCAAATCAAAGTAATTTTAATGTAATTTATTTATCTTTGTGAGTTATATAAAATTCTATTTATTATTTACTGCACAAGCAAACGGGTGACAAGAAAAACCAATGTATTCAGCTGAATATCTCTCTCTGTGTCTTTTCAAGTACCCACTTATTCAATCTTCCCCAACACATTCGTTCTCATCCCATCTGGGAGGATAGCTACAATGGCTTTGTTTAGCATAGTCTCGTGCTAACTTTCTTAGTTGTTTCTCTGTCAGCCTGTGATGACGCCTTAAAGCAGTGAGCAAGGTATTATTTCAGTAACAGTTCTTGATGACTGTAAAAGCTGTTCTTTTTGTTGTTTTGAAAAAAGACTCAACATTATTTATTCCTTTGTCTTTTTCCTAATTTACATAATGAGTCATGATAATTCTCAAGATCTTCAGGTTCTCAGCGACCCTGCACACTGCTAGGCTTTCCTCACCATCTTCACGGCAGTCTAATTTCAGCAGCAGGGTTTCGATTTTTCTCATGGTCATCAGCCATTTTCTTATATGTACACACCATCTCTCTCTTTTTTAATAGCGGTCTCAATCTTAATATTTTTACTTAAAAATAATATGTATAAACAAATGCCTTTTAAAGACTGTCTTAAATATGAGGAAAAGTAAGTCAGAGCAACTAAACTTAGTGGGTTGAAAAGATTATTATTGGTACAAGGAGCGTTGGAGATTTGAGGGTAAAGCGTATCAAAGTTAGCCTATTTGTATTTTAGCTTAAAATTGCCTCTTTATCACTCTTGTTTTGGTGTAGGAGTACTGATAATAAAGCGGGGTATAGTGGACCATGTTCACTGTGCCCCACTTCAAATTATTCACTGGGCCCCGACCCTGCCATGTGAGAAAAATTGAGCTGAAATTTTCACAGCTTCCATCCATTGTTTATGTTGAATATTGAAAAAAGAAGAGAACATTTATGCCTATCTTTATTCACATTAGGAAATACATACCTATGACAGTGTAATGTATATGTTCATTTTTAGCTTGCATGTCATACATTACTTTTACCATGAAAAATTACCTTTCACTCACCTGAGATTTTGCTCTTGTAGCTATCTATTACCAAATAATAAAAGTAAACATCCGTCATCATTTCCTATAAACTATAACTGGTGTGACAACACTCAACTAAATGTATCTCTGAAAAAAGAGTGGTGTTCACTGTGCCCCTATGTCCACTGTGCCCCCGTTACCCCTATAGAGTTCCTACCTTCGAGACAGACTGTAGTAGCTAACAGCGGTGTGAGAGAAACTTGATGGCAACATACTCAATACCCTACACTTTTGTGACGCCATGTAACATTACATGAATTTTAAAATGAATTTAGCTCACCAAGCACACACTTGAAATGAGTTTCAAGTGTGTTTTAATATCTTACACACGATTTTAATTTGATCTCCGTGTTAATTTTTTTTATTATCTTCTACCAGCTTGGCGCTTTTGTCTCGCATTTACACTGGGTTTCGCCTTCACTGTTATAAAACTTTCTTAAACTGATCCGATGAGAATGGCAGAGCAATGCTGTTTTCATAAGCGGCTTCTCGCATACTCGGCCAACCAGTGGTCGTATCTCAAATTGTCTCGTATCTCAAGACGAAAGTTTGTTCGAAAATTTCCTCGTATCTTAGTTTTCTTGCATGTTGGCACACTCGTATGTCAATATGACTGTGCAATTTGTTCTGGATCAAACTCAAGTATCAACTCATGTATCAACTTGTATTTTAATCACATTATTCCTATTTAAATAACTGAACTTGAGTTAGTGTGCTCCTGACTTGAAAAAATAAACAAGTTTTTAAATTGTAATTGCTACTTTTATATACTTTACCAATTCGTAATAGAAACAAAGAAAAAGTTATATTAAACAAAAGAAGCATATTATTAACCTTTGTACCTTAGTGGCAGATCAATGGGGCTAACAGGGATGGATATAGCTAAGGAAGGGTTTTATAATCTTAAATGTAAATGCTATTTTCGTTCACGACAAAAACAACAAAGATTGAGATGAATTATTTATTGCGTGAATGAACATGTATTTGTAGAAAAAAACAAAGACCTTTTTTCAATCATAACTATCTACAACTCAAAAGTATAATCACAGCATGATGGTCGATTTGGCTAGGACACATCATATTTCCTATTAAGCTCTGGTTTAGAAAGAAATGAGATAGGTCTTCATCAGAGTTTTAAATTAGACATACACTCACCTCTTCATACAAACTTTTTGACACGCGACTTAAAATTTGGGCAAACATTTGTCTCAAGATGGAAAGAAATTTCCAGCATATGGTGGCCCAACATTTCTCAAACCATTTTAGTTTTATAAGTCAACGTCGATAAGCTAGTGAAGGTAAATGTAAAAAGGATAAAAACTATATAAAGTAAGTTAGTTTAAACTATATTTAGTGTAAGTTAGAGTAGGTTACTCCATTTGTTTTTATCACTCACTTTACTACCAAACCTAAGCATTGCTGGGGCTACACCTTCTTTAAAGAATAGAGAAAGCATAATATTTTTATGCTTTATTATTTATCTTGAGGTGTTGACTGATGTTCTAAAAAAAGAATCAAGGAGATTGACCAACCAGAAGCTGAGATATAGCCAGCCAAACACAGGTCTACCAAAAAACATAAGTGTTTTGGTAGTCATCAATATATGACGTATGAAATCGACTTGTGTGCCATTGGTCAATTAAGCCAACTAATGCGCTCTCCTATAACAATCACGGCGTTTTAATTGGTTTAATCCCTGGAAGTATAGAACAATCAAATTGGGCCTAACAATCATTGCTCTGAGAATTCCGAACCAGTCCCTCTGACGTGTAGATTAGTTTTAGAATAAAATAATTACACACATCTATTATTTCGCAACATTCTGCTATTACTTTCTACAAATTATATTAGCTACATCCTTTATTCTATACGCAGTTATATTATTATTTTGTATAATATGCATTATGATTATAATATTAATCATAAAAAGTAATCATAGATAAGATAATAGATCAATAGAAAAATCAAATCAAAAGTTATCGTTTTCTTTTTTTACAGCAAGAGCAGCACGGTCAAGTTATTCTTTTTAAGATTATGGCTGTAGTGAACTTACAGTCTGTTAATAGTGACGATAATCATGAAAATCAACTAAATGCTGCAGTAGATACACAATAGAAAAATGATGAATGAACAAAAATTCACATTCTCATTTCTTATTCTAAACGACTTGCAATCGCGGATGTCGCATATAGACTATACACGCGCCGTTCGTTGAACAGAGAATCTTCGGAGCATATCCGTGGAGATCGAGTTTAAATTTGAAGCACAATAGTCAAAATATGCTCTTCTGTTTTGACAAATCATGGCGAGGGGTTGTGGGCAAATGCCTTTACTACACAATGTTTGCTTGATTTTCCTGAGAAGCCAGAGCTAGTCTGTAAATTATTTACTATCGCGAGAAGCTTTTCACATCTCGTAGCCAAAACAATCATTATACGTAACGGCGGTAAGGGTGCACAACTCTGGCACATGAACATTAAGTCGATTTTATACGTCACAGTTTTCGGGATTTTCGAAGGGTTTTCCTCTGATTCTTTATTAGGTAGACCTATGTTTGGCTGGCTATATCTCAGCTTCTAGTGAGTCAATCTCCTTGATTCCTTTTTTAGAACATCAGTCAACACCTCAAGATAACTAATAAAGCATAATAATATTATGCTTTCTCTATTCTTTAACATGTCTCTAAAATACTGTAAGAATGAAAACCTTTTTTTCTTGACTAATACCTCATCAATTTTGTTGATTTTTACTCATAATTTGGGTTTTTACATTTAGCTTTTTTGCATAGTTTTGTTTACTATATTCGCTTTGATGCTATATGTGATTACCTGAAGTATTTATTATTGTTTATTAAACTCTGAAACAAATTAAACATGATACTACGTGCATATACTTACTCTTATATGAATATTTGGTTCGACACACATACCTACATTTTTTTTATGTTTGTACATGTTTGGACATAGATATAAACATAATATATTTTTGACATTTAAAAAAAATCAGAATAGATGTTTCATATGTTGAGATTTGAGTGTATTTGAAAGTAAGGAAGTACTGAAAGACATAAGATGAAAATATGATCCTTTAGGTTTTTCTATGCTTTTTTAGGTTTTTCTATGTTTTTTTTAGTGTTTTTTATGCATTTCTCTTCAAGCTACAGAAAATCAGATTCACCAAGAATGTGAAAGATAGCTTTGTAGAGAATAATAGTCAGAAAGTGCATGATAGTAGATTATTAACATACTGTAACTCTATTGGAAAAGTTATTAATTATTCTGTTGCTAGAGGTGAATATTGAGAAAGCTACAGAAAATATATCGCAGCACTGCTATGATTCTTGTGCAATATGCTGTTGCAGCTCACATAAGGGTTTGGTGACAGGACTGGCTTATACAGGGGATGGCAGCAGGCTTTTTAGTAGTGCGTCAGATGGTACACTCTGTTTGTATGACTCATCAGATGAGCAATACAAGGTGGTACGACTCCTTGGTGGGATTGTCGCTAAAGGTATTTATGATCAGTGCTTTCTCCTACTAGCCATTGTGTGCTTAGATGTTGGGCTTTTTTTTCACTTGGCTGTAGCAAGTCAAAATATTTAGGAATTTTGCTTCTATGCTGCTCGACAGAAGCTGAAAGCCTGGGCGATGCTGAGAAAATTGTGTCCCCAACCTCTGGCTACTAGCTCGTGCTCTTCATTGTATTTTCATGCAGCTTGTTCGGGACAAATGCAGATGAGGTTGAACAAAAGAAAAGGCTGGCAGTACAATTTTCAAGTAGTATTACCTTTAAATTAATTTTTTAAATGCACTGACAAGGAACACATAATGTACTTCATAAAAGGAAAAATTGGAAGAGTTATAAAACTTCCAATAATTATAGACATTATTCATCAGTCAAAAACTTACAATGAGGGCGCCAATAATAGTGACCGAAATAACAATGCACATTATATTGTGGAGGGCTCAGAAATAGTTTTTATATTTTATGAGAAATTTGAGAAAGTGCCGTTCTGTTTTTAAATATTCTGTTTCCAGTCCTTGGGAATTTATTTTGGCTAATAACTCCTTACATTCTAACTATGAAAGATACATAGAAATTTAGTGATAAATTCTATATGTCAGCCCTAGCTACCTTGTCATGTGTCTGTAGGATAGTGAGCCATTTTCATATACCTAGTAGCAGATGCTGGGTAATTGGTTTTACCATGCGTAAGAGAAGTCAACCGTATTCACCTGATTCACTAAGATTATCCACAGTTTGTTGCTGTTGCAAATTCTGATACCTTCAACATTTTATTTGGCCGCTACTAATTATTAATTCTTCTTACCTTTGTAAGATATTGCAGTCATTTGTTGTTATAGGTAATAAATACAGCCCGGATGCTCTCACTGTATCTCCTCATGGAAACTTTGTGGCCTTTGTTGGACCAGAGGCTTTCACAGTGACAGTAGTTAGTGGGACAACTCTCGATGAGGTATAATACATTTTATCCAGTCATAGGGTCAGTGAGTAGTAAGAACGATTACCTGCCCGTCCAAAACAACTATTTTATTACTGTTATTGATCATTATTTTATTGCTTCATTGCTGGTGTATGTGCATGCGCTACAATAAACTCAAATCATCTGCGTAGGTGATGCGAGTGGACATTACAACTGTCACATCACCAGTGGATGCTGCCAGGGGTTTCATAGACACGGCCTTGCGGGTCTTTTACACCCCAACCAACACGAACCATCTAATTGTGACCACAGAGAACAGCAGACTACTCAAGTTTGATGCATCTAGCGGGAAGTTGATTGCCGAAGTAAGAACATATCCAATTATAAATTCCTTGACTCAGTTTTCTGGCTTATCAATATGTTTCTACAAAATCTAATCTTAGATGCCTTGACAGCCACCACTGGTGGGCATCATGGGTTTTTTGTATTCTGGACAGAAAATTCGCCTTTAAAATATCCAAGTGACCTTTCGTGACCTTTTGTCACGAGTTCCAACTGATTAAGGACCAAGTTTCATACACTGTCTCCACTTTTTGGCCGGGTATACCAAAGCTTTGAAGAATTTTTGGACCTTTCTCTTTGCTTATAACTATCTTCCAAGTTTTATTAAAATGCACCATGTACTCTATTCTGGTGATCGCATAGCTACTGGAAAAATGTTAGGTAGCATTAAATAGCATCAATATGTTTATTACCAACAATAATGTTAAAAACTGCTATCATTAAGAAATTGAAAGATATATATATGACAATCAATAAATCTTTAATATTTAGATAGATGTCTGCTGTTGTTATTAATCTCAGAATCTCTTCTGTTTACATGCATATCTCAATATATTTTAAGACATTTAGTTATTTTCTTTATTATATATTTTATTTTAATTACATTTCAAAGATGATGAAATATTCCAGTCATTTGTTATTGAGAAATTCTTCATTGAAAATATGCCATTAAATTCCTAAGGAGTGTTTTGGAAATTTTCAATCACTCTTCAGTGGTATTACTGCGCGTTCATATTTAGTGATAAATCTGCTGTAATAATTTTTCGCGTTGTGCAGCTATACTGATAGAATGTTTTCAGTTCATGAGTTAAGAATTAAAGGCTTGTTTGCATTTGAGTTGAATTACAATGACATTGGACTCATGTTCGCTACGCATCACCTTCATGATACCTTGATACCTTCATGGTACAGATGGGCAATGTGCACAGAGATTCATGTACAAGTCTTGACATCTCAAAGTCTGGCAGGCACCTTGTTACAGCTGGAGATAGAGTTCTCAAGGTCTGGGATTATCAGATGAGACTTGATTTAAACTTTCAGGTTTGTGCAACCATCTTACTATATGTTAGTTTTACTTTTTTCATATGTGTGATATATCAGTAACTCAAATAATGAATAGTATAGAACCATTCTGTGTGACTTGTCCAAATGTGTATGGTATTATGATAAGTTATGCTTGCTTTGTATTTAGGCAATTTCTGCTTGCGTAGGTGTAATTGTTAAAAGTTCACTTGCAACAAAATTCACTTTACAGTTATTTGGTATCAAAAGGATTCCAATCTACGGCGTTTTCGTGATGGCTGCGATTAACTGTTCGTTTTTTAGCTTTTAAGAGCTTGTGATCACATTTCCACTCATTTTGCACCTACAACACAACAGAGTAAGACACGGTGAATCTTTTGATACTAAATAACTGTAATGTGAATTTTGTTGCAAGTCAACCTTTAAGGCATGTGTTTCTATTCATGGCTGATTGTAGATATGTGTATTTTGTTTTTCCTGACAGGTGTTTATAGGTGCAAGTGAAAGGATCAACAAAGTTTGCTTCAATCCATCATATAATGCTGTCATCTCTTGTGGAGAGGCAATCTTCATCTGGCAATTCCTCGGGTCTCACCCAGAAGCTGATGAAGATATCAACAGGTGCCATGTGTCTCCATAGGTTTTTGCAGTATTGTCATTTTCTTGCGTCTGTATGATTGTTTTATGTAGGCCAAGTAATAACTTCCTATTTACATATTGCTAGTAATAATTTGCTTCATATTCTCTGATGCATATTAGTTGATGTTTACAGTGATAATGAAGCCGAAGTCAGCATTAAACAAAGGGAAGAGGTCAATGCTGCACAAGTAAATGAAACTGATCGCCTTAGCCTCAGTCTTGCCAGTATGTCTTTCGTTAATCTTTCGTCGAGAACTTGCATTATTGAGCTAGTCACCCTATTTGCTGCATTTAAGAGTCTAAATTTTACATTCAGTATGGCTGCAGGCTGTACATCTACTAGTCTAAACTGTCTATGACTAGGCTGTTTGTTGTATGTACATATGATCCTTGTCTGACATGAAGTGTCTGTATTTTTCATTCATCAGAGGGGAGTGTTAGCCGCCAAAGCCTGTCTCCCTCAAACATAAGTCTAGCTAAAAGAAGCCTTGATACGTCCCTCAGTGCAGTGCCAAGGCAGACAGCACCGAGACGATTAGCCAGCCCAGACAAAAGTCCGATTGCCATGACAGAGCTCACACCCTTGTGCAATGCTAAGTCACGTAGTGGTGGAGAGGGTAATAGTTCTTTTCTTGCAGAGGTATTATACTATTTCATCTAGATTTCTATTATTAGTAGCTTAGTATTTTGATGGAAACCTTTTTGGTTGTATATCATCATCATAGCTCTAGTGTGCCATGTTTAATCTATAGCGTTTGAGCTCTATGATTTCATTGTTGTCACGTGTTTTCATTTGGATGCAGCTATACATGAATGACTATGCTGCCACTGTGGCAGCTTCAGGTTCACATTTTTGACTTTGTAAATGATAGAGTTAACACAGCCTCTTTTTTTTACTTCGGATAATTAACCTGATTGGTTACACACTATAATTCATTGCAAAACTGAATGTTTGATAGGCACCAATTGTTGAAGCATTACAATTTTTCTGATTTTAGGTTCAACTCTATTATAACTTGAATTTAATCTTTTTATGTTATTGATTGTAATATTAGTGATTTATTTTATTGGTTGATTTTCATCTCAATGGTGATCTCACACCATTGAGGTACACTCAATGGTGTGAGATCACCTACATTACAGTTCAAGCTGCAGTGTTGAATGTATAATGCCATTGATGTTTCACTCTTCATTGACTGACCAACTTAACACTTTTGTGTTTGGATAGAAACAAGATGACAAACACATACAAGTCTCGTCTGCTAAAAAAGACAACTTGGAATTAGCAAAGCCAGTTTGTAAGAAGCATTTTCAAACATTTCCAAAACCTTCCAGATTTGCACAGGTGAACCTTTTGTTTAAATATTTTGTCCTTATTTCTGGTTGAATTAGCTCAGTTAAATTAGGTTTTACCATTCAAACAGTTACAGTTTAACCTCTTTCTCATTTTATTCAGTTAGTTGTTGGAAAGAAACATGGTACTAACTGCTTTTCTTCTTATCATGCCAGAATCTTTAATATGTTGTCTGTCAGTATCAAGTTCTATATGTAATATGCTCTCCTCTTTTAATATATTGCTATTGTACCACTCCCTGATTCCTGTTGTTATCATATAAAACCATCTTCCTGAACTCTTCTGTTACCACTCAATACCACTCATGCAACCAAATATCACCACCTTTTTGGTTTCTTCTGTTGTCAAACGGCATAACCTCCTGGTCACATTTATTACTAGATATTACTAACCATGAGCCACTTGTCGCTATATAATACCAACCCTCCTGTGGTAACTAGTTACCATATGATAACACCTACTCGGTCTTTTTTGTTACCAAGGATATCTTCCACCTGGTCTAATTTATTATATAACACCACATGTTATGTTCCTTTTCTTACCGCGTATTACTAATATCTCGATCACTCTTATCTCCTCATAAAGCAATTTCATTGATACTTTCTTGCTACCATATACTCCCCTACTTAATAATTTTTATTGACACACATTTTAATTCACTTGTCGTCAGATAATTCCATTTTTGTAACTATGGCGTCACTTTTCATCTACTTTTACTTACTGTAAATATATTCTTTAGTCAGTTTAATTTTGTTGTTACCAGATAAGTCTCTAAGTTTGTGCGCCTTCTTTTTTAGAAGCGTTATGTTGCTCCTGCAGAACAAGCAGGGTTAAGGCTGAAAGCCTGTCTGGGCTATAATGGAAACGGCAGGGATAATGTTATTTGGCAGCCAGAGACAGGTTTTTTTGCTTACACCAATGGTTGTGTGATTGTGATAGAAGACCTAACGAGTGGTGAGCAGAAGCATCTCACTGGGCATATAGAAGAAATCAGCACTATGGCGGTGCAAGGGGACTGTCAGGTACAGCCTCTGTTTGTTCGTTTTTTTTAAAGATGTGATTTTAAAGATTTGATTGCACCATTGAAGTCATTCAAATAATATTAAGACCAATATAAGGCTTAAACATCAGCTACAATTTGATGTTATTTTTGTCTTTGTAGACTAAACCTGTCCAGAGATATAAGCGTTTGAATGAGATAATTTTTTGAAACGCTCAGATTCAAGCGGGTGGTTTATTCGTGACGTATACAGTGAGCGTATATGAAGGAGTCCGTGAGCGATAAATCTACTATCTTTTCTTTAGCCGATCATCAGCAAGAAATTTTTATAGATGAAGACCTCAACGAAAGAACGATCAATGTCACATTTTCTCAAACTTTTGGATTTGTCTTCTCTTAATAGTTCTGGCCACGAAGTTTAGTCTCTGTAACAAAGTTTCAGCAAAAATGATCAAGGTCCAGAGATATTCCTACTTAAAATAAACTAGCTCTTTGCAAAAATGATCAATGTCCAACGGCTACCCAGCAACAACAATCATTTTCCAGTCATGTGATTACTTTCAGCCAATAGTAACTCATACATGTTTGGGAATTTCCAACTTATAACGATCATTTTTTCTTTCGGACGTTGGAACTATTTAGTGTTATTATGGCTTTCGTAAGTACCTCTCAAGTTAGAAAACAGAGAATTACTTATGCTGAATATGTCAGCTTTCTCTATAAAATTACTCTAAAATAATGAAGCAATTTCAAATTTTTGTTTGAGAATTTCCAAACTGAAAACGAACATTTTTGTGTAAGTTTTGTAAGTGCCGCCCGTGTTAGAAAACAGATAATTATGTATGTTGATGACATTATTGTTAATTCAGATTCAGATTTTTGTGATTGCACAGACAATTCAAGTAGCAGCACTGACTTCAATGGTGGTGAAACTAATAGTTGTGTAAGAATAAAGAACATTGTTGAGTATCGCTTTAGCTTCTTGGCGATCGTAGCTGCACATAGCTTTAACAATGCACAAAGTGTAGATACATTGAATTTTTTTCATAGCACTAATAGGTAAAAAGTGTGCAAAAATTAAATTTATAATAAAAATGTTGTAGATATAGGTTCAAGTTGAAAAAATTTGTATACATATCATGAAGCAAAATCCACCATTTTTGGCAAAATGGCTGACAGTAGGACGATAGCTAAATTTGTACATAGATGGCAGTGAAAAGGTTAATAACTTGATATAATTGACAGAGGCAGTGGGAGTGAAGGGAAATATCCGAATAGTACCTAGAAGCAAAAATAGAAGTGTGTGCAGAAATGTGTAGTGTAATGCAAAACAAAATATTGCAGTTTTTCTAGGACACAATAAAAAAGTTGTTGTTGTAGTACTGTGACCTGTTCATTTTTGTTTGGTTGAAATTTGGATGGTAGAACCCCTTATTTTACTGCAATATAGTGTTTAAAATAAGAATATAGTATTGTAACATTATCACCTAATAAAACATAATGCGTAGAGAGTTGTCAATGATTTCCAAAGTAAATCGATCAATGTCCGTGTGGTGGTGTTAACTTAGGCCATGTTGTCCCACCCCAAATTATGTCTACCGCTTATTTGTCGATCACATGCCCAGGTAACATCCTTATTAACCAATAGCTAAAAAGTTTCTATGATATAAGTTGTAATTCTTTCTAAAAAAAGTTTGTAAACTTTAAAATGGCTATATCTCAATTTTGAACAATTGTGACATTGATCGTTCTTCCGTTGAGGTCTTCAAATGTTAACGCTAGTAAAACGCATCGTCCATGATATCAAAGATTCTCGTCGTTAGGAACTTTGCTTCGTTATTAGATCGCACATGCTGCGTTGTCTCGTTTTATTGACGAACAACAGAATTTTAACTATGCTTCCAATTCCATCCAAGGTGACCCAGAGTTTTCTGAGCATTAGGTTGTTAGAGGTTAGGGCAGACAGCCTATGTTTGGAGCTGACAGACGTCAGCAGCGTTATGCTGCAGAGGAAGATAGGAGAATGAAGGTAAATCTATCTTTAACCTTGAGTCTCCTATATATAAAAAACTAATGGTAATAATTTTACTACTCATGAATACATTTACTAATTGATAAAATTCTAACTTTTTTCTATCACCAATCATCGATTCCTAACTTTTTTATCGTTTCACTTAGCTATAATATTTGCTTCAAATTTTTTTAGCAGTTTTAGCTAGTAAATTATTAGAATTGTTAGAATTATTAGAAATGATTAGAATTTATGTTCACTTCTTACTTGTAGAAAGTGAGAAAAATGGATTGGTCAATGCTCATCTTTAACTCCCAGAAACAAAGCTTGGAATTGTTGGCTTGGCATACTTATGGTTTTGTAAAACATTTGTGTTCATTTTGTAATTTTACACTCTCAATCTATCTAACTCCCAAATTGAAAGCTTTCAGTAAATACGTACACGTTAGAGCGACATATCGATGAATGACATATATTTATTACATTTGTTTTGTTGGTGACATGATGTTTATATGGTGCCACCAGTGGAGCAGTCGTGTCAGTGTGGAAACTGCCATACACGGGAAAGAGAGACATGAATGTGTGCTGCACAAACCATGATATGTGGCATTCTGTTTCTCAGATTGGTCTCAAGTGTGTTGCAGAAGTGCAGGAGATTACAGACCTTATAAAAGCATGTCCATTGAGAGTGACCTTTCATAACTACCGACTCTACCATAATAAGTTTTGTAGCTAATTGTATTTATATTGCTGATAATTTTACTAGATTTCATATCACTTGCAACTGACATTTAATAAGTTATCTAACGATAATAAAAGTTTAATGTTTTGCTAGTACCCAAGTATCCAGATGCGGAATGTCTGAAATCATCTGAACGGCTGCAGGAACTATGAGATGTACAACATGGTATGTGAAGACAGAGGAAATCATGCACCTACAGATCATTGGTATTTTGGACATATCCAGAAGAACTTATAAGAGCAGAGTGGTGATCACTGCCAACCTACGTATACAACATACTGAGAGCTACATATCTTAGGACCAAAGAGGAAGAGGAATATCCAGATATGATACATACAGAGTTTGAGTTTACTGCAGTAGAGTAATTTGTCCTATCATATGAGCTGAAACTATGTGAGTGACCACCATAGAGTAATCTCCCCCTAGAGTGATAACAGTGCCTTCAACAACACGAGCGTTTCCGGTGCCAATAAGGAGTGTTTAGGTCACGCCCCTTTTTTGTGCTAGTCAATCGTAGTGATTGACTAGATCAATAACATCAACCATGAAAATGGTTAAACAATGATCATGAATTTCCACAGTTAATATAGTAATTATTGCTCATATTAAAGAAATGATGATTATAGTTTATTACTCTAATATATGCATATTATTTAAAGCAATTCAATACCTACATGACTTGCAAAGGCACTGAATAGCTAGTGTTACGTGAGTTAATACAATCAGTTACTAATAGATAAGATAGATAGTCATACTGGGGTTGTATTACATTGGTTTGATGGGAAGCTAATCGACTGCCATGAACTATGAGCTGTACTAGCCGGCGTTGCCCAAGCAATAAAAAAGTCTTTGAATGGAAAATTTATTTTTATATAACATTTACCATTGCAAGTGGTGTAGGTATTGAATTGCTTTTAATAATAAGCATATATTAGAGTAATAAACTATAATCATCATTTCTTTAATATGAGCATTAATTACTATCTTAATTGTGGAAATTCATGATTCTTGTTTGACCCTTCTCATGGCTGATGTTATTGTTCTGTCAATCACTATGATTGATTAGCACAAAAAAGGGGCATGGCCTAAATGCTTCTTGTTGGCACTAGAAACGCTCGTGTTGTTATCACTCTAGGAGGGAGATAACTCTATGGTAACCCCAACTTGGATGTTTTTAATGAAAACCTTTGCCAAGATGAAAATTTTTTGGTTTGTAAAAATTATATAATAAATTAATGTTGAAGATAATGCAAACACATTGATTTGCAAAACATTGAATACATCATAGCCCCATTGCCACCTGTGCCAAATTCTTGTCTGATGGATGGATTTATGAAGTGTAATCAGAGCTGTATTAAAAGGTACTTTAGCATAGCTCAACTCAATTCCAACGGATCAAATATTAAGAGCTACTCAAAAAATTTTATGCTCCACACTACTAAGTGAAAACAGGTGAGTCCACGCCACAAACCACCAACTAGGTGCAATAATGGTTTTATTAACACTGCCAGAATCGGTGGGTTAATTGATTTCAAAGAAATTGACATTTTTTGCGTTCACTGCTTTGGTCAACTCAAAAAACTGTTTGTTTTGTACTTGAATCAACTAATCGAATGTGACCAGTAAATTTTTTCTACAAATTGATACTAATAATGCTTAGATAACGTTGACTATACATGACTTTTTTTGGAGATGCAGTTGGTTTTGCCATACATTCGAACATATGATTTTCAAAGATTCGGTTTGCGTATTCATCTAGTAACTAGTTTTCATTATGGGCAGCAACTAAGAACTTCGCTGATACAAAGGCCGCGATGAAATGAGTTAACTGGACGACCTAATTACCGTAGACTGGCAGAATCGTAGTCGGTACTCCGATGTTTACACAGCATTTAGAGGAACCTAATATGACAAATCTTTAGTTACCCTTATTTGATACGTTTTAGATATTTATAATAATGTATCTATAGCTAGATTTCAAATTATATTCTAGCAATCATGAGCAAATAGAAAATAAAATATATGCCAATAGAGCCGTGTAGGACTAGACCTTTCGCAATAACCGATGCGAATACGAGAGATAGGGACAGGCTGTCTCACTATACACATCATTTTGGGCAAGTCTGGGCACTTTTTTTCTGAGCGTTTTATCGCAATCAATTTTTGTCCATTATAATCTTCAAATATCTTGACAATGAGATCGCCTGAACTACAAACAACATCTCAAATGATAAAAAACATCGATACTTTTTATTAAAATTAACTAAACTTTGGCGCAATCACATCTTTAATCAGTGAGACCTAAAGCACACCTTATTTGAAGTAGTATAGACACCTCCAACACTCCATACGCTTACTACCACTCATATTAAGGAATGTTTATAAATGCCATAATACATAGCGTAAATATGAGAGAGGCAAGCTTTACTTCAAGCTCAACTTATTGCTTGCTTAACGCTGTTTTTTCAACGCTGTTAGGCGTTACTCAGAACGAGCAGATAAGCCCTACATTTTGATTCCCATAGAGTTCATGACTGATATCATTGTGGGTTGCAACAAAATGCTATCTACAGTTAATTGTAGCACATTTGCGTGGTTTATGCTTAAATAAAATAGACTACTTGAGCTAGCTAGTGAAAATGAATAGTTGTTATACTGAATGATAGATTACAAATATTGCTTAAAACTCTTTGCCAACTTACTCTGATCACACCCATACAGGCTGAGTAGTTATACTACCGGCGCTTAATGAATTTCTGTGTAGACTCTCGTGTGACATTAAAAAGTAGCAAAATGTGATGTCGGTCATTTCTCCATTAAACTTTTATTAATCTCTAGGAGCTAGTATCAGCCAGTGGCAGCATTGAAGCAACTAGCACCTCGCGGAGTCAACTCTGTTTTTGGGATCTTTCATCCATGACATGTAGGAAGATTGTGCAGGAGCATGCTTACAGTATTGTGTCACTCGCGTATTCACGGGATGACAGGTAACAACCTCTGACAGCTTCTTCACTATTTGGAGAAACAATTACTTGCCGTGTTGTTGCAGATGTTAACATACCCAGTAACAACACCGTACACCGTCTACAAATTTGGTAACCTATAGGTCACAAAATTGTCGACGATGTGCAATACATGACAAAATAACAATGCAGTTGAAAGGTCTTTGTCTTTACTTGGAACTGTTTCATCATAATTTACTGTTCAAGATTATCATCATTGGTTCATGCAGACAGTTGTGACAATCAATGTCAATTCTGGTTAAAATCTGTATATTGAGCTTCATTTGTTTATCTTGCTATAAACCACTTTCTTGACAATCCAACATTGACTCGCTGCTGTAATCGAGGTTGTTCAAAAGATATCCTTTGACCAGTTGTTTTGTCTTAATGAACTGCAGCAAAGTACACCATAAACCTCGCTTCTGATATTCTGGCCAGTAGCATGGCAATAAACTCCTACCCACCTATTTGCATTCTATAATAAAGTATGGAATTTTTGAAATGGAGATATTGTTTTTATGACATTTGACAGTTCCGCAATACTGGCTGCTAATAATGCACATGTATTGCAGAAGTGTGGGGTTCTCTCTATATATGGAACATCTCTTTACATTTTGTATTACAAGCATGTAAACTTAGCCTACAAAGCTAGGCAGGTGGAGTTTTTAGACTGCTCAGTTGCCTTCTCAAAACTTACAGGTTTCTAGTCAGCATTGGAGACTACAGAGAAAGACGAGTCAATCTCTGGCAGACACAAACTTGCGTTCTTTTATCGACTACCGTTGCTTCAAAACCTATACATCATGTGACATGGGACTCTCAGGCTTTCAATGAGTTTGTAACTGTTGGTGATGATGCGTCTGTTTTGTTTTGGCTTGTCGATGAATTGACAGACAAGGTTCCCAAGCTAAGAGTTCAAGAACCTGAAAAGCCAGAGGATGTTGCAACTTTAGGTGCCAAGGTATAGTTTTTGTGCATTCTAAAAACAAAAGTGTTATGCTGTACTTTGCAAGTTTTGTCAAACATCATGATTGTGTCAACATTTGCTCATTGGGACCCATTGCTCATAGCTGTTGTTTTTTGCAGATTGATTTTACATCTGCCAGCTATGCGGGTAATGGGATATTATATGTTGGCACCAACCGAGGAGTCATTTATGCTTGGAATACCAAGAAAAACAGCTGCTTAATCAACTGGAATGCAGACACTCGTGAAATCGGTGAGTCTTTTCTCAACACCTTATTTGTCCAATACTGTCATGCTATGTGCAAAAAATAACTTGTAACTGTCTTTTTGCAGGTGCTATATTTGCAAAAAGAAATCAATTGGTTACTGGCTCATCGAATGAGAGAGCTCTAAAGTTCTGGTCTTGTGCGGGGCTATCTGAGCTACTCCTACCTTCTGTTGATCAGAAAAGCTTGGAACCGACGGTGCAGGTAGAAGGAGAGATGTCTCTTGATGGCTTTGTCACAGCCATGAACTTTGATGAGACACTTGACATGGTAATTGTTCATGTCACGTTCTAGTTAATTTTCTTTACACACGCTTCCTACATAAAAATCTTCTCTTCTTTCAGCATTGATAAACATTAGAATAATATAGAACTAAAAAACAAATTAATTTAATAATTATTAGCTTGGTTAGGTAACCATAATCAAAACATAGTTAATTTTAACCACCGAGTAGATCTGATAACTATAGTAAGATCTTGCCGGTGCATTAAAACTAGAGGCTGCGCAGTGACAGCAGTATCCGTAATATGCTTTCCGGTAAGGCAATACTTTCAGTTGTACGTCATTGTTCTACAGGTCATGAGAATAAAAATAATACTACGACACAATTTGTTGACTATTGGCTCTTGCTGACAAGTTTAAATTTTTGTTAGCAATAGTCATTTGCTAACCAAAATTAACCTTACCTTTTGGTAAGGTTTAACATATTTAAGGTAATTAACATAATTACCTTAAATAAATTTATGTAGATTTACCAGTTTTGCCTGAAAGATGTTATAATCTATAAGAGGTAACCATCTATCCAAGTTGCTGCGATGAGTCTCAAATGAAAAACAATTACAGTGCACCCTCAGGATATGATATTGATTAGTTCCAGGGTTGGCATTGTATGGTGAAAAAATCGTATGTAGGAGTATAGAAACCATAGTAATTATATTATGCGAACATTCCCTGGTAAAAATCGTCAAAATTTTACATAACTGCTGTACATATTAAAAACTAGTTACAAAATAGTATGTATGTTAATCGTAGTAACTATAGCTACCGACAGGAACTTTCTTGTATTCAGTGGTTATGATCTGCAATAAAATGTAGAGGTGGAACGAGACACGAGACGTCTCGAGTATCGATCTGTCTCGTATCGGTCTCGTCTCGACTTTACTATTGCCAAACTCGAGACAGGAAATAGAACTAATGCGCCTGCGCACGGTTGTTAAAACATGGCTTCTTGCGGTAGCAACACAACTCCATATATTGTAATGGATTGCGGGCAACTGCCTTTAAAGTTATACCCGGTCCGTTACTACCTGTTGCTATTGATTATGTTGGCCACTGAGTCTAATCATGTAGTCCGGACAACGGCCCTGTTATATTTTAGTTCGGTTCTGTGTCCTTAAAACAGATACCGGGTCGTATCTAATTACTCTTCGGATAATCCAATTTAATAAATAAGACTTTTGCGGGTAAAATGTCTGTATTTTATCGTATCGTGTCGAAACACCAACCGCCCTTCATAAAATTCGGGCCTCTTTTACGTATATACTACCAATCGCGGGTAAAACTTGCCCGGACGCGGAGAAACGAACGAAAGGCCGTGTCGACCATAGTCCGTGTTCGGTTAACAATGACGTTTTGTTAGCTCAATATAAGAATATACATGTACATGTATACAGTAATTAATATAATTTCATGAGTACAATTTAAATATAATTCACATACTACAGTTAATACACAAACAACACTTAACATTAATGAAACGATAAGAATGAAAGTGTTATCGCGTGTTCTTTTAGTTGCGGTATTTCTTTCTCGAGCGCCGGCTATCGGTTTCATTACATTAAAAAGTAAGAACTATTCAATAGATGGTAAAAATATACATGTACAAAGCAATATGTTTATAATAATTATGATCAATCAAGCTCAAAATTCTTAGAATATATAACTTCGGTATTTTAGAGCTGTTTGTGTCACTTTTGTTTACAAAAACTACATGCATATCACTATTAAAATGTTGTATTTAAATCGTTTACACCAGGTGAAAATTCAATTTAAAAATAGTTTTATTAATTTTATATATACCAAGTAGCTAGTACTTGTGTAGTGAAATCATCACCAAATGCTCATTATTTTACTGTCTCGTGTCTCGAATTTTTACAAGACAGTGTCTCGAGTCTCGTCTCGAACTTAAAAAACCTGTCTTGTTCCACCTCTAATAAAATGTAACATTATTATGTACCAGAACGTTCCGTAGGGAGTTCTTACTTTCAAGACAGACATACGTATAACATAAACTTTGCATTCACCTTAGGTAAGTTCAGCTTACTAAACAAACACTAAAAGCTAAGTTTTAATACCGGTATGTATTTTCAACTATTTTACTGAATTTCAACTTTTTATCCCTAAGATTTTATCACTTATCAGTTTCAGTCTTCGCTTTCACTATAACTTTCAGCAGGCCGGTTTAAAACTTTTTTCAACCTAATTCGGCAAAAAATGCTTGACCAATACTGTTTTCGTAATGAAATGGATTTTTGTTAACAAGTTAGAAGAAGTTGTCTGACCTTCTGTTTAAAGAGATTGCAACTCCAGCTTTGCTACTAGTTTCTAAAGGGAATGTACAGTATTAACGGAGTTGCTGAACTGAGAGAAATTGGTCATCGTGTCTCTTTCAGGTGCTGTGGAAATATTTTTGGCAACAGCCTTTTGGTGTCTTTATTATTTTGACACACGTAATAAGCAAGCCAAGCGAAAAGTTTTTTGAATTCGTATGGTGAAAAAAGATTCGTATGGTGAGGTGAAAAAATCATCATGTTCCACTTCGTAAGATGAAAAAATCGTATGTCAGGGTAGTCATATTTTGAGGGTGCACTGTACAGTGCACCCATACGACATTAATTCGTTGCGGTGTTGGCATCATATGGCGAAAATGTTATACAAAAAGGTATAAAAACCTATAGTAATTATCTAATGCAAGCACTCGTTGGTAAAAACATCAAAATTTTATATCCGTAATATAATTATTAAAGATTAGTAACAAAATAGTATATTAACCTTAGTAACTATAGTTAACTTATAGTTAATCTAGTAACTCTAGCTTTGTTGCATCGGTAATCACTTTCTTACTTCTCCCTCAACGACGAGACCCAAACATAGAACCCATGGCTAATGAATTACAGTTATATATGTAGTTATATAGTTATATACATACGATGTATAATCAATTAAAGTTCATAGCAAATATTATATTAAATGTTTAAATTGATAAACTTTAGCGTACTTTTCACTAATTTTCGTTTCACATGCAATATCCAGCATTAAGTAAACATGAAGAATGCTGAACTGAGAGGGAGAGCAAGCATCGTATCTTTTTTATGCATTGTGGGATTGATTTCGGTGAATAGCATTTGAAATTTAAATTTCGAGAGAAAGTTTTGCCAATATCATATGACGACAAAAATGTCATAAGGCAGTTGTAAAAAAACATCGTGATCCACATCATAAGGCAAAAACCGTATAACAGGGACATTGTAACCCGAGGGCACTGTACTATTTGACATGGCTATGGAAGAGTAATCTAAAAAATTACAAGTCTTGAGAACATGTTTGCTGATGCCGAGATTAGTAATTTGATTTAGCCATTCTGAACACAATGTGTTTGAGCGATTGTTTCATGCTCTCATCGCACCACTTGGCTATATATATATATATATTTGCAGGGAATTGTGGGTACAGACATTGGTAGTATCTGGTATGTCAACTGGCAGGAGCAGAGTTGTGTGCGACTTGTCACAAGCAACCCAAGCAATATCAATGCTATCCAGTTCTCTAATGACAGCAGCAAGTTTGTGACCTGCGCTGATGATGGCAGTCTTAGAGTGTGGCTTCTTGAGGACAAGGAGCAGGTGCTCGAATTTGATGTGCCACAGCAGGTAAGAGCACTGGTTCTTTTGTACTCTAGTTCATTTATAGGTTGACTTGCAACAAGATTCACATTACAGTTATTTGGTATCAAAGGATTCACCATGTCTTACTCTACTGTTTCGTAGGTGCAAAATATGTGAAAATGTGATTACCGTAAATACCCGCATATAGGATGATACCATGTATAAGAGGCAGTGTATATTTAACCCCAAAAACGATGGAAAAACTGAGTAACTGTGTATAAGATGCATCCTAATTTTAGTCCTAAATTTCCATTAATTTTTATAGAAATGGTGGTGTTTCAAATAAATATTCGTGAAATCATTCGACGTTCGTCGAATGATTTCACGGAATCATTCGACATTTATCATGTCGAATGATTGGTGACAGCGATCAGTGCTGATGTTAGACGCTTATCGATACCATACAGACATTGTCTTCATCCCTGGCAGCGTGATCAGTATTTTGCAACCGATGGATGTCATTGTGAATAAGCCATTCAAAACAGCAACTGGGCTGAAATGGGCTGAATGGATGACTAAGGGCGAGCATACTTTCACCAAGGGCGGCAACATCTAAAACGTCGGCATGCCTACAACCTGCCCATGGTGACCACGAGAATAAATATTGTAAGATTGAAATTTTTATAATAAATTTTCGATATTATGATAAATGCGTAATTTTTATAATAAAAGTATCCACGGATAAGACGCACCTGAGTTTTCAAGTCAATTTCTTAAGAAAAAAAGTGTGTCTTATACGCCGGTATGTACAGTACAAGCTCTTAAAAGCTAAAAAGCGAACAGTTAATCGCAGCCATCACGAAAATGTCGTAGATTGGAATCTTCTTTCTAAAACGGCTCCTATGGGGTGTAGTTGGACACGACGGCTTCTGTTTAGACTTTCATGCAATCTCATTCGTCGAAATATTTTCACAAATATACTTCACGCATTCAATTAAACTATGTCTATTGTTCTTACGTGTCTATTTCATCATCATTGTAATACTGTCACTTTGAGCACTGATATCTCAAAACTTATCGTAAAAATGCGTTTAATTTTTTATCCTTAGCTCGAAGGAGTGCATATTGTCCTCTGATAAACATGACGAGTCTGTTGGTCGCCTGTGATAGTCGAAAAATGCTGCAAAAATTGTGCGCGCCATTTGGCAGGAAGTATGGTTGCATGATCGGATTACGACTGGATGATTAGACCAGGCTGAAATGAAACTGTAAAGTAGCGAGCATCTATATTTGATACGGGCTTTCCGGTAGTACCCAAAGTATTTGTCATAAACTAGTGCTACGAGACGTTTTATATTGAGCCTTTTATTGGCTTTTAATTTCACGTGATAACATCACGTGTTAAAACAATAACCACTGTTTGAGTACGTCATCGAAATAAAGATATTTCAAACTACGGCGTTTTCGTGATGGCTGCAATTAACTGTTCATTTTTTTAGCTTTTAAGAGCTTGTAATCACATTTCCACATATTTTGCACCTACTGTACAAAACAGCAGAGTAAGACATGGTGAACCTTTTGATACCAAATAACTGTAATGTGAATTTTGTTGCAAGTCAACCTTTAAAACATGTTGCAATTACAAGCATATACTGCAGTTTAGCACTGACCATTGCTATGTTGCAGCGGTGTTTATGCGCAGCCTTTACACCTGTCTCAATGCTACATGATGTGACTGGAGTTGATGGAAGCTCTTATGTTAAACCGGATGGACAACGATATGAGTCCACTCTGCTTGCTTCAGGCTACGGGGATGGGACCCTTCGTGTTTTTGATACCAACAAAGCAGAAATGCTATTAAAAGTACAACCTCATAGACGAGCAGTGACAGCAATTGAATATGGCAGCAGTAAGTACCCATTGTCAATTCTTTTCAGGGTTACGTTAAATGTTATTATATAACCTATTGTTAACATTGTGGAGTGATGTTGTTTTGCAGCAGCTGTATTAATCTCAGGTGATAGTGATGGATTCATTGCTCTCACAAGCGCAGTAACTGGCATGACCATCAGGATAATTAATGACCATAAGGGTTCACGCATAGAGAACATTGACATCGCAAATGTGAGTCAATAGAAATACCTTTACAAGCATCCTAGGTTACTTTAACAGTTTCTGCCGTAAAAAACATCGTTGTGACTAATGTAGAACTGTCTATTACAACCTCTTCACATACAGGAATATGTAAACCGATTTGTCATACTTACAAATTAGGCTTTCTTATCACTTTGTTCATATCATAAATCTTCCGCTACTAATTGCCCTAGTGGAAGCAGCCAGTCATTGGAGGAAGCAATACCTTTTGGTTGGCCTCGAGCAGTGACCAAAGAGTCAGCATCTGGTCTGCTAATTGGGAAAAGGATCAGTGTACTCTGATTGACTGGCTATCATTCCCATCACCTTTGCTTAACTCTCAGGTTTGTGATTACGCTATGTTGATTGATAATACGCAATGTTTTTAGCAAAACGGAGGTAGTGAATTTGATTGCAGCTGCGATTTAATCGGCTTGCTAAAGTATAAATGCTACCGTGACTATTGCTTTAGGAATCTATTGGACGTGGATGCCTCCCTCCTACGATTGCACGGTTTTCTACTTGTGAGCGGGATATTGTAGTATATACTGGTTATGCGATGAAAAAGGCAATACAGTTCTACAGCCTATCTGAGAAGTCGGTGATTCGGAGCATTTCTCTGACACAATGGATCAGGTGTCTGCATGCAACGGGATCTCTCATTGCTACAGGTGTTAATGGTAAGGTGACGTCTTAAAGAATTTAGTAAATTTATATAACGGTATAAATGAAAAGTTGCAACTGGCGATCTGGGCTAGCGATACGCATCATTATTACAATTGCAAGAATACAAAAATCTTTATAGCTCCCTTGAATTAGGAAGTTCAAGTTTGCAACCAAGAACTATTTGCTGTAAACAGGTAATTTATCAGTACAGTACATACATATGCAAATGATTATAGCAATGCAATAGTGGAAGGAGATTTTTGACTAACCAATGTATATGTTACAGATTCAGAAAGTTGCGCTAGTTTCAGATAGGTTTCTTTATACAATTAAAAGCCATTTCATTGATAGGCAATTAAATAGTTACGTAGCCCTGCTACTCAACTGGCTCCTAAAAGACCATATGCCTTTTTGAATTTGATGACATTCAATTTTTTCTTTGTTTTGCTAAATGATTTGATGTCATGTTATCTGATGGTTGAAGTCTAATTTATTGAGCGTATTTCAATGTAATGTATAAATTGCCCTCTCACGTATCTCTAGATCTCCTTATCGATTCTATTTCTAAGGGTTTGCTGAATGGTTAACTGAGTAATTGCCATTTGATTCTAAACTCTACTAATTGCAGAGAGGCTTGTGAAGCTACATGATTATTATGAAGGAACCTTTCAAGACTATATTGGACATGATGACTCAGTTACTCTAGTCAGATTCTCTCCTGATGGCAAGCACCTGATTTCAGCTGCTAACAAATGTGTAAACCTCTGGGAAGTGTTACTATAAAATTAACATTTCACAACAGTCTATGTATCTTTATCATATACACCTATTCACTCAAAGCTATGCTTCCTATTTATTTAATGAATTGCTTGTGCAGTTTTGGTCTCATACTTTTTAAATGTTGACTTGTATGTATTGCGTGCTTGAATTTGCTATGTATATTTTTAGATGAGTATGGTGTGAAAAACATGTGTGAAGAGATGAGTAAATCACAATACATTTTAAGTGATTGCAATTCAACTCTAGCATATAATGCAAGAATAATGGAAGTTTTAGCGCTTTTGAGGTCATACTCAGGAAGTGTGTGGGAATCACATTTTTGAATTGTTGAGTCTAATCATACTTGGTAGACAGTGATTTCATTAATTAATATTACGACAGCATGGAATACATGGAAGGCATGCATTCAAAATCAATATTGGTTCGATGTTAAAGAAGGCACCAATGTTCAAACAAACATTTTATTATGTATATGATAGACTGCTTTGATTCATTGACAAAAACACGTATTGATTGAAGTTGGGAAGGATTTTGGCACATACGTGTATTTACATATTACAATGATTGTCAAGTGCACAGCATATGGCAACATTATTGTTGAAGTCTATTCCTTTGGCATACAAGCACACGACTCGACACTGTTCACCTACAAATAAAGATTATTGTGTATGTCTCTTATAGCCAATTTAATGCCTTATCCAGATCTACTACGCAAAGCCATAACAAAAGTTTTTTCAAGCAATATTATTAGTCTGGAAAGCCACAAAGCAGTAATACAGTTGGGGCTTAAAACTGTGATGCATAGAGAGCTTGCGTAAATGCTGCCGGGGCAGACAAGTTAATTTTACTACACTTACAACTGCATGCCATACACAATTAAGGTGCCCGCAAAAAATAATGAATTTATGACATATATCTCACCTTCTCTACCACAGTGGAATCGTTCTTACATCTTAGAGTTACAGGAATTGTGGTGTTAGCACTGGGTCTGCAGCATTCCCCTATTTCATCTCCACAAGTTCCTTGGCACTCATGACGAGCCACATGATATCTGCTCTGGCAATTTCCCACAGATATTACCTCAAAGGTTGGGATTGTATGACACGAGGGCAGGACTGCAACAGATACATTACTAAATACAGGAATACCGCTAGATTGCTGTGAAGTAATTACAACCAGGAGACTTACACCTTACTGCAAGCACAGATTTTCAAATATTGTGTGTAAATGGTGCTAGAATGCAATCACTCACCAGTGCAGGATGCATTTAGAAGAAGGGCATAGGGCAAGTCATTCACACAGGAGATATGTTTCAAACTGCAGAGATTTGAATAAGTACGTGGCTCTCGGCCCATAAGCTGTCCGCATACCTCCTCCCTAGGCGCTTTGTCACAGTTGGTGGGGCAAACACAGTATGGAAGACCAGATGAATAAACTGTGCAGACTGCACCAGGTCGCTGGCAGTTATAACCATCACAAGCATCTGTGTGCAAAAGTTGCCTTGATACAATCACTTGCTAGGTCTGATAGCATATTATACAGTATTCCAAAAAAGAAAATTTTCAAACAAGATTTTATTTATGATTTTTTAAAAGTGAGACATTGTATGACACCTGAAAATTTTTGAATTGCTACAAGCAACAGCCTGCTAATGCTAGCACCTGATAAATCGTTCGCAACAACCATATATTGTGTTTGGGTGAGTACAATGAAGATTAGCTTCACTTGAAGCAGTTTGAAAGAACCCTAAACTAACACACATAGTAGTGTGATTCTGAAATGTTAAGCGCTAGCCAGCTAATCTCTTTTTATGTTGAGCTATCGAAAAGGTTGCGCTAGAAATCAACCAGGAGTCTGACTAGGCTGGATTCATTAGATGACTTAATAATTATTGCGCTCTATAATTTGCTCCTCTCGTTCTAAAATTTTTTTGTATAACAATGATTGATAATTGTCCTGTCCTAACCGTTGTCCTAGATCTCATGAATTTAGTAAATTGGCAAGCAGTTCAAAACTATTTGCTAACAGATGTTCTTGCAAAGTGCTTGTTTAAAACTCTTTTAAATCAGGTAAAAATTCATTCAACAGCAGTAAAAGTTAATTCTATCATGATCGATTTTTAATGACCGCCAAAAACCATTATTTTTATCAAATTTTGTGTGAAGATTAGATGCAATTGATACACTCAGTGTTAAATCATGGCAAATTTTCAATGATTTTAACTCTCCAACAACTCATTGCTATAATACTTTTTCATAGTTTTTTATACAACCAAAGCATCAAACAGTCACTTTCCAGTTTTACCGCAATGCTTTGTCTGCTGAGTCACTGTGGTTTGCAAACCATTGGCAATAAATAAGCTAAGTTATTAACACTGCCTAACTAGATCTAAGCTAAATATTTTACAGTTTGTAACTCTACAATTGCACATCAAACTCATTTTACAATGTTACTAAAGTGGCTACTATTTGTCTGAAACCAATTTAGATTAAATAATAATCTCAAGTGTTCAAAGTTAAGTGTTTGTCTGTTGTAGTTCGTATGTCCAGTTAATAGTGATATGTCTCAATACACGCTCTTGCGGTTCAGTGCGCCGTTAGAGTTCATAATGTGTAATGATTTGATGCACAATTATTCCGATGTGTGGCAAGGTATGGAGCATGGTGTAGTTGGTAGTTCGCTTGTCTAGAGATCTGTATATCTGGGTTTGATTCTTGTGTGGTTCAGTCTTTTTTCCTAATGCTCTTAGCATGGCTTCGGACAAACGCAGCTCTTATAGAAAAGTTAGTCAAATTCATTGGGTAAAACAACTTAGCCAAAGGCAGCTACTTTACTTCCCTGCCACTGCTTATAAACTGTTTTAAATTTTGAGCAAATGTTTAGCATAAGAAGTCAGAAATGTTCTTCAACTATCTGTTTTAGCTGTGCATGATTTATGCATCGGACGGACATACACAGAAATGAACAAACATCTTCATTCAAAAGTTAGAATAGTGAATGTTGTATAAGTTGATTAAAAATAAACTTTCTATTCAAAACTTTTCTATTACTCGTACACCCCAGACCTTCAACTAGTATAAGCATAAATTAATTTGCATAAAAGATTTTATCTGAAGCTTAATGAAATTAGACTATTTTTATTTGAATCAATACATCATTGCAGCACAATCTTGCAAAAGAAAATAACAATATACATGCATATCGCGACATTCTTAATTGATGCATGGTGGCTGTTCAATAGAGGCCTGACACACAAATTTTGCAAACACTGCAATAATGAGCTTTTTTTCACTTTTTTATTTATGCTAAACCAACCTCAGGTTTGCTTCCGTCAGTCTGCTATTTATGCGCTAGTATGTTTAAATTTTGCCCGATTGTAGATCTTTACTGCTGCCTACACAATGCTTCATATTATATTAAGGTATATAGAAAAATAGTAAAAGATGAGCTATTTTTATATTTCTAGGGCAGTCAAAAATAGGAAAATTTGAATACCCTTTTTGTAGCATATAAACAAGCCTCACAAAAGCAAATTGAGTTTGTCAAACAAAAAATAAAATCCAGCCTTGTAGCCACCTCTACAATCCAAACTTTCCACATGTGACATAAAATAAATTGATGGATTTCAGGTACACCAGGACTTGCGAAAATAGAAAAATGTTTTCTTTGAAGTAAATATCAAACAATAAAAAAACATGAACAAGCCTCTTTAATTAAATCAATTCTTTACAAAGTCTCCAAAGCCAGTTAGTAGCTAGCAAAAGAGAGAAAGCGAATGAAAGCGAAAGAAAAGAAAGCTGGAAGTGAGAAGAAGTGGAGAGACCGGTAGTAGTAATTAAAGATAAAAGTTTAACGAAATAAAATATAAAAACTTTACTACAGTGGTACCTTGAGATACAAATTTAATTCGTTTTATAACCATCGTCGTATGTTAATTAAATTGTAATTCGAAGCAATTTTTCCCATTTGAAATTATGTAGTATGTATTAATGCGTTTTAACGATATGAAACCACCCTAAAATACAGTTAAATAACATATAATATAGCAATTTGTATATAAATACACTAGTAATAACGCATTTGATAATATAATAACATATTGATGTATGATAAATGCCAATACAATAATTATAAAAGAGGTTTTAATGTACAGTGCTCACCATAGTAACAGGTGAGGTGCGGCCTGAAGAGCGGAAGAGTGGCAGGGAAAGATTTTATCTCTTTTTATTTACAAACAAGTAATAGTTAATCAAACCCAAATGAAAACATTGCTAGAACATTGTAGAAGGATTGCGGCCATATTCATTTGCCAAGTTGATGATATGAACACCATGCTTTGCTATAATGTTACACTTATCTTCCATCGATATTATGTTTTTAGGCTTTTTCTTTCATCACATTTGTCTTTAGCCTTGAGACCCATGGTTGATAACATAATAAATGTGTATAATCCAAAATAAAATGAATAAGCAAGCACATGTGAGCGGAGCGACGGACAAACAAGCTAAGCAAACGCACTGCTCCCTAGCAGCGCTCACGGCAATCATCGATTCGTATCTCAAGTTTTCCATGTATGTCAGAACAACATTGTTAGAAATTATCATGTTGTATCTCAAATAAACCGCATGTCGTGGCAATCGTATCTCAAGGTACCACTGTATATAGAAACTTAGACTAGCTTTCTATCATGACCTTTACCTATGCACCGTCCGCCTCTTGTACACCTCAATTCCTCTGTCTTCAATGTAAAGAAGATGTGATAGTAAAACATAATTTTATTGTTTATTACTTAAATATATAAAGGTTTGGTATTTTTTCCAGTTTTATATAAGCCAATTGCTTTAAAGCTACATGTAATTCCCTGAAGACTTAACCATTGAGTTTTTTACATGTAGGTTGAATTAAAAGAAATGCCACCACAAAAATATTTGCTCCAGCATGTGATGATTTCATCATCCAAAGCAAACATTAGAAAATATCAACTTTGTATGTCGAAGTTTGACTGTAATATTACACTTTTTTTACTGTTCTTTGAACTATTAAAACAGTGGTATAAAATTGTTTGCTACTGCGAAATATAAGTTACAAATAGAACGGCGAAAGATGAAAACCTAAAAATTGCGAAGCATAAATCTTGAATGTTTAAAAGATATTTATGAGAATGCGGCTAGATAAATGAATATGGAACTTGCCATAGCAAATTGTGTGTGGTGATAATTGGTTTAGAACATGACCAGGAATAAAATAACAAAATGTAGGCAAGTGACCTAATAAATTTACTTACAAAACAAGAGGCTCCCTATAGTAATATTAACAGTTATCACAATTCATGAGCAATTATAAAATATTTTTTTAATTCTGTATACCGGATAGGCGTATAGCCTGAGAGAATACAGGCATTTTACAAGAATTTTCAATATAATGCGGCAATCAAAAGTTTTTTGTCAATGGTAAAACCTTTCTAAGCAAACCGATAAATCCATCATTTTAAATACTATGCGGGATTGGATTCACTCAAATTTGGCTGATGCTAAACGAAACAACATAATTTGAAAAACAGAAATGAACTTATTGCTAATAAAGTAATATATATAACATGTCTATATATGCAAAAATAAAGCTAATGATTTGCAAGATGCATTCCTATATGTTATAATTTACTTTACAACACACATTGAATGACTACAGTGGTGAGCCTTGTAATAAGAAGGATATAATGAAGCGCTAATTGTTGTGACAGATTGTGATGTACTAAAAGTTGCGACATGTCACTGAGCAAATCTTCAAACTTGAGTTTAATAAGCATAAATGTTTTACCCTAGGACACTTATATTTTGCTAGTATTTAGTTTCGTGAGTAGCATACAGAGTAAAATTTTGCTGCAACTTAATTTCGCAGCTCTGATGAGTGCAAAAATATAGTGATGTGAAAATAAATGCAGTGGAACAAACATAATTTGAGTTCTCAGGTTCAGTTCACCGATAAGAAAAGAATTTCAATTTGGGACTAATTTGTAATTGTGAACCACAGGTAGAATGGTGTGGGCAAGGTCAATAACGCAATTTGATCGCTTGCTGCCATTTGTTTCTTGGACTATCAATGAACGAAGCTATTTAATTTTGCGTTTTCGCTCGTTCGTTATGATAGTTTAGTTTCGCACATGAAATTTTTGCGAGAGGATGACTCCGCGAAAACACGAAAGTTAGATGATGCGAATACATAAGTGTCCTAGGGTAATAAGATTTGTGTCATTAATAATAATTTAATTCAGATAAAATTGTCAATTTTTTAACAGAGAATGTCTAGAAGTTTACAAAATACCTAAAACTGCTTTTTGATTTGCCCTAAGACTATCATTGTTAATGGGCACCAAAATGAGAGGATAACTCACCGCCTTTGCAGAGCTCTCTCTCACAAGTGACTACCTCATGCTCTATCTTGTTATGTAAGCACTGAACTTGACCCGCATCTCCCACATAGCTAACGTTTCTATATCTGTCCTGATGTCCAATACCACATGTGACATCACATGGTTGAAATTCACTCCACTCTCCCATTTCACAATCTGAAAGTCATTTTCATAAAATAGTATTAATGGTATATTCACATTTACGATGATGAAGAAGTTTTTAATATTTATTATTTACATTTGATGATGTATAAAGCATAAATTGGTACAAAACTGTTATACCGTTTTACCTCGTAGGCAGGCACCATGTTGAAGAAATTTCTCTTCACGCTGATCTGCACACGCTTGCTCCTTGAGAGCGCATACAGAGCTGTATGTATTGGATAGAGTGCTGCAAACTGTGCCAGAGTTTCTATCTAACTCTGTGCATTCAGGGCAGATGCATACGGCACCCTTCTCACCAACTGTACAGACTTCATATTCTTCACAGTGAACTCCATTGCAGGTGTCTTCTAAACACCATAAGCACTACACATTATCTTCATAAAATGGAATTTATTTATATTATTAACTTCGAGATTTATGAGAAGTATTTTGAATGCGCGATAACTTACTTTGGCAGTCTCCCCAATAAGCTCTCTTCACACCATATGACCTTGTTTGACATTTCCATTCGTGGAACTCTCGGAAGGTGCGATGAGTAGTACCCTCGCTATCACACATAGTATCAAGGACTTCACACTCATTTTCTGTACATTCACATCTGCACTCCGCGTCTGTGCCATCTCTCGATACATGACATGTCTGACCAAGGTACGGGCAGATAGAATCAGTGCATAGAGCTGAAATAAATCAGCAGTTTTATAAAAAGGTGTTTCTATGGATGAACAGCTATGTAGCTCTTTATGAATTGATTTTTGCAAAATGTAAGAAGATACTCACGCTGACATAAATGTCCATCACCAGTAAATCCATATTGACATTTGCAGTTGTAGGTGTTCTCAGTATTCTCACAGTCAGCAAACTCATGACATGTGTGCTGACCTAAGGCGCACTCATCAACATCTATTAGAACACATTATACACAAATCAATCAGCTGGCCTAGAGATCAATAAAGACCCCAGGTCTAAGTTAGTCATACACCAAAGCATGTAAGCGGATAAAAACATTCAGTGAGCATAACATATATGACATCAGTTCTGACAAAATTGAAAATGTCTTGCAGGCATCAATTTTATAATAGAGATGCAAATAGATAAAAAATATCATAGCAATTTTTATTTTTTTGTTGAAAATAACTAACTTTGGAAAGAAAAAAATCAAAATAGTATGTTTTAAGATAAAATAAAAAAATAAGCATGTTTTAAAATTATTTCGAGTACACTACTTTAAATATTGCTAGTTGAACATGGTACTAAGTCAACCTGTACGAATTCAATATGGCAGTTTACGAAGATTTTTATTTGCAATGGGTAACATTGTCATTTACTTATGACCATCAAAGTTGCGCACATGAATGAAATTGGCTTAAATAAGTAAATATGTTTTTAAATATTACTCTGAAGCCGTCATGGATGTGACGACAACTAGTTTGTTGCTTTATAAAGCTACCTCCTAATTACAAAATTTTTAAAGGTCTAGCCACCGTCCTTTTCTATTTCAAGTCATGAACCGAGTCCTGAAATGGTCAGGTGAGTATAAATATCTCAGTTACATATTTTATTTTCGATTGTAAGAAAGATGCTTTAAATAGTTTTGATTGCATTTCCAGTGAGTAAGCCTACTTGAAATTATAATTTTATTACATTTTAAAACTTTATATTTTCTTAAAAATAAATAAACGCCAGTTTGTTCTTTGCTTTGGCTTTGTTACGTATTTAGTTAGTTGTGTTAACACAATAAAAGGCAACCACAAAGTTTTCTTATAACTGCTAAACAATAAACATCATTAATCATTTTTACAATAAGGAGCTTATCATAAATTCCAGACTCCTAGTTTTCCAATTTTTTGTATACAAAGCCACAAAAATCGTGCTAGAGATGAGACTACCTACTGTCTCAACTCTACACTTTTTGTCACCTGTTCAGGAATGACAAAGGAAATAGGATCTATACAACGAGACTGTACATTTTGCAAGCAAAGTGGGAATTTTCATCAGTTTTGTGAGTCATCCTGTACGGAACAAGCATTTAAAAGGATGAAAATGGTTGACTACAAGCAACTACAGTAATTTTCGGACTACTAGCCGCTACTTTTTTTTGACGATTTGAGCCATGTGGCTGATATAAGGGTGCGGCTAATCTGTGGCTTTTTCTTTCACCGCTAGGGCAAATTAACTAGAATATCTGGTTAATGCCCCTCTAGCGGTGAAAGAAAATACGAAATAATGCCTAACGGTACTGTTCCGTTAGACACTAGGTTAAAAAGTTTCGTTTAATACGAAACTGCCGTTAGGCACTGTTCCATTTTAAACAGCAAAGTTGTTGCCGCATTAAAAAGCCCCATCCTGAATTATGCAGCCTATACAAAGGTGTGGCCTATGTATTGTTTCATTATCGTTTTTTGGCAAATAAAGCAGATGCGGCTTATATAGGGGTGCGGTTTATAGTCCGAAAAGTACAGTAATATGTTTTTATATCACTATGATTAAATCACAATTTTCCAAACCATGATCTGCTCCTTGCCTTTTATATAAGCAGCTTTATAGGCAGCCATGTTTACTTTAGTTATGTTGCCATACACTAAATGCCAAGTTAGCGCAAAACATCAATTTTTCTTATGATGAAAAATGTAAAAGACATAAGTGCAGCTATGGTAATTGTAGATGCAGTAAAAAAAATAAATACAACAACTTTTTAAAAACTGACTTCAATTGCTCGTTCAAATGCGCACTTCAACTGAATTTTTCTAAAATTTATATCCTGAGTACTGCAACAAAAAATGTGTTTGTTTTTGTAGCATATATGTTGAGGCAATTGGGTTACTGTTGTGGGCTTGTAGTATATGACAGCAATGATATCCAGCCTCCAAAAACAGTCGATGGCTCTCATATGTGCGGGGTTTAATGATGGAGCTCTGTTGGGATGAACCCGAACATGGCACCCAAACAAATATGCTGAATAAAGCCCCTTGTAAATTTACAAATATTATGAACTATAGTGGTTATTTTATTTATCTGTTGAATTCATTTTGTTGTCAAATAAATATAGTATCCAAATATTGTCACCATTATGATCAGTCAATTGCCATTCACAAGCATTCGTGATATTAATAGTCACAATCGTGAAATAGCCCAAAATCGGTTTTGTACTTAGATTTTGAGTATGAAAACTACACGGCGCAGCTTTGCCTGCTGTCCTATCTTATTGGCCAGGTATAACAATGTGACAACGATGAAAGACTTTGTCATTTTGTATTAGGGGAAGCAAAATATTAATCAAAAACTAGGGAAAAAAGGCCGCTGTTCGGGTAATTTTGGGTAAATTATATTCAACTTTAAGCATATACTACGACCTTTACCAATTTCAAAATTAGCAAAAGTAGGTAATTTGAAATGTCTTATTTTGTATGGATGCATTATTTTGGTTAGGTATTACCCCTACATTATAGAAATTCAAGGTTTGCTATTGTGACCCGCGGGGTCTACTGACTGAATGAGCTAATGAAACAATAACAGCGAGTCGTATTTCCCAAAACCTAACAAGGCAACGCGACCGCCCCACGAGAATTGTGTTAGCTCCGAAACCCAGGCCAGCACAATCCTAACAGAGCTCGATCATTAAACCCCGCCCATATGAGAGCCGGCAGCTATCCTTGCGGGTGTATATCATTGATGACATCACGTGCAAAACAAATTTACACAATTTTTCTGAATATTTATGACAGGTCTCACATGTTGAAGAGAAACTTCTAGTGAAGGAACTAGAAAACCACTATAATGCAGCTTATAAACTAATCTTTATAAGTTTATAAACTAATCTTATGGGTAGGCTCTAACATTACCTTGGCAAGAGCCGTGTTGCCATACATAATTAGCATTACAGATGCACTCATGACCACCAAAGAAGTTGAAGCACTGAGAGTTGCTGCCGCACACGTTGAGGCGGCACTCATCAATATCTGTATAAGACAAACATCGAATCATAAACACGAGTACAAAAATCATCAACATTAGACGAAATGTTAAGGATAGCAAGGATGTTATATTGTTGAGGATATTAATATGTGATCACAGATATGTAATCCTTGAAGCACAATAATTATTACCTGTGACAACAGCATGCACTGACAATAGTTTCTATGATGGAATTAAAATACAAACCACTTGTAACATACCTGCACAACTTTCATTAACATAAACATAACCAGAAGGACAGATACAATGAAAGCCACCTTCATTGTTGCTGCACTCTGCCATTGAAGGGCAGATACTTGGTTGGATCATGCACTCATTTACGTCTGTAAATAATAAAGAATTGTTCAGGCTACACAGAAGATGGCATGCAATGCTCACCCAGTCAATATATGAGTGGAATGTGATTCAAATAAAAAGAGCACCAGTGGCTGACAGATATGTTTTAATCAAACGATCAGCTTTACCTTGGCATTCGAGCCCGTTTTGCTCATATCCATCCCTGCACTTGCAGCTGTATCCACCAGCTCTGTTTACGCACTCTGACAGGCTACCACAGGTATCAATGCCCTCTTCACACTCATCGATGTCCACACACTCGTCATCGTCCTGTTAAAATTGCCAGATCAATCAGAATACATAAAACAACATATCTAATGACTGAAACATATGACAAAATGACACAGACTAATGCGATAAACACATGCCACACTCAACAGAACAGTTTGTAGTTTTTAAACTGGAAAGTTTTTTGTCTTTGTATTGAGAATTTTAGCAGAAAAGGAAAATAATATGTGGACTCGCTCTACTTTTAAAAAACCAATCATTCAATGACATAAAATAACCAAATCTTTAACATCTACAACTAACAAATACAAAACTAATGAGTAAAAAAATACTGAGTGTGATCATATTTCTTTATGCAGTTTTTAAAAACTGAAAAAAGTCTATTTTTAGTGTAAATACTGCACTTGGCTAGTAGTATTTTATTTGAAAGTTATCTGATCAAATAGAGCTTCAACTGCTTATAAATATTTTACATTTTTTATATTTAGGTTTTTGCAGATTTGTATTGATAGCTCTAATCATTGATAAGTGTTGCTGTTTAGTTGATGTTAATTTACCATGAAAAAAATATAGGGCAATGCAATAGAGCCTACACGCTAAGCACATAGTTTAGCCCTACTGCATTTATTCAAAACAAAAAGACCACAATTGAAAAGTTGAAATAGCGCGACTTGAAACAAACAAAAAGGGGGAACATTTTTGGTAATATACTGATATGGAAAAGTAACGAGTGCATCTGCTTCATTAGCTTATAAAAATTTATGCGATTGAGTAATATGTACTAATAAATTATTCCATAAAACTCATACCTACCATCATATACCCTGAGGCACAAACGCACTCATATCCGCCCTCAATATTGTTACACACCCTTTTTATAGAGCATGAGATCTCTGGCAGTTGACATTCATTAACATCTATAAAAAGCAATTAAGCTACAATGAAGTCTCAGAGCTGAATAGTCTCAAATGACATACGAATAAAGATTGACTGAGCAAAGCAAGTATAAAGAGCACCTTGAAGTTCAGTAAAAATATGTAATCTCATTAGTATTAGCACGGTACACTGGACTCTCGTAAAAATGTACTAATAGAAATGCTAGTAGTCCAGTTTAGCTCTGAGTAGAACATAGAAGAGTAAAGACAATCGTGTAAACATCGTTTTATATAAAGCATCACCTCTGGTGGCGGCGTTCGTTCAGAAAACTTGCATACACTTGCATTTAGCTGAATTTTTATTACACTTGTTGAAGCTTAGAACCAGTGCTAAAAAAATAAATATTGACTGGAGGACTTTTATATCTAAACTAACAAAGAAGTTTAAATTTTGATAATAATTAAAAAATTAATTATTATTCAAAAAACTGATTTTACCAATTGTTTAATATACAATTTTGAAGTTTTTTTAAGCATCTAGGAAAGGAAAACTTCCAATATATGGGAATAACCAACAAAGTAAAAATTGGAAAAGTGAAACTGTAATGGTTAAGTAAGCCTAGCTACTTTTTGAAGTGGATTTTTGGAAGGTGAAAGTTAGTGTCTCAGTAATATGCTATCAATTGGAGGCGTGGCATTTCCGCCGCCAGGTTTAACCAGCTATGACGTCATTGTCTAAACTATTATAATTTTAATCTCAGGTTTAGCTGATTGTCTGTTTTGACGGATGTGCCTATTTATGGGTCCATAGATACAGGAAAAGCCACATTAATAATGCCTATGTACATTGTTGTAAATACTGCACACTATACTATATTGCATAAACCTTAAAAAACATTGCGTGTACGAAAAAGATTTCAAGCTGCGAATATTTTTACAAATAGCAATGAAAATTAGACAACTACTGTAACAGCAAATTATGTTCAAACAATTTCATTGTATAAGTAAATTATGTTTGGAAATTTCGGTTCAGGGAACATCTTACAACCATTTTGTTTTACTGAATATTAAATAAGTTGCTCTTTCATTCTTGTGTAGTAGTCTTTCAACATATTTACAAATCATATCAAATTATAATTTGCCATCATCAAATTCAAATAGCACACAAACGGTATAATTAAAAACAAGATTTTACTCTTGCGAACTAATTACATAAACGGCTCCAATAAAATGTGTTTTTACATTTAATGATTTTTAAATCTTTACTAAAATCTATTGCATACTGATAATCAATTGTTTGATTGCAGCTGCAATGCCCAAATTGGTTCGTCTTATCCTATATCTGGGCAAACAGGGTGTGTTCAAACAAGGTCGATTCTACTATATAAAACCACTAGTATTATTATACACATCAACGCGCAATTCTTTTTTGGTTTTTAGTAGCGTTTTTTCTGTACCCTTTTAAAATATTTTTTTTAAACAATCAGAAAAAAATTTGCTGCACTTTTGTGCTCTAAATTTACATGCCCTGTGTTCAGTTTTACTGTAACCCACAAAGTATGTTCACAAAATTTTGAGAGAACCTTTTCACATCACTTCTGGCTTGCATTGATTTGGGGAACTGCCATGCAACTTTAGTGATTTTCATAGTATCACGGTTTTTCAACATAAAATAAATAATGGGTAAATAAATTCTAAGAATAAATTGAACAATTGAGGTAATTACAAGTATAAAAATAATAATTAGGCACCTTCGAAATAAATTTTGTTTTTGAGTTTTTCTAAAAATTCAAAATGCTAGACAATACCATTCAAAATGATGCAAAAATCTTAACTACACCAAACAGTGCTGTCAGCAGCACTGCCAAGCAACACCGTCTGTACATTTTATTGAGCTTTGTTTTTCCATTTTAAATTGCTCAAGCATTAATTAACCTTTGTTTTATATTGCTGCAGATTGTTAAACCAACCATATAATGCAATTTTAAAATTATTATGCTGCTAGGCATCAGGATATTCACATGATAAAACTTGAATCCTAGCAGTCAAAGCAAGTCGATTTCAGATACAGCACAATAAAGAATTTCGGCTATTTCATACTTCTTTAAGACTCCATTGAAATGTGCACTGAAATTTGAATTACAATTAAAACCACTTGGCCACATTGTTATTCACGTTTTTATGAGTAAACATAATTTTACAAAACAATCTTCCGCAAAATGACATATAACTCATTTTGAGATGTTTCGAAATGTTGCCAGTGTCCCTACCTAAATGTTGGAGTATTTATTACGGGTTATCCTAAACCTACTTCCCTTTGATATAATATTGTTCATTGTACTATTATATAATATTGTTCATTAATTCCCATTGCTCAAACCGTCTTTATGATGTGAATAGCAAATAAAACGAATTTTATTTATATGTAACAATGAATTAAACTAATTTTAGTAAAAATAAAATAGAAAATAAGCTGTTTGAATTTGTAAATTCTATTTTATGGCTCAAACATATTTTTATATTTTTTTGCAACAAGTTGTAAAATGTGAGGCTACTTACCCACACAGGTAACCTGATTGAAGACGTAGCCAGAATCACACAGACAGGAATAATGGTTGGCAGTCTCCTCACAGGTTCCATTTGGCCCACATAGATTGTCGCCTAGACAATCAGCCATTCCCGTGGCTGTATGAAATAATAAACAATCATTTATCTTAGTACTTTAGTAGCAGATGTAATAAATTGTTGGACATTTAAAAGGTGTCAAGTAGACTTACGCAAGCAGTCTTGGCCAGATTCCACAAAACCATCTTTGCATTCGCAACGAGCCTCTTTTCCATCTGGAATGCAGTTCGCAGAGCTGGGGCATGGAGAACCCGTATCACAAACGTGGGCTACAAACCAGTTTAAAATGTCTTAAGGTATTTGACTTACAGAGTGGCTAATAACTGCAGATTTGGGTGCTGCTGTAGCGACAACTAGTCTAAAACTGCACAATAACATATTACGGGCCTCTGGTTGGTACGTAACCTGAAACTAACCTTCACAGAGTTGTTCAGGGTCTCCGGAAAAGCCAGGCTCACAGATGCATACTTCTACTTTGTCAGTGTCTAATACGCAAACAGAATTTTTTGCTGAACATTTCTTTGTCTCACACTCTCCTTCTTTCTCTACAAAGCATGTAATGTTCACGTATGTATATGCATGTACCGTAAAACAAGGATTGCTCATTAAAAACATTTTGGGCGACATAAAATTAGGTAAAAATCATATTATTGAAGCAAACTAAAAATTGTTGCAACTAAAATTTCAACAAACATCTCATTATGAAAGTCTCTAAATGACTAGTAGCTGTGCTTGCCGCCATATAACTAACCTATACACGTGAAGCCATTTCCCTCAAATCCATCTTGGCATACGCACTCAAAGTTTCCATCTGTATTTTTACAATATGCGTTATCATCGCATTTACTGCTGAACTCAGTTATCTGGCACTCATCAATGTCTTCACACGTTGCATTCTTGAGTTCGTAGCCTTTTTGACACTGACATTCCCAGCTGCCTGGTTTGTTAGCACACTCTATGTGACTGGATGGGTCAAGATCACAATCATGGGTACCTCTGACACACTCATCAATGTCTAAAATCATGCAAATAGAGCTATCAGGAGTTGCACAAGCAGATTTTCAGTAATTGTTAAAATAGCTACTCGTTGCAACTGTTGATTTGACTATTGTTTGTAACAAGTAATTCATGTACTGATATGGTTTTGATACATTTGTGTTGATAAATAATTATAATGGCAAATGGAAAACCTTGCATCTTACCTTTACAACCAGTTGAAGTCAAAGTGTATCCAGAAGGACAAGTGCAAGAAAACCCAGGGTCACGGTTGACGCATTCTCCAGGAGGTGGACAGTGGCTTCCTATTAAGCTAGGTGAGCATTCATCAGAATCTAGAAATGTAAAAAAAACAAATAACTTACCTCTTGTGCAGACATAAAAACACCAAAAAGTGCCATTTATTTTTAAATGTAAGTAAAAAGGGACTACCGTAAAACCTCTAAGTGAACGCCACCCTTAATTAAAGGCCACCTCTATTTGGTCGTCATTATAGGATTGAAAAATGGAGCACCGCCCTTTAATTGAATGAAACCTCCATTTGTCCGCCATTTTGAAATTCTTTGATATTTAGGAACCCAGAATAGACAGTGATCTGTGAAAAAATGTTCACAAACTCGTACTAACAATGACTCAGTTACACCAATAACAATTAATTCTTTCGTTGTTTCTGTTCGTATCAAAGTCCGCTTTCCAACTCCAAAGCTTTTCGGGTTTTTTCGTTAAAGCTCTGAAAGCAAAATCATAGAAATGCGGTTTAATGCGATGTTGATACTTTGACATATGTAGAAAATGGTTTACATTTATGATGGTATATGAATGACTAGTTTTAGGCTAAAGTTGTCCTTAGCATGCATGTGGCTACAAGCTGATTATTATTAGTGCGAAATGCAACGCTCAAAAGTTTTGCTCTGCCAAAAAAATGTTAGAATGCTAATATCAACTAGTTTAGCAGTGCAGAATATAAGTTGAGGTCAGTAGATATTGTGGGAAGTATTGGACAACTAGAAGATGTTTGTTCCATCGAAAGCAACAATCAGAACGCAACTGGTCGAATGATGCAAATATTTTTGTTTCTGCAAGTATTACAAGTATGGCTCGTTTATGTCACTTGTTCTTGAATATATATTTGTAGCATTTGATAGATTATTATTATGAAGGCTAACTCATAAATTTGCAGATTTATAGCACATTATTTGATAGCCTCCTTACGGTTGCCTTAACACGGCTTACAGTGGATTGACGCTCATAACTCCTCTTCCATTGGAAATAAAAAGCCAGTTTTGGCCACAAATTGTAGCAAAGCTATCAATTACTGTAATGAGCTTTTATGCAACATTGTTAAATATAGTTATGAAATAAAAATATGCCTTAAAATTTAGAATGAAATAAAATATTGAAAGCTTAAAAAAAATGCACAGCAGGGCACAGGCTATAATATCATTGCAGGTTAATTGCGAGCAATTGATATCAACTGGTAGAGATATTTCTCAGTCTCCCAATGCATGTTTATTTAGAAATCTATGACAAGTTGGAGGTAAGTTAGCAGATTTATTGCATACAAAAGGTTTAATGTCGCTTCGCCGAAGGAAACTGCAATATATAGGCGCCATTCGAATCGCCCGTAAAACGGTAATACAGTAGATGCTCCTAAAACGTATACTCCTTGGAAAATTCTGGATAACATAACAAATATGCAGTTTTTGCTTCGTACTACATAAAAAACTCTATATAACGTTAAATGCAAAATAGGGGCAACTTCTCAAATTCGATTTAAAGGGTAACATATCTTATTGCACCTGTGAGAAAAAAAATGTATAGTGCATATAGTCTTATATATATCATATATACAACTTCCATGACATTTCAGTTCGTCATTATAGATTATCAAATGTCGACAAAACAGAGAATAGGTAAATAACAAGTGTTAATTGTTATTTATCTATTGGCTTATATGCAGTTGCGCAATTGTTAATAAATACTTAAAGGCTATCGATTGATGCAGGTGTTACAGTGTCGGCCCATCAATCTGAAGGTCACAAGTTGGGAGTAACGCTGAAAGTTATCTTTTATCCTCACCTTGACCCCTGGATGATGATAGACTGCAAATAGGTAGACCTCGTTCTTTTTATAGTAAAATGTATTGGCGTTTTGCTTTAATTTAGATGAATAAAATATTTGTTATTATTTTTACTTTGTAGAATATACTTTGCTGTCTAAAAAAATAAACAAATTGTTGGAAATGGCTGTCGAATGTGGGTTCCCCATCAATTTATTGTAAAATTAATGCGATCGTAGTCTATACAACCAGTGACATTGATCAGAAAAAGAAGACAAGTTGTCCTGCAAACAAATAATATTACAGTAATGGTACAGCCCACAAATTAAAAAGCTATGTCAAGTTTTTCCTTTTTGCATGGCTAAAGGGTGAGTTTGAAAAGATCTTGGAGCCGATTAGGCAATTTACATTTATTTTACTGTTCATATAACTTAAAATCCCTGTAATCTCAACATTCCTGGAACGGATTATTCATGTTGTAAGAGCGTCTATTGTATCAATCTTCCCAAAAATCTGACGAACTATTTGAAAAATACAACAACAGCCTCTATTTGAATGCCATATCAATTTGGCCGCCACTATAGGGAAAGGGTTAAAAAATGGAGTGCAATGGCGTTCAAATAGAGGTTTTACGATATTTTGACTTCTACAAATTAAATTTCTTGCATGTAAGCCAAATAAAAAATATTTTAGTTCTGACGGAGGGGCTAAATTTTAGAAAACTAACTTTAGGTGCTACATCACTAGGATTAATTTTAACGATTGTCCACTATGCATCTGGTTACCTCATTAGTGAATGCACTGACTGAAAATTTCAGTGACTGATCTAAATTCCACTAATCTAAAGAGCATGCAATACATACCCAGCGATCTGTAAGATTGTTTCCCTTTCCCAAAAACTTTAAAGCAAGTTTACATTTATAAGACATATGAATGTACGCGTAACCCTATTTTTGCTTGTGGAACTTACCAACACATTTTTCTCCAACTAGTTCATAGCCAATATCACAAACGCAGTCAAATGAAAGATGCTTGTTCAAGCACACCATGTGTTCTCCAGCGCAAGGTGAGGTAGGAGCTAGACACTCGTCTACATCTAAATTGGTGAAGCATATACTACTTGTTACTGACAATGAGTCTATATAAATTAACTAGTTGAATACCCGCTATTGCCAGGGTAATAAAAAAGTCTGTGCACAAAAAATCTATTATTATATAACATATACAACAGTTACCATTCTAACTTTTAAATTTCATATCATGGGAAAAGTGTTTTGAGCAGTTCAAAAGATTTAGAGAAAAAAATTAAAACACTGTAAAGGTGTTTAAATGGGAAATAATTAGCATGTAATGGCTAGATAATCTGTTTGGTTACAATGAAAAATGATTTGATATATAATTGATAATATATTGATACAATTAATTCGAACTAAAAAAACAAAATAAGAATCAGGAATATACCTAATTAATAATAGCAATGACTACATAAATTGTGTGTATAAAAAAGTTACTGTTGCAGCAGAAGCTCGTGTATTCAAAGTTTTGACGAGCAGCACTAGTACCTCTCGATATTGGAACAAGTGTAAAAATGAGATATCAGACTTTCTTTGTCTGATACTTTGACCGAACAGAGAAATAGAATGTAGAGGCAATTCCTACTCGAGATAATACAATTGTCCACATGAATAGTATTTAGCCTTTACAGATCAAACTTTAGAGAAAACTAAAAATAGGAGTGTAATGGCACACATGGAATTTTCAACTTTAAAACACAAGTAGCGATTAAAAAAAATTTGTTTTTAAAAAATTTCAAAAAAATAACAAACAAAAAAGTTTATATTAATTAATAATAAGTACACATTTAATGTGTGCAATTGTGAACATGATTTGCAGTATATGGTAAGAGCAATGAGAATCACAAAAGAGGCTTAGCCTTGTGATTACGTTCGCTCGTTTATAGGCTTCCGATTATAATGTCGCGAGTTCAAATCCGTCACAAAGGAAATTTTTCGTTGGTAATTTTTTGCTATAACTGGACAGTCAAAAGTTTTGATTTACACGTATATATACATGTAGATTTGTAACAAAAATGTCAGTGCTGTTCTGAGCCATCAACTGTAGGAGTTGTACATGTATGATCAATGCAGGATGTCTTCTGTATGTGAATACAGAGGTGAATACATAGTTACATGCATTCTGAAGCATGTTTTACATTCATTCAGCATATACAATACACAACAGTGCTACATTAGGAAATAAAAGTGGCGAAATGGTCTGTAGATAACTTTAGGCAACTCATAAGATGTTAAGAACAAATTTTGTAAATCTTTCAAATAATAAGTAGTATGAGAAAGAAACTGCTAAGGAAACTAGCCTGTGTACTATAATTGGCTGAAAATCTAAAAAATCACTAGCACAAATGAATGCCCTAGTGATTGAGCCTAGTCATAGTAACAATGTAATTGCCTATACAGTCGACTTATATGCGACTTTGCAATTTGCTTAATACAGTCAAACATGGATAACTCGTCCACGGATAGCTCGAACACATGGTTAACTCGAACGGTTTCTTTGGTCCGTTCCCACGTAATGATAAATTGCTTTAGATAACTCGACCTCAACTCTGTTAACTCAAACAGTTTTTTGCCCAACGGCTACCGAGACGGTTGTTATCGCTTTAGAAAATCACTTTATTCCAAGCCATACGGTAAACCTCGACTTTTCGTAATTTATAGGCGTCGTTATTACCACCATCAGCAAAATATTTTTGTCAACGACTTTTCTAAAGGTTTGGTGTAATTTGATTTTAACAAACATCCGCTTGGCGATGGTTCTTCGGAAGCAAGAAAAAGTGAGGTAACCTTCGCATAAACTTCAAGAAAAATCGGCAAAATTGATCTTGGTTAAAACGCACGAAAGAAAAAGATGTCTTTTCTTCTGAGCATTTCAACAACGATCAAGCATTGCCAGTTTTATTCTAAAAAACGTCCTGGCAATAACATTACCTCAAACAACAAACCAACCTCAAGTGAGAGAAAAAATCTCTATACTATTTCATAAAAAAGTTTTAAACTTTACATTAGAAGCATTTAATTTGAAACAAGCAATTTATGCTTTTGATTTATATTATAGTTTGTATATGTACATGTATCTACTAATAAATAAATAAATAAATACATGGACTTGTGACAGTGCTCTGATAACTCGAACACTTTCGCTCGGTCCCGTGAAGTTCGAGTTATCCATGTTTGACTGTACATCAAAACTGTCGAATGCTAGAACAAATATTTTTATAGGCACACGCTTTGTTTCACTTAATTCGCTCAATGCTGAAAATTCTAATGCTAATACTTCAGGTAGTTACATGAAGTATTAAGACAAAAGTACTATATAAACTATTTTTATTTTATAGTCAGTCAACCGACTGGCCAGCCTCCCCCTCGGCTGTGCATTCGAGACCCTAGCCAACCACAGTCTTACCTGGCCAGGAAGCGGAAGACTCAGCCCTGCCGGACTGAAAAGACTGCTCGGTCCCACTAAACCGAGAGGAAGGAAAATCAGTTCAACACAAAGAACCGCAAGGCAACGGCGAGCTCAAAAGAAACAAAATGACCCTAAGTCGGCATAGCCTATGCTATGTGAGAGAGCCAAACCAGCAGACAGTTCAGCGAGAGAGCTTTTGGAGCTAACTGTGTTTTCTATTGAATGAGTGAAGTGTACCCTTTATATTTACATGTATACAAAATATATTTATCTATTACCCAAATAAGTGGCTGATTTTGGTAGAAAAATTAAAACACCATTACGGATCCTTTACATTATAGCTTTAATTATCATCTTTTGCCTTTCCTCTTTCTTCAGTTCATGTTTCCTTTGCACCACTTTTTCTTCTCACAAAAACTACTAGATGGTTTGGCAGACTTTTTAATTTTACTTTACATAAAAGGCCTTAATTAAAAAATTTTACTTGATGTGCTTCGGAAATTCTTTGCTTCAATTGTAAATACAACACTTCCTTCTTTTTTGGCCACCACTAGCTTTTTTGAGATTTAGAACTTTATTGCTAAAAATGAAAGGTTTTAATATGTTTAATATTGTTAGAATTAGATTTAATCATTATTTAGCTATTACAACCCTGCAGAACCAAACTGTGTAAAGGAGACTTGTTTACATATGTACTTATTTGGAAGGCTTTAATGTGTAAAGAAATTTCAAATGCCGAGTCAGACTATTTGCTCAAACTATACATCGTATGTAAAATATTCCTATGTTGAGGTGACAAGGAATGGTTTGACAGTGATGGGCAAGTAATTAGCTAAAACAATTTTGATTTCGTTCAATGCTGAAATAATCCATCACCATAATCATGGTGCATAAAATTCTAAATTTAACTAATGAGATAGCTGAGAGCTCAAGAAAAATTAGCTGGCAGCCTTGAAATATTACTAGAATGGCATGATAGTTCAGGATTAATTGCACATAATAATAAATTATATCAGTAAACCGCACAAGCTTCAATGATGCACCAATCATATTTGGGCAGTCAGACATGAATATAGAAGAATACGCTGGGAGTTGCCTACCTGCACATTGTCGACCATTGCCAGTTGTACCATTTTTGCATACACAAGTGAAAGAGCCCTCATTTTCTTTGCAGTCAGCATCAGCATGGCAGTAGTGTGTGCCAAGTGCACATTCCTTTACATCTGCACTCGAACAGATTATACAGAGTATCCCAAAAATTTGAATCGATTAAGGGCATGGGTGAAGTGTGTTTTTTATTTCAAGGCAACTAGTGATAAATATAAAAAATATTGCATCTGAATGACTAAAAACAAACATAACAGCAAGCCAGCTTAAAGATTAGTATATAGATAAATACCACCTACCTTCACATCTCCGACCATCTCCGTCATAACCGTCCTTGCAAGTACAGATGAAAACGTCACTGTCAGCTTTTTTAGCACAATATGCATTTTTGTGGCAGGGGCCAGTCCTTTCACAAAGTATATCGCCTGCAATACAGTTATACATAAAAAATGGCAAAGGAACTGTAAGTAGGCATGACTTACACGCAGCTGCGACTATCTGTTCTCATTACTTACGTGTACAATTGAAGCCATCACCTACAAAGCCCTCATGACATGTGCAGGTATAACCGCCTTCAGAGTCAGCGCAGTCAGCCTGTGAGTCGCATTTGCTCCTCTTTTCAGTGCATTCATCCACGTCTAGTGAGAAGAAAAAGCTCAAGAGTAAGTTACGGTTTGATAAACCTAAATTAATTAGATGTTTATCTAAGATTAGTGAACAAAGACAGCTTAATTTCAAATGATATAACCCACTACTCCACTTTTGAATAAGTTTTGGGCAAAAAGCGATAAATAACTATGGCTATATTCTAGTGACCAACACTTGTAATAAATGTCTAAATGAATGGCCGTCGTTGCACGGGTGATACATGTATAAGGTTTTAGCATAGAAAAGTTATTTTTAATCAACATTTACAACATTTTCCATTCTAACTTTTAAATGAAGCTGCTTATTTATACGTTTAATTTAGTTTATACTACATATACATATATTCATAGCATTTTTGGGAAGTCTGGGCACATATTTTTCTCCTAGTTGTTCGAGAGTGTGCTAGTTGAAGCATGTGTAGTTTAACCAGGTTTTTTTAGTTTAATCACACTAAATTGGCAGGTGTAATAAGTGTGTGCACAGTTATGTCATTTATGTCATGTAGCGTGATGGATAGAATGCCTGCCTGCAGAACACGAGTTCTCTAGCTCAATGCCAGTGCTAAGTGGTTTTTTCTAAAACTTTATTGCTATAAATGGACATTTGGACCACAGAACGACAAACAGTTACATTTATAAATCTAGATAAAACAAAGATTAAATACATTTGCAGCACCATAACCTATCGATCTACATGAACACATTTAATTTCATGAAAGAAAATATAGCATTAATGATATAGTTAGAGCAACATATTTGGCTATCATGCAAATTTTTTCAACAGTGCTAACACAAAATTAATCATTACCAGCAACAACTGCAATAAAACTACAGTCAAACATGGATAACTCGCCCACGGATAGCTCGAACACATGGTTAACTCAAACGGTTTCTTTGGTCCATTCCCATGTAATGATAAATTGTTATAGATAACTCGACCTCAACTCTGTTAACTCGAACAGTTTTTTGCCCAACGGCTACCGAGATGGTTGTTATCGTTTTAGAAAATCACTTTATTCCAAGTCATAGAGGTAAACCTCAACTTTTCGTAAATCATAGGCGTTGTTATTACCACCGTCGGCAAAATATTTTTGTCAACGACTTTTCTAAAGGTTTGGTGAATTTTGATTTTTACCAAACATCCGCTTAGCGATCGCCTTTCGGAGGCAAGGAAAAGTGAGGTGACCTTCACATAAACTTCAAGAAAAATCGGCAAAATTGATCTCGGTTAAAACGCTCAAAAGAAAAAGATGTCTTTTCTTCTGAGCATTTCAGCAATGATCAAGTTTTGCCAATTTTAATCTAAAAAACGTCCTGGCAATAACATCACTTCAAACAACAAAACAATGTCAAGTGATAGAAAAATCTCCTATACTTTTTGATAAAAAAGTTTTAAACTTTACATTAGAAGCATTTAATTTGAAACAAGCCATTTATGCTTTTGATTTCTATTATAGTTTGTATATGTGCATGTACTGTATCTACTAATAAATAAATAAATACATGGACTTGTGACAGTGCTCTGATAACTTGAACGATCTGATAACTCGAACACTTTCGCGCGGTCCCATGAAGTTCGAGTTATCCATGTTTGACTGTATTTGGAATTCATTTTAAATGCTATGTTATCCATTTGAATACAATTTTCTCCTTATTTAGGTTTTTTAACATAATAGAAGATGCAAGAACAGACTTTATATAAAATTTGGAAAGTTTAGAAAAAAGTGTGTAAAAGTAATGGGCATAGTTAAGGAATCTAATAAGGAGGCTTGAAAATTGCGTTAAAAATTTAATCATTTGTAATTCTATGCATATAGGCCTAGTTCATGTGAAAAACTGATCGCATAATCTTTGAAACCTTACCAAAGTTTTTCAGTTTAAGAAATTATGATGTAAAAAATATTCCACCCCAACATCTGTCATCTACCAAATTAAAAAGATGCTTTCAATGCGCTGAGGCTTGACGGAATGGGTTTCTGCCTTGCTTCAAGGAGAATGCTGACCGGTTAAATTTTCTTTAACAGCATAGTTATTTAATTAAATTAAAATTGTATATTTAACCAAATATTCGGCAGAATTTTATCTCCTACCTTAATAATTTATTAATCACTTTTGAAAAATTTAAAAAAATAGTAGGAAACTTTTATGTCCTATTTAGCAAGAAACTACTTTGGACCATGGATAGATTAATGACAGATCACAATGCGCTTTAGAACTACCCAATTAGTACGATGTATAAAGCCTGGTTCCAAAATCAAATGCAAGACCTCGGCAGTAATCTCGCGCAGCAAAACACTTGCGGCACCAGGCTTGGCGGCTAATGTTCACAAGAAGCTGCGTCTCTGGTGATCGCGTAAAAATGGTCACTATGCACGCTGTCTCGAAAGTGCTGACCTTCACCTGCACAGTGCATTTTGGGAAGGCTCTTCGCAAAAGTCGAACAGCGCGAAACTCTTGTTTTGACCGGCGGAACTACCCGGGGTACTCGACGCGTAGGTTTACATTTCACCGCTGATAGCTCTGCGGTGCTGTCGCGGGTGCTCGTGGTGTATATGGGAACCAGCCTTAATTTAAGGAAAGACAAAAGCTACTATAGCAGCAGTTGAAGCAATAAACCACTGGTAGAAATCTTCCAGAAATATTACAGCAACTGCATGTTTTACGATGTTAAGTGCCTACAGCAAGCATACATATTGATCAGACATATAAGAACAATTTCGGCATCATAAATACATTATTACTGTTTGTTACTTATCATAAGGCACTATCTTTGAAGATACTCTTTTTATAGTATCAACTTTTTCCTTTCATTAATGGAACATACTTTTGAGCCGAAAATAGCTGTTAAGATACAAAGACTTGCATAATTACACATGATTGAACCATAACTATGACAACACTAAAGGTTTTTAAGTTCGAGACGAGACTCGAGACAATGTCTTGTAAAAATTCGAGACTCGAGACACGAGAGAGTAAAATAATGAGCATTTGATGATGATTTCACTACACAAAGACTAGCGTACTTGATAAATAAACATACTGCTTTGTACATGTATATTTTTACCATCTATTGAATAGGTCTTACTTTTTAATGTAATGAAATGTGTAATGAAACCGATAGCCGTCTATCTACAAAGAAGTACCGCGACTAAAAGAACACACTTTCATAGTTATTGTTTCATTTATGTTAAGTTTTGTTGGTGTATTAACTGTAGTATGTGAATTATATTTAAATTGTACTCATGAAATGATATGAATTACTGTATATATTCTTATATTGAACTAACGATAATGTCATTGTTACCCGAACACGAACTATGGTCGACACGGCCTTTAGTTCGTTTTTCCGTGTGCGGCCAAGTTTTACCCGCAATTGGTAGTATATATATAAGAGGCCCGAATTTTATGAAGGGCAGTTGATGTTTGGACACGATACGATAAAATACAGACATTTTACCTGCAACAGTCTTATTTATTAAATCGGATTATCCGGAGGGTAATTGGATACGACCCGGTTATCTGTTTTAAGGACACAGAACCGGACTACAATATAAAGTATTAACAGGGCAGTTGCCCTCAATCCATTACAATATATGGAGTTGTTACGGCGAGAAGCCATGTTTTAACAGCCGTGCGCAGACGCTTTAGTTCTATTTCCTGTCTCGAGTTTTGCAATAGTTAGGTCAAGACGAGACCGATACCGGACGAGACAGGCCGATACTTGAAATGTCTCGTGTCTCGTTCCACCTCTATAAATCACACTTAAGTAGATAATGTCACAGAGTCATTTTCACTGGCAATGCTTTAACCATTATACGCTCTTACCGGTAGCTAGGTAGCTATGGGTACAGCCACAGCGAGTGTCATAACATTATATGTAAGATGTTGAGTCACAAAGTGCTTTATATATACCAAAATATAACTCACTTTGTAAGCATAATGTAAACACGCTATTTATCTCGAAAAGCACTTAACATGGTTATCTTTTTGATACATGCAGCAGTAAATATATTGTTTGGGTTGTAAGTGATAGGCACTGCTTCAGCTATCAAAAATCTCCAGTGAGAGATTTACCAAGATACAAATCTACGCGAACTGTCACAGTGAATAGATGGTATGAAGACTGCACGCAACATTTACCACTCCTACTTGTGATAGTTGTTATAAATACTCACTGACACATTGTCGGTTTTCTCTCCTGTATCCATCATCACAGAAACACTGGTAGAAACCAATTCGATCAATGCATGTGCTGTGATCACCACAAGGGTCTGGCAGGCACTCGTTCACTTCGTCACAACGACCTTGAGCATTTTTGATATATCCAACATTGCAGACACAAATGCCACCTTGCTGACTATCAACGCATGTCATGTTGGGGTCACAAATAACACCAGTGCACGCCTCTGGCTCTAAAATCAATTGTGTTGAAAATATAATAGTCATTTGAAAATTTCCGCAAATTTGTTTTTGCAACTCTCAAATATGCTAGAATTTGTGCTTTTATATAGTTACACATCAAATTGCCATACAAACAACGTAAGTTCTAACGTATGATGTTCAAAATTTCTTGAAACACTACAGTTTCATAAGTGAAAGTTAAAAAGCTAGTGAAAACAAAAAATATGTGAATATAATAATTAATAAATATATAGGTCAATTAGTTTAGACTTCATCTTATTCAAGTTAGAGGAAGTCATGTTGTGTATCTCTGTAACTATCTGTCCGTCATCAAGCCTACACTTTCATTAGCGTGTCTTTAAGATAAAGTAATAACTACTTTTTCATAGACTATTATATTATACTTCATTAAATTATTTTTTGCATATCGCTCTACATCACTCCATAGTGAATATTTGTAAAATCGCTTTGTAATTAGCTAAGGTGTTGAAGAGTTTATAATAGTTTGAGCCTGATGAACAAATTATACAAATTATATTGATGAGAATGTTTGATCCAACATATGAATATTAAGCATGCTTGAAGCAATAGTATGAAGAAAGTTGATTGCGCTCCTTGTTCAAAACACTTATGTACATATATTTGAGGCCATAGTTCACCATATAAAACACCTACATATATCTGAGGCCATAGTTCACCTTATAAAACACCTAGATATATCTGAGGCTGTAGTTCACCTTATTAAACACCTACATCTGAAGACAGTTCTCCGCTCTTAACTCTTAACTCTTAACTCAGGATTAACTCTTTCACTACCAAATTAATTTTTTTATCGGCACATAATAAAATACTCAGTAAAACCTAATATTTGATAAGAGCACATATGAATCATAACTTTTGAATGACAGTATACGAAAAAATACTTTGATACCAAATTAATCACCATAAAACTTTACATCAACTGATGCGATAAAAAGGCAACAAATGTGTTGAAGAATGAACTCAGACACTTTTTGGCCATTTCTCCTACTGCCAAGAGCATGTTCCGCGTCAAACGAGCTATCAATATTATTATAGTTTATGCCATTATTATTACTGCTGAAAACAAAATGTTCGTTCTCAATTTTTAAAGGCACAGTTCACCTTGGTAAACGCCTATATCTGAAGTTCATCTCATTAAACTAAAAGCCCTGACACATGCTGTTAATTATTTTAATGCTTATCAACTAAATATCTATATAAATGAGTATCTTTTCGAAATAAAGGAATAACTTGTAAATGTTAACCAAGAATTTGTGCAAAAAGGCAAAGCAATTATACCCATAGAGTTATCTCCTCTATAGGGGGAGATAACTCTATGATTATACCTTGCAAGCAATTTAAACAACAAGCTTCTTTATCTAGCTTCTCTATAGGATGTTAACTCATATCAGCTCCCACATATTTCTAAGACCAAACATTTTATACCTAAACTTTCAAATACCTTTAACACATTTGAAGCCATTTCCCTTATACCCATCATTGCATTTGCAGACTGCTGCTCCAGCTACATCTGAGCACTTGGCATGCTTGTGACACCTGACACCCTTCTCACATGCATTTGTTATGCACTGACTGCCATCCCAATCACCCAACAAACATTTGCATTCATAGCCTCCTTCAGTATTGACGCAGAACCTCTCAGATCTGCATGGTTTCCCTAGGGCACATTCATCTATATCCTGGCATTTGTCTTCTTTTAAAAGGTCAACATATGTGTAGCCAGCGTTACACGTACATTGTTCAGATCCTCTACTGCATTGACCATTCTTTCCACAAAAGCAATCTAAAATACATGAATATGCACATAAAGTGTCTAAAACAAAATTTTGTCAAGTATTTGTCCAATGACTGAAATGATCTAAAAAATCGCAGGTAATCAATACACTCAAATGAATAAACAAAATATTTTTTTAATTTGGTAAAAGCGCATACTCAAAAGGCATCTTGCGATATAGCAAGTCAATAAAAAGCTTCTCATGAAAAATGATGAGTACACAGAAGTCATTAAGACTGATTCACGGTGACCATTGTTTGAGTGCAGCAGACTAACAGGACCTGGGTGATGATTTGTGCCATAAAATGCAAATTGCAATACGTAGCCTGGTCAGGCTTTTCAGCCTCGAATATAAAATTTGACGAATATAAAATTGGATGACATTAGACAGCATATTTGTGAACAATTTTGCGTATATTCTTACCATTAAAATACAGTTATAAACAGTAATTGTTCCGGTACTGCAAATTATACCAGCATTTAACTGATTATGAAAACATTTGAAGGCAAAATTAACTTTTTTGTAGATATCACAAACACCATTTTTGCTATAGAAGCTTACCTTCCAATGAGTCAATTGCCAGTTCTGTTGCGAGCAAAAGGTACCGTACTTTTCGGACTATTAACCACACCCTTACGTAAGCCGCATCTGCTTTACTTGCAAAAAATGATAATAAAACAATAGATAGGCCGCACCTTTGTAGAGGCGGCAGAACTCATGACGATGCTTGTTAACATAGTAGCAACTTTGCTAGTTAAAACGGAATAGTGCCGTTAGTCACTGTTACGTATTAACCGACGCTTTTTAACCCAGTGCCTAACAGAACAGTACCGTTACGCATTGTTTCGTTTTTTCTTTCACCACTAGAAGCGCACTAATCGCAGATTTCGGTTAATGTGCTCTAGCGGGGAAAGAAACAACCACAGAATAGCCGCACCCTTATATAAGCCACATGGCTCAAATCATCAAAAAAAGTAGCGGCTAATAGTCCGAAAAGTACGGTAATCCTAAAAAAGCGAGTTATTGCGATGACCGTCGCTTAGGCACACTTGTGCTGAAGCTGAGTCTAGATTAACCGGAGGATTATACAGCTGCAAAAATAACTCTTTATGAGCATGCGTGAACATAAGCTCCCCAAGATATAGATGGTAACATCATAATGACAAATATCTTTTGATTGTCTATTCAGTGTAACAAAGTTTATAGTTGAAAGTCACTATCTGAGCTCAGGAGTATTAATTGAGCCTTTGATGAATTCCCACACTTTCTGGTTGTCTGTCCGTGCCCTCAAAACAAAATCTGACAATGTCAGGATTGGACGGACCTTTTTAAAATCCTTCTATTTAAAAAATTGTATTATAGCAACAAATCTTTTAGCGTGGGTAAACACTATATAGTGACTACTACTATAATAAAGCTATAATTTGTGCTTAACATGCAGGAGCAAGCAGCATCCGTTTGTAAAATTTCATCTTCCTTTCCGTAAAAACTATTAAAAACGGCTCTTTGTGAAAATATTACCTCTGCTAACAAAATTTGTATTGTTGCTGATATTGAATGGGTGAGCGGTGGAGAAGATTTGAAAATAATTTTCTTAAGATTTAATTGCATTGACATGATTTTACATTAGAAAGGTAATTTACAATTTAATAATGTGGTCAAATGTAGCGTTCCTTTTTATGGACCTTTCTGGCACTTGTATAAACATAGAATGAACAGAGCTGCATTAATAATCCAGTACCATATCAGATACCGTAAAACCTCTATTTGAACGCCATGGGGTGTATTTTTCAACCTTTCACCTATAGAGGGGTTTCATTAAAAGCGACGTTTAAATAAAATGTAGCACTTATTTTTCGACTGACTTGCCAGAATTTTGGGAAGATAAATTTATCTCTTTTATGGGTGAAGTGATGCCAATGTGGTTTATCTTTGCACTTTCTTATGGGCAGAACGATATTAAGGTTGTCAGCCTCATCATTGTTGCTAAACTGTTTTTCATATATGTCGATGCGTCAGACCAAGTTAAACAAGGGATGAGTAAAGTATGTAAGCTGGATACAGTTATTAATTATTTTGATGGCGCCGCTTTCAAAGTTTTATTATTATGAACAATCTTTAAAGCATGTTTTAAAGAAAAAACAGTAAAGCTTTGAAGTTGGAAAACAAACTTCGATATGGTATATCAATGGTTGCTATTAGGCCATACAGTGTTTAGATATAACGATGAAAATACTGTTCAGTGATACTGGATAGTATTCTCATCATTTATCTAAACACTGTAGCCTTCAGGTCAGATTGTAAACCAAACTACAGACGAATCTGAAAACAATCAATCTTCTTAGGTACACCATTATTGAAATCATGGCAACCACAATAGCATCAACGAAAGAATTAATTTTTACCGATGTAACCAATCATTATTATCACCTTATGGTGAGCAATTTTCTACTGACAACTTTGTATTACGCGTTTTTAAAGATAAAAAATATCTAAAAAGGCAGTCCAATAGAAGTAGCGTTCAATTAAAGGGTGGTACTGTATTTTTTAATCTTTCTTCTATAGTGACATTTTATTAGAGATGGGGTTTAAATAGGTTTTACTATAACTGCATATCAAGGCCACACTACTTTTTTGATAGACAAAAATAACACATTCTGCGCATAAAAATAGATTTGAGGACTTACCGTTGATTGGCATGCACTTGTCTTTTCCAGCTACATTCTCACATTTTCGATTTTTAGGGCATCTGTTTAAATCTAGGCATTCATTGACATCATAACAAGATACTCCATTGCCTCTATAACCAGGTCTGCATTCACAGTTATAAGAGCCAGGAAGGTTGCTGCAGCGAGCGTTTTCTGAGCAAGGGTAGCTATCTCGACATTCATTTATATCTGCGTAATAATGATAACAAATTGTTACATCGGCACAGGGACCCACACCTTCTCATATGAAGTATAAGGGACCCACACCTTCTCATATGAAGTATAAGGGACCCACACCTTCTCATATGAAGTATAAGGGACCCACACCTTCTCATATGAAGTATAAGGGACCCACACCTTCTCATATGAAGTATAAGGGACCCACACCTTCTCATATGAAGTATAAGGGACCCACACCTTCTCATATGAAGTATAAGGGACCCACACCTTCTCATATGAAGTATAAGGGACCCACACCTTCTCATATGAAGTATAAGGGACCCACACCTTCTCATATGAAGTATAAGGAAGTAAGTGAATTAGAACTGTGAAAGAAAATAATGCTATACAAACCTTTGCAAACAGGTGCTTTGATTGACCCTCTTTTAACATAACCATCAATACAGTTACATATAGCTGTTCCATTTACCACACCATTGCAGAAGGAGTTCTCTCCACATGCATTTTCCAAGCAATCAGGATGGTCACCAGCTGTGAATATAGAACAACTAGCTGTACAACCCGTCGTGGCCCGGGTAATAAAAAAATTCTTTGGACAGAAAGTTGATTTGTGTTTAATATATAACAACATTCGCCGCTCTAACTTTCAAACTACATCATGAGAAAAGTGTTTTGTGTAGTTGAAATAAGTTAAGAGAGAAAATAAAAACAACTGTAAAGGTTTTCAAACTTCGTCAAACAACTTTTAAGTTTTATATCATAAGGAAAATGTTTCGTGCAGGTCAAATAAATTAAAAAAAATAAAACGACTGTAAAAAGGTTTAGATGCAAATGTGAAATAATTAGCAAGTAATAGCTAAATTGAGTCGGATTTGCTACGATTGCAACAAAAGATGATTCGGTAATGATACAATTAATTCGAACTGAGAAAACAAAATTAAAATCCTGAATATGTACATAAAATGAAAAATTAAAATTCTTGCATAGCAGTGGGTGGGTATAAAAAAGGTTGCTGTTCCACCAAAAGCTATCCATCAAAACTTTGAATATGACGATACTAGGACCTCTCGATATCGTTACAAATGTAAAAATGAGATATCGTACAGTCTTTGTCTGACCGAAAGAAGAGATAATGTCGAGGCTTTTGCCACGGAGACAATAAAATTGTCCGTGTGAGAAAAATTGGCCCCTTGACCCCAGATATAATAATTAAACCTTACGAAAAATATTTCTTAACAGGGGCGTCGTAACGCGTGGCCGCATTGGTAAAATAATCAGCGTGCGCTATATCTATAGCCGGAGCGACACACACACATACTTTGAGAAATATACATGTATATATATGAACCAAATTACCCAGACATATTCAATTAGCTAGCAATTGATTATGGGTAAGCCCATCTTGCCAACTGTTCATACCAATCGCTATGTTTCCATGACGCGCATAATGCACATTTGGAGTTGTGCACTTGCTAAGTTATCATGCAATAAGTTTGTCAATAGATACTTGCCAGATACAAATTAAGTCGGACACTTTGTTAAAAAATATCAGGATTTTTAGGCCAGAGGTCAAAACGGTGCATTCGGAACTGCTCAAACCAAAATAAGAACAACTGAAGTGTGAAAAATGTTTAAAATAGAATAGCTTGCGCAGCGTTTTTTCGCGCACCATATGCAAGTGTCGTTTCCATCTTTCGCAAACATGTAACATGCGATAAGAATTTGCGAGTAACAAACCTCACTCAACTTCTGAATTTTTGCTGTCTCCATTTTGCGAATAACTTGCAGATTGACGCAAACTTCTGCATCCTTTTCGTCATGGAAATATAGTTAATGAAGTATACGGAAATATAGCATACCCTGAGACTAGCCATATAGCTATATAGCTAATATCATTGTAGACATGACACCTTGCAGATGCCTGAGTGATAAGTTACTCACGCTTGCAGACTTTACCATCTCCCTCATAACTATCATAGCATCGGCACACGTAGCCTCCATCTGTGTTCAAACACTCTGCTTCTGATGAGCATATATACTGCTTCATGTAACACTCATCAACATCTAAAGAAAAATACAACATGACTCACTGTTATATTCTACTAATGGACATATTTAAGAACGTACAATGCACCACTCTATCTGACATGATGGCGTCCTCCATTTGGCAAACCGCACCACCTATATCACAGCGCTATGAATTTTTGGCGTAAATTAAATTTTCCTAGATATTGTACAAATCTTTTAATGAATTTGAGCAAGCAATACAATTTGTGTAAAAATATATGCTCATGTATAAAAATTTATTCCCGCAATATTTTTTTAAATGGTAACAAAGATAACCTTTGCAAGTATTGGTATCTCTGTCGTAGGTGTAGCCTGTGTTACAGAGACATGTGTAACCTCCAATTTCATTTACACACTGTGAATCTGATGGACAGGAGTGTACATTTCCGTAGCATTCGTCCAGCTCTACAACAGACGGAAATATAGCCTTACTTTTGACAATAGAAAATGATCGGTTATACCTGGAAAGATGTTAACTAATATAACATCCCCAATATTCAAACTGGAATGGATAAAAGAATGTATGCCATATCTAGCTTGCAGTTCAGAATGCAACCAGCCTTCTTCTGTTGATTGCACATTGTGATTGATTTCTCGAGACAGAACTCTTATAAAAATTAAGTGTATTTAGTCATACATTTAAAAATACTTGCGATATATTTAGTTGACAAAGATTGTGTTACAATAAAATGTTTATGGATGCCTTTATTTTTATCCTCTGGTTTTACTGTATTTTCATTGACTGCTTAATACTGAGTCTGTAATATATGCACAAATTATCTGTTGGTAATTAAATGAGGCAGATAAATTTCTGTCTTAAATACAATGTTGCTTTTCAAAAACCAAGCATAAGTCTGATATATTACATCAAATCACTTCCATAGCAATATCCTGAAAAATGTTCATTTATTTCTATATGCTGCAAAAGCAGTAGGATCAGATTGACAAGCTGACGAAAGCGTTCTTAAACTGCAACAAATGTAAACTTGAAATTTGAGCATTTTGCTTACTACATGTAATCATAAATTTTGAGTTTGATTCCTATCAAGTTATTAGCGAAATGTTTGTTTTAAATGCTTGTGATGTCACCAGCATCGCAGCCTTTGCTTCTCTTATCTCTCACACAACTTTTATAAGTTAATCGCCTGTTGTGAAAAATGTAAAAAATAGCTGTAATTCATTTTTCATGGAAGATCAAACTAAGGCGTGATCATGGTGCCCTACCAGTAGTTCAAGCAGTATATTCCTAAATGTGAGAGGTAGGCTATGATATTAGTGATAAGTACACAAAAACAAATTTAACGACTAGCCTTTTTAACAGATTCAAAAAAAAAATTATAATTTCCTTCATGTTCACGTACTAAAACTCTGACTTTATGAACCTGTAATAGCTGGTTGAATTATAACTACCATAAAACCTCTAATTGAACGCCATGGCGCTCTATTTTTCAACCTCTCCTCTATGTTGGTGGTCAATTGGAGGTGGCATTCAAAATTCAAATAGAGGTGGCGTTCAAATAGAGGTGGCGTTCAAATAGAGGTTTTACGGTAATTGTTGGTAGATTAACATAGCTTTGCAGTTATTAATAACATGGTGCTTCACTGTTTACTCATACAACCTTAATGGTTAGCACAACAACATTAATACTATGTATGGTCTCACTTACCGAAGCAGCGTCCTGCCGTGATATCTCTGATGTATCCCTCATAACATTCACATACAGGCCCATTAGCAGTTGGGGTACAGGAGCTGTGAGGACCGCAGTATTTCTCAGCACAGGGATTATTTTCCTCTATCAATAATTCATTAATGTGTATCAAAATGATAATACAGCTATCTGTTGAAATCATATTAACAACAAGCAATGCAAGCTACTGAAAAACAGTTGCAATCATTTTGATATTATGGATGATGGCTACAAGCAATGATCAATATATTATTGAAAATTGATATATTGTAGTTCGACGATGTTCACAATTCAATTTATGATTTAAAACAATAGCGATTGTGTTTTTTTAAGGTCATACACACTGCAGTCAGCTCTTGGCACAACATGAATGCAAACAAAGAAATGAAGACTTCAACAGGCCATTAAAAAGCAATAAAAATCTTGGAATGCCAAGAAAATGTTTTGGGGTATATCTATCCACGTTTATGCGGGCCTTGAAAACTCACCTTTGATGCACCCATCGTCTCCATCACTAACAAATCCCTCATTGCAAGCACACAAAAACGTTCCAGGAAAGTTTAAACATTTGCTATTGATGGGACACGGTCCAACGCCTTTACTGCACTCATTCACATCTAAAATATGAAAAAAATTTCAAGGCATGTGAAGTTAGTCTTACCTGCATATCAATAAAAGGATACATGGACAAGGTGATCCGATCCTTTGGATGCTTTTCCATGCGCCTGGAAACATTGCTCAGATTGTGTGTACAAGCCTGTAAGGAGTACTAGTGTGGGTGCATTATACATTTGAAAAGAAAGTGAAATGGTTTGTGATTTAGTTTTAGTTATTTTTATTTATAAACATGCAGAAACAATTTATATGTTCTATAAAAAAGCTAAAAAGCAGGTAAATGTGATGATCCGCCACTACTACTCAGGCCCATATTTCTTGGAACGACTGGGTGGTTGAGCCACCCCAACTTTTTAGTGATTTCTGGCTGAGTACTAAGAATTGCAGTCTAAGCTCATTCACTTGGAACTTCCAACTACTAATCACCGGTACTAGCACTACCGGAAATTAGTAGTTGCGCTCTAGCGCTACTAGCGATGAAGTGGAGAGGCTCACTAATCTAGTATTGGTTTTGCCTGCCACTAATGCAGTGAATGAGATATCCTTTTCTGCATTGAAGTGAATCAAACATCGACGAGGAGCACTATGGGGCAGGCTCGTCTAAATAATCTTGTAATATTACACATAATATGTGTAATATTAGAAGATACTACACAAGATATTACTTCATTATATGTTATATAAAGATGTTGAAATAAACACAGAATCAGTTGTGAAAGATTTCTGCCATGGACACATTGACAGAACAAGAGCTATTGCAATAAAGAAGTAATAGCTCTTGTTCTGTCAATGTCCCTTACAGAAATCTGTAGTGTCATGAGTTTAATATCGTTCGTTAAATAAAGAAAAAATTTTGCCTACCATGAACCATAAACAATATATTTATGTAGGTTTTGATGCTTACAATTGATTGAATTTATGCATACTTTGAGGGTTGTTGATGCTTAAAAGGTCCAGTTGCTTAAAAACCCCATTGGGGGCTTATACCGCCCCCCCAAACCTCCAGATGTTCATAACTAGTCGCCTAAAATTTGCAGCCCCAACTTGCAACCAGGGAATACAGGCCTGCTACTACTCATAAGTGAACCACAAGCTCTTGGTCTTATTTGGCTCTGAAGTCAAACTGGCTTCAGAGCCAAATGAACCAATTAATAAACTGATTTCAGTGTAGAATGAAATACCCTGCCACTCTTTTTACAAAAAATGATATGACAGAATAAGATAATGTGAAATGGCAAAAGATACTTATAAGCGAGTCGGGTCTCCTCATTTGATAAAATTACATAGACGTTGAGTGCCTTTTGGCATACATAGGCAGATTAATAATATCTTACTTTCATACAGCCTGCATTAGTAGAACTCACCTATACAGCCTGGGTGTCCTTCATGAGCAAAGCCTTTCCCAGTGAATCCATATCCACATTGGCAAGTGCCATTTCGGCAGCGAGCTTCTGGGTCACAAATTATTCCATCACATACCACTCCTCCCGCTAAAAGTATCGAACGCACAGACTAAAAAATTATTCTTAAAATTAAACAAGACCATTTTACTTAATTGTTTTAGTTAAATAGTATAACACTGATATTGAATGGAAATGTTAACAAACGTGGGCAGCAAAGCAATAACCACAATGAAAATTGCATCTTTTCTCATTTCAAAGTAAATATTAGCGACAAATAAGCAATAAATGTTAAAAAAATATTGCAGGTCTTTCTTGAGACATGACATACATGCTGGCTTATATGTTCTAGTGTTTTCATCATATTAACAAGAGCAATATGAGCAAGCAATGTTATGGCGAGCCAGTGTTAAAACATTTTTAAAAATGATTATTTTATTTTAACTTTTTTTAATATCATGTAATCCCTAAATTTAATATCTGATCGAAATTACTACATAAAGCAAAAAAATATAAGATATTTTTATATTTAGTTGTGTATTATTTGATAACATATCTACAATGAGCAAAGCAAAAATGTATTTAGTGTACTCGGAGATGTTTCCATTATTGAATCAGCAAATCACAGTCGAGTATTAACCCATCATACCGCACAAGCATTCTATGCATGTTCGGTATGATTCAAAATGTGTGGAGAGTAGCCGCGACTATTATTAAACTGTAGTGATCAATCCTAAGGTGAACAGAAGAAACAAACAATTAACCTCGGCAGATTACTCCATCTCCAACATAACCAGGACTGCACTGACAGGTATATAATCCATCCTTGTAGGTACACTCTGCATTTTCTGAACATTTGTCATCCTGAATGGTGCATTCATCAGCTTCTGCCCAGAATATATTCAAACTTATGATGAGTAGAAGGTTTAACAAGCTGCAGCCACAAATATATTTGATGAATATAAGATACAGTCAAGCATGGTTGTGCTGGATATTCTCTACATAGACACAATGAACAGCTTGAACTGGATCAATATAACAGAAAGCTATATTATGACTCGCCAAAAAACCTTCAAAGAATCTTAGATGTTCAAAATGACAAGTCCTCGATGCTGATAATGCAACTAACACCAGAAGTCGCAATGAAAATTCTCAATACATGTACTCCTCTACAAACGATGTTAAAATACAATGATGCTCTCAATGTAAATAACATGTCAGGGTTACCTATGACAAAATACATGCACAATATATTGTTAACAGCTTTGGAGAATTTCACAACATCCTAATATTTGATGAGCAAAAAACCTGCACAACATTGCATTTCAGAAAAAGTTTTTAGTTGTTCTTTTTAAAAATACCTCAATTCAAAATTGCTTTTACCTTAAATAACCCAAAACCTCTCAAAAACTAAATTTTTAAGTTGTTTTGTTTAGTTGAGATACAACTCAGTACCTGTAAATGTTTGAGCAAGGAAAAGGCTAAAAGAAAGAAACCTGATACTACAAGGTGATCAGGGCATTGTTGCAAAACGGCTTGTTCTGTGCTATTCTGTTTAAGAAAGGAAACTAATTTTTTTATTAGCCATGCTCGTAATCGGTTTTATTCAATGCTAAGAACGTCGATTAACATCTTTGCCTCTACTATTAATGGAAAAAACCAAAACAAATGACAACTTTAATATAAATTTAATATCTGTGATATTTTAGAACACTAAAAAACAATTTCAGCTTACTAGTTTGAATGTTTATAATTAATAGCATCAACTGTTTGTGACACAACTCAGTTAAATAGCATTAGTTATTTCAATGACGAAACTCTAACTAGATAGCGCTCCATCTTATTAAAACTGTTTTAAAATGAATTTATTGAACATCTGTATCGAACTATTTCAATAAAATGTTTGTAATTATGTAAAAACACTAAGCAAAGAGTTACCACTTGAATAGTTTGTAATAACCAGTGCTATTGAATAAAAATGAATACGATGCACCAGTAATTGTCATAATTTTGCAAAAAAAAGTTATGTGAACAGATTCCCTAAGCTGGTATAGATGCTGTCCCTTTACGGTTTATGAAAGTAGCTCCACAATCGAAAGAAAAAATAATTGTATGTGAATGCGTTACACCAGCTGCACCTGCTACAATTAAGCCTGGCATTATCGATTAAAATGTAACCTTAAGGGGCTGAACTCACCGATACAAGTGCCATTATCAGATTCTGTGTAGCCTGGGTAACATTCACAGGAATATTCTCCATTGGCTTCATCCTTGCACATAGCATTCACATCACAACTGTCTACTCCAGCCGCACAAGGTTTCTCAGCTAGAAAACAGCACGCAAATAATATGCAGTGCTTTGCCAAATCATTTTTATCAAGGTATTTGTAATTATTCAAAGTTCTCAAGTTGTCACACTCAAGGTAGATGTTACAAAGTCACTACCCAAGACACAATAGATTTTCTAAAAGATAGATTTTGTAGAAATGTAATGTTGCGATACGTCTTACTTAGCAAGATCGATCTTTTTTAATCCAATGCATGACGTCTAATTCTGTTTGTTAATGACAATTAAAGTAAAATCTGTCATGGTTGCGCAAACTATCTGTCAAGGTCGGTAGCGATAATAAATGACTTGACCCCGACCATCCACAAATTGTCTGCCATGTCTATTGCTTTGCAATGTCGCAACTATTTTATGGTATGATGGGAATGACTCATTTTATAAGCAATATTTTCGTGCTAGGATTTATCCTTTAAATTCTGTTGATGTAAGTTCTCGATCTAACTTATGTCGATCCTTGCCAAGATGATGGTAGCCCACAGCCATATTTTATCAATGTTCTAAGATATTGACCTTTTGTCAATGCTATTTGTGTCATGGAAAAGTGACTTATTTTGAAAAAAATTGCATAATCTATATACATAAATTTAAATGTTTGTCTTTTGTTGGTCTGTTATCCCTTTGTCCAGTTATAGCAATTAAAATTTAGCTATGACAAATCTGCATGGCACTGAAATTTTACTCGCAACATTCAAATGGTAAGTATACAAATGAGCACGCGTAACCAGTAGGCTAAGTCGTTCTCATCATTATCAACTATCCTGTCTATCCTTATCACTATTGCACATGAATACGCTATCTAAATATGTACATTTTATTATTAATTAATATTACCTTTTGCAATTTTATTTTTGAAAAAAATATTTGAAGCCATTTCAAAATCCATTGTCCAATTTTTTCTAATTTGTAATCAAATGTGCTGTTGCAATTTCAAATGTGCAGTTACACCCTTATTTCTGGTTCTTTACGTTTATACTAATATCAAGAGGTACTAGTATCATTTATTCAAAGTTTTGATGGATGGATTCTACTGCAGCAGTAACTTTTTTATAAACACTTCTATGTACTCATTGTTAGTATTAATTCAATTTATTCATGATTGTTACTTTATTTTCTCAGATTGTATTATTGTATCAGTATCAAATCATCATTCATTGTAGTAAAGCAGACTTTACTTGCTAATTATTTCACATTTATTAAACACCTTTCCAGGTGTTTTATTTTTTCTCTAACTTTATTTGCGTTGCACAAAACACTTTGCTCATTATATGAAGTTTGATAGTTATAAATAGTCCAACGACCAAACACGAGCGAAGCAACTGTTTGGGAGCTTTATGATAAATGCATATGCGCGCACAACTCCCAAAGAATTATCCGGTAATGCCGTAACCAAACTCTTGTACCGAAATCCAATAAAAAAATTAAACCATTTTTGTGTAGTCATCTAAGTATAATAATGATACAAAACACATATAAACCTATTTAAATATGTTACCAAGTCTATGAAAGGTTGACGCAATATCTTAAAACTAACCCATCTGATCGGATTATACATAAATAGACAGATTAATTTGGCTTAGAATTGCCATAAAAACTTGACAAGCCTTTTTAGATCAGAATTAAGGTCGGCCAACAAAACGCCGATAAGGCCGTGCGACAGAAAATAGAACCATTAAGTCGTACGCATTTCACGAGAAAACCTGCACATTTCACCAGTCTATGGCATTGTCTAATTGCCGAAAGTTTCTGTAATTAACGTAGAAGTACTGAAAAGTTATCGTTTCTTTTTTGCCGATTCTATCGGACTCTGACATTTTGGACACTTATAATGAGTACTTTGGTATTCCAACTGACGTCTAAAGCGGTGAAAGTACAGTCATACTTCAACTTACGAGCTTAATGCGTTCCGAGACTGAGCTCGTATGTCAATTTACTCGCATGTTGGTGCAATTTATTTATATATAGAACAATTAAATATATATTAATTGGTTTTCATAATCTGAAACATGGTAATAAAACACTCAAAACAAGATATTGTAACAGAAAGAACATGTTGGTTATTGTCCTAACTTACCACAAATTTTTAAAAAGCAACAAATAAAAATAATGCAAGGAAATGTGATTAATTAAAATGTAAAATTAAATACATACAATAGCAGCTAACGCTAGCATTTGCCAAAGAGGGAGATATCCTAGGGAGTTACAGAGAGTTATCCTTCATTACAACAGTTGACTTTGATAAATTTGGATTTTATCAAAGTCTTAAAAGACAAACTCAGAAGCAAACCTAAAAGCAAACTTTCATTTTTAACTTAACGTAATTAAAATTTTTTCGGCGTTCATAGTTTCAAGTTTCTCGCTAGTTAGCTATTTTTTCCTGTGTTTCGCTTTCACGGCTAGCCGGCTGTTTTATGATAAGCCTATCTAAGGACGTTTGCCTTTGTCGCCCATTCAACATATTGCGATTAGGACGAACACTGGTGTCGTCACAAACGGTTAATGTACGACCACTAGCCAACTTATCCGAATGTTTATAGTTTTGATAAATAGTACCGGCCTTTTCACATAGCTTCGTTCAGTTACGCTGTCACCGGCCAATTGTTGATCTTTTATCCAATGCCTGAGCAGTCTCTCTATCAGCGGTCGTGAAGATCGCTGCGCCGTTTAGAAACTATAGTTAGTCCTTTTGCGAACTAAATAAATGCCCTGAATATAATCCTTCTGTTTGATAATTGTGGATGTATTTCTGTCATATTGCTGAGCTAGCTCAATCACGCATACACATTTCGCATATTTTTTCAATAATTGTCCGTTTGATAATTGTTATCATTTGCTTTTTCTTTGCATTTCATCTTTCATTTTACTGGCAAACTTTCGGTCTACGCACAGTACTTTTAATTCACATAATTCTGCACTGAAAATCACGCACAAAAACACAGTACAAAAGTATAACCTGAGCAGTTGAAAAATACAGAGTGATGATGTTCTCATAAAACACCTCCAGCATACTTGGCAACTGACTAACGTGCTCGTATCTCAAACATGGCTCGTATGTTAGTGCTAAAACTTGCTTAAAATCTGGCTCGTATCTCAAGTTTCTCGTACGTTGGAGCACTCGTAAGTTGAAGTATTACTGTACAGGAAATGACGATAATATTTTTCTAATGATTATTATAAGATTATTACAATATTTAACTGTAAGAATAATTATTCGATTTTATACGATTATTATAAGATTTAGTTATAAGAATAATAATTCGAATTTACAAGATCGAAGTATATATCGAATTTACAATATCGAAGTATAGACCAATGGTGTGCAATATGTTACTGTTATTATTTTTCTAAAGATTTTGTTGACGATACTGCGTCTGTATCCAATATCGCGGTACTGCCAAGCCGTTTTTAATATCTGCAAAATTAATAGGCCTAGATTTTCTTATAGATATGCATCTATTCCTATGACGACCAGCTAAAATCTGTTTAGATTTTAAGATTCAGCATTATTTTTTAGATATGAATACAGAAATCTAGATAAATATCACAATTTTTGATATTGGTTGCTATGACAAATGATATACAGCCCCCCAGCCTGTGTATATTACACAGCAGCTTGCCATTTTACTTCTAATATTGCATTTCTCCTATTGCAGGGGAGAGATATAAACATATAATCTTTTCCTTTCATTATTGCTGTTTGTTGTATATAATAACACCCACACCCAGTACATTACAGCTAACATTGCAGTTATCCTATTGCACTGCAGTGCCATTTGACTGCTAATATTGCATTTCTCAACCATCAGTACCCTTTCTTTTTTCCAATATCACTTTGGTCGTGGGCTGTATGACAGGAGAATTTTTAGTGGTAAATGTTGTATATATTAAATAAAGATAGATTTTCTGTGCAGATACTCATTGCATGGGTAACGCTGGGCCTTCCTTTAGTAGGATTAAAACTATGATATATTTAATGATGATAAACCTGATTCATGTTAGAAAATGTATCTAAACAATTGTGTTATTTTAGCAATATTCTGTTTATTAATTTATTGTATAGGTAAAATCTGCTAGATTGCTGAGCCCTTGTTTGGTATATAATTTATGCAAAGTGGGTTTTCAAATAAATATAAACTGTTTTACAGCTGCAACTATTGTTGCGATGTTTTTTTAAACATCTGATCCAACCATTTCTGTAAAGTCTAGTAGGCTTAACAATGTGATTGCACCATTGAGGTCATTTAAATGACATTAAAACCAATATAATGCTTAAACATCAGCTACAATTTGATGTCATTTTAGTCTTTGTAGACTAAACCTGTCCTGAGACATAAGCGTATGAATGAAATCATTTTTTGAAATGCTCAGATTCAAGTGGGTGCTTTATAGTGACCTATATAGTGAGCGTATATGAAAAGAGCCCAGGAGCGATAAATATGCGATCTCTTCTTTAGCCAATCATCAGCACAAAATTTTTATCTAGGTCATAAAAAATGTCAGCGCAAATAAATCGCGTTGTCTGTGATCTCGAAGATTTTTGTTGTTAGGGAACTTACTGATATCTGTCGACTCGTTTTATTGACGAACAACAGAATTTTAATAATGTTTCCAGTTCCATCAAATGTGACTCTCAGTCTTCTGAGCATTCAGTGGTTAAATATTGGGGGCAGACAGCCTATGGTTAAAGTTGACAGCGTCAGCAGCGTTATGCTGCATAGGAAGATAGGAGAATGGAAGTCAATCTATCTTTAACTTTGAGTTTCCTATATGTATACTAAAGGTAATAATTTTACTACTCATGAATATATTTAATAATAATAAAATTATAAATTTTTGCTATCACCAATCATTGTTTCATAACTTTTATCATTTCACCTAGCTATAATATTTGCTTCAAATTTTTTTTAGCAGTTTTAGCTGGTAAACTAGATTTATGAAACAGAATTTATGATTACTTCTCACTTGTAGAAAGTAACAAAAATGGATTGACATATGCTCATCTTTTACTTCCAAAAACATAGCTTCGAATTGTTGGTTTGGCACACTTATGCTTTTGTTAAACATTTTTTCATTTTGTCATTTTACACTTTCAATCTATCTAACTCCTAAATTGAAAGCTTTCAGTAATTACACTTTAGAACGACATGTCGATAAATGAGATATATTTATTACATTTGTTTTACGATAACAGAAGGTTTATTTGGCATCACCAGTGGAGCAGCGATGTCAGTGTGGAAACTGCCATACACGAGAAAGTGAGACATGAATGTTTGCTGCACAAACCATGATATGTGGCATTCTGTTTCTCAGACTGGTCTCAAGTTTGTAGCAGAAGTGCAGGAGATTACAGACCATAGAAAACCAGGTTCATTGAGCGTGACCTTTCATAACTATCAACACTATCATGGTAAGTTTTTTGGCTAATTTCATTTTTATTACTGATAATTTTAATAGATGTCATATCACTTTCAAGCGACATTGATTAAGTTATCTAAAGACAATAGTTTAATATTTTGTAAGTACCCAAGCATGTAGATGTGGAGTGTCTGAATACTTGGGTACTTAAAAGGCTGCAAAAACATGAGATGTACAACATGGTATGTAAAGACAGAGGAAATCACTCACTTACAGAAGTGGTATTTTGGACATACCCAGAATTACTTACAAGAGCAGGGGATGACCACTGCCAACCTACGTATACAACATAGTGAGAGCTACATATCTTAGGACCAAAGAGGAAGAGGAATATCCAGATATGATACATACAGAGTTTGAGATTACTGCAGTAAAGTAATCTGTTCCATTATATGAGCTGAAACTATGGGAGCAGCCACGATTTGGATGGATGTTTTTAATGAAAACTTTTTGCTGCGATGAAAAATTTTTGGCTTGGAAAAATTATATAATAAAATAATAATGTTGAAGGTAATGCAAAACATGATTTGCAGAACATATCGAATACATCATAGCCTCGTTGCCACCTGTACCAAAATCTTGTCTGATAGATTGACTTATGAATTAAAATCAGAGCTGTACTGACAGGTATTTTTGCATAGCTCGACTTAATTTCATTGTACCAAATATTAAAAGCTACTCAAAAAATTTCATGCTTCCCACCACTGAGTGAAAACAGGTGAGTTCACGCCACAAACCCCTAACCAGATGCAAGAATTTTTTTATTAACCCTTTGCCAGAATCGGTGGGTTAATTGATTTCAAAGAAACTGATGTTGTTTTGCGTTCACATTTTTGGGCAACTCAAAAAACATTTGTTTTGTACTTGAATCACCTTATCAAATGTGACCAATAAATTTTTTCAATACATTAATACAAATTATGACTAGATAACGCTGACTATATATGACTTTTTAGGGAAGCAGTTGACTTCGCCATATATGCGAACATATTCTTTTCAAAGATACGGACGGCTTGCTTATTTTATATAGTAGCTCTTTTCTGGTGTGGGTAGCAACTGAGAACTTTGCTGATAGAAAGGCCACGATGAAATAAGTTAATTCAGCGACCTAATTACAATAGACTGGCAGAATCGTAGTCAGTACTCAGATATTTACACAGCGTTTAGAGAAAACTAATACGACAAATTTTTAATTACCCTTATTTGAGGCATTTGAGACATTTATAATAATTTATTTGCAGCTAGATTAAAAATTTTATTCTAGTGATCATGAGCAAATACACAATAAAATATATCTCATTAGAGCTGCGTAGGACTAGACTTTTATCGCAATAGCCGATGTGAATATGAAAGATAGAGGCAAGCTGTCTCACTATATAAATCATTTTGGGCAAGTCTGGACTCATCTTTTTTCTGAGTGTTTTAAAAGCGATAAAGATTTGTCAATTTTAATCTTGAAGCATCTTAGCAGTCAGGCCACCTCAAACATCAGAAGCAATAGCAACTGATAGAATACTACCTAGAATTTCTGATACAATCAACTAAAAATTGGTGCAGCTACATCTTTAACTAAACTGATGATGTATCTTAACAAACAGAACTAAACAATAAATATAAAAAAATTGAAATACTTTGTTAAATGAATTTACCAACACATGAAGTGTGACCATCTCCTTTAAATCCAGTCTTACACTTGCAATCATAGCTTCCAACATTATCAGTGCAATCAGCATGCTCATGGCAGTCATCCGTTCCCATAGCACACTCGTCATCATCTGCATGACAGAAATAGTCATATAGCAACATATGATTTCGTGTTTCTATTAGAGAAATTCTAGGACTTGTTCATCAAATGCACATATTAAACAGTGTTTGGAATTCTGGTTCAGAATCACATTTATGTCAGTTCAGCGTACTAAGCTAAAATATCACACAACTTTTCATAGCTTTCAGCTATTTCTCGAATGTTGGCTAAAATAAAAGAACCAAAAATTCTAATTTTATGTTTGGTAACTAGTAATGGACAGCTATTAAAAAAATTTCTACAATCAAGGTGCTAAAGTGAAGCCCAAACTTGCTATAAAAGTTTTTGCAGGGGTGTTTGGTAAGGAAGTTACAATTTCTCTTATAATGTCAACATTTCCCACATTATCAGTTTTAAAAGTCTAAATAAAAACTCACTCCTATCAACTCAAAATACAAAAGATGCAATGCGCAATGTTTATTAGGATTGACACAGAAAAAGCAAGCCGACAAATTACAAAAAAAACTCTCATTTATTCTACAGACATGAATAGTAGATTGAGGGATTAATAACAGTCTTTTAGCGCTAAATACAATTTTAAACCTTTCTACATAACGATGAAGAAATGGCAAATACAGCATTGAAGGTCATCCGCACATCTCTATAGTACTTTTACATGGATTAATAATTGTATATCAAAATGTTAAAAGCAAGCAACATGGACAATAAGTCTTAGAACCAACTCAACAAAAATAGATTGTTGGCCTAAAGCAACTTGAAATTAAACTAAAATAAAAATACATTGTATAATCATACTTTTACTCTATTTTAAAATCAGTATTTTAAAAGTTCAGCTCACAATGAGCAACAGTCCAATTTTTAATTGCTCAGACTATTAAAATACGTTACTTACTGACACAATTCTCACAAGAACCGCTAAAACCAGTGAGGCATTTGCAAATGTAGCCTCCTTCTTCATTCTCACACTTAGCATTAGCTCCACAGGTGACATAGTTACATTCATCTTCATCTGCAAATAAAAACATTGTTTAACTTATGCTTACAAGTTTTATACACTTTTTGAACTGTTCAAAACCCAATAGCAAGTCTGACTACAGTTGTTAAATGAACATACATATTTTAATCAAAACCTAATCACTGAGCAAATTATTATGCTATTTAGGGTTGTTACGGTTACCACTGAACTCCTTCACCTATTATCTGCACCCTCCATCAAGCTTTCCGGTGTATTATATTGAGTGAATACTCGATAAACAAAGAATCTTGTTACTTGCATAAAATCTTAACATACAATCACTTTAATCTTTTGGTTGGGTCAAAGTCTCCTAAAATGTCCGAAAGTCTGTAATTTTTTGTTGACAATTCAATAAAATTGGTCTTCTATGGACATACATAACTTGAGCTGATATTTACTGGGTAGTTTTGGATGTGATGCTTTCTATTAAAGTCAGTTACTTTGTTGGAGGTTTTCACAAACCCTTGTTAAGACAAAGTCCAATAATTGCCCTTTGTCGCTCCGCTGTAGCGCTTTCCCATAAATGCAGTTTGGACTGTGGTTGCAAAACTCTTATCTTTACACATGAATACTCGTAATGCTCGTAAGATTCTGCTATTATAAGCTTTCACAAACTACTTTTACTTTGTTCAGTGGGAAGGAAGAAGAATCAAAATACTCTAACGGTGGAGTATGAGCAGGCGGTGTGAAATTGGACACTGAGTGAGAGGAAAAGTTGGAGAACGATGAAGGCATGTCACCATCTAAGTCTGTAACATTTTTCCAACCCTTTAGAAGTCTGTGTGATTACATATGCTCCATCTTCTAATTCCTCAGTAGTAGTACCCAGTGTATTAGAGCTTGTGGCACGGGTAGTGCTTGTACCGGAGTCGCTAATACGAGGCAATTTTCTAGTATTCACAACAGCAGCGCAAGTGGATATAGCATTATCAACGTGTGAGCTACCATAACCATTACTTTTCCCTATATATTCGAAGTTTTCAGAGCTGACATCGCTACAGTCATGTGAATTATTATTGTATTGATCAGTCAAACGACCACTAACCACCACCGGATCAAATAAAACTTTTATTCCTTCTTTTCGAAAGCCGAATCACTTCCGTCACTAATCGTTTCATATCAACAATTCATAGATAAATATCTTGACGTCAATATTTTAAACTTACAAGCGTTCATATGCTTGTTATTGTCATTAGTCAATGGCTTTATAAACTTCTACCAAAAACGACGCTTCAACCGTTTCCCCATGGAACCGATGAACGGCGTTTCTGTCGTTTCCCCAGGGAAAGGGTTAACATACAAATTTTCCAACTTAGGAGTAAAATCTTGGCAACTAGTAGTCTTGACATCGGAATTAAATTCAAGCTACGACCTCCTAAATTTTTCAAATTACTGCAGTTTAGAAATTGATACACATGTATGCTGTTTCTGTTCACAGTTTTGTTCTATGGTGTTTGAATAATATTGAAGAGTGCTTAATCCTTCAATTTTTAGCTTTAAATTTATAAATTCCTCAAAGAAGAGTGTGATAGCAGGTTCTACTGCTTAGACCTGTGATAACATGAGATTTTAAAGCATGAACTTTTGAGATCTGAATACTATGAATGATTGTAGCAAAGATCTACCTTCACATTGTTGTGTTTGTGGATTCATGACATATCCAGAATTACAAGAGCAGGTGTAAGAACCTTTCGTGTTTTCACATATTGATACAGACGTATTACACCGAGCCACTCCATCTAAGCATTCATTCACATCTGTAACAAATTTGTACAGAAGGCTACATATAACAAAAGTTTACCATCAATATGCTGCGCCAATTTTGATATATTTCTAATTTAGTTATCCTGTTTTTTCTGAAGACTGCAAAGATAAGTAAATGCCAATCTTAAACTCAAAGAGTAGGACGCTTACTATCCGACTTCAAGTCTGGTAATGAAAAAATACGCTATAAAAATGTAGAAAAATGTTTTTCCTACCATTGCAGTTGAATCCATCACCAGCAAAGCCAGTTTTACAGTGACACTCATAGTTGCCGGCAGTATCCTTACAGTCCGCATGTGCTGAGCATTCATGAGCTAGTTCACACTCGTTTATATCTAAAATGTACAGAACAAACTATAAACGGGTATTTGATGTGATACTGTAAATATATGTATCTAACTCGGCAAAAATGCAGCATATTCAAGAGTAAGAAACAACAACATTTCTGACAATACTTAAAAGCTCTAAAAGCCAATAGAGTCGTGCTAAACTCTAAAAAATAATATCCTTCAACAAATGTTAATAATATGTGTTAATAATATTATTATTATTAACAACTATTTGCTGCTGACTTACTTTCGCAGTTGACATTCCCATCACCTGAGAATCCTGATGAACAGACACACTGGGAGACACCAAGTGCTGCATTCCATAAGCAGCGGGCAAAGTCAGCGCAGCCATTAGCAATTGCAGGATCACATGTTGGCAGGTCTGTGCATAGACAAGATACAATCACCTCAACTGCTGATAATCGCTGTCACTGATTATTGAAGGCTAGCAAAGGATTGTAGAACTAAAAGACCATATATTCTTTCCCAAAATTAAAACAAACAGGCATAAAGGAATTTGATATACCGTATACACAGAAACACGAAGTCGAAGTCGGTGGCAAGTTGACATGTGGTTGACCTGCTTTTTGTGTTATCTATCTGGAATTTTGAAATGTTTATAATTAATTTACTATTAGCGATCTCTTGTAACTATTGAGCATGTGACTGCAACTTTCAACAAAAAAGCTGCAAGCTGTGTGAATAAAGAAACTTTTTACATATTACCAATATATTTTTAACATTTTGTAAAAAATTTATACTATTCAAATATACATCGACTGACTGTTGAAAACAATTCTATGACTTCAACTGGTCAGTGCAAAGTTCGAACCAAGTTCTTGCCCCTTTTGGCATTGCCAGAGAACTTTCATCTTTCCATCACTCTCCTTAGATAATGATTTTATACAGATAGCGAGGTAATTGCATGTGTCTTAGTATTTTGTCTTGATTAATAGTGCAGATTCATCTGAGGTTTATTGTTATATTTGTAGGTTGTAAATCTACATGTAGCTAAAAATTTCTGTAATGTTCACAATAACCAACAGTTCAGGTCATCATGTGGTGCAGCTCAAGTATAGACTTGAAATATTTATTTATAATTATTAGTCTAGCACAACTGGATAAATTGGTGGAGCAATTTTTGCAGCTATCTTAGTTGGGTGCCCATATAATACTTAATAAATGGAAAATCTTAGGACGTATCTTTAGGATGTGCGTTTCAACTCAAGGTCATCATTCTAGCATTAACCCTTTGAACTCTATTGGTTGGAATACCGGCATCCACATGGCTCTCTTTACAAATGTTGTTTGCAAGTAACAACGTAAACCAATCAATTTATTTCTTGCACAACTCGTTAGGCAAAAAAATCTGCTTCCATTTTAACCGTTTTAAAATATATTTAAGTACTTCCTTCGTTATAATAACAATTTTACTAGGACAATATTTCAAAAAAATTGATGCGGCTTGTTTGTTGGTATGTCATGGAATATGGTGATACAGATGAAGAATTATATGATACTAATTACAGTTCTGCAGATTATTTTGAATCTTAAAACGATGAACATGTGCTTGATGGATATAATGCTACCGTAAAGACTTTCAGAAGTTTTTAAAATCTTACGAATTTTTATGGTTTCACCGCGAAGAACTCTAAAACATTTTTTTATTTGGTGACATTTGCTGTGTGTTGCTGGAATTTTTTACCGTTGTTATACAAAATATCTTTAAATTATGAGCATACTTAGCCATATTTAATAAAAGCTTCAAAACTTTCTTCGTTGGACAAATTGCCCAGGATACTGACACACATTGACAATGACAGCCAGGATACAAACGGTTAAAATAGGAAATCTGAGAAAATTTGATGATGAATTAGCAATTCCTAAGCGGATGAAATAAGAAAGATGTACATCTGTGCTAAAAAGACAAAATAGTTTGCTAGAAAACAAAGACAGCCATAAAGGAAAAAATCACACCAACCATTGAGTCATTTAGCTAATGTATTTTATAGGCCGAGTGTGCATAACAGCTCTAAATATGCAACAATTTTTATAAATTTTTATACAAAACAAAAATATATATTTTTACCTGGTTCACAAGATTTTCCATCTCCAACATAGCCAGCGATACATGTGCACTCGTAAGAACCATCTGTATCCTTGCAAGTAGCCTTCTCATGACAGAGAGCAGTTCCCTTTGTACATTCATTTATATTGTCACAAATACCCGCTACGTCTTCATAACCTAACTTGCTACATGAACAAATATAGGAACCAATCCTATTTTCACATTCAAAATTAGGTCGACAAACAGTCCCACTGAAGCTTGGGGAGCATTCATTCACATCTACAAAACAGAAATGCATAAAATAAAAAACAAATTTTACAAATAACCTAATGGCAAGGTAAAACAAGGCTATATCAAATGCTTCCTTCATTCAGCGTGAACTCGCTATTACATCAACATATGAAAATATTTTAGCACTCGCTCATTCATTTAGATAGGGATGGCCTTGAGCTATGGTATTCCTGTTCTTCTTTCTACCTCAGCATGGTGATCTTGTCTCTTAATGAGATCCCATGAATGATGGTAAATGTCTCACAGCATATACTCTCAGAGCCATTTCGCACGCTGCAAACAGCCCAATTGTCGGCACCAAACTAAGTACTAATAAACCATTTAATATTCTTACTTTACAAATTTGTCGTGTTATCAGTGCATAAAGACTATGCTAGTATATGCTGTATTAAACTTTTGAATCTACCTCAGTTTTTAATATTTTCTTATTTATGGTGCCAAATATTATATTTTACTGAGTTTAAAATATACTCGTCAAACAGTGTATAAACGCTTCTTAGTAACAGAGCCAATCAAAAACTTGGTACAAGTGTAAAATAGCACTAAAATGTTGCATTCACTCGACCAACCTTTACATTCCATGTCATCATCGTTGTCTTTTGAATATCCAGTCAAACAGTCACAAGTATAAGATCCAACAGTATTGTTGCAAACTGTTGAGCGATTGGAGCATTTGTGCCATGAGGTTTGACATTCATCAACATCTGAAACAATCAGATGCGATAATAAGCATGAGCGTTTGATTAGCAGACTAAAATAACACTCAAATATAAGAAATCATTTACCAGCAACGGGAAATAAAGAATTAACTGCTATGTTAACAACTTGTATTTCAAACAGAAATGATCATTACATAGCAGAGATGTTAGCTAATACATTATGTGCTTTTCATAACTAACTTTTGTTGATAATAATTGATTTTTGATGATTGTTGTGCCTAGTTTTCCTATCTCTAGCCAAGACACAAAATTTTAGGCCATACAATTAAAGATCAATAGTTGAATTGGCAAAAATTGAAAGATGTATGGTAAAGGTTCAAGCAAAAAATTCGTTACAGCGCTTCATGCAGTTCAACCATCTATATAAAGATTTTGAATTATTCTGATTCAATTGGTGAGGTCAATTACTTTCCTGTGAGTGTAGAAAATTTTAGCTAATTGAATTAATTACATACACATATTTTAACTTCAATTTTAACACACCATTGACAGCACAACTTACAACTTTAACTAAGCAAGTAGCTATTATATCACCATTCTTGAAGATGCATAAAAATAACAAAAGTCATTGTAGTTCATGTCGGTCATAGGTTATAACTGATCATGAAGTGGTTTGTGCTGTAGAAAATACCAATGTCGATAAGTTAAGCCTAACTTGAAACGTGGGTCTGGTATACAAAAATATCTTGGTAACAATTGATAACAAATAACATTGTGTGAATTGTGTTATTGAAGAGAATGTGTGTGCAAGCACAGACCAAACTAAAACATTCGAAGAAAAACACAACAAGAATACAAAATATATTGCACAGGGCAAGCAAGTTACGGGCAGTCGTTCTGTGTTATGAAACTAACAATAGTATACAGAGTGCGACAGAGTAGAATATATTCTAGCCCTGAATAATTACTCCCTATTATATTATACGCTGAATAATTACTCCCTATTTTCAACACTCACCTACACAACTGTCTCCTTCCTTTTTGAAACCATCTTTGCATCTACATTCATATCCAGGCTTCTTGTCCACACAGAAGGAATTGGCAGTACACTTCGCGATGCCATTACACTCATTTATGTTCACGCAGTCACCTAAAACATATTGATTGAAAACAGCATTTTAAAGAAAGGAATACATAAATTAATTATTGTTGTTAATTTTCTACACTCGTGACATGTATCAAACTACCAATTGAACAAAAATCAATTGCGATGCAATTACCCGATTGGTCAAACTCGAATCCATCTTCACACTGACAAACGTAAGTGCCAGGAAAGTTCTTACACCTGGCTCCTTTTCCAAAGCATTTTGTATTATCTAAACATTCGTTTATATCTGTAAACAGAAATGAACTCAGCATAAATTAAAAGAGTCCGTAACAGTCGACTAGGGTATCCTGCAATAACTTAAAAGGGCTGAAAAAGTATAAAGCCATTGACTAGCGGGGATAAGCAGTTTTTAATTTTACCTTCACATTCATTGAAGTCACTGAGCTTGAAACCTTTTAAACATCTGCATGTTCTGTCAACGCATTCAGAATTAGCTTGGCAAGTGTGATCTGTACATTCTAGATTTCCTCCATCTCGGCACTCGCATCGCTTTTCACATTGCTCTGTTAAAACTGTGCTTCGTGCCTATAAAGTCGTGTGACATGCTAAATGGGTCACAGCAATTCAAATAATGACATGTCGGTGATGATAAACATTGGAGACTAATGGAAACACTATAGTTGCTTGGGCAGCTGCACTCAGAGCACCATTCAGAGCTTTTATTATGAGGCACGCTTTATTTGCACAGCAGTATATCTACTAAACTGCGAGTGAACTACTTACATTGTACAACTTTTAGTGATCTTAAATTGGCATTTAAAATTTTTTATTTAAACACATTTACATGTGTTTGTCATTGAGAGAAAATCCTATTCTGACTTGTGAAAAATATTATATATCAAAAGAAGCTAAAAGAATTCAAAAACATCTGCTTAAACATGAAAGTCTTTAACTAGCTAGAGTAAGATTGCAAGCATAAGAGAAAATGGAGAAGTGCAGCATACGTTTTACATCTGTCTAATCAATTGATGCGAAAAGACACAAAAAAAGTGAGTTAAAAGCAAAAACTTTTGTTGATGGCACTAAAACCTCAAAATTGGCTTCAGTGCAGACTACTTATGTGTTTAATTTCAAATATGGTTTAATAATTCATTAAATTTTGTAAGTGAATATCAGTTCAATTACTGATCAATTTTGTTCGAAAAACATATTTTACAGCATTTCAATGTGGAAAAAGATATTACTATGTTTGAAAATGGTGAAAAATGGATTTTCCAAATGATCTCTAAATGATGATTAAGCTTTTTTGTTAATTAAAACAACCTTGCAATCTCGCTACTCATGAGTTTTAGCCGTCATTTGCAAAAAGAATAATACATGATATATTAATTTCTTTATGAAAATTACTAAGTGGAATTCACATTGCATTATGATGCATTATTAGTAATGCAAAAGAAAGATGAATATGTTAAATCAAGAGCCATCTGTTACAGGTCAATTGTATAAAACGGATGCTTCAATTTAGCACACAGAGACTGACTATTATGGCAAATATTTTGTTGTTTCATCTGGTGACTTATTGCTTACAAAAGCAAATGCAATGTTGCAATAATCTCCATTCACATATGGCTACACATGAACGTAGCCATATGCGAATGGAAATTATTACCATAAATGTTTGTATAATGCTAGCTAGTTGGTATTAGGTTTTACAAAAACTAACTTTTAGCAGCTCTCCATTTGGGAAGTTTGCTCTTGCCTTATTTGCTGGACGTTTATTCCTCTTACACTTGCAATATGGAAAACCTAGACCTTATGGAACTATAAAAAATGTAGTATTAACTTAAAAAATAATTTCAGAGCAAACTGTAGTTTTCATTGCAGATTGTTACACCGTCTGTACTAGAGTTTTTAGGTATAGTTTGTTGTACTAGCAGTTTTATAAAACTTCTAGTACAACAAAGTTCGATATAGTTTTATAATTTATGTATTCCAGCAGATTTCTAGCAGCACGTCATCTGCCAGATGTAATGCTGACTTAACATTGTTCAGTTGATGGTGCTTAATAATCTAGCATATACAGTAGATGCTTTTATAACGTATACCTCCTATAACATAAATCCCAGATAATGAATTTATGTGAAGTTTTGTTTCGGGCTGTAAAAAATTTCATATAACGGAAAATATCAAGTTGGGCGAGTTCTCAAATTTGATTTGACAAGTAATCTATCACGCAGCACTTGTGAGAGAAAAACTACGTGCATATAGCGTTATATCTACGTATTATATATACAACTTCCATATTATTCCAGTTCGTGGTGATAGATCGTCAGATGCGTCGAAAAATCAGAGGATAGGTAGCTGCGCAATTGTTCATAAATATTTACAAAGGGATTGATCGGTGCAGGTGTTACAGCGTTAGTTCTCCAATTTAAATATTACGAGTTGAAGTATCATCGAAAGCTATCTCTTATCATAACTTTGAACCCTGCGTACAGATAGACAATGAACAGGCAGTACCATTCTTTTTAAAGTAAAATTATTTTTTGTTTGGCTTTATTGTAGATGTATAAAATACATGTTATTAGTTTTACTTTGCAGAACAGACATTGATGTTTAGAAAATATAAGCAAATCATTGTAAATGAATGCCGAAGATGTGATCTCCCGATTAACTTATTGTAAAATTACCGCAATCATAGTCTATAAAACTAGTGAAATTAGTCATAAAAAGAAGAAAAATTGTCGATGCAAACCAATAACACTGCAGTTACGGTACAGCTTACAAATTAAAAGAGTTGAGTCAAGTTTTGTTTTTAGTATGGCCAAAGGGGTGAGTTTGGAAAGATCTTGGAACAGATTAGGCAATTTACACATATTTTACTGTTCATAGTACGTAAAATCCTTATAACGCATACGTTCCTGGAACGGGTTATTTACATTGTAGGAGCGTTTATTGCTTTCAAATCCTTGTAAAATTAAAAATGTGTTCTAAAGAATATTGGTTGAAGAGAGGAGAGTACTCACCGGTATAGGAACAACAGTTCCTTCCATTTCGCAAGCCGTGAGTGCATCGCACTCCTGTTTTGGTACACAGCTATCACCATGACGACGGTAATTTTCATCACACATGCATTCCACCTGGCAGTAGTTGTCATTGTTTGGCTCACACATAGGATCCACCTGTTCTTCGAGACAGTTTAGTTCGCAGACTCCACATGCTTTGGTATAAGTCATATGCTGTTTGCATTCTACGGCTGTAATATGATGTAACCGTAGTTGAGGTAGGGTGAAAGCCGGCAAAAACAGTTAGAACTCAATTTCATGAATGTGGGACTCAAGCATGTGACTGATAAGCCACAATAAAAGCTCACACTAGTCGATATATTGGAAATGTGGAAAAATTTGATGAACCTCTTAGTAAAAAGTTTTGTTATCATGTAAAACTGTTTATTAGTCCTTTTTCTGTCAGACAAATTGATGTTCTTGCAGTACAGTGCTCTCTTGATATACATAGTTTTTAAGCACTACATATAGCCCATGTAAGGCATAGACAATTCAGCATTTGTCTTTCTAATTCAACCTGTGCTTGAGGCACCCAAGCAACTATTTAGCGGTTTGGTTACTTAGTTTCAAGCACCTGCAGGCACCTGCAGTGACTTTACATGTAAGTAAGCCATTAGTTGTTAAAAAATATTAGTCATTCCTCCTTTTCAAAATTAATAAAATTATAGATTAAGGTGTCAACACTGTTGATAAATGAGGCTTTTGAAATACGCAGTTAAAATACACTTACGGCATCGTTCTGGAGTTCTGTACATAACCGCTATTTTGAATTTGTCATAACATTGTTCAGCAAAGGTGCTGAGGGCTGTACAAATCATTTCTTTAGACTTGAGGTGGCAGAAATCAAACACACACTCATTCATAATTACATCTTTGGTGTCAGGGGGCAGTTTAGAGAGGCACAGCTACAACACACAATTGAAAAAGCGGTAAAATTCGATTAATGAATCTAATAGTTAATGAACTTCTCAATGTGACAGCGCTAGGATACGGAGGGGGTTGGACTAGTACAGCCACTTGATAACTGTTCACATCATTATTTGGTAAATTCATGGTGATGAAATCTGAATCACTTTGAAGCGCAAACTAAAGCAGCATGCTGAGTAAACACAGTTTTTGTAGTAGAGGATGTCATGAAATGTGAATCTAAAAACAGTAAAAAAGAGCACCAACTTGCAGATGCGTGGCAAAGTGACATCTCACTTTTAATAATTGCAAGATATTGCACATTTTCTTTGCACGTTACAAACAAGCGAACGAGTTAAAATTGTAGTTTGTTTGTTAAGTCGTAACTATACAGGTTGGTGTTTTAGAGCACCAATTTGCTTTGGAAAAGTGCATCATGGTTATGTTTTAGTGGCATGCCGATGTTTTTTGCACTTTTAAATGCACTTGTTATGCTTTAAATCACAGCTGAGATAATAACACATTGGTAAATGATCACAAAGTCCATGTAGACGGGAAGGCTAACAAGTCTACGCATTTTCTGACATGTAATACAGCATAGAAAAAGCTATTTTAATCAGCGGAAACTTTTTCATAGAACAGCATATAATAGTTCCAGCGAAAAGCACATAAAATTGTAGTCATTGTTAATGGAGCCAACCATCTAAAAAAATTAATGTTGCTTGTTCATTTTAATGAATATAAAATTAATCTTTATTTAATTACATCACATTATAATTACTTTGTTTCCTTTTATTTGAGGAATTTGTAGAACTTTGTGTAATATAGACTGATGTTCATTGCTAAGATAGAAAATACGAGAAAAACAGTAGTAGTTACACCATCGTCAAGACTCATTCTTAATGAGTCTTGATGAGTGTGAGATAATAAATGTGCAAAAGACACTGCCCGCTCTTTCACGGTACACTAGCTAATTCCCCTTTTTAAGGCTCTGAAATAATCACGCATGAGAGTAGAGTGTTTTAGTATGCATTGGCATATAACAGGTACAATCGCAGCCAAGGGCTACTCTGCCATCGCAGAAAAAAGTGCTAGCCTTTTAGATGGTTAGCCTACGACAACAACAAGTATTACATAAGTTAGCGTGCTCAAACTCGTGATGGCGATTACCTAAGTACAGGTAAGGCGTTATTTAAAGATGTGATTGCATCAAATTTTAGTTGATTTTAAAAGATTTAAAAGAAAGCATCTTCTTTTGTCTATCAGCTGATATATTGTTTGTTGTGCTAGGCGATGTCATTGTCAAGATATTTGAAGATTAAAATCGAAAAAAATTGATCGCGGTTAACACGCTCAGACAAAAAAAACATGCCCAAACTTGCCCAAAATGATGTAACGAGTGATACAACCTGTCTCGATCTCACGTATTCACATCGGCTATTGCGATAAAAGTCTAGTCCTACGTGGCTCTATTGGCATATATTTTATTTTGTATTTGCTAATGTTGGCTAGAATAAAATTTTAAATCCAGCTACAGATACATTATTATGAATGACTCAAACGCTTCAAAGGGAAATTAAAAACTTGTCATATTAGCTTCCTCTAAATGCTGTGTAAACCTCTGAGTACCGGCTACGATTTTGCCGGTCTACGGTAATTAGGTCGTCTAGTTAACTTATTTCATCGTGGCCTTTGTATCAGCTAAGTTCTCAGTTGCTACCCATTCTGGAAACTAGTTACTAAATAAAAAAAGCACGCCACCATCTTTGAAAAGAATATGTTCAAATGTATGGCGAAACCAACTGCATCCCAAAAAGTCATGTATAGTCAACGTTATTTTGTCATTATCAGTATCAATTTGTAGCACAAATTTAATGGTCACATTTGATTAGTTAATTCAAGTACAAAACAAATAGCTTTATGAGTTGACCGAAATAGTGAACGCAAAACAATGTCAATTTCGTTGAAAGCAATCAACCCACTGATTCTGGCAAAGGATTACTAAAGCCATTCTCGCACCTGGTTGGCGGTTTGTGGACTCACCTGTTTTCACTTAATAGGGTGGAGCATAAAATTTTTCGAACTTAATATTTGGTTCGTTGGAATTGAGTCGAGCTATGCAGAAATACCTGCCAATACAGCTCTGATTGAACTTCATAAATCCATCTATCAGAAAAGATTTCAGCACAGATGGCAACAGGGCTATGATGTATTCAATATGTTCTGCAAATCATGTTTTGCATTTTCTTCAACGATATTATTTTATTATATAATTTTTACAGGCCAAAAAATTTTCATCGCAGCATAAAGTTTTTATTAAAAACATCCATCCAAGTCGTGGCCATTCACATAGTTTCAGCTCATATAATAGGACAAATTAATCTACTGCAGCAAACTCAAACAAAACATATTGTGGTTTGTGCAGCACACATTCGTGTCTCTCTTTCCCATTTATGGCAGTTTCTAGACCGACACGACTGCTCTTCTAGTGAACCACATAAACATCCTGTAACAATAAAATAAATGTCATTCATATATATGTCATTCTAACGCGTATCTACTGAAAGCTTTCAATTTGAGAGTTAGATAGATTGCGAGTGTAATTTTCAAAATGAATAAATGTTTAACAAAAGCATAAATACGCAAAGCCAACAATTCGAAGCTTTGTTTCTGAGAGTTAATGATGAGCATTGATCAATCCATGTTCCTCACTTTCTACAAGTGAGAAATGAGCATAAATTCTAATCATAAATCTAAATTACTAGCTAAAAATGCCAAAGAAAATTTTAAGCAAATGTTATAGCTAGGTGAAACGATAAAAAGTTGTGAAATGAATAAAAAGTTATGAAGCGATGATTTGTGATAGCAAAAAGTTATAATTTTATTAGTAGATGTATTCATGAGTACTAAACTTATTACCGTTAGTTTCGAATATATGTAAAGGATATTCAAAGTTAAAGATAAATTTACCTCCATTCTCCTATCTTTCTCTGCAGCATAACGGTGTTGACGCCTGTCGGCTCTAAGCCATAACCTGTCTGCCCCAATCTTTAATCACCTGACGTTCGGACAACTTTGAGTCACCTTCACTGAACTGAGCATTGTTATAATTCTGTTGTTCGTCAATAAAACGTACAGTAATTTAGTAAATTAACCATGTCAATTAAATCAGTAAATTAAATACCAATGCACGTAGCTACTAGAAACTACTACTAGTCGATGCGGGTAACTAACTGGTAATAGAGTAAGATCCCTAACAACGAGAATCTTCGACATCACAGACAAACCGTTTTACGAGCAATAACATTTAATATGACCTATATAAAAATTTCATGCTGATGATTGGCTAATGAAGAGATCTTATATTTATCGCTCGTGGACTCTTTTTACAGGTATTACTCGTTACGCCACGAATGAAGCACCAGTTCGAATCTGAGCTTTTTAAAAGATGGCCTCATTCAAACGCTTATATCTCTGGACAGGCTTAATCTAGAAAGACAAAAATGACATCAAATTGTAGCTGATTTTTTAGTCTTTTATTTGTCTTAATTTCATTAAATTGACTTTTTTGAAGCAATCACGTCTTTAATATACAAAGAAAATGACAGGATTACCTAAATTGTGGAAAGATGTTATTTAATACACAAGGAAGATGATAATAAGCTACTGAATACAGATATACATACAACTACTGCTACCGAAGATTACTAAAATAAAATATGTTTGTTTCCTAAAATGTAGCTTGTAATGTCCATCTCACTGCGACCACCACAAATGCAATAAGCTTGTGTGCATGTCTATCATTATGAGCAATATTATACCACCATTGCAATAGCTTAGAAGGCAGCCAAGTTTACGGTTAATTAAATTTTTATTGTTATCAAATTTTTCAAAATCTCCCAAAAATAGTATATGCAAGTCTTCCAATGATATTTCTTTTACATATATAAAAACAGCCATTTTTAAAATTTTTATATTTACCTCTTTCTTATAAATATATTTAAGAATAGGAGACATCAGCATTTCAAACTAGATTTGATTATGCTAAAAATAATTTATAACAACCTATCACCCTATGAACAAAGTGATAACTAACTGTACTGACTAACAATCCATTCTGGAACAGATTCAAGCCATTGACAAATCAAACAAAAAAGCAGGCAGAACATGTAATACTGAGATATATAACATGAACACGTAAGAAATGGGTCTTCAAGTCAGAAGGTTGTTAATCTGTAAAATTATTCTTTGACCTAAAATTTTCTGCATCAAAATCTAACTGATGTTCAAGTTTAGATTTAATATTTTGTAAATAGACAACAAATATTACAGCTTTTCAACTCTTAAACACATCCAAAAATATTTATGGAAAGAAAGTCAGCCTAATCTATCTGCATGTATGATAATGTATGTAAAAACATTATGCCTAAACAATGTATTTAATTTCATAAGGAATTCTTGCAATCACTGCCACGCAGACAGAAGTGCATCCTATCTTATCAGCAACAAATCTGTTAATCAATTAAACAAAGGGATGCTGCAGCAGCATGCTAACAAGAACTCTGTTGTAGATGTGGTAACAAACAGGCACATAATAGCAGCAAAATACATGTATCTGATCTTGTAATTAAAAAGATACGTTTACTCACAATAGCATCTGCATTAGTTTCTAGGACTTCAGATATTTCAGCACACATTACAACAGCATTTTGTTTATCAGTGGTGCTGCATGTATCACTGGGTGGAGTCGTAGTGCATTCAGTGTTATCCTTGCAGTCAGGGTCCACGTCTTCATCAGTCGTTCTCCATGAATCACCCCATGTTGTATAATCAGACACCTGAAAGTCATAATAAACCTTATGTATGCAAGCAATGATAGCGATTAGAGAAGAAAATATAAAGTATAAAGATTTAGGTCTAAAATAGCCTGACGGTAATATAAAAATATGTAAATGTCATACACAGCACAAAAATATTCAGAACATGACGTCAGGCATGTCCTCATAAAAGGCAGTTTTGTTTACTGTTCCCGATCAAAAGACCTTTTTAGGAAAGCTAACTTCAAAACATATCAGCAGCTTACTCGATTAAAGCTCAACTCGCGTTTGACTCTTTGATTATCAAATTATGCTGATAAGCATATTGTGGAGGACGGGACTATACTAAATCAGATGTTTGTGCGTGAGACCACATTATGCCTAGTCGCTTATGTATATTTCTGAACTGGTTATGTAATACCCTGGTAAAACTGTTGTATAACACTACATTTTTTGGGCCTGCTTCACAGGCCTGCTAGTAAACCATTATGCTTATTGTCTGGGCCTGCCTCACAGGCCTGATGTGAAACAATGAATGTTATATAATTGTGGGTGGAGCAAACAGTATAAAAGGAGAAGGCATAAGCCAACTCTTTGGGATTCTGTGAACGGATTTTATACTGTCAAGACGGAGTTATACATATACGCTAAATACACTATACCTATTCTTATAAACTGCCTACGTTTGATGCCTGCCTGGTTGGCATAAGGAGGATCCTTCCGCCAGAACTGCTCTGGCTTCGAGCACGAACTGCTTTGGAGAGACACCTAAGGAAGGCTAGGGGTTGGCTGCGTTACGATCGGACCTGATCAGAAATGCGATAGCATTGGAGATCAGGCCCTCCAGTAAGCTAGCCGGGACCTGGATTAGCCAAGATAGGGTCTTAGAGAGCAGGCCGTGCTAGCTTTCCAAGTGAGTCTGAACTGAGGGCAACCAGCCGCGGCCTGATCAGACCGCTAGGTGTGTCAGGCAGGCCGACGAAAGGAAGGCCCAGCGTTCAGGCTGCACTGCTTTGCTAGGGAAGTAAAGCTGGCTCAGCTACCGGGGCCAGACCTTTACACTGGTGGCAGCAGTGGGATTAAATCAATCCACAAAAGATAACTAGCAAGGCACGATTATGGAAAGACGCACTCGTAGCGCGGAACGACCGGGAGTCCCCCAAAGGGAAGGACTAGAAGGTCTAGAGCGATTAACGAATGTGCTAGAGAGGATGCTTGTGAACCAAGCGACACAAAGGAATCCGGAGCCACCGGTACCCATAGGGACATTCAAGGCTCCTGAGTACGATGGGAACGGTGATGTGGAGGCCTTCATAAGGCAGTTCAACGATGTGGCGGTCGCCAATGACTGGGGAGCCAGATCCGCCCTATTACACATTCGAGGAAGGCTGAAAGAACAGGCTAAGGAATGTGGGCATGGACATACACTACAGGCGGTGTTCAACACCCTCCGGGCAAGGTTTGGCATGACCCCCAAGGAGGCAAGGTCGGAACTGCAGGGCCTGAGGAAGGAAACCCACACTACGTTATTCGAGCATGCTGCTCGTATAGAAAGACTTACGAGCGTCGCGTTCGAGGAGTTGTCCGATCGAATGAAAAAGGAGATGGCGGTGGATACCTTCTGCGGGTCCTTGGGTAACATATACCTACAAAGACACCTTTTGGCAGTACCCACCCCCACCCTGGAGGCCGCCGTAAGAGCAGGGAATGAATACCTACAGATACGGCCCGAGATGACCATTCGACCGAACCATCCAGCGAGATCCGGGGTAAGGGCAGTTCAGCCGGACGAGCTCGAGCAGACCATGGAGGAGCAGGCGGAGATAGAGCAGGCCGTAGTAGTCCGTGCTGCCCCTGACTCGTTGGGCCTACTCCTGACCACGATGGAGGATCTAAAAAAAGAAATGGCCGATCTGAAGAGACAAGTCGGTCACTCACAAGGTCCCCCACAGCAAGTGACTCGGGAAAAAGGAGTAAGAAGATGCTGGGGGTGTGATCAGGCAGGTCACTGGAGGAGGAACTGCCCCAAGAACCAACCCAGTAGCCGCACCACCCAGGGACAGAACCAGGGAAACGCCTACCGCCCGCAGCAGTAGGGCAACCTGCTGACTGCAATAGGGCGCCAAGAACCAATAATTACAAAAAGGTGAGAGGGGCAGGCCGAAGGAAGGTGGAGGTGGACCCGGAAGGCTGGTTCTACCCCGCAAATTCGGTAGCCATCACGCAGAGGCCTCCGGTAGGGAAGGTTCCCACCTACAACCACTACCAGAGCTTAGAAGGCCTAGACGAAGACGAAGAGGACATGGAGATAGATCCTCGAGTATCGCCACAGGAGGCCCGACAGGCCCAGGGGCGATATGTCCGCCAAATACAAAGGCAAGCTAGACAAAAAGCGACATCAGGAAATGTCGGTAGTCTAGAGGAATGTACAATCGGAAAAAACTACTCCAAGAGATCTGGACCGCGAGGGTCGGGACCGAGAGCCGATCCAGCACCAGCTGGAGCTCTCAAGAGACCTAAACGCAGATCGAGAAAGGAGAAATTAATCTCGAGCGAACGCTTCCAGGAACCAGGACGACCTAGGTCGGGGGAAAAAGGCCCAGCCAGTGCTGATCCTTCCCAGAGATTTGGACAGGGTAGATTGGGAGCGAGAGCCAGTTCGTCCGGAGCTGAGCTTCTCCAGAGATCTATACCCTCCAGATCGGGAGTGAAAGAGGAACCAGCTATGGTGGAGCAATTCCAGAGACCAGGGGGTCGCAGATCCAGGAACGGGTGGGGCTGGGATCGAGCCTATTGCCCCCCAGGATCAGGAGTAGAGGAAGGACGGGAGTCGAACCAAGTCGACCCGTTCCGGGGTGGAGACCCAAGCCAACGCCTGAGTCCGGTGTCGGGTCCGACAGGCCGGTACGGGGAGAGCACAAGGCCAGCTGCTCCCGAGGAAAGCCTGGCGGACCAGCTCGATGAGAGTCCACCACCGGACAGGCCTCGGCGTCTGCCACGAAAAAGATATTCCAAAGGGGCGCCTAAGGACACCTGCGAAAGGAATGAGTTACCAAGAATCGGAGCCTTAGAAAAGCCCCACAAATCTAGCTACTTCTTGCCCGGGAAAATGGAGAGACAGGACCTGCTCTTTCTCATAGATACCAGCTGCAATACGAACCTGTTGTCAAAGAAGATGTTCGACCAAATGCCAGCCCGGATTAGAGATCAACTGGAGGAAAATGACCGATACGGTCTGATGGCAGACGGGAGTAAGCTCCAATTCTACGGACTAATCCGACTAACCGGGAGAGTCCGCGATGTACCGATCGAGGAGAACTTCATTGTGAGCCAAATCAGCGAGGACGCCATCCTGGGGATGCCCTTCCTGATCTCACACCGATGTCACATGGACTTCGACCAACCCGTCATCTCCATCGGGGACAGAAGACTCTCCTGTACCGATAAATACGGCAGACTGATGGTGTCGAAGGTACACACCTGGAAGAAGGTCACCATTCCGCCATTGTCTGAAGTGACGGTGGCGGGAAGGATATCAGCCCAAAATTATGTACCCGTAGGCATAATAGAGGGAGCTGACCCGCACCTTCCGGTGGCACGTAGCCTGAATCAGCCCGGAGACCAGGGCGACGTGGCCGTGCAATGCCTAAACCCGGGTAACCACCCCATCGAATTGGCGGCTGGACAAGTGATAGGCTTGTACACTGCCATCAGGGCAGAGGATGTGCAGGCCGAACCCTGGACTGAACCAAAAGACTTCAACACCGAAGTAACTGGAGTAGGGTGTACAGTTGTATACGCTGGGAAAGCAGTGCCCGAACATCTAGTCGAGCTCTACGATCAGGCCGTCCGAGGTTGCTCGCACGACCAGGAAAGGCGGAAGTTGGCCGCCCTGCTGGCTAAATACCAGGATGTCTTCAGTAAGTACGAGGGCGATGTGGGGCGGACCGATCTGGTAAAACACAGTATACCGCTGATAGAAGGAGCCAGGCCCATTAGACAACCTCCCCATAGGTTGGGGCCCCTCAAGGAGGCAGAGGCGGACAGACAGGTGACCGACCTATTGGAAAAGGGCCTGATCGAACCTGCAAATGGAGCCTGGAGCTCACCAGTGGTGATGGTTCGGAAGAAGGACAGCGGGTGGCGGTTCCGCGTGGACTACCGGCAACTAAATGCCATCACACAACAGGACGCCTATCCAATCCCAAGAATCGATGAGAGCCTGGACGCCCTGGCGGGAAGTCGATTCTTTAGCACACTAGACCTGACCAGCGGATACTGGCAAGTGCCAATGGACCAGGAAGCCCAGGAAAGATCTGCTTTCACCACCCGAAGTGGGCTATGGAAGTGGAAAGTGCTGCCGTTCGGACTAACATCGGCTCCCGCCACCTTTCAGAGGTTGATGGAATCTGTGTTGCAAGGACTCCACTGGAAGACTCTCTTGCTCTACCTGGACGACATTATCGTCATCGCCCCCGACTTTGAAACACACCTGGCTCGCCTGGAAGAAGTCTTCCGGAGGCTGGCAATGGCCAGGTTGAAGCTAAAGCCCTCGAAGTGTGAACTCCTCCAGGAGAAGGTGAAATATCTTGGACATGTGGTGAGCCCGCAAGGAGTATCCACTGACCCGGAGAAGATCAAGGCAGTGGCAGAATGGCGAGTCCCACAGAATGTGAAACAGTTACAAGCATTTTTAGGGACGACTGGATACTATCGGCAGTATCTGAAGGACTATGCCACTACCGCCAAGCCACTCACTGTTCTGACAGGAAAAGGGAAAGCCTGGCAGTGGGGCAACGAGGAGCAAGCGGCATTCGAGACACTCCGACGGGGGTTGGTCACGGCACCGGTCTTGGGTTATCCCAACCCCGGGAACCAGTATATCTTGGATACCGATGCTAGTAACGTGGGAGTGGGGGCGGTGTTGTCTCAGAACCAGAATGGTAGGGAGACAGTAGTAGCGTACTACAGTAAAACACTCAGCCTCGCAGAACAGAATTACTGTGTCACCCGTAAGGAACTGTTAGCGGTGGTAAAGGCCGTAAAACACTTTCGACCTTATTTATATGGACAGCGCTTCCTACTCCGAACGGACCATGCCTCATTGAGATGGTTGTGCCGACGAAGGGAACCGTCGGCTCAGGTGGCCCGGTGGTTGGAGATCCTGTCGGAGTTCACCTACCAACTGGAACACCGACCCGGGGCCAAACACGGGAACGCCGACGGTTTGAGTCGGCAAGCCTGCCCGGAGGACTGCCGGCAATGCACCCGCATAGAAGAGAGAGACGGAGGTCCAAGTAAGCAGGCTATGATGAAGGAAGACCCTAACAAGGTGGCCGCCATCAAATTGCCCGGAGAGCGGAACTTCCGTCAATTGGTACAAAGCCAGATGGAAGGGAACCAGGCCGTGGCCCGAATGTACCGGGCTGTAAGGAATGACCAGAAATTGACGGAGGAAGAACTGACATTGGGGAACAATGAGCTCCGAATCTTACACAGAAGGCGAGAAGCCATGCGGCTATCAACCAACGGTGTCCTGGAGATCCGGCTAATAACGAACGGCCACTCTCGATGGTGCACCCTATGCCCCCGAGCAGACCGAAACCGGGTCATCTGGGAAACTCATCGGCTGGCCCATGCAGGGGTGCACAAGACAACGAAGAGAGTCCTACTAAATTGGTACTGGCCGGGCCTAAGTGCAGACATACGTCGCCTGATCAAGACGTGCGAGGTCTGCCAGGTAGCCAAGACCGGGGGGAACCACGCCACCAAGAGCCGGCACCGACTCTACGCTGGGCGACCTTGGCAGAAGTTGGCAGTGGATCTGGTGGGACCAATGCCAGAGACTGAGAAGGGGAACAAGTGGATTCTCGTGATCAGTGATCACTTCTCAAGATGGCAGGACGCCATAGCCATTCCGGATGCAACTGCCCCGGTAGTGGCCACGACCCTGGATGAGAGGGTATTCTGCTACTTCGGCCTGCCGGAGGAGTTGCATTCGGACCAAGGAGCCCAGTTTGAATCTAAACTCATGAGCGAGTTGTGCAGGTTATGGAATGTAACCAAGACACGGACTACCCCATACCACCCTCAAGGAAATGGAATCGTAGAGCGAAACAACCGTAGCCTGAGAGACTCATTGAGGGCCCTACTTCTTCGCCGAGGACCAACAGAATGGGACCTGTTGTTACCCCAAATCATGAGGGCGTTTCGGGGCACACCTCACTCCGCCACCGGAGAAACTGCGAACTTCATGATGATGGGCAGGGAGCTGCGTCTGCCCGACCAGCTATCCGAACCAGTAGCCACGGACAACCAAGCCATCCAGCCCTACGTGTTGGAGTTGGCCGGTCGGCTAGAAGAAACTCACGAGATTCTCCGGGAGCGCCAGATGAAAGTAAGGGTAGAGAATGAGGAAGAGCCGCCCCTGTTTGAAGTGGGAGATCTGGTGTTGTTGGTGAATAAGCGGCGAAGGAGGGGTGAAAACCCCAAACTCCAACCCAAATACGTGGGGCCGTACACGGTCACCAAGCGTCACTCTAATAATACCTATCAAGTAGAACGGCAGGGTCAGGTATCCGTTCAGAACGAGGAACGCCTGAAGCCCTATGTTGCATGCTCAGAAGCAGATGGTAGGGCCCCGGCCACCAGGGAGCCGACTCGGCGCCCCAACATGAGAGGAGCTACCGGCAATAGGAGAAGTAGAGAAGAACCGATCGAGTTGTTGCCTACCCTGGAGCTCCACGCGAGGGAACCCGCTTTCCAACCACCCCTGCAGCCCAGGGACAGGGACCCTCTTCCCGCACCCAGTAAGGGGGAAACGCTCCGGAGGCGACTACTGGAAGCCCTTACGGAGGGGGAGCATCCCTTTCCCGTGGATAGCTGTATTGAGGAGGAGCCCGTCAATGCGCCAGGACGCACGGACCCCTCGGAGTTAGGACAAAATGACCTGGGACCCGAACCCGATCCCATTGCCCCCCTCGATCTTCACAGACCGGGTGGACAGGGAGAAGAAACGACTATAGAACCACAGGCCCATGCAGAAACTAAACAGGCAGAACCGACCCCCACCATGAACTCTAGACCGGTTCCGACCGGGGGAGAGACGCAGGTGGGGGCGGAGCCCACTGGAACCGACAGACCCGTGGAGTTGAGAAGAGATGGGAGGCCCCGAAGAACCACGGGACCACCCATCCGATATGGGCAGGCGGTGTGTCACCAGGTCGAACCCGGGAAGAAAGATGAAGAACAGTACCAATACTCGGAAGAGACTATAAATACACAGGAAAACAGAAAACGGTACGAGATACTAAGAGCAAGGGTGGAGGACATCGACAAGCTTCTCGAAGGAGGGAGCGTTAGCCTCGACGAAGAAGGGGAACTACAGTACCGAGCATTGAGGGACTCCCTGGAAGAGTTAGAGGCAACATTGATCACCAATAGCCAGAACACGGGAACAAGAGAAAGGGAACAGATGGAAAACTTCTCACTCTCAGAAGAAGTGAAGAGTGGCCCAGCAGCCAGAGAGAGATACAAGTTGTTAAGGAGCCGTTTGGAGGACATAGATGAGCTGTTTAAAGAAGGAAGCGTTGTCCTCGACAAGGAAGGAGAGTTACAATATCGAACGTTGAAAGACTCTATGGAGGAGTTGGAGGGGGCGATGACCGCAGAGATCCAAACCACCAAAACGAGTGAGAAAGGACAAACGATATGGAACGAAGGGGCGAAGATCGCAGATGCCGAAGAAATCTCCGAGAGAGAGAGATTTTCCGGCCAGGGACGATCTGGATCGGAGACTACTGGCGACAGAGTTGACCCGGGTCAAGGACGAGGCTCCACCGGAAACTGGCCGCCATTGCGCTCAGTCAACCACAACGCTGCTCCTAGCCAATTCGCATACACGTCATTTCACGACTGCTCTCTGCTTCAGACAGTTCGCAACTACGCTAGCCACATGGACCCGAGAAGTACTCAGTACGAAGATAAAGAATTACAGCAACTACTCACGGAGCTTGATGGAATACTTGAGGAGACGGGGACAACAGCCACACAGACAAGCATAGAGCCAGAGCGCCGTGCCAGCGTATCTTCAACAAATCCCAAGGCCACACCAATGGCATATAAAGGGACCAAACCAAGTCAAGACGATGGAATAAATGTGCGGGTGATCCGGCTAGGAACGACGTCAGCCAAGGAAAGACCAACACGGAGCCAGAAACCGGCCAAACGAAAGGACTCTCCCAGGAACGTTTGGTATACGCCCGAATCCCATAAGAAGATGGAGGCCGCAGAGGACAAAGAAAAGGGAGAGTGTCGATTATGTGGATTCCAGAATAGAGAAAGCCGGGTGGTACGACGCCACATCAGACAACACTTCTGGTGATTTTGGTGCAAATGCCAGAAGAATTCTTCTTCATTCTTCTCCATCTATAAGCACCAACGGACGGAGGAAGACATCGAGAATCACCCGCGCGTGGTGTTTCAAGTGGACGAAGAGTCTTTTCCGAAATTCTGCGAATACATCGGGTGGGAGAACCGCCCTCCCTTCGGCACCTGCCTGCCGGTCAAAGATGGGAGCGGATGGACGGCAAAGAGAAAAATAGAAACCACGAAACCAACAATTGCCATAGACCCAAGGACAGATATTCCAAACCTGACAGTCCGAGTACAAAATCGCCAGGATACCAAAGGTAGGGAACCAAGTCGATCCTTCCTCTCGGGATACACTATTCCGAAAAAGATGAGACGGGGAGATACTCAACAAGAAGAGCCAGTGTTGGAAATCCATGCCAGCACGGCGGATAAGGAGGGAATAATAGAGGAGCCAATCGCCAAGGTACACAGGCCAACCAGCGGAGAGAAAAAGCCTCACCACTCCAGCAAGAGGGACAGCTATCTCCGCCGGGCCGACCGTGAGGAAAAGGAGTATCGGCGATATCAAAGCTTAGCCCGAGCTAGCTACCAAGAGGTACAGCGCTTACGTAGCTGTGCAGACCAATATCACTAAGCATCTATGACTCCACCTCGGATAAATTGTTGACCCCAGGCTAAACAATTGGGGGGGAGTGTGTGGAGGACGGGACTATACTAAATCAGATGTTTGTGCGTGAGACCACATTATGCCTAGTCGCTTATGTATATTTCTGAACTGGTTATGTAATACCCTGGAAAACTGATGTATAACACTACATTTTTTGGGCCTGCTTCACAGGCCTGCTAGTAAACCATTATGCTTATTGTCTGGGCCTGCCTCACAGGCCTGATGTGAAACAATGAATGTTATATAATTGTGGGTGGAGCAAACAGTATAAAAGGAGAAGGCATAAGCCAACTCTTTGGGATTCTGTGAACGGATTTTATACTGTCAAGACGGAGTTATACATATACGCTAAATACACTATACCTATTCTTATAAACTGCCTACGTTTGATGCCTGCCTGGTTGGCATAAGGAGGATCCTTCCGCCAGAACTGCTCTGGCTTCGAGCACGAACTGCTTTGGAGAGACACCTAAGGAAGGCTAGGGGTTGGCTGCGTTACGATCGGACCTGATCAGAAATGCGATAGCATTGGAGATCAGGCCCTCCAGTAAGCTAGCCGGGACCTGGATTAGCCAAGATAGGGTCTTAGAGAGCAGGCCGTGCTAGCTTTCCAAGTGAGTCTGAACTGAGGGCAACCAGCCGCCGCCTGATCAGACCGCTAGGTGTGTCAGGCAGGCCGACGAAAGGAAGGCCCAGCGTTCAGGCTGCACTGCTTTGCTAGGGAAGTAAAGCTGGCTCAGCTACCGGGGCCAGACCTTTACAATATTGATAATCAAATATGCTGATAAGTACACTGATAATCCATATGTGATCAACAGCAATTGATCAATACGTTTGCTCAGAGACGCTTCCTCATGCGCTATAAACTGGCATAGTAAAAATTTCTTTATGATATGTACACCTCATGCTTAGTCATTAACTCAATTATTTTAACTCGTTCTTTTTTTTAACTCTATTTAACTGCATTGATTTCTCATCTATCCTGTAATAGCATTTGCTTCTTTAGACAGGGATATGAACTTTACAATCATCCATAAAACAAGATACCGTGTATTTATCTTTTACCTTTGCCAATATTTAGCCAAGTGAGTCATGCATTTTGTAACGCGATATAAGTTTTATAAGTTTTACAAGTATACCAGTTTTGTTTATAATTGCCAACAACTTACAAGAGTCCCAGAAGTTAGATCGAGGCCGCATCTATCTCCTGCAATGAATTCATTGTCTTTGTCGCCGTCGTAGTCCCCGCAGAGACCACAAATTTTGCTGTGATAAGACCTGCGTACCTTCATTTGGAAGTAGTGTCCTCGACCATAATCAACCATGACTCCCAATTTGGTGTCTATTAATTTCTACAGAATAAATACAGCAGAGAGACTATCATGTACGCTTCCTGCTTAGGATGATATAATCTGCAAACTTTAAGAAAGAGAATGTAAAGTTGATAAAATAAATATTTCCAAGAACAGGCTTATCTTAGAAAGATTTGTGTTCCTATGCTAGCATTCTCGACAAAATTTTTTTTAACCAGATCAATGAAAGCCTAATTAATATTTACACGTGTTTAAAGGATGACTGTATAAAAAAAATACTCAAAAAAATTTTTCATCACTAAACTAATGTGTGCAGTAAACAGAGATAGAGTGGTAGTGGCATTACATATTAAAAAAAGAATTATTTTTTCACCACAAGCACGATTGTCTAGCATAAAGTTAGAAACTTACAGCAAAGGGGGGTTTGCTTATGACAACGAGACCATTATATACATATGGAGTAACTACAGGACTTTCATTGACAAGAACATTTCCATTTCCACTGAGCCTAACAACCTGAAACATAAAGAGGATGATAGTCAGAAAGCAGCATTATACCGTAAAACCTCTAATAGAACGCCGCCTTTATTTGAACGCCACCTCTATTTGAACTCCACCTCTATTTGAGCGCCACTATAGAAGGGTTAAAAAATAGAGCGTCACCCATTAATTGAATGCCTCCTCTACTTGAGCACCACTTTGACATTCTTTGATCTTTACTAACCCATAAGTTATCAGTAAAAATTGTCTAGAAAAATGATACTAATAATGACTCAGTTACATCAATAACAACTAATTCTTTCATTGTTACTGTTAGTATCTAAGTCTATTTTTTACCTTCAATGCTTTACGATTTTTTGTTCAAGGTTTGAAAGCAGTACTATAGAAATAATTAATAACTGTATCAGGCTAATAGTAGTTCTTTGTTTCACGCTGTCTTGATCCTTTGACGTATATGAAAAACCGTTTAATAACATTTACGATAGATTCTGTACTACTATTTCGAGGCTACTACTTTTGCTTGGCATGCATGTGCAAGATTACACGTTGTTTTTTTTATTTGTGCAATGAGTGTATTTTAAATGGCAATGCATAAATGTTTTGCTCTGCTGAAAAATGGTTTGGTGACTAATACCGACTAGTTCATCAGTGCAAAAAAAGTTGAGGTCAGAAGACACTGCGAAACATAATGTGTAAACATTCAAAATAAGTTGAAATGGGTCCAAATAAAAGCAACAATCAGAACGCAATTGGCAGGGCGAAGAATGCATACCCTCTATTTAAATGTCACCTCCAATTAAGTGTCACTATAAGGGAAGGATTGAAAAATAGAGCACAATGGCATTCAAATAGAGTTTTACGGTAACTATCTCAATTAAGCAGGTAACATAAAAATTAAATACCTAATTAAATACAACCAAAAAAAGTATGTAAAGTTGTTGACAAAAATTTTTTTGGAATTTTAGAAAGTTTGATTTGCTTTTTTTAGCTTGTCATTTGAGTACCCAATGTTTACAGACTACAAAGAAGGCATGATCATAGAAGGTTTTGCCAGATTTCAAAAAATTATATTTAAAATATGATTAATTTTCATACTTTCAGATACTTTAAAAATGCAAAATCTTTCACTTGTGGCTTGTTTAATATTTAAATGTGTGCCCTGAAATAGCAAAAAATATGGTGGCTCAAAATTTTTTATCAATGCACATTTTTGCTTGATAACAACGCACCCAACACTTAATCAGCAGCAGTAGTTTGTTACCTAGTTCAAGTTAGGAAGCATAAACAAAGTTTTAAAAAGACAGAATGTGCATAAAAAGCTACAAACATATTGCTAAAAGTTACAAGTTATCTATCCATAATTGTTTGTATTATTAAACATATAGAATTTTCCAGCATCCTAACCTTTTTTAATCTTGAATAAATGGATGTAAACTCGATCCACACCATAATGTGAAAATTCACAAACCTTCTTGAAAATAAAAGGTTGCTAACACAGCAGCAGTTTATGACTTAGTGAAATTTAAGGGAAAGTTGGGTGATATGGGACGCTTAAGCTTCCAGCAAACTCGGCAAGTAACTCGATTAAAATTTCACCTTTTTGTTGAATGGCTTGACTATGTTATTAAATTTTTAGCAGCTTATAGCTATTAGTTTGGCCACAATATCTTTTTTTGTGTGTCCCATATCACCCGTGATTTTGATGGGCTTATGGTTGATACGGGAAAGTTATTTAAACTGATGAAAGCTGTTGTATTTTACCCCACCACTACCATTATTGCTACTGACAAAAGTTTAAAATATATGTGAAAGAAAGAGCAGTAATAAAATAACATCGTTTGTAAAATAATTGTGAAAATTTATTGGAGTAACAGTTACAACATGTCTTTAAAGAAACAAACTGCCTATGTAAGTATTTGACCCTACTACCACATTATTATTGTTATCTATTTAAAATGAACACGGTGAGTAAAATAACAGTAAAACACATTGCTTGCCAAACAGCCCTTATGTCTATGAACTAGTCCGATTCGCAGTTATGGCATGTATACAAGTGGTAACCAAGAGTGCAGGCTTCATGAGCCCAATGTTTACAGTCACTGCAGTGAACCCATGGTTCCCTTGATGTGCTGTTATCAAAGTGTTCAAAGCACACGATACAATGTTGAACTCGTCATCTGAGTCATCGGAGTAAGATAAAAGTGGCTTTTTTCTTTTTTGTTTGCCTTTTACTGACTTCCTGGGTACGGCGGGATTATCATTACCTTTTGATGTTGAAGTGGGCTCACTAAAAGATTTTTTAGCTGCTTTCTTTGCAGCCTTTTCTAACAAGGTGACTTTCACTGGTGTTGTGTTTAAGACCGTACTACTTTGAGAGCGTGATTTGCCTTTGGTCTTACCAAAGTTCAAAATTGGTTTGGGAGAAATCTCGCTAATCAATGATCTGACACATTTGCTTTTAGAAATAATCAAAGATAATGTATGATCATGATTAGAAGCTGTGCTCAAAGTAGAAATTTCATAGCCAGTGTTAGAGCTATCAGCTTCGAGAGGTTGGCCATTTGAAGTTTCTCTGTTCATGTTGGTCTGACCTGTTGGCTGACATGTTTCCATGCTCTTTGTTATATTGTCATGCTGTGGTCTCGGTGCTTCAAAATTAGCAGCTTCCAAATCATCTTTAAAAATACTAAAGTCTTCATCGCTAAACACACTTCTGTTAAATGGTGATATGCCTGTAGCGAGGAACCCAGAAAGTGCTAGGTCCATTCGACATGTAGATGAATATGCCTTGTTGAAAATCCCAGCTACATCGGCAAGCGTAACAACCTTTCCAGGATTTTTCAACAGCCACAAACGTACATTCTCTGCATAGTTAGTTTTTGGTGGTTTAAAAAAACTCACATCTAGTGGTTGGATTCTATGTGACGTATGTGGGGGAATCGTTACAAAGTTTATACCATGGTCACGTAAAAACTGCCAAATTTCTAGCAAAAGATGGCTGCTATGATTGCCAGCGATAAGACGTACAGGATTTTCTAAAGAGCAATTGGTGAACTTTTGAAAGTGTTGCAACCACTTGAGAAACAATTTTTCATTTACCCAGCCACTCTCTGAACATTCTCCGACAGATCCTACTGGTGCTCCATTCATAAGATGGAGAGCCATTCTTATTCTTTTAAATATGAACATTGGTGGTACAAATGTGCCAGTTGCGCTCATGCAACATATTACAGTTGTATTTGTCCCTTTTTCCCCAATTGTTACTGCTCCTACTCTTTTCTTTCCACGCGCTGCTAAGATCTTCACAGGTTTGGTTACAGTGGATACTCCGGTCTCGTCAACATTGTATATGCGAGCAGCATCAATTGCAAGAAAGGGCTCCAAATTGTCATAGAATTTTAAAATAGCAGCCTTGTTAAATGCCTTTGCTCTGTTCATTGATGTGCCTTCAGGAAGTCGAACAGCAAGCTCTGGATGGCGTCTAATAAATGCTGTAAACCATTCTTGTCCAGCCATTTGTGACTCCTTGTTGAACTTATGTGGGATGCCCTTCTTCTCTGCAAGCTGTAATGAGTAAGGAAAAGGTAAAATCATTTGGTGAAGATTCTTATAATCTTCAATATTGTTAGGCATTGCAGAACAAGATTGATTTAAAAAGTTGGCAGGATCCTAAAATTATGGTTTAAGCTATTTACTTGATATGCCAGCTTTCGTAGGTCTCTTGCTGTGATTCCGAACAATGTCCTCTCCATGTCTAGTACATGACTAACAAGATCTGTTTCCGTGTCACCTAGCACAGGTTTTTCACCTAGAGCAATCTTTCCAATACTGAGTTTGGACTGCCTTCGAAGTAGAGTTGTCTGTGGTATGACATACTGTGATGATGCTTTACGAAGAGACATTCCATTTTTTACACTGTCTAATGATTTCAGCAAAGCATTCTCTGACCATGTAGCTCGAATGTTTTTTGTAGTATAGCGAGGCATGTCTAACAAAATCACAAAAGAGGACTTAGCAGAGAGCAATAGTAGTATATGGGTGATATGGACCACCTGTCCATATCACCCATAAACAGGTGGTCCATATCACCCATACACACATAATTTTGTTTATAGGCTATTGTTAAAAACAAAGCAGACAGAACAAATCCAATTTTTGAATTAATGATGGCAAGATAAGGTAGAACAACTTACCTTTTACACTTTGAAAAATATTGGATGTTTTTTGCCAAAATGGCAAGAAGAAGGCTGCAAACTGTTAAAAGGGATTGTGTAAAAGCAGTTAAATTACTCTCTCTACAAAGCATGCTGTTTTATGTAAGCAGCCATTTTATTTCACATACTTCCATACAGTTACTATATGCTTAATTGTTCGAATTTAGCTTTTGGCGGACAAAAAAAGCTTTCCTTGACCCATCCTTATCCGCTTCCAACTACGCAAGCTCAGTTTTTGTTCGTCAACTGAAGTTGGAGCACGCACTGTTTCACAGAATTCTCTCTCTTCAGTTTTCAGCTTTAAATATGGCAGGTACGTATCATGTTTGTCCCTTCTTGAGAGGGACAGCATACCCCTTGCCTTCCTGTCAAGGGGTAGTCGATGGACGAGTTCTTTTATACTCCGAAATCGACATTCTCTTACCTTGACTTGACTCGGTTGATTTGCACCCGGCCTAACCTTCGCCCTGTCCTTTCGGAAGGGGATACCCAGGTCGGAATCTCCTTGTCTCACCCTCTTTAGCTCGGAGCACTCGTGTAAGCCTCCTCATGAGCTATCGGTGGGATATCTGTTATATCAGAAATACCTAACTGAAAGGTCTCTGTTTATAATGGGTTGTCAGGGCTCTCCTTGATCAAGTTTCCGTACTGTTGTGTCTTGAAACTTGAGAAGGGGGTTCGTTACTTTGTTGTTAACGAATATGTCAGATACCCCTTGCCTTCCTGTCAAGGGGTAGTCGATGGACGAGTTCTTTTATACTCCAAAATCGATATTCTCTTACCTTGACTTGACTCGGTTGATTTGCATCCGACCTAACCTCGCCCTGTCCTTTTGGAAGAGGATACCCAGGTCGGAATCTCCTTGTCTCACCCTCTTTAGCTCGGAGCACACGCGTAAGCCTCCTTATGAGCTATCGGTGGGATATCTGTTATATCAGAAATACCTAACTGAAAGGTCTCTGTTTATAATGGGTTGTCAGGGCTCTCCTTGATCAAGTTTCCGTACCGTTGTCTTGAAACTTGAGAAGGGGGTTCGTTACTTTGTTGTTAACGAATATGTCAGGTCCTTCTCTTCTCTTTGACAGACAATCAAGAAGGAGAAGACCAGCCTCAACCAGTGACCGTTGATGATGAAAACGGGACAGGGGAAGATGGCAAAGACATGTCCTTGAGGGAGCTGAAAAGGAACATCTTTGAAGTACTCCCGGATTCCATACTACCCCCTCCAGATCACAAAGTAAAGAGGTATGGTAGCTTCTATGTATATCTAGTTGATATTGGTTATATTCCATGTTGATATCATGATAGATATAGTGGTTACATCGTCTTATAGATGTACATGATATATATCTAGTGAATAGATATTTATGAGTACATAATGACATTTTCTGTTCTCGTAGCAAGACTATCGCCGAACAGATGCTATCTCAAGACAGACCACAAGATGATGACGATACAGACTATAGTCTGCCCTTGTCTCAGGTCATGACTTCAGCCATAGAAGAGGTCAAACACCAGAAACAAGCCTTCACATCAAAATATCCCAGAATAAGAGGGTTCCATGTATCAAACTACCAAGTACAGGGGGACACTCTCAAATCGTCTTACAGCCGCACTGACGAGGACGCTGCTCTTCTGGGTAAGGCATCTAACAAAGCCCTCATTCCATGCAAATATATCGTGGAGATGGAGACCCTTACAAGGCAGTTGATGCTTGTTGCTAGCCATTCAGATTGGGTCCTTGGCAGCTCCGTTGCGCTTTTGCAACAGGGTGATACAGGTGCAGTCATCAGATCGATTGAGAGCTTATGTCTTGCACAATCCCATACTGCTGCTTTGCTTGCACGCTTACTTGCTAATTTGGTGCATGTCAGGCGAGATCAGTTGGTCTCTACCTCTGCTCTTTCCTCTGCCACCAAGTCTTCTTTGCTAAAGCTTGCCATGCCGCTTAATTCACCACTATTTGAAGGGAAGTTGGCTGATTTGACCTCACAGGATGCATCGACAGCATCCAACAGAGCGTTGATATCAATAGTCAAGCAGCAAAAATGGTCACTACAACCGGCTCAACCAAAATCAGAGAAAGAAGGTGACACTGGTAAAAAGTATACTTTTCAAAGTAAAGGAAAGGCCCCACAGAAAGGCAAATCCTTTAAGATTCCCAAGAAGACCGTCGGAAAAAGTAGGCGGCTGTATCACCAGTTACTGGCAGGTATGGAACAATCTGCCCAGTGCCTCTACTTGGCTAACAGATCTGTTAAAACACGATTTACGTTTAAACACAAAAGCCCCTTTAAATTATCCAGTACCACAAACACTCTCAGAAGACTTGGTATCGGAGCTAATGGTTTTAGAGTCCAAAGGTGCCGTAGAACCTGTCACAGGGGACCACGAGGGTTTCTACAGCCGAATATTCTCAGTACCGAAGACAAACGGGCAGTTGAGAATAATTATAGACTTATCCAGATTGAACAAGTGGCTCACTGCCCCCAAATTCAAGATGGACAACATACAAACTCCTCACCTACGGCAATGGGGTGTGACGCTGTTAACATACCTAGACGACTGGCTGATCTACAGCAAGTCAAGGGAGGTCTTACAGTCCCAGGTTTTGACCGCTACCAATCTGCTACAGGACCTGGGATTCCATATCAAATACGAGAAGAGCATGCTAAATCCCACACAAGTATGCACATTCCTAGGCTTCAATCTAGACCCCACAGACGCCTCTGCCTCAGGATGGGGAGATATAGTCTGCGAGGAAACAGCTCAAGGAAGGGGGGGAGTCGAGGAAAGAAAATTCCACATAAACATTCTCGAACTCCCGGCACTCTACAAGTGCCTTCAAACTTTTCAGAAGAGTTTGCTCGGAAAAGTGGTCTTGTGCCAGATAGACAACGCAACAGTCGTAGCATATGTAAAGAAACAAGGAGGGACCAGATCGCCACAGCTATGTACCCTAATCTGGGAAATCCTGCACTGGTGCGACGAGAGGAAGATCACACTGAAGGCATGCCATCTGCCTGGCAAACGGAATGTTATCGCAGACATGTTGAGTCGGGTGACTTCACCAACAGAGTGGTCTCTACACCCTCAGGTGGTCAAGATGATTTTCAAACAATGGGGCACTCCAATGGTGGATCTGTTTGCATCCAAGTTGAACAACAAGCTACCGATATACTTCAGCTCTATGAAGGACCTTCAGGCAGCAGGAGTGGATGGACTGAGTCAACCATGGGACAGACTGTGGGGTTACGCGTATCCTCCCATAAACTTGCTTCCCCTGGTGCTGAGGAAAATTCTCCATTCCCAAGATTGTCAGATCATAATTATAGCTCCAAACAGGCCCAGACGGAGTTGGTTCACAGGACTGTTAAGCCTACTGGCATCCAGACCGCTGGAACTTCCTACAATGGCGAAGCTCCTGAAACAGAACGGAGTATACCATCAGGGGACAGACAGACTGCAACTTCACGCCTGGATGCTGTCCAGCAGACAAGATGCAAGGAAGGCATTTCTCGAAAAGCAGCCTTTTATGCCACAAGATGCGTCAGGGAGTCTTCATCAGCCGTCTATGATGGGAAATGGAAAGTGTACTCTGATTGGTGTATTAGAGAGGAGAGAAATTCGCTCGAGCCCACTATCTATGATGTAACTGACTTCCTTATCTATCTCTTAGAGGAGAGAAAGCTGTCAGTGAGTACAATTAAAGGCTACAAGGCTGCACTGGTCAATACTTTAGGTAGATCTTTCCCGACAGGGACCGGGGACATAATCAGGGAGATGCTGAGAGGCTTTGCCGCTTGCTCTCATAAAACCATCAGAAGGCAACTACCAAAGTGGGATCTCACGGTCATCCTCCACCACCTCTCTAAGTCAAACACAGATTTGAGGTAATTCTAGTTGTCTTATACTCACTAATCCTGCTCGCTTGCTGCTTTCTATCAGCATGTTACAACGCTTGTTGTACACACTACACACTGATACTGCTTGCTTGTTGCTTTCTATCAGCTTGTTGCAGCTCTTGTATTAACTTGGTGCTGACACAACAATTTATAACTTGTATTATTTTTCAGGTCGCTATCCCTGAAATGCGTGTTTCTTCTAGCCCTGAGCACTGGGAGGAGGAGATCAGAGATCCATGCCCTCACTAGAGAGTCCATCAACATCTCTGAAGATACCATCCAACTCGGAGTTAATCGCGGCTTTATGGCCAAGACACAAAAGGCAAGCGATCCGGAACTGAAAATCCTCGTTAGAGCTAACCCAGGAAATCCAAACCTGTGTCCTTATCTGACATTACTAGAATATCTGACAGTTACTAATGATTTATGTGACAATAATGGTAATCTGTTTCTGTCTTACATCAGACCTCATAAACCCATCACTCAAGATTCTGTTTCAAGATGGATTTGTTGTGCTATTAGAGACTCTTATAAAGTTTTAGATATGTCTTCTCTACCAGAAACCAATGCCCAGGAGGTTAGGGCTATAGCGGCCTCTATGTTCATTTCAGATGATAATAATGTTGATGACATTTTAGCCACTGGCCTATGGTCAAGCAAGTGGTCCTTTCTGGGACACTATAAAAGAGATATACCGTGGGACCTGTCCCAATTTAAGTCACTGGTGGTCGTTAATAAAGTGTTGAAGCTCTAATCTACACCCTTATCACTTTATACCCAAGACCCCTACCATGATGATTGGGTCCTTTGGTACATACTATCAGACACTCCACGAGTAGATAAATTCCTTGGGTGAGGAGTTTTCCCCTCCTATCACACCTTATGAAGAAAAGGGTTCGGGGTGATATCCTTTAGTATCCCCTCCTTTGACCATTACATTTTAATCCGCTTAGTGAATTCCATACAAGACAACTCCTGCCCAGCCACCTGTGTCTGTGGGATTCTATTAAGCATATAGTAACTGTATGGAAGTATGTGAAATAAAATTCAAGATTTTTTATAGTAAAATCCAATTTTATGATCATACTTACCATACAGTTACTATAGACCCACCCTTCCTCCCCACGGGAGTTGCCTTCTCTCTGCGTGCAAGTTGACTCACAAAACTGAGCTTGCGTAGTTGGAAGCGGATAAGGATGGGTCAAGGAAAGCTTTTTTTGTCCGCCAAAAGCTAAATTCGAACAATTAAGCATATAGTAACTGTATGGTAAGTATGATCATAAAATTGGATTTTACTATAAAAAATCTTGAATTTTGCAGGAAGTGAGTAACTAAACATTGACCTTTTACTACCTTCAGCTGTATCCTATTACTGTTGCCTAGTGAGATATAAACTGTCCCATATCACCCGGTAGGTCCATATCACCCAACTTTCCCCTATTAGGATGAATTTTACTCTTGGAGCTAAAAAATATGATATGGATAATTACCAAAGTTTGGTTATCATTTGTACGGTTGTCATGGAAACGTATATCCAATACTTTAATCATTGACGTTGGAATAGAAGGCCTCCATCTTTTGAAGTCACCAACGACCTCAAACTTTGGCTTGCCAACAGCTACACCCTTGTCACACTGATCTCGTACCATTGTGTAAATGCACATTCCTTGATAATCATGCTTTCTGTTGTCGAATGTGTAGCAATGAGGATCACCACTGCATCGACATCTTTGTGCTAAACAAAATAGTTTGCCTAAATACAACAGCTGAAATAAAACACAAATGATTCATAGCCATCTGACAGACAAAACGCCAAGCCTAAAGGCAAGCAAGAACGACACTAGATATAACACAATTACACCTATGCGCATCTATATTCTAACTATTTTGGTATTAATAAGATTCAAAAATACTATAGTTATTTATTCGCCATTTCCTTATACAAAACTGCATTGTAAATATTATTTTATTAGTATTACAATAATTGATGCTTTATTAACTTTCAGAATAGGTCAGGCACCTCAAAAAAGGATTACCTCTAAGACAGAAGCTTTAACTAATTTTATGTCATGCTTTATAATACAAACATGACCCGAGGTGGGTAGCTTTTCTGTGTGAGAAGCATATCGAACATAAACTTCTTTTAATATCTACCATAAAACCTCTAATTGAACGCCATGGCACTCTATTTTTCAACCCTTCTTCTGCAGTGGTGGTCAATTGGAGGTAGTTTTCAAATAAAGGCCGGCGTTGTATTTTTCAAATGGCTCGTCAGAATTTTGGGAAGTTTAAATTTAGTCCTTTTACGAGCGAGGCGAATGTCACCCATATTTTGTCCTCTTTCCGGTGAAGCGATATTAAACTTTTTGGATTCAATAAATCTGTTGACATAACTTCAACTTGTCAAAGATCTCTTAATAAATATGCATTAAGAAACTAAGAAATATTTCTACCAGTTGATATCTATTGCTTGCAATTAACCGGCGATGATATTATAGCCTGTGTACTGCTTTGCAATTTGTTAGAGCTCTCAATTTTTATTTCATTCTAAATTTGAAGACATGTTTTTATTTTCTATCTATATTTAACAATGTTGCATAAATGCTCATTTTACTCATTGATATGTTCGCTACAGTTTGCAGCTAGAACTACTTTTTATGTTAAATAGAAGAGAAGTTATGAGCATTGATCTATTGTAGGCAGTGTTAAGATAACCGCAAGGATGCTAGCAAATAATATAAGTTATAAGTTATTCATAAGTTATATAATAATAATCGATCAAATGCTACAAACATATATATTCATGAACAAGTGACATAAACGAACCATACTTATATTACATGCAGAAACAAAAATTAACATTTTTAAAACCAAAATGTTTGCATCGTTTGCTCGGATAGCTGCGTTCTGATTGTTGCTTGCAATGGAACGAACATCTTCTGGTTGTCCAGTACCTTCCACAATGTCTTTTAACCTCAACTCTTCTTCAACACTGCTGAACTAGTCGATATTAGCATCCAAACAATTTTTTGGCAGAGCAATACTTTTACGCATTGCATTTAGCACCAATGCAATGCGCAAAAGTTTTGCTTTGCTAAACGCAACCTTTGACCTAAAACTAGTCATTCATCAACTATCATAAATGTAAACCATTTTTATGTACACGTACTTCGAAGTATCAAGACCCATTAAACAAGGAACTACTATTAGCCTGATACAGCTATAAATTATTTCTATGGTGTTGCTTTCCAAGTTTTGAAGAAGAAAAAATGAAAAGCTTTGGAGTTGGACAACGAGCTAATTAATTATTATTGATGTAAACGATTCATTATTAATACAATTTTGTGGACACTTTTCTACTGATCAACTAACATTATGGGTTTGTAAAGATCAAAGATTGCCAAAGTGGCGGTCAAATAGAGGTGGTGTTCAATTAGAAAATGATGCTTTATTTTTCAACCATTATTTTACAGTGGCGGTCAAATAGAGGTGGCGTTCAAATAGAGGTTGCTATCAATTAAAGGTTTAATGGTAAATAGTATCTATATGATTGCTATATTTTTTATATTTGAATCCTAGCTTATTCAGAGGGTTTAAATACATAGTTTGGAGTGTTCGGCCTTGACCCCCAACTACAGTGATTATCATAAAGAAATAGTGTTTACAACAGTTTTACTCCTTTCCTGACCATTTAACTGTGATAGACCTGCAAGTCTATTCATTGTTTTAAATAGTCTTTTTAGCAGGTTTGTAAAAACATTAACATTAGTTTTTAAATATTTATGCTTGCCCATTTATATATAATAAAGCAAAAAAACTGGGTAACATAATATGGACGCAAGTATTTTAGAAATAGCTGTGAATTTCGGTCTTGACCGGTTATTTTTTGTTATTGTTATGTTTTTTATTGTTGTGGTAATTGAACTATTTTGTATTTTACCACCAGTTAGAATAAACATAGGTATATGTTTAATCATATTTACAATTTCTATTTGACACCAATTTTAAAAAAGATTATCGCTTCAGTGAAATCAAAAGATGTTTTTTACTACATCAAGTTATTTGCAACAGGAGTATAATGTTTTTAAAATGAAATCAAAAAAATTGTCAGCATTTTGTTTGTTTTTCAGATAAGAGCTATTAAAAGACTTGTTTCATAAATCTTTCTGTGACTACAAATGACGCTTTTAAATATATGTGTCTACATATTTGTTTTAGTTGATTTCTAGGATAGTACATTCTGTATATTCACAGTTCATGAATATTAAGAATGGTCCCGAAGTCGTATAAATCCAGTAGTAACATAACTGTGGTTCAATTAGATGAGTCATTCCAACTGTCTACTCTGAACAAATTATGAATTTGATGGCATTTACTCAAAAAACAGCATAGCGCCTAAAGGGTAAAAGGCTATTTCAATGGACAACAAAGACCATGGCAAAAAGCCCTTGTCACATGAACATAAGCTGCATTTCAAAAGAAAATACATAATACAACAGCTGATCACATATTAAACAATTGATGCATATTTATTAAAATAAAAGTGATTTTGAATTTATTTCAGTTGCCGATTATTATAAATTACCAATACTCTTTTATGGCCATCGGCATGCTTCATTTTGTTATTTTGACAAAGCATTCATTGCCAAACAGAAAACTTATACATTATTCACTGTAAAATTGTGCTATGTGGAAAAGCATTGAAAATTGTATCAATCATCACAGCTAAAAGCAATCAATGCCTAAGGTTTTAACCTACGCAAGCAGCTACATTTACATGTATAAGCTTAATCTAGCTTCTGAAGTATCAGTCTTTATAATATCCACAAGCACAAAGCTTACCTTTCTTAACAAAGCACATGTCACAGGAACTGGCACACATTCGCACCATGTATATTGGATCTGATTCACATTTTCCTAAGGCTTTGAGCATTGCGCAGTTATTAACAGCATCCTCGCAGCCATATGGATCTACAAAAAATAACTTCAGTGGTTAACATTTTTCTATGTAGCCAGTTTACAAGAACCTATTGAGCGATCTAGTAATAGAAAGGTATGTGAGAGATATCAACAAACAATAAGTAATATGGTTTTAAAACATTAAAATTTGAAGTCGAAATATAATTTACAAATCTTACAATAAGAGTGGCTTCAGCGCATGCATCAACTACTTAACGTCTACTGAGAGTGGATGTGAAAAATATTTTAGAGTATTTTAGATAAAGTTTTATCTCTGAAGCAATTACAAAGAGAAATGAAAGAAATTCAAGCCAAAGGATAAATAAAAGCAAGTCATTGACCATTAGGAAGTTTACAAATTTACAAAATAGCAACTACTTGATTGTTATACATGTAGTTCGAATGATGGCTGGTCAGTGCAGAAGAAGTGGTGGTGTCCAGATGATCTCATTTGTATGTCAATGAGAATTTAATGACAGAAAAATTTGGACAATAATATCAAGAGCAAAGAAAACTCACCGCTAGAACCACCGCATTTGTCACAACTCTTTTTACACTTTAGTGCCAAGCTGCAAATAAGATTGTGTGTCACAGAGAAACTAATAACAGTAAATAGTATGTTGGAAGAACCAGTTTTTAATTACATTGTAGATATACAGTTTCTCCACATGATAAGGAAAACAACGAACAACAATTATAGACTAATATGTTCAAGCAAAAAAGTTTCGTTGAAAAAAATCTTTTAATCATAGAGATAGCTTTCTATTATAAAGCAATTATTGCACTAGCACTGGCCTTTTGCAAAAACAGGGGTTCTCAACCAGGGAGGAATTTCCCCTACGGAGAATTTCGAATATACAAGGGGCAACAGAAAAGTGTTTGATTTGTTAAATTTTTAATTTATGTCCTACCGCGCCATGTGAGTTTGGGTTTCATCATTTAACATTTTGGTTTATCTATAACACTAGTTGCTAATAATGAGCTACTAGTCAGAACCCAGATATATGTGAACACATCCATCCAGATTTAGATTGGATAGTAAGTGAACCTAGTCATAAACCAATTCACTGCCATGTTGAAGGTCATGTATTGTTGGGTTTTGTATGCATGCCGTATAAAAATTAATAATATGTTGTTATATGTTTAGATATGTACAATAAAATGGGATTATAATTTGTATTGGTTATTTTTAGTCATGTAAGTTAAAAGCAGGTGGGGAATCAAATTTATAAAAAAGCATAAGGGGAAACTGAATAAATAAGGTTAGGAACCCCTGAGCTAAAATGATGTTTAATTTTCTAAAGTTTTTCTGCTGCACAAACATCGCAAGACCAATTTCATAAAAGTTGGGTGTCACACATATTATCACAATAATCCAAGTACCTAGACAGTTGGCATGCTTTGTCTCCAAGGAGTTCACATGCTTTAGGTGTTTCATCTTTGCATTCTGAAACAGAATAGTTAAAACTTTGAGAGTATTCAACAGTATTTGACAGTATATTAAATATGAGAGTATTCATTATATGATTTTCAAACACAGCCAATTTGCAATTCACTTCAATGCCAGTATTTGCAGACAAAACACAAAGCATGCTGTACCTTGTGGAGGACCGACAGAATATATTGTATTCCTCCAGGAACCACCACATTTCTCTGCTGAGTTGCCAGGACACACTTTAGAACACTCTGCAGCTTGAGCTTTACCATACTTGCCAAAACTATGGCCGCAGAAGCACTGGTGGGTATACTGTAGACCAGCATACTTGTAGCCTACAAAAGTGATAAGGTATTTTAAACAAACATAAAATAAACAAGATCATTTTTAAAAATAACAAAATTCAGCAGTATATTAGCTCACAAAAATTAGGCCCAGCTTTAGGTGTTCAATAAAAATATTGAAAACAATATATTTAAACAAAATATTTATGACTTAAGCCAAAAACAATCTGACGCTTGCAATTTAAATTTAATTTCATTATCAAGATTTATTCCCTCACTGCTGCATGAACGGCACATCACTCTGAGCCATATTTAAACTGAATATACCGGGGCCATCTATGCATGAGAATTGGCACCGTAGTGATTGTGACTGGATGCTCTTCCCAACACCACCAATGGTCTTTCTGCGAGTCGAACCACCAACCTGCTGATTGTATGTCAGTGCACTAACTACTGAACCACGACTGCTCCATAATATATGCAACCTGCTATCGACAGGTTGTATTTATTATTAGGGTGTATATATTAACCAGCCGTGTATTCACAAAACATGGTAACTTATCAATATGCGAAAATCACAAATTTGTAAAAGAGTTTAAAAATGATAGCATTATATAAGTTGATAAAAATAATTATTCCTTAACACCAGATTTTTATCATTATTGTTGAAATAAATATTTTAAATTAAAACTATTTTAAGAAGGCTACCAAGCAAAGAAATAGGTTTTTAACACTCGACATGCAATGAAAATTATGGAGCCCAACTAAATTTGTTAGTGCCATTAAAACTCCTGGTTTAAAGAATGGTAAAAGAAAGTCTGAATTATTTTACATAATCTCTAGACACTAGTTGCTACCATATTAATATTTAATAGCTTAAATACACAGACAAAATTTACATCAATTTGTGAGTTCAAACCAATTTTTAAAAGAAATGTCTAGTTTGTGTATAATTCAGTTGAATAAGTCAAAAGTCAGTTGATCACTTGACCAAGTATATTTCCTATCCCTTATAAAACTAATTTTCTATTAACAAACCGGTGACATGAATCCCAATTGTCAATAGTTGCTGATATGAATCGTGCCTTTCAATGGTTGCATACCAACACATAAACAGGTATTTGAGTGATATGTAGTACCCAGACCTACCACGCTCTTTGCATATAGCCACACATTTATCTTTACTGTTATCTTGGCGCAAGGAAATCATGTAGCCGGTGAGATCTCGATCTTGGTCATCAACATAGCAACCAACTTCATGAATGCCTGTGATAGGAGGCATACAATACTTGTTAAGTGTTTGTTATGTTAGAATGTACGTATTCACTATAAAACTATCAAATTAATCCAAGCATAAGTTCACAAAGTTTCTATTTATGCCAAACCTCGGAAGGGCTCATGTTGAAAGTATCTAGAAACAAAAGCAGCTGATATAGTAACAGTTGGACATGAATACAGTGATATATGCAACATACATACAACACATACATTACATGAGCCAAGCTAAAAAACATGGTAACTTATCAATATGCGAAAATCACAAATTTGTAAAAGAGTTTAAAAATGATAGCATTATATAAGTTGATAAAAATAATTATTCCTTAACACCAGATTTTTATCATTATTGTTGAAATAAATATTTGTGCTATTACTATGTATATGATAGAATTTTCTCTTAGTAATAGATATGATATATCTGCATCTTCATTTTTCAAATTTTCATAATACTTCTGCTCAATACCTATGTTATTGGAAGGCTTGCAAGATATCTATCAATAAAAAGCAGCACTTCTCATAGTTTGCATATTTTATTATCAAAGGAGTTTATAGAAATAAAATCTTACGTTCTGTATATCCAGTGAAATAGACACTGTTCAAAAGCACGCCTCCACACATTTGAGATGAATCACCAGAGCAAGGAGCGTTGCATTCTGAATTATCTGCGTTTCCATATCTGTCAAACTCGTTGGCGCAGAAACACTGAGAGCCAGACTGGAGCCCAGCATACTTGAAATCTTAAACAAACAAAACATCTACATATTGCAAAGGAACCAACAAGGATTGACCCATTAAATGTTACATCAAATAATGACTACATCACTAAAATGACCGATTCTTGTATGCAAAGTCAGCTGTTTCACATGATTCAATTGAACAGCATATACATAGTATGTTTAGAAAGCAGTTTAAGCGTTCTGATATTAAAATTTGGCTCATACATATACTTTAAAAAATTAGTATTTATTTCGCGGATTTTCACTTATTGCGTGAGATGTATATCCAAATGCCATTCAATCATTCTATTTATCAGTTTATTCATGTAGAACATGTGCAATAGTTCTATTGCAAACTAATAATGATTATAGGCAATTTCCGTAGGATAATTCGTTTAAACGCATCTGGTTCTAGGAAGAATAGATTTTAGATACATGTAGGTCATATTGAACAAATATGGAAGCATGAACTAATCGCTGTGATTTCAAGCTGTCAGATACTTTATGCATCCACCACTTTTGTATTATTTCACGCATATTATGTAACAATGTTTAGACATGTGATTATGTACTAAAATACTACATATTTACAAATCCAATTTTTGAAAGCTCAAGTACTCTGCACTAAATTTCTGAAAAGAAAATTGAAAGTGATTGTTTGACTTATAATTAATCAGATCAGAGCTATTAACCATTTGATCACAATCAAGAATGTGGCATACAAGGCGTGAAGCACTAAATGGTTGTTTCATTGCTGAATTTTGTATAAAAATTTTGTTGTCAATTTAGTTGTTGACTTGAAGCAAATAAACTTTGCAAAATTTAAATTTGTCAAAATTGAAACTACAACAACAAAAATAATATTGAACAGTTTTACTAAACGAGAACTAACTTACTCCATTCACATTTATAAATGAGTATACAGTAGCTGATTATACAATTGCAGAAACATAGAATTATAAAAACACCGAATGGAAAAAAAGATTTCTTACTCATACATATATAATTCCATTAAAAAAAGTTGTCCAGTACAAAAAATGCAAATATGTTTTGTTTTTAAGCAAAAGTACCAGAGAAGATATAGCTAAATTTAACTCGTGTTATACCAATGTTATGAGAGATGCTTCACCATTCTGTCAAGTATTCTAAATGAGTTAAATATAACTGGTTTACAATGAAATTTAATGATGTATGAAACAATGTAACAAGATACTACATTAATCTAGTATTTGAAATGGCTGCACTTTATTTAAATGTGACTTGGTTTTTAGCTCTAAAGAACTAAAGGCCTCGCCAAGTTGTCACCTCTGAAATTATATTCTAACAAGTTTTGCTTGATTAATTAGATGATTGACAACTTTAAATCATTAACTTACATATAATATATTAGCTCATAAATTTATAAATAAAAATAAAATTGAGTGCCAACAATAGCGGTCTAGTCTTTTCTAGTAAATGTTATTGATTTGTTTCTTTTTTTACCAATTCGAGATTTGATAAAAATAAAACCTGATTTGTCATGCAAGTTATGATTTCTGTCATACAAATTATAACAAAAACGCTGTTTGGAGCTTGTATTCTCGTAAAATGGTTTTCGTAACTGATTCCAATAAGAAAAAGCACTGATAAAATGCTGTTGTGCGAGCAGTATCCCCTGTCTACACTTGCAGTACCTTAGTTAACTTTATTACAATTTACATCTTGTGGTTGATAAGGTCAAGATAGAGCATTGCTGGTTTGAATTTTAACAAAAAAGCAATTAAGACAATGTAATTTCACGACTTATTCCTAAAACGGATAAGGTATGTGGGAGCAGCAGATTTGCCAATGTATTAGTACATCAAAAAGACTGCCATAACGTCGCCAGCCAGAATGGCTAAAATTGATCTTACCATTCTTAAAGCAAGTTTGAATGCACGATTCTTTAGTATTTTGCAGGGAGGCTGCCATATAGCCATTCATCGCTCTCATCACGGAGGAATCCTTATAGCAACCTTGGTAGTCATCTTGTCCTGCACAATAGCAATGCGTGAGGAAACTTTTTATAAATCCTTCTCATGAAAGCTCATTAAAGAAGCATAACATCTTTTATCAAGCACAGATTTATCACTCTAGGAAGGATCCTAGATGCAGATTGAACTGCTGCATCAGAGACCAATTCACAACACTGGTAAAAGCTCAAGATAAGGTCGATAAGGACGGCTGTGCCAAGTTACTTTGGGACTTTTACATCCGGAGGGACAAGCACATCTTGACAAACCAGCCAGGTGTTGTGGTGGTGGATAAAATGGGCAAAGGAGCCCTTGTAATAGATATAGCTGTACTCAATGACTACAACATAGCCAGCAGAGAAAAGGAGAAAGTGGGGAAATATCTCCCTCTCGAAGAAGAGATAGAAAAATGCTAGTATAAAAGAGCAACTGTAATACCAGTAGTCATTGGAGCATTAGGGAGGGGGTGATAATACCCGCACAGAAAAGGTGGTTTGCCCAAATACCGGCAACAATCAACACAAGTGATTTGCAGAAAAGCGTGTTATTGGAAATGACTAAAATTTGGGGGCAAGAGCTTAAACTCCCGGAACTCCGTTAAGAGACTCCAGTTTGAGTAGACATTACCACTCCACTTGGGTTAACAGGGGTAGAGAAACAATTGAATAATATATGGGTATAATAATATATAACACTTTTATAATTGGTGAATGAATTTCAAAGACAAATAAAAATAAATTCAACGCGCAGGTCTTCAGCCATGTTTTCGCAGATATGAAAGTTGGTAACGATAACTGTCTGGATATAATTAATTCAAGAGCAATGTGACTTAACTGAAATCTTTCAAATTTGAGTAGATACCATACAATGGCTGCCAACTCATTACAATAATCCTTCAGTTAAAAGTGTACAGTCATACCTGGACATATGAGTTTAATGAAGTTTGGGACTGAGCTTATATGTCAATGTGCTCGTATTTCAATGCAGTAATTTCTAAATAAGATAACTAAATACAAATCCATTGGTTCCTGCACTATGAAAAAACCACCAAAAACAGGATAATATTACGATAAAAAATGGGTTCATAATTGTTGTAATTTAGTCCCGACGCCCACAAAGTAAAACATTTATTTAGTGGTTATGGTCTGCAATAAATGTAGCATTATTATGTACAGTACTGTATGAAGTTTTTACCTTTGAGACAGACACAGTGGCTAACGGTGGTGTGAGAGAGACTTGACAGCGACACGTTCCGTACACAAGAATTTTGTGACGCTACTACGAAACATGACATAAACTTTGTACCTAACTTAGATGAACTCAGCTTACTAAACACACTTGAAGCTAAATTATAATCTTTTACTAAATTTAACTTTAATTTAGTTATCGTCTTAATTTTCTTATTATATTTTTCCTGCTTGTTGCTTTTGCCTCGCTTTTACTATAACTTTTGCCAACCTTATCAAAGTTTTTTCAACTTGATTCGATGGAAAAGCTCAAGCAATGCTGTTCTCAAAAGAGGCCTCTCACATACTTGGCCATTTGATTGCCATTGAGAACCGACTCGTATCTCAGAGGTTTCTCATATTTCAAGACTTCAACTTGCTACAAATTTTGCTGGTATCTCAATTTTGTCGTATGTTGGGTCACTCGTATGTTGGGTCACTCGTATGTTTGGTCACTCGTATGTTGGGCCACTCGTATGTCAGGCCACTCGTATGTCGAGGTATGACTGTAATCGATAACAGCTAAAACAACTCAATAAACATAAGAGCAGTACCATCTGCTGTGTAGTAAACACTGTTCCTCAGAGAACCAACAGTAATTCAACTGATGGAAAAAAGCAACATAGGAGCCCTTTACCTTTTCCTGTGAAATAAATGCTGTTCCTCCAAGTACCACCACATTTCTCTGTAGCTTCTCCAGGACATACTTTATTACAATCTCCTTCATCAGCCTTTCCTAAGCGGCCATAACTATCACTACAGAAACACTGGCGACCATACTGAAGTCCCGCATAGCTGTACCCTAAAGTGTATTATGGCTTGAAGTTAATATTAGTACAGTTAGTAGTAGTTAGTAAAACAATCAGCATAAGTATATGTTCATCTGTAATCGAAGATTCTAATATTTGTGAACAAATTTGACTATAATAATTGTTATGAATTTCAGTAATAATGCTTGTGAGCTGTATTTCACAAAGAGGAAAAAAAACCAAATACCTTTGTCTTTGCAGTTTCCAACACAGGCATCAACCGAATTGTCATCAAGTCTAGTAAATGAATCTGGGAGATCTCGTGTTTGACTGTCGATGTAGCATCCCAAATACTTGACTTCACCAGGTTGAACTTGTACTACAATGTATGAACAGCAACATTGGCATAGTATGTGCTACAATGAATGAGTAGCAATATTTGAGTATGTTGGAGGCATATTAGTTGGAACAAATACCATAAAACATCTTCACCAGTGAGCAAATGCATATTGCAACGCATTTGGGTAAATCGTATGTAATAGGAAAGATACGTATATGTAATACAGAAGATATGTATATGTAATACAGAAGATACAGAGCAGCTAAAACCACAAATAGTTGTGTGGTGCGCGGGAAATCATGTAAACTGTTTTGACTTCGTTTGCCACGCAATGAATTTTAACATCGGTAAACCAACTAACAACAACAGTGCTTTAGATTTCACCATAAAACGTAATAGTTAAAATAATCCATCAAAAAAATTTGCATAATAACATGGCAACATTTTCTGTACAGTACACACTGATCTACTCTTGCATGCATGTGTTTAACAATTTAATACAATAGGTGCATGAGAACAGGTACCTTTTCCTGTGAAATAAATGCTGTTCCTCCAAGAACCACCACATTTCTCCGTAGATTCTCCAGGACATACTTTGTTACAATCTCCTTCATCAGCCTTTCCTAAGCTGCCATAACTATCACTACAGAAACACTGGCGACCGTACTGAAGTCCCGCATAGCTGTACCCTAAAGTGTATAATGTCATGAAGTTAATATCAGTACAGGTAGTAGTAGTTAATAAAATAGTCAGCATAAGTATATGTTCATCTGTAATCGAAGATTCTAATATTTGTGAACAAATTTGACTATAATAATTGTTATGAATTTCAGTGCTAATGCTTGTGGGCTGTATTGTTGTGGAATGTTATCCACTGAGAGCTGAGTCTAGGGCTGAGCTAAGCCGAGCTGGGCTGTGCTCAGTCAGGCAGAATAACGAAGTGAGAGTTAAGCCAGTCAGAGCCAAGCCGAGCTGAGTAGAGCCAAGCCAAGCCGAGCCAAGCTGAGTAGAGCCAAGCCAAAGCTGAGCCGGGTCAGGCCCAGACAAGTAGAACGAGAGGCGGGGCCTACCCGCTATATAAGCCTGAACATTTGTGCTAGAGAGCAGAGCTGTTCTGGGCCTGTTCATTTCATGTGCTTGACTATTCTTGTACTCTTATGAACAAAGCAGAAATTCATGTATAAACTTATGCATCGAGTCTTATACTGGTGGAGTAAGTAAGGGTGGCACAAAACCTTTACACTGGTGGTATCAGCGGGATAAGATGATCCCAAAAAAACTCCACCACAAGACTTGTACTGGATCACTGGATTTCTGGATGAACTTTCTGCTGCCTTAAAAGTGGCAGTAGGAAGAAACCCAGACAACACGGAATAGGACCTGCCTGAAAAACGGCAGCGCCTCTCCTACTGGAAGAACTTCCTGGCAACAGGAAGAACCCACAGAGAAGGCTGCGTAACACCCTACTTGCAGCAGCGGACTCAGTAAATGAACTGCTCTAGGAAAGGAGCAGAAACCTACTGAAGGCTGCCAGGGCCTGCCTGAAAAACGGCAGCACTGCTCCTACTGGAGGAACTTCCTGGCAACAGGAAGAAACTCAGAGAGAGCTGTGAAAAAATCCTGCAGCAACAGACTCAGTAGATGAACTGCTGCAGGAGCAGAAACTTACTGAAAGCTCTGATAGGGCCTGCCTGAAAAACGGCAGCACTGCTCCTACTGGAAGAACTTCCTGGCAACAGGAGGAAACCCAGAGAGCTGTGTAAAAACCCTGCAACTACGGACTCGGTAGACGAACTGCTCGAGGGAAGGAGCAGAAACATACTGGAAGAAAATCTGACAGGGTCTGCTTAAAAAACGGCAGCACTACTCCTACTGGAAGAATTTCCTGGCCACAAGAAGAAACCCAGAGAGAGCTGTGTAAAACCCTGCGGCGACGGACTCGGTAGATGAACTGCCCTAGGACAGGAGCAGAAACCTACTGAAAGTCCCGAGACATGGCCAATAGAAGGGCACGGAGCATTGACCCTTGACCCGACCGGCTAGTGGAAACATTAGAATGGGTACTATTGATGCCCAGAGCCCAGGAACCGGCACCGAGATTCAAGACTCCCCAGTACACAGGAAAAGGAGGTGTAGAATACTTTATTACCTGCTTCCTGAAGGTGGCCGATGCTAATCAATGGGCAGAAGAAGCAACGCTGTTGCACCTCCGAGAAGCATTGGGAGAACAGGTTGAGGACTGCGGACGAGCCGAGGACCCAGAGGCCGTATTCAATGCCCTTCGAGCAAGGTTCGGGCTGCCTGCCAGACAAGCACTAAGCCAGCTCAATACCCTCAGACGGGACGGAAAGACGTCGCTCCAGGAGCATGCCATGGAGGTGGAGAGGCGGGTACGCATCATGTACAGAGACCTCCCGAACCCTCACCGAAACAACATCGCCATGGAGACGTTTTTTAGTTCAAAAGGGGACCCTGCCATGCAGTGCCACCTGTTGGCTGTGCATACGCCCACACTAGCCGATGCTGTATGGGCCGGAAATGACTATCTCCAGATTCAAGGAGGGGAACGCAAACCCGCCAGATTGTCAGTGCGAGCCCTGGAAGGGGAACCCCCTGGTCAGGTAAACTCAGCCGAAACTGGCGTCATTAGTCGACTAGCTTGGCTAGTCCATACTCTCACAGAGAAGGTGGAATGACTCCAGGAGCGAGTTCACACACAGACCGAGAGAGGAAGCCAGCCAGCTACCCTTTGCTGGGGTTGTGGTCGGCCAGGGCACGCTCGGAAGAACTGTCCCCGCTACTCAAAACCGGCTTCGGGAAATGAGGGAGGCCACAGCAGTAGCTCCGGCTACTGACTGTGCCAAAGCCAAACAACCCCAAAGACGTACCAAAGCTACACGAGATTCGGTGAACGCTGACGGATGGTCTCAACCAGCGAGGACTAGACCAAGGGAATTTCATGCACAGGAAGAGCCTGTGGAGATACAAAATTATTATCAGTCCTTGAGTGAGGCCAGCCCTGATGCTTTTCCGATCCCGTATGCTGCCTACGCTTCTCTGAGCAAGCAGCAAGGACGTAACCAGAAACGTAGGAGGGTGACTACCAAATCCTCTCCACCCAAGACACCGAGGACCACCCCACAGGACGAGATAGTCAGAAGCCTGCCTTAAAAGCGGCAGGGCCAGCACCTTCCCGCCTCAAGAGCGGCGACCTCAGGAGCAGCGGGTCAACCCCGGATGCGGGGCGGCTTCAAGAATTAACTTCGCCCTATTGCAAAAGGAGGGTACTTCAAGCCCCTCAGAAGATGCCCTCGAGAACACTACTATGGCGCAAGCCCTCAGCCGATCTCACTTTACCAGCTATTTCCTTCCAGGAAGAGTGGAGGGGTGGCCATCCAGTTTCTCCTGAACATGGGGTGTACCACGAACCTGCTAAATAAACAGGACTTTGACCAGCTACCTGGAGCCCTATGAGACCAGCTCAAGGAGAGCGACAGCCACGGCCTACTGGCTGACGGGGCTCGGCTTCCCTTCTATGGAATAATCCGGTTGCCAATTTGTCTGAGGGACGTAAGGACGGAGGAAGTTTTTGTAGTCAGTAGCTTGAGTGAGGACGCCATATTGGGTATGCCATTCTTCGTGACCCATCAATGTTCTCTCGAGTTTGAACAGCCAGTGGTTCGAGTAGATGGCAGGCAGCTTGTCTGCACAGACCGGCATGGACGACTACTACAGAGTAAAGTGCAGGTGATCAGGAGAGTGGTGGTACCAGCCCGGACAGAGATGGCGATACATTGTCGCATCACTACGCGGAATTACTGCACCATGGGGCTGATTGAAGAGTTCCCAGACGGACCCCTAGTGGCAAGTAGCCTAAATCAGCTGAGACCCAAGAGACATGTCATCACTCGATGCATGAATATAATGGAACGGCCATTGACCTTCTGGTCTGGAGCCACTATCGGCACTTACACGGGGGTGGACACTCCGCAGGTCAAAGAGGACGACCCCTTATTGTATGAAGCCGGTCCGACTTCAACTAATGAAGTGCCAGCTCACCTTGAAGAATTGTTTCAGGCGGCCCAACCAAACTGTGAGGGGACGGGCCAGATGGCGAGGTTGGCCTCTCTGCCGAGTCGGTATGCCACCGTGTTCAGCACGGGCGACGATGACGTAGGAAGGACCTCTGAGGTGGAACATTCTATTCTGCTCAAGGAGGGCACTCGGCGATCCGGCAACCCCCCACAGGCTTGGGCCGGAGAAGGAGGCAGAAAGGCAGGTCTAGGACCTACTCAAGAGAGGGCTTATTGAGCCAGCTGGAGGGGCTTGGAGCTCCCCCGTGGTGCTGGTCCAAAAAAAGGATGGGAAGTGGCGCTTCTGCATAGATTACCAACGTCTGAACGCCGTCACCAAAAAGGACGCCTACCCTCTACCCAGGATCGATGAAAGCCTAGACGCGCTGTCTGGCAGTCGCTACTTCAGCACATTAGACCTGGTGACCGGGTACTGACAAGTGCCCCTGGATGCGGAAGCCCAGGAGAAATCGGCCTTCTCGACTCGATCCGAATTGTGGAAGTGGAAGGTACTATCCTTCGGACTGACTTCCGCCCTAGCCACCTTCCAAAGGCTCATGGAACGCGTCTTACATGGCCTCCACTGGAGGACGCTGTTGTTATACCTCGACGACATCAAAGTCATCGCACCGGATTTTGACACACACCTGCACCGACTGGAGGAGGTCTTCCAGAGACTCCACAGGGCCGGACTGAAGTTGAAGCCATCCAAATGCGAACTATTGCAACTCCAGGTCCGCTATCTGGGTCCCATAGTGAGCCAGGACAGAGTTTCTATGGATCCTGACAAGGTCAAAGCAGTCACGGAGTGGCCTGTATTGTCGGCTATATATATTGTTGGCTACTACCGACAATATATTCCAGAGTTCGCCACCATAGCACATCTCTTGCACCGGCTGACTGCAAAGGGAGAGTCCTGGAGATGGACGAAGGAGAAACAGGTCGCCTTCAACAAACTGAAGGTCAGTATCAGCACCGCCCCGATCTTGGGCTACCCGGACCCCCGGAGGCAGTACATCTTGGACACGAATGCCAGTGGGTGTAGAGTAAGGGCCGTGCTGTCTCAAGTACAAGAGGGCTGCGAGAGGGTCATTGCCTGTTACAGCAAAACCCTCACCTTCTCGGAGTGCAATTACTGCATCACTCGACGAGAACTGCTCGCGGTGGTTAAGGCGGTGAAGCACTTTCAGCCCTATCTGTATGGACAAGAGTTCCTTCTATGGACAGATCATGCTTCACTCCAGTGGTTGTGTAGGAGGAGGGAACCTTCGGACCAGGTGACCAGGTGGCTCGAGATCTTGGCGGTGTTCCGATACATCTTGGAAAGTTGGTCAGGAACTCACCACGAGAACACAGATGGGTTGAGTAGCCAAACCTGCGAGGACTGCCGACAATGAGTGAGCATTGAACAGAGGGACGTAGGCCCCTCACGGAAGGAGTTGGCAAGGGAGCAAGGGCTGTTAGCCATGTGAGTACCGACCCATTGCCTGGATGGGACTCCCGCCCTTGACAGAGCGGGTGTGGAGGACGAGACAATCTAGCCATGTTTTATTCTTTGTGCTTGTGCTTACGTTGTTTCTAGTTAACTTTATGTGTATTTCTTTACCCAGTTACATAATCCTCTGGTGAACCTATTACGTAACACTGTATTTTTGGGCCTGCTTCGCAGGCCTGCTGGTACACCCTTATACCTATTGTCCAGGCCTGCCCCACAGGCCTGACCCAATACAATGGCTGTTATACAATTGTGGGCGGAGTAAATAGTATAAAAGGAGAAGGCATAGGCCAATTCCTTGGGATTACTCTTACGGATTCGATACTGTCAAGACGAAGTTGTACATGTGCTGATATACATTAAATATACTATACTTATTCTTACGAACTGCCTACGTTTGATGCCTGCCTGGTTGGCTTCATAAGGATCCTTCTGCCAGAACTGCTCTGGCTTCAAGCACGAACTGCTTTGGAGAGACTCGTAAGGAAGGCTAGGGGTTGGCTGCGTTACGATCGGACCTGATCAGAAATGCGATAGCATTGGAGATCAGGCCCTCCAGTAAGCTAGCCGGGACCTAGATTAGCCAAGATAGGGTCTCAGAGAGCAGGCCGTGCTAGCGTTCCAAGTGAGTCTGAACTGAGGGCAACCAGCCGCGGCCTGATCAGACCACTAGGTGTGTCAGGCAGGCCGACGAGAGGAAGGCCCAGCGTTCAGGCTGCACTGCCTTGCTAGGGAAGTAAAGCTGGCTCAGCTACCGGGGCCAGACCTTTACACTGGTGGCAGCAGTGGGATCTAATCAATCCACAAAGATAACTAGCAAGGCACAATTATGGCAAGACGCACTCGTAGCGCGGAACGACCGGGAGTCCCCCAAAGGGAAGGACTAGAGGGTCTAGAGCGATTAACGAATGCGTTAGAGAGGATGATTGTGAACCAAGAGGCACAAAGGAATCTGGAGCCACCGGTGCCCAGAGAGACATTCAAGGCTCCTGAGTACGATGGGAATGGTGATGTGGAGGCCTTCATAAGGCAGTTCAATGATGTGGCCGTCGCCAATGACTGGGGAGCCAGATCCGCCCTATTACATATTCGAGGAAGGCTGAATGAGCAGGCCAAGGAATGTGGGCATGGGCACACACTACAGGCGGTGTTCAACACCCTCCGGACAAGGTTCGGCATGACCCCCAAGGAGGCAAGGTCGGAGCTGCAGGGCCTGAGGAAGGAAGCACACACTACGTTGTTCGAGCATGCTACTCGCATAGAAAGACTTACGAGCATTGCATTCGAGGAGTTGTCCGATCAAATGAGGAAAGAGATGGCGGTGGACACATTCTGCGGGTCACTGGGTAACGTATACCTGCAAAGACACCTTTTGGCAGTACCCACCCCCACCCTGGAGGCCGCCGTGAGAGCAGGTAATGAGTACCTACAGATACGGCCCGAGATGACCATCCGACAGAACCACCCAACGAGATCCGGAATAAGGACAGTTCAGCCAGAAGGGCTCGAACAGACCATGGAGGAGCAGGCGGAGGTAGAGCAGGCCGTAGTTGTCCGTGCTGCCCCTGACTCCCTAGGTTTACTCCTGACCACGATGGAGGGTCTAAAAAGGGAGATGGCAGATCTGAAGAGACAAGTCGGCCAACCACAAAGTCCTCCACAGCAAGTGACTCGAGAGAAAGGAGTAAGGAGATGCTGGGGGTGTGATCAGGCAGGTCACTGGAGGAGGAACTGCCTTAAGAACCAACCCAGTAGCCGCGCCACCCAGGGACAAAACCAGGGAAACGCCCACCGCTCGCAGCAGTAGGGCAACCTGCTGGCTGCAATAGGGCGCCAAGAACCAATAATCACAAAAAGGTGAGAGGGGCAGGCCGAAGGAAGGCGGAGGTGGACCCGGAAGGCTGGTTACACCCCGCGAACTCGGTAGCTCTCACGCAGAGGTCTCCGGTAGAGAAGGTTCCCACCTACAACCACTATCAAAGCCTAGAAGGCCTAGACGGAAACGAAGAGGACATGGAGGTGGATCCTCGAGTATTGCCACAGGCGGCCCGACAGGCCCAGAGGCGGTATGTCCACCAAATCCAAAGGCAGGCTAAACCAAAAGCGACATCAGGAAATGTCGGCAGTCTAGAGGAAGGTACGATCGGGAAAAGCTACTCCAAGAGATCTGGACCGTGAAGGTCAGAACAGAGAGCCGATCCAGCACCAGCTGGAGCTCTCGAGAGACCTAAGCGCAGATCGGGACAGAGGGAGAAGTTAATCTCGAGCGAACGCTTCCAAGAACCAGGACGACCTAGGTCGAGGGAAAAAGGCCCAGCCGGCGCTGATCCTTCCCAGAGATTTGGACAGGGTAGATTGGGAGTGAGAACCAGTTCCTCCGGAGCTGCGCTTCTCCAGAGATCTATACCTTCCAGATCGGGAGTGGAAGAGGAACCAGCTATGGTGGAGCAATTCCAGAAACCAAAGGGTCACAGATCCAGGAATGGGTGGGGTTGGGATCGAGCCTACTGCCCCCCAAGATCAGGAGTGGAAGGAGGACGGAAGTCGAACCAAGTCGACCCGTTCCGGGGTGGAGACCCAGGCCAACGCCTGAGTCCGGTGTCGGGTCCGACAGGCCGGTACGGGGAGAGCACAAGGCCAGCTACTCCCGAGGAAAGCCTGGCGGACCAGCTCGATGAGAGTCCACCACCGGACAGGCCTCGGCGTCTGCCACGAAAAAGATATCCTGAAGGGGCGCATAACGACGCCTGCGAAAGGAGGGAATTACCAAGAATCGGAGCCTTGGAAAAGCCCCACAAATCTAGCTACTTTCTGCCCGAGAAAATGGAGAAACAGGACCTGCTCTTTCTCATAGATACCGGCTGCAACACAAACCTGTTGTCGAAGAAGGTGTTCGACCGACTGCCAGCCAGGATCAAAGACCAACTGGAAGAAAATGACCGATACGGACTGATGGCGGATGGGAGTAAGCTCCAATTCTACGGACTAATCCGACTAACCGGGAGAGTCCGCGATGTACCGATCGAGGAAAACTTCATTGTGAGCCAAATCAGCGAGGACGCCATCCTGGGGATGCCCTTCCTGATCTCGCACAGATGTCACATGGATTTCGACCAACCGGTCATCTCCATTGGAGACAGAAAACTCTCCTGCACCGATAAATACGGCAGGCTGATGGTGTCGAAGGTACACACATGGAAGAAGGTCACCATTCCACCATTGAAATAACAGTGGCGGGAAAAATCTCAGCCCGAAATTATGTACCCGTAGGCATAATAGAGGGATCCGACCCGCACCTTCCGGTGGCCCGTAGCCTGAATCAGCCCGGAGACTAGGGCAATGTGGCCGTACAATGCCTAAACCCGGGTAACCACCCCATCGAACTGGTAGCTGGACAAGTGATAGGCTTGTACACCGCCATCAGGGCAGAGGATGTGCATGCCGAGCCCTGGGCGGAACAAAAAGACTTCGACACCAAGGTGACCGGAGTAGGGTGTACAGCGGTATACGCTGGGAAAGCAGTACCCGAGCATCTAGTCGAGCTCTACAATCAGGCCATCCGAGGTTGCTCTCACGACCAGGAAAGACGGAAGTTAGCCACCCTGCTGGCTAAATACCAGAATGTTTTCAGTAAGTACGAGGGTGATGTAGGACGAACCGATCTGGTAAAGCATAGCATACCGCTGATAGAAGGAGCCAGGCCCATTAGACAACCTCCCCATAGGTTGGGACCCCTCAAGGAGGCGGAGGCGGACAGACAGGTGACTGACCTGTTGGAAAAGGGCCTGATCGAACCTGCAAATGGGGCTTGGAGCTCACCAGTGGTGATGGTTTGAAAAAAGGATGGCGGATGGCGGTTCTGCGTGGACTACCGGCAACTGAATGCCATCACACAACAGGACGCTTATCCAATCCCGAGAATCGATGAGAGCTTGGACGCCCTGGCGGGAAGTCGCTTCTTTAGCACGCTAGACCTGACCGGCGGATACTGGCAAGTGCCAATGGACCAGGAAGCCCAGGAAAGATCTGCTTTCATCACCCGGAGTGGACTATGGAAGTGGAAAGTACTGCCGTTCGGACTAACGTCGGCTCCCGCCACCTTTCAGAGATTGATGGAGTCGGTGTTGCAAGGACTCCACTGGAAAACTCTCTTGCTCTACCTGGATGACATCATCGTCATCGCTCCCAACTTTGAAACGCACCTGGCTCGCCTGGAGGAAGTCCTCCAGAGGCTGGCAACGGCCAGGCTGAAGCTAAAACCCTCAAAGTGTGAGCTCCTCCAGGAGAAGGTGAGATATCTCGGACATGTGGTGAGCCCACAAGGAGTGTCCACGGATCCAGAGAAAATCAAGGCGGTGGCGGAATGGCGGGTCCCACAGAATGTGAAACAACTACAAGCATTTTTGGGGACAACTGGGTATTATCGGCAGTATCTGAAGGACTATGCCACTATCGCCAAGCCACGCACTGTTCTGACAGAAAAAGGAAAAGCCTGGCAGTGGGGTAACGAGGAGCAAGCGGCATTCGAGACACTCCGACGTGGGTTGATCACGGCACCGGTCTTGGGCTATCCCAACCCCAGGAACCAGTATATCTTGGATACCGATGCTAGCAATGTGGGAGTGGGGGCGGTGTTGTCTCAGAACCAGAATGGTAGGGAGACAGTAGTAGCGTACTACAGTAAGACACTCAGCCCCGCAGAAAAGAATTACTGTGTAACCCGCAAGGAACTCTTGGCGGTAGTAAAGGCCGTAAAACACTTTCGACCTTATTTATATGGGCAGCGCTTCCTACTCCAAACGGACCATGCCTCCTTGAGATGGTTGTGCCGAAGAAGGGAACCGTCGACTCAGGTGGCCCGGTGGTTGGAGATCCTGTCGGAATTCACCTATCAGCTGGAGCACCGACCCGGGGCCAAACACGGGAACGCCGAAGGTTTGAGTCGGCAAGTCTGCCCAGAGGACTGCCGACAGTGCACCCAAATAGAGGAGAGAGATGGAGGTCCAAGCAAGCAGGCTATAATGAAGGAAGATGCTAACAAGGTGGCAGCCATCAAATTGCCCGGAGAACGGAACTTCCGTCAATTGGTACAAAGCCAGATGGAAGGAAACCAGGCCGTAGCCCAAATGTACTGGGTTGTACAAAATGACCAGGAATTGTCAGAAGAAGAATTGACCTTGGGGAGCAATGAGCTCCGAGTCTTGCACAGAAGGGGGAAGCCTTGCGATTATCAACCAACGATGTCCTGGAGATCAGGCTAGTAACGAACGGCCACTCTCAATGGTGCACCCTATGCCCCCGAGCAGACCGGAACTGAGTAATCTGGGAAACCCATAGGCTGGCTCATGCAGGAGTACACAAGACAATGAAGAGAGTCCTACTGAATTGGTACTGGCCGGACCTAAGCGCGGACATACGACGCCTGATCAAGACGTGTGAGGTTTGCCAGGTAGCCAAGGCCGGAGGGACCCACACCGCCAAGAGCCGGCACCGGCTATATGCCGGGCGGCCTTGGCAGAAGTTGGCGGTGGATCTTGTGGGACCAATGCCAGAGACCGAGACAGGGAACAAGTGGATTCTCGTAATCAGCGATCACTTCTCAAGATGGCAAGATGCCATAGCAATTCCGGGTGCAACTGCCCCGGTAGTGGCCACAACCCTGGATGAGAGGGTGTTCTGCTACTTTGGCCTGCCGGAGGAGTTGCATTCGGACCAAGGAGCCCAGTTTGAATCTAAACTCCTGCGTGAGTTGTGTGGATTATGGAATGTAAACAAGACACGGACCACCTCGTACCACCCTCAAGGAAATGGAGTCGTAGAGAGAAACAACCGTAGCCTAGGAGACTCATTGAGGGCCCTGCTTCTCCGCCGAGGACCAACAGAATGGGACCTATTGTTACCCCAAATCATGAGGGCGTTTCGAGGCACACCACACTCCGCCACAAGAGAAACCGCGAACTTCATGATGATGGGTAGGGAGCTGCGTCTGCCCGACCAGCTGTCCGAACCAGTGACCACGGACAACCAAGCCATCCAGCCCTACGTGTTGGAGTTGGCCAGTCGACTAGAAGAAACACACGAGATTCTCTGGGAGTGCCAGATGAAAGTGAGGGTAGAGGATGAGGAAGAGCCGCCCCTGTTTGAAGTGGGAGATCTAGTGTTGCTAGTAAATAAGCGGCGAAGGAGGGGTGAAAACCCCAAACTCCAACGCAAATATGTGGGGCCGTATACGGTTACCAAGTGTCACTCTAATAATACCTATTAGGTAGAGCGGCAGGGTCAGGACTCCGTTCAGAATGATGAGCGCCTGAAACCCTATATTGCATGCCCGGAGGCGGATGGTAGGGCCCCTGCCACCAGGGAGCCGGCTCGGCGCCCCAACATGAGAGGAGCTACTGGTAATAGGAGGAGAAGCAGGGAAGAACCGATGGAGTTGCTGCCTACCCTGGAGTTCCATGAGAGAGAACCTGCCTCCCGACCACCCCTGCGGCATAGGGGCGTAGACCTTCTCCCCGCACCAAGTAATAGGGAAACTCTCCGGAGACAAATACTGGAGGCCCTGGCGGAGGGGGAGCATCCCCTCCCAGCAGACAGCAGTATTGGGGGGGAGCACGACGATGTGCCAGGACGCCCAGACCCCTCAGAGTTAGGACAGGATGACCTGGAAACCGAGTCCGACACAGTAGTCCCCGTCGAGCCTAAAAGGCCGGGCGAGCTGGGAGAGGAAACAATGACAGAACCACAGGCCCGTACGGGGACTGAACAGGTGGAACCGACCCCCGCCGTGAACTCTAGACCGGTTCCAGCCGGGGGAGAGACTCAGGTGGAGGTGGAGCCCACTGGAACTGACAGACCCGTAGAGCTTAGAAGAGATGGAAGACCTCGAAGAACCACAGGACCGCCCATACGGTATGGGCAGGCGGTGTGTCATCAGGTCGACCCTGAGAATAAAGACGTAGAACATTGCCGGTACCCGGGAGAGATTAGGAATAACCAAGAAACCAGAAAGAGGTACGAGATACTGAGAGCTCGGGTGGAGGACATAGAGAAGCTACTCGAAGGAGGGAGCATTAGCCTCGACGAAGAAGGAGAGTTACAGTACCAAACATTGAGGGACTCCATGGAGGAATTGGAGGCGACACTGACCACAGCTAGCCAGAACACGGGAACAGGAGAGGAGGAACAGATAGAAAGCTTCCAGCTCTCAAAAGAAGTGAACGATAACCCGGCAGCCAGAGAGAGGTACGAAGTGTTGAGGAGCCGGTTGAAGGACATAGATGAGCTGCTTAAAGGAGGAAGCATTATCCTCGACGAGGAAGGAGAGCTGCAGTATCGAACACTGAAGGACTCTATGGAGGAGTTGGAGAGGGCGATGACCACCGAGAGCCAAACTGCAGGAACGAGCGAAAAAGGGCAAGCGATCTGGAACGAAAGGGCAAAGATCGCAGAGGTCGTGGAAATCTCGGAGGAAGAGAGATTTTCCGACCGGGGACGATCTAGGCCGATGACTGTTGGCGACACAATTGACCCGGGTCAAGGCCGAGGCTTCACCGGAAACTGGCCGTCATTACGCTCAGTCAACCACAACGCTGCTCATGGCCAATTCATTCACACGTCACTTCACGATTACTCTCTGCTTCAACCGGTTCGGAACTGCGTTAGCCACATGGACCCAAGAAGTGCCAACTACGAGGATAAAGAGTTGCAACAACTGCTAACGGAGCTCGATGGAATACTAGAAGAGACAGAGGTATCAGCCACACAGACGGATATGGCCCAAGAGCGTCGAGCCATCGAACCCGCAAAAAATCCAAAAGTCATACCGATGGCGTACAAAGGGACTAAACCAACCCAGGACGATGCGATGAATGTTCGAGTGATCCAGCTAGTAGCAACATCAGCCAAAGAAAAGCCAAAACGGAAGGACTCCCCCAGAAAAATATGGTATACTCCCGAATCATATAAAAAGATGGAGGCCGCAGAGGACAAAGAGAAGGGGGAGTGCCGCTTGTGTGGATTTCAAAATAAAGAAAGCCGGGTGGTGCGACGCCACATTAGACAACACTTCTGGCGATTTTGGTGCCAGTGCCAGAAGAGTTCGTCTTCATTTTTCTCCATCTATAAACACCAACGGACGGAAAAAGACGTCGAGAACCACCCATGCGTGGCGTTCCAAGTAGATGAAGAATCTTTTCAAAAGTTCTGTGAATATGTCGGATGGGAAAACCGCCCTCCCTTCGGCACCTGCCTGCCGGTCAAAGATGGGAAAGGATGGACGGCCAATAGAAAAACAGGAACCCAAAAACCAACAATTACCATAGACCAACGGACAGACCTCCCAAACCTGACAGTCCGAGTGGAAAATCATCAGGATACCAAAGGCAAGAGAGAACCAAGTCAATCTTTCCTCTAGGGATATACCATTCCCAAAAAGATTAGACGGAGGGACACCCAACAGGAGGAGCCAGTATTGGAAATACACGCCAGCGCGGCGGATAAGGAAGGGATAGTGGCGGAACCAATCACAATGGCCCATATGCCAACCGGCGAAGAGAGAAAGCCTCGCCGCTCCAACAAGAGGGAGAGCTATCTCCACCGTGCCGACCAGGAGGAGAAAGAATATCGGCGATACCGACGTTTAGCCCGAGCCAGCTACCAAGAGGCACAGCGCCTACGAAGCTGTGCCAGCCAATATGACTAGAAACCTATGACTCTACCGCTTATAATTGTTAACCCCAGGCTAAACAATTGGGGGGGAGATTGTGGAGGACGAGACAATCTAGCCATATTTTATTCTTTTGTGCTTGTGCTTACGTTGTTTCTAGTTAACTTTATGTGTATTTCTTTACCCAGTTACATAATCCTCTGGTGAACCTATTACATAACACTGTATTTTTGGGCCTGCTTCGCAGGCCTGCTGGTACACCCTTATACCTATTGTCCGGGCCTGCCTCACAGGCCTGACCCAATACAATGGCTGTTATATAATTGTGGGCGGGGTAAATAGTATAAAAGGAGAAGGCATAGGCCAACTCCTTGGGATTACTCTTACGGATTCGATACTGTCAAGGCGAAGTTGTACATGTGCTGATATACATTAAATATACTATACTTATTCTTACGAACTGCCTACGTTTGATGCCTGCCTGGTTGGCTTCATAAGGATCCTTCTGCCAGAACTGCTCTGGCATCAAGCATGACCTGCTTTGGAGAGACTCGTAAGGAAGGCTAGGGGTTGGCTGCGTTGCGATCGGACCTGATCAGAAATGCGATAGCATTGGAGATCAGGCCCTCCAGTAAGCTAGCCGGGACCTAGATTAGCCAAGATAGGGTCTCAGAGAGCAGGCCGTGCTAGCGTTCCTAGTGAGTCTGAACTGAGGGCAACCAGCCGCGGCCTGATCAGACCACTAGGTGTGTCAGGCAGGCCGACGAGAGGAAGGCCCAGCGTTCAGGCTGCACTGCCTTGCTAGGGAAGTAAAGCTGGCTCAGCTATCGGGGCCAGACCTTTACACGGGATCAACCCTGGGCAACATCACGTACTCCGAGGGGCTGGCCGGCAACACGCTTGGGACTCCTGCCCCAATAGTGGTGGGATTGAAACTGAGTGCTGGTGATACCCCCGAGGGGCTACCAGCCCCGCCAGGAAAGTCAGGACAGAAAGGCGAGCTGGCAAGACTACAGGCCACAGTACAGGGACCAGTGGTCGTCATGTATCATACAATCGCTACAGGAGAAGAGGTGTCAGCGGAACACCTGGAAGTAGGGAGCAAAGAGCTGAGCATACGGAGCCACATGCGGGGCTCCCTGCGCATCCTACAAGACGGCGTGCTGGAAACACACGTGGCCCCGCAGGGCCGCGCTAGATGGTGCGCTATCTGCCCACCGGCTATGCGAGAAACCTTGGCATGGCAAACGCATGCCCTCGCCCACTCTAGGGTGGGAAGGACGACAAGCCGCCCCCAGTTGACCTGGTACTGGCCCGGACTAACATCCATGGTCAGACGGCTCATAAAGAGTTGCGAGGTGTGCCAAGCCGCAAAGAATGGAGGGACGAAGGTGGCTGGAGGAAAGAGGAGGCTCTATGCCAGGAGACCTTGGCAGAAGGTGGCCGTCGACTTGGTCGGGCCACTGCCAGCCACTCCAAGGGGGAACAAGTGGGTACTGGTTCTCACAGACTATTTCACCCGATAGCAGGACGCACTGGCACTGCCGACGCCACGGCACTAGTGGTCGCGAACGCTCTAGACGAATGAGTGTTCTGTTACCTGGGATTACCGGAGCAGATCCAGACGAACCAGGGGGCATAGTTCAAGAGCCAACTAATGACCGAACTGTGCCAACTCTGGAATGTGGGGAAGACGCATACCACTCCGTACTACCTACAGGCCAACGGAATCGTGGAGCAGAACAACCGTGGACTTGGGGATTCCCTGAGGGCGTTACTGTTAGCCCGAGGACACGACAAGTAGAACCTGTTACTGCCCCAGCTGATGAGGGCATACCGAGGCACTCTCCACTCCACAACCAGAGAAACAGCCAATATGCTGATGTTGGGACGGGAGCTGAGGTTGCCGGACCAGCTGGAGAGTCACCCCCCACCCACCGAGTTTTTCCCTACCCACGAGCATGCACTCGGAGTACAGCGAAGGTTGCAATCCGTGCACGAAACGCTGCGGCGAAACCAGATAGAGGTGAGGCAGGAGGACCGAGAGGAGCCACCGCTGTACGCCCCAGGCAACTGGGTGTGGCTCACGAACAAATGCCGGAGGCGGGGAGAAAACCCCAAGCTACATGCAAAGTTCGTGGGACCATACCAAGTCCTGAAGGCCTGGAGCAACCACACCTATCTAGTAGAGTGATAGGGTCAGTCCTCCATCCAGAGTGAAGCAAGGCTGAAGCCCTACCATGCTTGTCCAGAAAGGCTGGGACAAGCCCCGGCCACTCTAGAGCCAAGAAGGGGCCCCAACATGAAGGGAGCTCGACATAGCAGGCCAGAGAGAAAGACCGAGGAAGTCAGGAAAGACCCTTTACCAGTAATGCCGCCCCCAAGTCGGGAAAAACTACTGATGGGGGCGACAAAAAACCGAGGGCAGGAGACAATTCCTGTAGGAACTTCGGCCGGACCAGGAGGAGAGGATAATCAACGACCGAGCTCAGTAATAACTGAGCCGGTCACACGCGGAGAAGTTCCGGGAGAACCGGAATCAAACCTGGAGGAAAACGAAACGGCTCCGACACCGGAGATCTCATCGAAACCTGTCCGGCACAACCCAAGGCCGACCCGGACTACTAGAAGGCCAGCCGGTACGGAACGGAGTGTGTTACTCGATGGAGTCGCCGGCAAACAGCCCAGAAGTGGAAAAAAAAGACAGCCAAACGACCCTCCCGGCCACTACCAGGGCTTTCCTGTTGGAGCACTCGCTCACTCTGGATGCCCTCAGTTTGCTGGAGAACCTGGTTAACGCGTGTGATGCGTCTTTACCAGAAACTTTTGGCTTCGGTCACCAGGAGCTTAAAAGAAGCTGAGGAAGCCCTGGGTGCACTGAAGCCAGTAGGTGTGGTAGCACCTAAGGGAGATCAGGAATGGGAGAACGCGATGACTGAGGCCAGCACGAGCTGCCCAGAAGCAGCTGCCTCAGACATGGATGCAGAGGACCTGGAAAGAACCCTGACAGGAAAGGAGGAGGTCTGCCAGGTGGCTACCATAAGCTTTCTCCCATGGTCTAGATTGGAGACCATGGTCACCAATGGAGGGGAGAGTGTTGTGGAATGTTATCCACTGAGAGCTGAGTCTAGGGCTGAGCTAAGCCGAGCCGGGCTGCGCTCAGTCAGGCAGAATAACGAGGTGAGAGTTAAGCCAGTCAGAGCCAAGCCGAGCTGAGTAGAGCCAAGCCAAGCTGAGCTGAGTAGAGCCAAGCCAAAAACGAGCCGAGTCAAACCCAGCCAAGTAGAACGAGAGGCAGGGCCTACTCGCTATATAAGCCTGAACATTTGTGCTAGAGAGCAAAGCTGTTCTGGGCCTGTTCATTTCATGTGCTTGACTATTCTTGTACTCTTATGAACACAGCAGAAATACATGTATAAACTTATGCATCGAGTCTTATACTGGTGGAGTAAGTAAGGGTGGCACAAAACCTTTACAGTATTTCACAAAGAGGAAATGAAAACTAAATACCTTTGTCTTTGCAGTTCCCAACACAGGCATCAACTGAATTGTCATCAAGTCTAGTAAATGAATCCGGGAGGTCTCGTGTTTGACTGTCGATGTAACATCCCAAATACTTAACTTCACCAGGTTGGACTTGTACTACAATGTATGAACAGAAACATTGGCACATTATGTACTACAATGAATGAGTAGCAATATTTGAGTATGTTGGAGGCATATTAGTAGGAACGAATAACATAAAACATCTTCACCAATGAGCAAATGCATATTGCAACGCATTTGGGTAAATCGTACGTAATAAGAAAGATATGTATATGTAATACAGAAGATATGTATATGTAATACAGAAGATACATAGCAGCTAAAACCACAAAAAGGTTGTACGGTGCGCAGGAAATCATGTAAACTGTTTTGACTTCGTTTGCCACGCAATGAATTTTAACATTGGTAAACCAACTAACAACAACAGTGCTTTAGATTTCACCATAAAACGTAACAGTTAAAATAACCCATCTAAGAAAATTTGCATATTAACATGGCATCATTTCTGTACAGTATGTACTGCCCTACTGTTGCATAAGTGTGTTTAATTTATATATATATTTCTCAAAGTTGGTATGTGTCTGTGTTTGTCCAGCTATAGGTATTAAAATCTTGGAATTAAAATTCTGCAGTCCGATGGATTTGAACTCACGAATATTTCACCACTAGTTTTATAACCATGCGCTCTACCACTGAGCCATACAAGGCGTATTCATAAATGACATTATCACATATTGTATAACGTATGCACAAGCTAAATGACGTATTATTTGAGCATTGCTCTCACACATTTCGATGCCCCTGTTATAAAATATTTTTCGCTTAACTTTAGGAAACGCGATGCGTTTTCATTATTTTTTGCTAGGGCGAAATTTTTCTGCCACACGATATCAACAACAATTTCTCTCAAAATTAAAGTTTGGCAATTTGTGTACTGATTAGACAAGTTATTAAAAGATATACATTGCTTGCCATTGCGAGTTCAGCATTATTCGTTATGGTAAAAACCAACTCGCAAACAGATAAATGATACTATTTTAGTTACAAGTTAGAAGTTTACTAAAATACATACTAAAACTTCCTTAAAGTATGTGTTTAGTAAGCTAAATTCATTTAAGTTAGATTCAGTGTTTATGTTACACGTCCGCCTCGAAGGTAATAACTCTCTACAGAGTACATCGTAATGTTATATTATTTTGCTGATCATAACCACAAAATGTACTAAAGTCATTGTAGGTACCTATGGTTACTAAGGTTAACATACTGTTTTGTTACTATTTTTCAATGATGGTGATTTGATGATTTTTACCAGGAGGTGATTGCATTAGATAATTGTTATGGGATTCTATACCAGTCCATGTACGTCTGAAGCCTACGATATTTTCACATGCCAACACTGGCATGCAAAAATTGCAACACTGAAGTGAACTAAAATCATATAATTCTATACCAAATAATTATTCATTGTAATCGTAGCAAAACAGACTATATTTAGCCATTACTTGCTAATGATTTCACATTTACATTTAAACACCTTTACATTTTTATTTTTCCTCCTAATTTATTTCAACAAAACACTTCTTTCAAGTTATGCAGTTTGAAAGTTACGGTTGTTTGACAAAGTATGAAAACCTTTACAGTTGTTTTTATTTTCTCTCTTAATTCATTTCAACTACACAAACCACTTTTCTCATGATATGTAGTCTGAAAGTTGGAATGGCAAATGTTGTTATATATTAAATACAAATAAATGTTCTACTCAGACTTTTTTATTACTAGTACAGCTAGTATTTTAATATAATAGCTGCTCAAGAACAGTACCTTTTCCTGTGTAGTAAATGCTATTCCTCCAAGTACCACCACATTTCTCAGTAGATTCTCCAGGACATACTTTATTACAATCTCCTTCATCAGCCTTTCCTAAGCTGCCATAACTATCACTACAGAAACACTGGCGACCATACTGAAGTCCTGCATAGCTGTACTCTAAAGTGTATAAAGACATGAAGCCAATATCAGTATATAGTTAGCAGTAATTAATAAAATAGTCAGGAAAAAGATTTGCTTGTCTGTATTCGAGGATTCTATTATTTTTGAACATATTTGGCTATAATATGAGGGTCAACCAATAGGTAGTGGGAATTTCGTCATAATATTTTACTACAATAAGATAGTGCTTTACAGTCGTTTTTCACCTTTTCAACAGTCTCCTTTTTCTGTTCTGTTCCACTTTCCTACAAAATTTCCAATTTCTGCAGAATAAAATTCTGGTGGCTGGGTTCTGAAACAAGTAGTGAAGCGCTCGCTTCTCATATGGTTCTTCGATGGTTCGAAATGATGAAAACTGCTTGGTCCCAGATCTGGACTATAAGCAGGGCGTACTAACACTCTTAGCCAAGTTCCTCAATTTCGGCCATTGTACAGGCAGCAATATGTGACTTAGCCTTGTCCTGGTAGAACCTGACACCTCTTGCCTAGAGGCCTCTTCTCTTATTCCCTATATCATGCTTCTCCTTGACCAGGAGCTCACAGTAATTCTGAGAGTTACCAGCTTTACATTGGCTTTTAAAATCCAAAGTTACAGGACCCGTTCCTTCCCAGAATATCATGAGCCTTACTTTTTAAGTCGCTATCTAGAACTTGAACTTCTTCTATACAGGAGAGTCTGCATGCTTCCACACAATCGATTTTTTTTTAAATTTCGGTTCGTAGTGATACACCCAGGTTTCATCTGTAGTTACAATCTTAGATACGAAAGCATCCCTTCAAGTCTGAGTCTTCTCATGCACTCTCGGGCAGCCATAACACGCTGAGCTTCGTGATTATTAATCAGCATCTTAAGTACCCAGCATGCACTGACCTTGTTGAAGGCTAGCTTCTCATGGACAAGATTGTGTGTTGTTGCATGTGAAATGACCATGGTCCTAGCAACATCAATCTATAGTGATACTTATATTAGATTTAATCAGATTTTACACTGCAGCTACTGTGTGTAGAATTGACACATCCACTGGTGTACCACTTCTTGGCTCATCAGTAACGTCTTCTCGCCTATTATTGAATTAATCAATTCACCTATAGCAGTTCGTTTGGAACATACAGCTTTTCCCATACTGTTCTTTCATTTTATTGTGCATGACACTTGGTTTTACACCTTGAGCTACAAAAAACCTTATGATAGCTCTTGACTTTATAAGTAAGCATGTTTTAGCTTGGCAGGGGTTTTAAATATAAATAATATAAAAAGATTGGATTGCTAAACTGTTGAATGTTTGGGTGTGTGATAACCACTCCCATTGAGAAAAGTCTAGAAAATATTAAATTGCTACACGAAAAAGAACGAAAGTTATGACAAATTCCCACTACTTGTTGACCGGCCCTTAGAATTGTTATGAATGTCGTTAATATTTCTGTGAGTTGTATTCCACAAATAGGAAATGAAAAATGGTTTACCTTTTTCCTTGCAGTTCCCAACACAAGTATCAACTGAATTGTCATCAAGTGTAGTAAATGAATCTGAGAGGTCTCGTGTTTGACTGTCGATGTAACATCCCAAATACTTAACTTCACCAGGTTGAACCTCAACTAAAAATTATGCATGACAACATTGGAGTGTAATAAATTTTGATTCTATGTATAACAGCTAACAGTTAAGTATTGTAAAATAAAAGTATTGCATAATGTGTATCGTCAATGCTGGCTAAAGTCTGTCACAGATACATGTACTTGTAGATGCGAGAAAATCTTATATAGGCCCATGGAATATAGCGTAGGAAGAGCCAAACAATCTGACCATTACCTTTCCCTAGAAATACAACAGGTGCATGAGAACAATACCTTTCCCTGTGTAGTAAATACTATTCCTCCAAGTACCACCACAATTCTCAGTAGATTCTCCAGGACATACTTTATCACAATCTCCTTCATCAGCCTTTCCTAAGCTGCCATAGCTATCACTACAGAAACACTGGCGACCATACTGAAGTCCCGCATAGCTATACTCTAAAGTGTATAAAATCATGAAGTTAATATCAGTACAATTAGTAGTAGTTAATGAAATAGTCAGCAAAAGTATATGTTCGTTTGTAATCGAAGATTCTAATATTTGTTATAAAACTTGACTATAATAATTGTTATGAATTTCGGTAATAAGACTTGGGGGTTGTTTTTCACATAGAGGAAATAAAAACTGGTTTACCTTTTTCCTTGCAGTTTCCAACACAAGTATCAACTGAATTATCATCAAGTCTAGTAAATGAATCTGGGAGGTCTCGTGTTTGACTGTCGATGTAACATCCCAAATACTTAACTTCACCAGGTTGAACCTCAACTAAAAAATTATGCATGACAACATTGGAGTGTAATAAATTTTGATTCTATGTATAACAGCTAATAGTTAAGTATTGTAAAATAAAAGTATTGCGTAATGTGTATCGTCAATGCTGGCTAAAGTCTGTCACAGATACTTGTAGATGCGAGAAAATCTTACATAGGCCCATGGGATATAGCGTAGGAAGAGCCAAACAATCTGATCATTACCTTTCCCTAGAAATACAACAGGTGCATGAGAATAGTACCTTTCCCTGTGTAGTAAATACTATTCCTCCAAGTACCACCACAATTCTCAGTAGATTCTCCAGGACATACTTTATTACAATCTCCTTCATCAGCCTTTCCTAAGCTGCCATAGCTATCACCACAGAAACACTGGCGACCATACTGAAGTCCCGCATAGCTATACCCTAAAGTGTATAAAATCATGAAGTTAATATCAGTACAATTAGTATAGTAGTTAATGAAATAGTCAACAAAAGTATATGTTCGTCTGTATTTATATTCAAATATGTAGAACATATCTGAATGGGGAATGAATCTGGGAGGTCTCGTGTTTGACTGTCGATGTAACAACCCAACCCATCCCTGGCCTGGACGGTACTACACAAGCTATGGTAACCTGCTTCGTTGAAAAAATTGACCGATAAGAAATAGTTTCATAAGTCTGAAGGTCATGACATGCTCGCTGAACACCCCAGTATCATTGTTGAAATACATTGGTATTTGCAGCATAGATCATCAACAACTTGTGATAACAACAGCGTTTGTGCAGGTATCTGAATTGCTATATTTTGTTCACGGCAAAAACTTTTAAACATCAACAATGAATCAACCAAGTACAAAAACATTTTAGGTTTATGGTGTAGGCTGAACAAACATACAAAGGGTTTAAACATTTTTGCTTGTTAAGAAAATATTTTGAATGCTTTTTAAACAACTCCAATTCGTACTAATAACTGCTGCATATATGCTTCTAATGAAAATATCTTTGCCCATATATTAATAGCTGTTCGTGTAAACCCTGTTGTTATTAGTATCATTGGAAATCCAATCTTGGTAGCAACGAGCTTGCGTTGAAAACGAAAGAAATTGAAACAAAATTTAAATAATCACCTACGTATTGCAGCCAATCACAGACACATAGCTTCTATCCTTCAACAGCGACAAAAGTGTTCGTTTTGAAACAACACATTGCAAACGCATTGCTGACGTGTTGCCACAGCCTTAGCTATTCAAAATACCTATTTTGTAGCCTTGTGTAGCCAGACCTATAAACTTAGCTGCAATATTCACCATTTACAGTAAACGCTCCTATAGCGTAAACCTCCTAAAACGTAAAATCCAAATCATGCAAAGAACTTATCTAAAGTGTTTGCTAAGTAATACGTAATAAAATTCCACATAAAGTAAAGTGTCACGTCGGTGCGAATTCTCAAATTCGATTTGAATAATGATAATCTCGTGGTTAGCCTTAAAAATATTGCTTTCTCTCGTGCCACACTTGGGAGAGAAATGACACATACATTCATCTCTATTTATGTATACGAGTACCCTAGCAAGTTAGTTCGCCATGTGAGATCATCAGGTGTATCGATAAAATGCAGAGAATAAGTAGCCATGCGATTATTCAGAAATATTGGTGAAAGATTGGTGCAGACGTTAGGTCAGTGTACCAAGTTGAAAGTTAAGAGTTGCAGTTTTCGAAAGCTAAATGTTATGCTAACGCCAAACCCTGGCAAATGATAGACGCATGGTCAGACGAACATCGCTCTTTAAAGTATAGTAAAGATATATTTTTGATTTGTTTTATATTTTAAGGATACAAAAAATTTATTTTTTTTGCAGAATAGACCTTGCTTTCTTTAAAAATTAAAAGATCAACGTTTATTGACATTGAAAGTGTTCGCTCCCCTTAACTTATAGTAAATTTGCCGTAGTCATGGACCATAAACCGAGCGAAAGTGAAAAGAAAAGGAGAAATGTTGTCGAAACAAGCCACTAATACTACAGGTAGGCCTACTGTACAGACATTTGATTAAAAAGTAAAATCTAGCTTTTCCTTTTTGAAGGGCCAAAGATGTGAGTTTGGGAAGAAGATCTTACAACGAATTACGCAATTTACATGTATCTTACTGCTCAGATAACATAAACGGTTCCAAAACGGACTTGGAAGAGGAGAGTCTACTTTATATGTATTGGTGATGGAGTAATCTTTGATCAAGGTAATCAATACTTGTAAATTTGCCTGTGTTTAAAATTAATGATTGTTTGCACCGATTTGCTATCTTTTAACTGTTGAAGAATTGTTTCAATCAGCCATGCCTCAGCGTACAGGTTGTGAATTTATTTACCTCGTATTATAAATACAGCAGAAAACTCCTCAAATTGATGGAAAATCATTTTACGATACAAGGTAATGATTTCATAATGGGTTCGATGCTAGAGGTCTAACCGTCAGACTATCGAGAGAGATTTTCTTATAAAATGATTTTGATAAACATGCACAATCAAAACCCAAATGCTTTTCTTAAATTCCAAAACATCTACTTATAAGACCTTCACAGATAACAATGCCACAGTTGAAATTATTACCTTTTTCTTTGCAGTTCCCAACGCAAGTATCAACTGAATTGTCATCAAGTCTAGTAAATGAATCTGGGAGGTCTCGTGTTTGACTGTCGATGTAACATCCTAAATACTTAACTTCACCAGGTTGCACTTGTACTACAATGTATGAACAGCAACATTGGCACATTATGTACTACAATGAATGAATAGTAATATTTGAGTATGTTGGAGGCATATTAGTAGGAACGAATAACATAAAACATCTTTACCAAAGAGCCAGTACATATCGCAACGCATGTGTGCAAATCATGTATATGTGATTCAGAAGATACAAGAAAGCTAAAACCACAAAAGGGTGGCATGGTATATAATGTCAACTATTATGACTTTGTTTGCCACACAATGAATTTTAACATAATCAACCAACTCACAACAACAATGCTTTCCATTTAAACCATAAAACGTAACAGTTAAAATAATGCATTCAAAAAAACTTGCATAATAAAATTTTATGAACATGGCATCATTTTTTGCACAGTAAATACTGCTCTATCGTTGTATAAATGGGTTTAACATTATAATACAATAAGTGCATGAGAACAATACCTTTCCCTGTGTAGTAAATACTATTCCTCCAAGAACCACCGCATTTCTCAGCAGCTTCTCCAGGACATACTTTATCACAATCTCCTTCATCAGCCTTTCCCAAGCTGCCATAACTATCACTGCAGAAACACTGGCGACCATACTGAAGTCCCGCATAGCTGTACCCTAAAGTGTATAATGTCAGGAAGTTAATATCAATTCAGTTAGTGGTAGTTAATAAAATAGTCAGCATAAGTATATGTTTGTCCGTAATCTAAGAATCTAATATTTTTTGAATTTGTTATGGATTTCAGTAGTAATGTTTGTAGGCTGTATTTCACAGAGAAGAAATAAAAAACTAAGTTACCTTTTTCCTTGCAGTTCCCAACACAAGTATCAACCGAATTGTCATCAAGTGTAGTAAATGAATCTGGGAGATCTCGTGTTTGACTATCGATGTAACATCCCAAATACTTAACTTCACCAGGTTGAACTTCAACTGAAAGTTTATGCATTTCAACTTTGGAGTGTGATAAATTTGATTCTATGAATAGCAGCTAATATTTAAGTATTGTAAAATAAAAGTATTGCGTAAAGTGTATCGTCAATGCTGGCTAAAGTCTGTCACAGATACTTGTATATGCAAGCAAATCTCATATAGTTCTATGTAAAATAGCGTGGGAAGAGCCAAACAATCTGACCCTTGCCTTTCGCTAGAAATACAATAAGTGCATGGGAACAGTACCTTTCCCTGTGTAGTAAACGCTATTCCTCCAAGAACCACCACATTTCTCAGCAGCTTCTCCAGGACATACTTTATCACAATCTCCTTCATCAGCCTTTCCTAAGCTGCCATAACTATCACTGCAGAAACACTGGCGACCATACTGAAGACCTGCATAGCTGTACCCTACAATGTGTACACCCATGAAGCTAATATAAGTACAGTTAGTAGTAGTTACTGAAACAGTCAGCAAAAAGATTTGTTTGTCTGTATTGAAGGATTCCAATATTTGTCAACGTAGTTGGCTATAATATGTAATTGTTATGGATTTCAGTAATAATGCTTACGGGCTGTATTCCATAAATAGGAAAAAGGAAATGAAAACCAAATACCTTTGTCCTTGCAGTTCCCAACACAGGCATCAACTGAATTGTCATCAAGTGTAGTAAACGAATCTGGGAGGTCTCGTGTTTGACTGTCGATGTAACATCCTAAATACTTAACTTCACCAGGTTGTACTTGTACTACAATGTATGAACAGCAACATTGGCACATTTTGTACTACAATGAATGAGTAGTAATATTTGAGTATGTTGGAGGCATATTAGTAGGAACGAATAAAATAAAACATTTTCCCAAATGAGAAAATGCATATTGCAACGCATTTGGGCAAATCGTACGTATATAATAGAGAAGATATGTATATGTAATAGGAAAGATATGTATATGTAATAGAGAAAGATATGTATATGTAATAGAGAAGATATATATGTAATACAGAAGATATGTATATATAATAGAGAAGATATGTATATGTAAGAAGAAAGATATGTATATGTAATAGAAAAGAAATGTATATGTAATAGAGAAGATATGTATATGTAATAGAGAAGATATGTATATGTAATACAGAATATATGTATATGTAATAGAGAAGATATGTATATGTAATAGAGAAGATATGTATATGTAATAGAGAAGATATGTATATGTAATACAGAATATATGTATATGTAATAGAGAAGATATGTATATGTAATACAGAATATATGTATATGTAATAGAGAAGATATGTATATGTAATAGAGAAGATATGTACATGTAATAAAGAAGATATGTATATGTAATAGGAAAGATATGTATATGTAATAGAGAAAGATATGTATATGTAATAGAGAAGATATGTGTATGTAATAGAGAAGATATGTATATGTAATAGAGAAAATATGTATATGTAATAGAGAAAATATGTATATGTAATAGAGAAGATATGTATATGTAATACAGAAGATATGTATATGTAATACAGAAGATATGTAATACAGAATATATGTATATGTAATAGAGAAGATATGTATATGTAATAGAGAAGATATGTATATGTAATACAGAATATATGTATATGTAATAAAGAAGACATGTATATGTAATAGAGAAGATGTGTATATGTAATAGAGAAGATATGTATATGTAATACAGAAGGTATGTATATGTAATACAGAAAATATGTATATGTAATAGAGAAGATATGTATATGTAATAGGAAAGATATGTATATGTAATAGAGAAAGATATGTATATGTAATACAGAAGATATGTATATATAATAGAGAAGATATGTATATGTAAGAAGAAAGATATGTATATGTAATAGAAAAGAAATGTATATGTAATAGGGAAGATATGTATATGTAATAGAGAAGATATGTAGATGTAATAGAGAAAATATGTATATGTAATAGAGAAGATATGTATATGTAATAGAGAAGATATGTATATGTAATAGAGAAGATATGTATATGTAATAGAGAAGATATGTATATGTAATAGAGAAGATATGTATATGTAATAGAGAAGATATGTACATGTAATAAAGAAGATATGTATGTGTAATAGGAAAGACATGTATATGTAATAGAGAAGATATGTATATGTAATAAAGAAGATATGTATATGTAATAGAGAAGACATGTATATGTAATAGAGAAGATGTGTATATGTAATAGAGAAGATATGTATATGTAATACAGAAGGTATGTATATGTAATACAGAAAATATGTATATGTAATAGAGAAGATATGTATATGTAATAGAGAAGATATGTATATGTAATAGAGAAGACATGTATATGTAATAGAGAAGATGTGTATATGTAATAGAGAAGATATGTATATGTAATAGAGAAGATATGTATATGTAATAAAGAAGATATGTATATGTAATAGAGAAGACATGTATATGTAATAGAGAAGATGTGTATATGTAATAGAGAAGATATGTATATGTAATACAGAAGGTATGTATATGTAATACAGAAAATATGTATATGTAATAGAGAAGATATGTATATGTAATAGAGAAGATATGTATATGTAATAGAGAAGACATGTATATGTAATAGAGAAGATGTGTATATGTAATAGAGAAGATATGTATATGTAATACAGAAGGTATGTATATGTAATAGGGAAGATACAGGCAGGTAAAACCACAAAATTGCATGGAAAATGATGTCAACAGTTTTGACTTAGTTTATCAAGCAATGAATTTTAACATTGGTCAACCAACTAACAATAACAATGCTTTAGATTTCACCATAAAACCTAACAGTTAAATAATCTATTAAAGAAAGTTTGCATATTAACATGGCATCGTTTCTGCACAGTACGTACTGCCCTACTGATGCATAAGTGTGTTTAATCTATATATATATTTCTCAAAGTTGGTATGTGTTTGTTTTTGTCAAGCTATATAGTTATTAAAATCTTGGAATTAAAATTCTGCGGTCCAATGGATTTGCACTCGCAAAGATTTCACTGCAAGTTATACTTTATATCCATATGCTCTACTACTGAGCCATACAAAACATACGCAAAAACGATATTATCATAGTCATACTTCGATTTACGAGCTTAATGGGTTCCGGGACTGAGCTCGTATGTCAATTTACTCGCATGTTGGTGCAATTTATTTATATATAGAACAATTAAATAAATATTGATTGGTTTCCATACTCAAAAAAATGTAAATAAAACACTCAAAACAAGATATTGTAACAAAAAGAACATGTTGGTTATTGTCCAAACTTACTACATGCTTTCAAAAAGCAACAAATAAAATATAATGCAAGGAAATGTGATTAATTAAAATGTAAAATTAAATACATTCAATAGCAGCTAACGCTAGCATTTGCCAGGGAGGAAGATATAAGTTATTCTTCATTACAACAGTTGACTTTGATAAATTTGGATTTTATCAAAGTCTTAAAAGACAAACTTAGAAACAAACCTAAAAGCAAACTTTCATTTTTAACTTAATGTAATTAAAATTTCTTCGCCGTTCATTGTTTGAAGTTTCTTGCTGGTTAGCTAATTTTTCCTGTGTTTCGCTTTCACGACCAGCCGGCCGTTTTAAGATAAACCTATCTAAGAACGTTGGCCTTTGTCGTTCTTTCAACATGTTGCGATTAGGACGGACACAGGTGTCGTCACAAAGGGTTAATGCACGACCACGCGCCAACTTGTCCGAATGTCTATTTTTATAGTTTTGATAAATAGCATCGGCCTTTTCACATAGCATTGTTTCAGTTGCGCTGTCATCAGCCAATTGTTTATCTTTTATCCAATGCCTGAGCAGTCTCTCATCAGCAGTCATGGAGATAGCTGCGCCGTTTAAAAACAATGGTTAGTCCTTTTGCAAACTAAATACCCTGAATATAATCCTTCTGTTTGATAATTGTGGATGTATTTCTGTCATATTGCTGAGCTAGCTCAATCACGCATACACATTTTGCATATTTTCCAATGATTTCCATTTAATATCAATTTTTATCATTTGCTTTTTCTTTGCATTACCTTTCATTTTACTGGCAGACTTTTGGTCTACGCACAGTACTTTTAATTCGCATAATTCTGCACTGAAAATTGCGCACAAAAAACACAGTACAAAAGTATAACCTGAGCAGTTGAAAAATACAGATTGATGCTGTTGTCATAGAACACCTCCGGCATACTTGACAACTGACTCACGTGCTCGTATCTCAAACATGGCTTGTATGTTAGTGCTAAAACTTGCTTAAAAGCTGGCTCGTATCTCAAGTTTCTTGTACGTTAGAGCACTCGTAAGTTGAAGTATTACTGTATACCATACAACGCATGCACATGCTAAGTGACGCATGATTTGAGCATTGCCCCCACGCATTACGATGCCCCTGTTATAAAATATTTTTTGCCCAACTTTATGAAACACGATGCTGCTTCATTATTTTTTTGTAAGGGCAAAATTTTTCTGCCACACGATATCAACAACAACCTCTCTCGAAACTAAAATTTGGCGATTCGTGTACTGATTATATAAGTTATTAAGAGATATACTTTGGTCACCATTGCAAGTTCAGCATTATCCGCTATGTTGAAAACTGACCAGCAAACGGATAAACGATACTATTTTTATAACAAGTTTGAAGTTTACTAAAATACATAGGCCTACTAAAACTTGCTTAAAGTATGTGTTTAGTAAGCTAAATTCATTTAAGTTAAATTCAGCGTTCACAGTAAATCATTTATCATTGTATAAATGTGTTTAACATTATAATACAATAGCTGCATGGGAACAGTACCTTTCCCTGTGTAGTAAATACTATTCCTCCAAGAACCACCACATTTCTCAGTAGATTCTCCAGGACATACTTTATCACAATCTCCTTCATCAGCCCTTCCTAAGCTGCCATAACTATCACTGCAGAAACACTGGCGACCATACTGAAGTCCCGCATAGCTGTACCCTAAAGTATATAGTGTGATGAAATTAATATCAGTACATTTAACAATAGTTAATGAAATAGTCAGCTAAAGTATATGTTCATCTGTCATCGACGATTCTAATATTTGTTTTAAATTTTGACTATAATAATTGTTATGAGTTTCGGTAATAAGGCTTGTGGGCTGTATTTCACAAAGAAAAAATAAAAACGAAGTTACCTTTTTCCTTGCAGTTTCCAACACAAGTATCAACTGAATTGTCATCAAGTCTGGTAAACGAATCTGGGAGGTCTCGTGTTTGACTGTCGATGTAACATCCTAAATACTTAACTTCACCAGGTTGTACTTGTACTACAATGTATGAAAAGCAACATTGGCACATTTTGTACTACAATGAATGAGTAGTAATATTTGAGTATGTTGGAGGCATATTAGTAGGAACGAATAACATAAAACATCTTTACCAATGAGCCAATATATATCGCAACGCATGTGTGCAAATCATGTATATGTAGTTCAGAAGATACAGGGGAGCTAAAACCACAAAAGGGTCGCATGGTGCATGGGATATAATGTTAACTATTATGACTTTGTTTGTCACACAATGAATTTTAACACCGATCAACCAACTCACAACAACAATGCTTTCGATTTAAACCATAAAACGTAACAGGTAAAATAATCTATTCAAAAAAACTTGCATATTAAAGTTATATGAACATGGCTTCATACTGCTATTCATGGCTTAAATACTGCTCTATCGTTGCATAAATGTGTTTAACATTATAATACTAGAAATTCCGCTGTCATACAGCCCACGACCAAAGTGATATTGGAAAAAAAGAAAGGGTACTGATGGTTGAGAAATGCCATATTAGCAGTCAAATGGCACTGCAGTGCAATCGGATAACTGCAATGGTAGCTGTAATGTACTGAGTGTGGGTGTCATTATATACAACAAACAGCAATAATGAAAGGAAAAGATTATATGTTTATATCTCTCCCCCTGCAATAGGAGAAATGCAATATTGGCCAATATTAGAAGTAAAATGCATTGATATTATTAGAATAATCAATATTATTAATATAGTAATAACATAAAACCAATGCACAATTTTGTTTACAATTAAAAATGTCATAGTTAGCAATATCAAGAAGTTGTGATATTTATATAGATGTTTAGAAAATCTGTACTACATAGTCATTGTTCTGTAGTCATCCAAACTTATAACTAAATATCGTAATAATCTCATAAGAATCGTTAGAAAAAATATCATCATTTCCTTTACTTACACTGCGTTGGACATCAGTTAGAATACCAAGGTACTCGAATGTTTCTAAAAAGTCAGATACTTTGAAACCGGCAAAAATGAAACGATTTCAGTACTCTTACGTTAATTACAGAAACCGTTGACAGTGCCATAGACTGGTGAAATGTGCACGTTATTTTTTCGCGAAATGCGCATGACTTAATCATTCCATTCTCTGTCGCCCAGCGTTTCAATTTCCGGTCTTAACTTTTATTAAACCAAACTTTTCAAGCGTTTTGTGACGATTTTCGTCCTAATAAATCTGTCTTTTTGTGTATAATCCGATCAGATGGGTAAGTTTTAAGAAAATTTCAATAATTTATAAAGACTTGGTAACATATTTAAATAGGCTTATATGTGTTTTGTATTGTTATTATACTTTAACTAATCTACAAAACGATGGTTAAATTTGTTGATGAAATTTCGAGACAAGGGTTCGTCTCATTGTTGATGAATAATTTTCGTAAGTTGTGTGCTCATGCATTTATCATAAAAACTCTCATACTTCGCTTTCGCTCGTTTGTTCGTGAGACAATAGCTGCATGAGAACAGTACCTTTCCCAGTGTAGTAAATACTATTCCTCCAAGAACCACCGCATTTCTCAGTAGATTCTCCAGGGCATACTTTATCACAATCTCCTTCATCGGCCTTTCCTAAGCTGCCATAACTATCACTGCAGAAACACTGGCGACCATACTGAAGTCCTGCATAGCTATACCCTAAAGTGTATAATGTCAGGAAGTTAATATCAGTACATTTAACAATAGTTAATGAAATGGTCAGCTAAAGTATATGTTCATCTGTAATCGAAGAATCTAATATTTTTAAACAAATTTGACAATAGTATTTGTTATGGATTTCAGTAATAATGTTTGTAGGCTGTAAAAACTAAGTTACCTTTTTCCTTGCAGTTTCCAACACAAGTATCAACCGAATTGTCATCAAGTGTAGTAAATGAATCTGGGAGATCTCGTGTTTGACTATCGATGTAGCATCCCAAATACTTAACTTCACCAGGTTGTACTTCAACTAAAAGTTCATGCATGGCAACTTTGTAGTGTGACAAATTTTGATTCTATGAATAGCAGCTAATATTTAAGTATTGTAAAATAAATGTATTGCGTAATGTGTATTGTCAATGCTGGCTAAGGTCTGTCACAGATACTTGTATATGCGACCGAATCTCATATAGTTCTATTTAAAATAGCGTAGGAAGAGCCAAACAATCTGACCCTTACCTTTTGCTAGAAATACAATAGCTGCATGGGAACAGTACCTTTCCCGGTGTAGTAAATACTATTCCTCCAAGAACCACCACATTTCTCAGCAGCTTCTCCAGGACATACTTTATCACAATCTCCTTCATCAGCCTTTCCTAAGCTGCCATAACTGTCACTGCAGAAACACTGGCGACCATACTGAAGTCCTGCATAGCTGTACCCTAAAGTGTATAATGTCATGAAACTAATTTATATATACAAATACCTACGCTTTATGCTTGACCTAGCTTACTAGAAGAAAAAGTGTACTGAAAAATACACGCCCAGACTTCCCCAAAATGCTATATGTTTATATATAGAATAAACTTAATTGCATTGATAAAGCTCTCAGAAATAAACAAACATCTTCATTTAAATGTTACATGGTAAATATGTATTGAATGTTTGTGCAAAACAACCCCGAAAATTCAGATAGTATAAGTATAGTTAGTAGTAGTTAATGAAATAGCCAGCAAGAAACTTGTTTATATGTAATTGAGTGTTCTAATATTTGTGAACAAGTTTGACGAAAGTAAATGTTATGAATTTCGGTTGTAATGCTTGAGGGCTATATTTCACAGAGAGGAAATGAAAACTGATTTACCTTTTTCCTTGCAGTTTCCAACACAAGTATCGACTGAATTGTCATCAAGTCTAGTAAATGAATCTGGGAGGTCTCGTGTTTGACTGTCGATGTAACATCCCAAATACTTAACTTCACCAGATTGGACTACAATGTATGAACAGCAACATTGGCATATTATGTGCCACAATGAAGGAGTAGCAATATTTGAGTATGATGGGGAATATTAGTAGAAACGAATACCATAAAACATCTTTACCAATGAGCCATGTATGTTGCAAGGCATGTGGGCAAATCATGCATATGTAATACAGAAGATACAGGACAACTAAAACCACAAAAGGTTGTATGGTGCACATGGGAAATAATGTAAACTATTTTGACTTTGTTTGCGACGCCATGAATTTCAACATTGGCCAATCTAGTAACAATAATGCTTTAGATTTCGTCATAAAATGTAACAGCTAATATGATAAATTCAAAAAAATTTTCATATTAACATGACATCATTTTTGCACAGCAAAAATTCTGTTGCATAAGTGTTTTTAATAATTTAATACAACAGGTGCATGAGAACATTACCTTTCCCTGTAAAGTAAATACTATTCCTCCAAGAGCCACCACATTTCTCAGTAGATTCTCCAGGACATACTTTATCACAATCTCCTTCATCAGCCTTTCCTAAGCTGCCATAACTATCACTGCAGAAACACTGGCGACCATACTGAAGTCCCGCATAGCTGTAACCTAAAATGTGTGAAGTCCTATATTCAAAACTAAAAAATCTGTTTACAAAAGTTTACCAAAGCACTGTCTGAGCTCGAAGTTCAATCAAGTTTGACCAACCTTTATTATGCATTATTTGTAGCTGAACAAAAATTATTGCTTCAAGCCAAGTAGTGAACAGTGTATTCAGAGTACAGATGCCCCGATTCTAAACTCACCAGCCGATTCAGATACCGATCTGATATAGGTACCGATCCCTATTGAAAAATATTCTGATTCAGATCTTTTGTGTTGCATAGATAATTGTTCATTTTATTACGCAAATGTAAATACAATGCACAAAAAATATAAATATTAATGTAGTTATTTGTTTGTATTTATGGAAAAAAATATATACACATATTCACATACTGACATATTCACTACACCTGCAACGCAATGCTGCTCGTTTGCATTGCCTGCTGGCTGCTCGCATCCACTTAAGATGTGTTGAATGGTCTCTGATGCAGCCGTTAAATCTGCATCTAGGATCCTTTCTAGAGTGATAAATCTGTGCTTGATAGAAGATGTTATGCTCCTTTAACGAGCTTTCATGAGGAAGATTTAGAAAACGTTTCTTCACACATGTAGTAACAAAACAGTTCATGTTTCTTTACGACCTGTATGAACTGCTGCACCTGTTCAGGTTTACAGCAAATCAATGTTTCTTTTAATTATTATTAGTGATTCAATTCTCTTAGTAAGAAATCTATTTCTTCTATCACTATCAATATAGCCAGTCGTACTGAAGAGGGACTCACTTGCCACAGATGATGGAGGACAGGCTAAATACAGATAAGTCACTGTGGTTACCATATTCTGTACGATACAAATGAGACGTTGTATCGTCAGGATCAAGAGAGCGATAGATAACTTTATGCATCGACCGCTTAAATTACTTTCGTAATGCTAGTAAATAGAAATATTACACTGCATTTTTGTTTCTCATCTTTTTTATCTTGTTTGTAATCGGCTGCAATAAATCCTATCCTTGTAATTGGGAAATGCTACACTTTGTGATTACGTCCTAACTAAAGCAAAATGGTTCCTCAGCAGTGTTGATGTTGAAACAGACATTTATTTCATGTCTATAGACATGAAATAAATTGTGCGGTAGGCCCAGAATTCATTAGGTAAAAGTAAGGAGCTTGCAACTGATGATTCTTATCAGTGTAGCAGGTTAAAATACGGTTTTCTGCTAAATAGTTGATATGTAAAAAGTATCTGAAGTTTCAAACTTTTTAAGAAAAGATCGGCCGATACCGATTCAGATATTTAACACCAATATCAGCCCCGATACCGATTCCGATACCAAATACGGGGCAACTCTAAATCAGAATAGTAATGAAACTAAAGACAAAAAGAGCAAGTTAAACAAACTGCTTAGATTATTGTCAGTAATCCCCTATATTGCCATCAGTCAACATCAATCAGGGCATCAACATTATATATAGCAATATCAGCTCTAGCAGTAATTTTTTTACTAATACAGCAAAAAGACATGAAATAGTACACATTAAGGGTTAACTGACGACACAAAATATTATTGCATTAACAGCAGCATATAACATTCCACGTTATGGTCTGAATAATTTTTTTATTGTAATTCTGACCAAATACCAGATTTATCAATATTTTCAAGTCATGAAAATAGACAGAAAGAGTTGCGATCTTTATAATATGTCAACTGGAAACTGCTTCGGCACTATATAGTTAGATTAAAATCGCTCGTTTTTTGAACTAGATTATTCTATTAAAAAACATTTTCTATTCAAATCTCTTATTTCTTAAAGCAGGGCATACATTAATTAATCTACTACAGAAATGGCAATTGTTGTGTGTGTGTGTCCACCTTATAGAGTACCATACTTTTCGGACTATTAGCCGCTACTTTTTTCTGATGGTTTGAGCCATGCGGTTATATAAGGGTGCGGCTATTCTGTGGTTTTTTTTCACCGCTAGGGCGCATTAACAGGAATCTCCAGTGCGCCTCTATAATACATAACCTATTCATCGTTTTCCATTTTCACACAAAACTGACGTAATAATTATAACTCTATGAATATCTTTTAGCTTCACGACAAGCGGTGCTTTTTTGTCCTCGACATGTTAGGGCTAATTTGTTTTCGGCAAAACGATGTCGACAATGGACTCCGTTGATATTAGAATTTGGCGATTAAATTCTATTAACTCTATAAAACACTATGCCTTTTTTGCGTTTTGTGAACCTCTATTTCCGGCTTTTCTTAAGGTTCAATTGCTAAATTGCCGTACAGGTTAATACTTTTCGCGGAGACAATTGTATTAACTCAAGTAGTAATAGACTCTAAAATCTAGATTCTCTCACCTTTGATCAGACAAAGACACTACTATATTTTATTTTTTCACTACATATCATCGTACCAGTATCGTCGTATTCAGAGTTTTGATGGATAGCTGTTGATGGAACAGTAACTTTTTTATACACACACTTCTATGCAAGAATTGTTATTACTAGTTCAACATACAGTGAAACATGGATAACTCGCCCTCGGATATAGCGAACACATGGTTAACTCGACTGGATTTGCTTGGTCCGTTCCCACGCAATGATAAATGGATCTATATAACTCGAACTCAACACTGTTAATTCGAACTGTTTTTTGCCCAACGGCTACCGAAACGGTTGCTATCGCTTTAGAAAATCACTTTATTTCAAGCCATAGAGGTAAACTTCAACTTTTCGTAATTCATAAGCGTCGTTACTACCTCCATCGGCAAAATATTTTTGTCAACGACTGTTCTAAAGGTTTGGTGAAATTTGATTTTTACGTACTACTATACGATGAATAGCACGGGCTAGCCGGGTCACGAGCGCAAGGATTTTCGCCACGCACATACAAAACAAAAACAGCATGTTGTTTTTGTTTTGTATTTGCGTGGCGAAAATCCTTGAGTGCGTGACCCGGCTAGCCCGTGATGAATAGTTTTCCGACGTGGATTCCGAGTTGAATCAACGTCGGAATGTTGAATGTTTAAAACGTCTTAAAAATTGTAACTAAACATATACGTTGTCTTAGCTAAAAAAAACTATTCATCGTTTGACCTAAACACAGAATACGTGTGTACATTCAATAAGTATCCATTCAAAAAACGTTAGTGATATACAATGTACCGTTAAACCTCGTAAAACTTTTAATTGAACTGCCTCGGAGTGTTGCTCTTAACGAATGCCAGGTAAAGTAAGGTAATCTTTGGATAAACTTCAAGAAAAATCGGCAAAATTGATCGTGGGTAAAACGCTCAAAAGAAAAAGATGTCTTTTCTTTTGAGCATTTCAGCAACGATCAAGTTTTGCCAATGTCAATCTAAAAAACGTCCTGGCAATAACATCACCTCAAACAACAAACCAATCTCAAGTGATAGAAAAATCTCTATACTTTTTGATAAAAAACGTTTTAAACTTTACATTAGAAGCATTTAATTTGAAACAAGCTATTTGTGCTTTTGATTTATATTATAGTTTGTATATGTTCATGTATCTACTAATAAATAAGTAAATACATAGACTTGTGACAGTGCTCTGATAACTTGAACACTCTGATAATTCGAACACTTTTGCTCAGTCCCTTGAAGTTTGAGTTATCCGAGTTTCACTGTATTCAGAATTTTTATTTTGTTTTTCAGTTCGTATTATTTGTATCATTACCAAATCATATCATACTGTAATCATAGCAAAACAGACTCAATTCAGCTATTACTGGCTAATTATTTCACTTTTACATCTAAACCCTTTTATAGTCGTTTTATTTTTTTAATTTATTTGACTTGCACGAAAACTTTTTCTCATGCTATGAAGTTTAAAAATTGTTTGACAAAGTTTGAAAACCTTTACAGTTGTTTTTAGGTAGAATGGCAAATGTTGTTATATGTTAAATACAAATCAATTTTCTGTTCACAGACTTTTTTATTTTTTTATTCCCCGGGCAACGCTGGGTTGTACAGCTAGATGTATTAGCTTACACATCTTTCCTTTTAAACCTAACCAATTAGTTTTTCGTAATTAATTTCACATTTTACAACAAATATTTGTAAGATTACTGTAAGATTTATTGTGTAAGATTGCAAGTATCAGTTATTCCTCACTCTCTTATATTCACATACATTTACACACTTTGAGAAACATATATATATATAGATATATAAATTTACATTCTCTTATTACATGTACATTTATAAACTTTTTATAACTTTTGAAGTTTATAAAATAAGTTTTTTAAAGTTTGTTTCATCGCCGTTATTATTTAAACTTGCCTTCTTTTAAACATAATTTGAGGATCGTGTTTGAAGTTTAAACATTATTCATTTTCCTATCACTGTTATTATTACTTGATTAGTTTCCAATCTTTATTCTCAATATTATTTTTTTATTCAACCATTTTCGGCAGACATTGTTCTAATAAAATTTCAACTACAAAATACTGCCATATTCTGTCATATTTTTTAGTATCGTCGTATTCAAAGAACTGATGGATAGCTTCTGGTGGAACAGTAACTTTTTAATACCCACACACTTTTATGCAAGAATTGCTATTATTAATTCAACATATTCACAAATTTTATTTTGTTTTCAGTTTGTATTAATTGTATCATTACCGTATCATGTTTTGTTGTAATTGTTGCAAAACCGACTTAATTTAGCTATTACTTGCCAATTATTTTACATTTACATCTAATCCCTTTTACAATTGTTTTATTTTTTTAATTTATTAGACCGGCAGAAAACATTTTCCTCATGATATCAAGTTTGAAAGGGACAGTTGTTTGACAAAGTTTGAAAAACTTTACAGTTGTTTTTATTTTCTCTCAAATTATTTCAACTACACAAAACACTTTTCTCATAATATGTAGTTTGAAATATAGAATGGCAAATGTTGTTATATACAGTCAAACATGGATAACTCGCCCACGGATAGCTCAAACACATGGTTAAATCGAACAGTTTCTTTGGTCCGTTCCCATGTAATGATAAATTGCTATAGATAACTCGAACTTAACACTGTTAACTCGAACTGTTTTTTGCCCAACGGCTACCGAAATGGTTGTTATCGCTTTAGAAAATCACTTTATTCCAAGCCATAGAGGTAAACCTCAACTTTTCGTAATTCATAAGCGTCGTTATTACCACCATCGGCAAAATATTTTGGTCAACGACTTTTCTAAAGGTTTGGTGAAGTTTGATTTATACCAAACATCCGCCTAGTGATCGCCCTTCGGAAGCAAGGTAAAGCAAGGTAATCTTTGCATAAACTTCAAGAAAAATCGGCAAAATTGATCGTGGGTAAAACGCTCAAAAGAAAAAGATGTCTTTTTTTAGCATTTCAACAACGATCAAGTTTTGCCAATGTCAATCTAAAAAACGTCCTGCCAATAACATCACCTTAAACAACAAACCAATCTCAAGTGATAGAAAAATCTCTATACTTTTTGATGAAAACGTTTTAAACTTTACATTAGAAGCATTTAATTTGAAACAAGCCATTTGTGCTTTTGATTTATATTATAGTTTGTATATGTACATGTATCTACTAATAAATAAGTAAATACATGAACTTGTGCTCTGATAACTTGAACGCTCTGATAATTCGAACACTTTCGCTCGGTCCCGTGAAGTTCGAGTTATCCATGTTTGACTGTATATTAAATACAAATAAATTTTTTGTGCAGAGTTTTTTATTACCCGGGCAACGCCCAGGTACAAGTACAGCTTATGGTGTAAAATAACAACTACAAGCTTATCAAGTACAGCTTATGGTGTAAAATGTTGAAAAAATACTTTACTGAAGTTGTTTTCTTGCCTTGGAGCGGATTAAAATTTACATAATTTTATTTTAATGGAAAAAATTGTTTCGGATCTCGAACAACTCGGTTTTCGAACCATTTTCTGGAACTGATTATGTTTGAGAACCGAGGTTCCACTATACGTTATCAAAAGATATAGGTCACTGAAAGTTATAAAATTTTAAATTTACATTGGTTTGAAAACCTTTACAGCTGTTTTATTTATTTTTAAATCAGCAGTCCTGTACAAAACCTTTTTCTCATGATATGAAGTTTGAAAGCTTGAAAGCTGTAGTTGTTTGAAAAAGTTTGAAAACCTTTACAGATGTTTTATTTTCTCTCCTAATTTATTTCAACTACACAAAACACTTCTCTCATGATATGTAGTTTGAAAGTTAGTATAGAATGGTTAGTTAGAATGGTAAATGTTGTTATATGTCAAATACAAATCAATTTTCTGTCCAAAGACTGTTTTTAATACCCGGGCAACGCTGGGTTGGACAGCTAGTAGGTTTTAAACATGTGGACTTCCAAAAATGGCTGATTCTTACAGACAATTTTATTTTTTAAATTTACAATTTGAAGTGAATTCTTTGCTAGGCACTTTACATGATGACATGGACAAACCGATTAGTGTTATTCTATAACCATTGTTCGAAAATTACTGTGAGACGAGTGAATATGACACAGACTTTTTCTTTATTTGTGGAACCTGTTTAGACCTTGCACAATAATTATCTGATGTGTTGGGTAAGCACAGCGAGTAGATGATGAAAATGTATAATGGCTATTAATTGGCTATTCATCGGTATTAACATCGTAATTAAAATGTCTATATTTTGCCGACCAAATGACTTCCTTATGTCACAGATGGAGCTTGCACCACTAGCATTGCCCTCTCCAAAACTAATTTTTTGTTTGCCTAACATTAAAATCAGTGCTAAAAACAAAATATCGTGATTATATTGTTATAAATAAATGTAACTTTAAAATGATAGTTAATCTTATATACTGGAATTTTCAGCACAGTCAAACAACCACTCGAGCCACACACCATTCCTAAATAGTCAATTAATCAAAAATCAACAGTAGCTTGTGAAAGCAGTCTTACCTTTTTCGACACAGTTTGTAGCGCAGGCATCAACAGAATTATCATCAAGTGTAGTAAACGAATCCTTCAGGTCTCTTGTTTGACTGTCAATATAGCATCCCAGATATTTAGCTCCTTGCGCTTGGGCTAAAAATAGGTATAACGTAAAACAGCATCATGAATATCACAAGTTACAAATAGAGAACCGCTTGTTTTAGATATTTCACTCTATAAAATAGCAGATATATTATTAATAAATTTCGCTGAAGTATTTGCTGTAGCTCCAAAAAATTTTAGTTATTTCATTTAGCTCGTGACACCAAACTAATATTTATAACACAAGAAGCTTTGTTGTCGATATGTAATTGCTAAATGGGCTAAGCAAACAAATTTTTGTTGATTCAATGTTTTGAAAATATTTTTAAGGACAATAATAAAATTATACACTGAATGTAATACAATTATTAGAGAAGTTAATGATACCAACCTAAAATTGGTATAGCCAAAGCGAATAAAAGAGGTGTTACCCACAACTTCATCATGCTTTCATGGTGATGCAAGCATATGTGATTCTACTGAACTGATAAACTGGCTATATACTGGCATATACCCGTGAACTAGTAAAATTTGGTGCTTTTGTTGCCAAATGGTGTGATGATATGCACTAATGTCATTTCTGAGATCTCAGGCTATTTTTGAATGAACCAATGATGATAACAGCTTGCATAGATATACTTAGAGTGTATAATTAGCTCACCGACTGACTGCCAACAGCAGCTGGGAATCCACACTCATTCAATCACAAAATTCAATTAATATAAAAGACAAATTTGTTAGCGTAAGAATTCCGAGTTGCAAATTTCAGAGGCCTGTTGCGCAGTTATCAATGCATTTCAGTTTTACGCTAAATAATTGTACCAATTACATAACTTTGATTGATTTGATTGTTTTTCTTTAGACTGTAATAAGTGGGCAGCTTTTTGTCGCAAAAATATATATCAGAGCAGCACTGACATCTCAAATTACAATTACACAATGTCACAAGGTTGGTTTTCTTTACTGCACCAAAGTTCATAGTAAGACACATGCATCTGAAAAAAGTCAGACAGAAAGATGGACAAATTATAAAAGTACAGTGAACCCTCACCATACAACATTAATTCATTCCAGTGCTGGCATCGTAGAGTAAAAATATCACATAGAGTGGTATAGAAACTTGTAGTAATCATAAAATGCAAACACCCGCTGATAAAAAAACACCAAAAGCTTTAATACGTATTGTACATATTAAAAATTAGTAACTAAGTAGTATATTAACCTTAGTAACTATAGTGTATTCAGTGGTTATGATCTGCTTATGATTATGGTCATGATTCTCACTCCTTCCTTTAGCCTCGTTATTAATCTTAGGAACTATGGCTAACGATTTAAAATTATATATGTATGAATTAAAATTTGAAGTAAATATCATACTAAATGCTAAAATGTACAATAAATTTCACTCTTGCTTACTTTTCAAGTGTTCACTAATTTTCATTTCAACCATTCATTATTAAGTATTCACAAAACACTACGAATGCTGAAGTGAGAGAGGGGGAGAGAACATCATATCACTTTTAGGCGTTGAGGGAAGGATTTCGGCGAATAGCACTTTGCATAAAAACTCATTGCACTCATTGATATGTTTGCTACAGTTTGCAGCCAAAACTGGCTTTTTAAGTGCAATAGAGGAGGAGTTACAGGCTTACCAATGTAAGTCGAGTTCATATTACCGCAATGATGCTATCAAACAATATGCTAAAAACCTGCAAAATTATAAATTATATGTAATAATAATCTATCATATGCTAGAAATATATTTTCAAGGACAAGTGACATAAACAAACCATATTTATAATACATTCAGAAACAAAAATTAACATTTTAAAACCAAAATTAATATTTTTAAACCAAAATATTAGCATCGTTTGCTCAGCTACAATAATTGCATTCTTATTGTTGCTTTTGTTTAGAACCACTCCATATTCTTCTGGCTGTTCAATACCCTCCACAGTGTTTTTTGATCTCAACTCCTTTTCTGCACAGCTAAGCTAGTCGATATTAGCGTCCAAACAATTTTTTTAGCAGAGCAAAATTTGTACACGATATAGTTCGGAATACAATTATACACTTCTCGCATGAATAAAACAAACCAATCAAAATAATCAAAATAGCCTCAGAGTTTCAGCCTCAAAATAAGTAGTAGCTCAGATTCCATTCTGAATGCGCAAAACTTTTCCACATACATCGCAGTATCAAGATCGCGTTAAAATGAGAAACTGCTACGAGCCTGATACCATTATTAATTATTTCTATGGTGTTACATTCAAAGTTTAAACAAAGAAACTGTAAAAACTTTGAATTTGAAAACAGCCTTCGATACGAATAGAAGCAACAAACGAATTAATTGTTATTGATGTTTTTGAGTCATTATTAGTACGGTTTTGTGGACAACCCTGTACTGATCATTTGCTATTATGGGTTCGTAAAGATCAAGAATGTCGAATACTGGCGGTCAAATAGAAGTGGTGTTCAAACAAAGGTGGCATTCAAATACAGGTTTCACGGTACGTATGACTTGAGTATTTAAATGATTGTCCAAGATATATTAAAACTTTTTTCCTTATAAGGCGGTTGCCACAGGATTCTCGGGTGGCCACCATGAACACCCTGAACATTTGTCAGTGTTCTACTGAAATTGTTATGTTGAGCGTCTTTTGGAGAATAGCCAAATTTTTTTAAGCTCATTTTTTTCTACTAAAAGATCAATTCTCTTCCTGAGTAACTCCTATTTTTGCAATGAAATACATGATGATCTACAGATTCATCTTCTGACAGACATAAACACGTCGGAGAGTATGTCATGCCCTGTCGATATTTGTAGATACCCAGGTTACAGGGTCTAGTGAGCATAGATACTATTAATCCCATGTGCTTTGGGCTTGCATGCATATTGATTCTGTTTTTAATAGAGCGGTCAGGTGATAATAAATATAAAAGACCATCAGAACCGTTGTGCGTCTTTAGAAAAAGCCTCTAATTTCTCTCCTATTCAGTGTTTTTAAAACTTCTAAGAAAAGATGTTTTAAAACTTTCTTTTGTTAGATCATCTATTATGCGATGTCTGTTCATTAGCTTATTTAGATCACTTATAAATAATTTTGTAGGGTAGGCAGGTGTTAAAAAATAACCATTTGCTTCATGACTGATAACCTTTGCAACGGGAAGATTATTTCCTGAGGAGCTATATTAGTTATAAGTTGTAATGACTCTTCTGGTAGGTTAAATGGACTGCATAGAATTTGCTTAATGCATTGATACGTCTTCAGAGAGTGATCTTTATTCCATATGAATTGGTGAGTACATGCACTGGGTAGTATCACTGCTACAAATATTTTTCTAGTAAAGTGTTGACTGAGGCCAGCTGTTAGTGTTAGCTTAATTAGGTTCCATTTTCTAGAAATAGCTTTGATTGTGAGAGACTTATCTACAGCGAGACCAAAAACTTTTGTTTTACTAGTACAAGGCTCTATTTCTCCATTGATATCCACACTGTTTTGTATTCCATAGAAGTTGAGCAAGTCAGCTTTAGAGCAGTTCGACTGAATCCTCTGTTTCCTCATTTATAGTGTAATTTTATCACAACTTTCTTCACAACTCTCTAGAAGAGCGTCATTCTGTGTCTGTGTTATGATACTATTATCATCTGCGAATTGCAGCTATAGACCGCTCTATAGCTCTCTAGCAAAATATGCTGTCTTGCATATCCCGGGTACATATTATAAACAGTAGGGGAGATAGAACAGGGAGTCCAATATGACATTTTTTATATACCTTAATGCCAATATAACCAATGCCTTACAATACCCTTATGCCATATACTGTCAAACCATTTTTGTAAGTCGAGGAATATGCCTAGGATATTTGTAATTTATAGTTATAATAGTTATCATTTAGGTCAATTACATTGAAGTAATGTCATTCTTTTGAAAGCCATGTTGTGTATAGGCTAGCGTATTATTTTTTTACCAATCTCTTAGACGACTTTCAATAACTATCAATAACTATATACATATGAGCTGATTCTTATAGGTATAAATGAAGAAGTTTGTGTGTATGATTTTTTGCATGTTTTTTTCAATAAAAATGACATTGTTACCATTTGACCAGGGCCATTTTTGTATTTGTAAACATTTTGTTGAATAAGATGTATAGTAATATGGAGAATTGATTTTCACAATGTTTTATCATTAGTGAGTGTATTCCCTCCGCATCTGCACTTTTACGTGTTGTGTGCATTTTACTTATGGCATATGTGGGATATTATGTAAATATCTGAGGCTTTTCAGTGATTAGCCAGTAATGCAAGGGTTGGCTATCTTGGGAAGCTAGGGTTATTGAAAAGCCGGCTTTTCACGAAAAAATCCAGCTTAAAGCAAGGAAAAGCCAGGGGACTAATAGGTCTTGCTATATAAGCAGGCGTTAAACAGATGCTAGGCAGAAGGCTCAGTGGAGAGCAAGTGAGCTGATCATCTGTATTGCCATGCTTCTACTGACAAGCAATTTGCCTTGTAGAGATCGGACTTGAGAGTCCATTGGGTAGCAGTGAGGCTGCTGATTTGGTTTGCCTACGGGTGGCAATAGGGACTGCCGTGAGATCGGTGGCAGCATTCTGTTGTGGGCGTGTATTGCCGTGGTGGTGAAGGCTGGTGGCAAAGGGGAGGTTGGTGTGTCATCATGGCAGCTTGGTGCTGCACAGCAATATCCTTGTTATATTGCTAACGGGCTATTTCGGCCGTGTTCAGGGCTTTTGAAGCTGAGTAGCTAATTTAGTTGGCGGCTGTACCTGAGGGTATTGACGTCAAGTAAGGCGGCACTGGTCCTCCCCCCGAGGGCCAAGAGGGCCCGACACCAGCGCCTGCTGATGCTGGTTCTTCAGGACTAGGTGCACAGGCACCTGCTTCGATGCGGTTAGATGTGGGCAATTTTACACATATTTTCCACAAAGTGCCACAGCTAGTAAACTAAATTGTAGTATATAATTTGAAAAAATAGCATCTATTGGTTACACTTGAGCATTTCGAAGCTCAAATGTTTAAACTATTTTTTTATATTTGCTGTTTGACCTTAGCTTTCAAGAAATCAGTATAGTGAATATTTTCAGTAACAAATAGCTTTTCTTCAATGACCAGAATAATCTAGAAATCACAGGTGTCCTTTAGCGGGGATATTGCCGAAGCCGAGACCGGGCCGTAGTCTACACACACAATAAAACAAAATGTTGTTTTTTGTGTGTGTAGACTACGGCCCGGTTTCGGCTTCGGCAATATCCCCGCTAAAGGACACCTGTGCTAGAAATGAGCAAGATCGATAACCCAGAATGAAATTCAGGCTCCCTGAAATACGTTCTAGCGTTCTCATCTCATTGCAGTGATCTAAATGTAGAAGCGCAAGTTTAAAAGGTGTGCCACGGCAAAGACAATAAAATATACACTTAGTCATTATAATAAATGTTAGTTATGGAATTAAAGAGTAACTAGACCAGACCTTTAATTATCCAATTTAATTAGACAACATTTACAGAATACAACGGTTCTAATAGCTGTTTAATGAAAGAACTTTTATATGAATATATTTTGGCAAAAATGCAAACCTTTTCATATCGTTGTTGTGGATTCTTATTGTAAAAACCATATTTGGCACCGTATATCATGAGCGCTATTCTTCTTTTTAAAAAAACGGCAGACGATATCACTGGCCTTCTGGGTAATCCCGAAAATTTAGTGGGATTCCCGTAGTACCGATGCAATCAAAATTTATCGTGAAGACAACTCTCAATACATTGCATTTGGTAAGTTACTTGCTCAATTTTCTAAATTACTAAATTCTAAATACATTAACTTGTTATTGCTGCCACATAAACATGTTAAGCTTTACAATTGATGTTAGCACTCTTTAAGGAATCACTTGCATCTATAACTAATGTATACCAGCCAGCTTCATAATAATTATCACACACTATGCCATAGGCTACATTCAGGTAGAATTTAGCCACCAGATTAACATTATGCCAACAATGCAAATGCTTTGCATTTTGAAATAAGGTTAGTCTAAATTATTTTTCTAAACAGTTTTTAAACATTTTAACTAAAATCCTTGTGTAAGGTGTTCGGCAAGTTCCCTTTAAATTTTTTAATCCTTTGGAATTTAAACTTTTATAGGCTTTCTGGTGTAAAAGCCAGTCAAATTCGGAAAACTTGTTGATTAATGAAAGTTATCGAGTTTTTGTATTTTATAATTTAAGACAGATTTTCTGTATTTTCCTTTGCAGATCAACCATTATAAATTATATATTTATTTTTCAGTCACTCCACAGAAAATAAAAATAATACTTTTAGGACAAGCTGTTAAAAATTTTAGTGTTTAAAATAAGACAATGTTACAAATATATATTAACATGATTAATTTCAAATAATCTATTTTTGTATGTCCAAAACAAACCTTGGCCATTTTGCAATGTTGAAGTTTTCTGCAAAATATCAACATAGGCCCTATTAGCAAAACATAAATTAATAATAAGTTACAACAGATCAAATGAACAAAATTTTATTGATAGCTTTAGTAGTAAAATGAATTTAAAAAGCAAAAATTTGAATTCATGTATAACAAGAACTCTAATAATTCAAATGAGGCATTCCATAAACTACACTGGCCTGGTCTCCTAATATATGAGATTAGTGTACAACCACTTTCAATCCTTTTTGGAAGTTGTTGTTCACAAATGTGACAAGCACTCGAGCTATTCATGAAGAAATAAGTATAACAACTTCAAGCTTGACACACCATTTTAATGTATTATATAATACAAATCCATCACATCCTTGCTAACAATAAAATATATGCTCATGTGAATGTCCTGACATGACCAAATAACATTTTTTCTTTTGACAATAGAAGTATATTATGAAATGTTTGTTTAGCATGAAAAGCACGGTTAGTGGGAATCAAACACAACTGCTCTATCGGTGTCACTGTAACAGCTAGCCTTAAGCATTCACGTGTCAGGAATATTAAAATTATGTACAGCTGGCGACATGCTGGTGGCAGCGCTGCCATAACGCTTTGCCTTATGCTGACAGATAAAATTAAAGGCTAGAGTCAACGATATATTGATACTCCAGTAGAGGTTGATTCCACTTTATGCTTGCCCAATCACTTCAGACGATGTCAAGTTCTATTACCTTGTTGTCAAAGAACTGGCACAGTCAGAAACAAGAACCGGCTAGTACCCATCGCAAGACGTGTTACGTCTTCGTTATTGTACAGCTAAAGGAATATCATAGTTGTGAAGAAACTGCTGCAAATAACCAAACCATATTGTATATATATTATAATCTTGCATGGTTGTTGTGAAAGGATTTTAGATTGAGGATTTACACGCAAGGCTTTGGGCTATCTGATTAAATATGAAAAAAACCCAAGCCTCGTCGGGCCTAATCTTTGAATTTTATTTTTTATTCAAATTCGCCACGATACGATTAAAAATTCAAAAATGAGAACAATAATTCAAACAAATTTGTTTATAAAGTATTTTGACCTTAATACAAGATAATTTTTTTTGTGACTGAGTTTTAATCACTGAGTGAAATTTTTGTTTTGGTCTTACCTATAACTTGTAATTTTTTTCAAAGATTTTCTATAATTGGTTTTTTTCAAATTTTATCATTGAAATATATTATCTTAATATATGACTTTAGCTACATTCATATCCTGGGCAAACACTGGGTACCAGTACTGGTATATTATAAAAATGTCTGTCTATTCTTCTCCTTCCATTGAGAAGCATCCGCAAGTCTTTGTTGTCATTATCTGCAATAAATAATATAAACGTTGATGTCGCAATATAGTAACAAAATATTTCAGGTAAAACACCTTATAAAGCTAACTGCAGTCACTGACAAACAAGATGACCCTTTGTTATTCTGGAAACCTTTCATGTGCACCAGAACATCACATTTATCTATTGATCTGAACAAATGTATTTAAAGGTACATTACTAGTATGTTTTATATCGTAATCACCTAGCATGACTCTAGCAAAACTAATGAACAAGTGAGAAAAAGCCTTTGCTAGTAATAACTAAATCATTGCCTTGATATCCTAATTTCAAGCTCAATTACGACTGAACGTATAAAGAGTGTAGAGGCCTGATCTACCATGTTTGTAACAGAAATTATGATTGGATTATCTAATTATATCAAACCCATCAGTTATTAGCCAATTGTAAATGGTTGATGATTTGGTGTTCTAGGCTTATTTATGTGATTGCATAATAGTGCTTGAATTATTTGGATATCTTTAGAGTTGAATGGCTGAAGATTATTGTCTTCTCCTACTCAACTTATTATACAAGTTATAATACAAAATAGATTGTATGAGCTGGGAGATATAAAATGGCATGCACTCTCACCACTCCTATTAGTCCAGTGGTAATGTAACCTTTCTCAACCCGAAAAGTCACAACTACTTCACGACTATCTTGCCATGCACAGTTGTTGTGTTTTTAAAAAGGCAGTAAATTTAATATCTTTATATACCCTTACACAAAATATTACATGAAACAAAAAATAAGCTAGAATATTTTATATTGTGTTACATGCCTACAATGATGAGGAATGGCAAATTTTTTTGATATCAGCTACCGGTGCCCGTGGCTAGACAGTCTCATGGTTTTACAATTTATTGCTAGAAAATGCGTTCTGTAATGTAATACAATTGTATTTTATTCTATTTATTTGTAATTATTGATCAATGTACCTGTTCTTGTCTGTTAGACCCATCTTCACATAGTAGAGTAACAGCGAATGTCTCATTAGCAGCGGCTCTGCAGCATTTTCCTGTTTCAACTCCACAGGTGCCTTGACACTTGTGTTGCGCTACGTGGTATCTGCTTTTACATGGCCCCAGAGACACTTTGCTGAAGGTTGGGATTGGGTGACACGAAGGAATATCTGAAAAAGTAGCTAAGCGTAAGCTTCTAGTGATTGTAGAGTAAATTATTAAAGAGTTATTGCCAAGTTTGTGCAACAAAATACCAACTTTATTTTGTATTTCTGCAAAAATAATTGGGCTTTATTTTTTAAAACAAATTAATCTTTTGTATTTTGTTACAACTCTAGTTTCAGTTACAACAGTTTTCGTTAAGCAGTTTTTTAGCAAAAGCAGTTGCATGATGGGATTTGCAGGGCTAAGGCTACATTAACATCTAAGTACATATAAGTTGATAAAGCCAGAAGATTAAGTAGTAAAGCCAGTCAGTATATAAGTAAGTGGAGAGGATAATGTAGGCCCTTCTTTGCGACGGTAACATGTGGGCAACTTCTCTTAATACAGCTATAGCCACTTTTTAAAATTGTGTTATTCTTTCTCGACGCAGTCGCCATAAAAAATATCAATTTTTCACATTCGCAGTTTGAGCAGCGACACAGACAGGTTTTACTAGATGTGGTTGACAATCCCAAAGATGATTTTTATCCAACAAGTGCTCACCCTCACATGGCCCAGTTGATAGGACTTCATACGGCAGATCATTTTCACAAGATATATGCATAAGGTTGCACAGGTTTCGATATGTTCGTGCAGCCCGACCCATCAGCTGTCCACATACTTTCTCTTCTGGAGCCTTATTACAATCCTTCGGACACTTGCAGTGCACCTGCCCATTGTCTTCATCGCACACAGCCCCTGGCCGCTCACAAATGTAATCCTTGCATGTTTCTGTGAGCAAGTAGAAAGTAAGTACACATCTCTTTTGAAGGCTGCTTTTATCTAAACGTATAGAGTATACTTGGGTATACTCTATGTAGTATATTATACACTCTAGTACATATGCATATATACTCTAGTACATATGCATATATACTCCAGTACATATACATATATACTCTAGTACACATACATATATAATCTAGTACATATACATATATACTCTAGTACATATACATATATACTCTAGAACATATACATATATACTCCAGTACATATACATGTATACTCTAGTTCATATACATATATACTCTAGTACACATACATATATACTCTAATACATATACATATATAATCTAGTACATATACATATATACTCTAGTACACATACATATATACTCTAATACATATACATATATAATCGAATACATATACATATACACTCTAATACATATACATATACACTCTAATACATATACATATATACTCTAGTACACATACATATATACTCTAGTACATATACATATATACTCTAGTACATATGCATATATACTCTAGTACATATACATATATACTCTAGTACATATGCATATATAGTCTAGTACATATACATATATACTCTAGTACATATGCATATATACTCTAGTACATATGCATATATACTCTAGTACATATACATATATACTCTAGTACATATACATATATACTCCAGTACATATGCATATATACTCTAGTACATATACACTCTAGTACATATACATATATACTCTAGTACATATACATATATAATCTAGTACATATATACTCTAGTACATATACATATATACTCCAGTACATATGCGTATATACTTTAATACATATACCTATATACGCTATTACATATACGTGTATGATAGTACATATACGTATAGGTATATGTACTAAAGTATACGCTATAACAGGGCTGGGCAAAGTGCGGCTCTAGAGTTGCATGCGGCTCTTTGCAAATTTTGTTGCGGCTCTTTCAACTCTGTGAAAATTCAAATTCTTTTGAGGTACATGTATATAAAAATATCCTTATAATATACTACAAAACTACATGCATTGTGACATATTAGGCTTATTTAAAAGTGCACTATTACTGTGTTATATATATAGACTACATATGCATTATGAGTCATAATTCATGACATCATGCACATGTAGCTTTTCTGATGTAATAACATTCTTTGCTGACCTAATGAGGCCAAAAATAGAATGCTCCAGCTAGGTTCATCAGGAAGTCATTTCATCATAATTTCATAATGCTGGCTTACATAATACACTGTGTTTTAGTTGAACACGGCATTTGCATTAGGCCAATTAATGCAGTGGGGGTAGCAATGGCATCTTCAACAAAACAAACAATTTCCAGAGTTACAATAGGAGGCTCACAAAGTAAACGAAATAGAAACAAATCTACAAGAGAATTCCAAGAAGAGTGGACCCTGGAATATGCATTCATTTTTAGGCATGGCAAACCGCAATGCCTATTGTGCCAGGAAACGATCTCCGCTAACAAGAAGACGAACATCAAATGGCATCATGAGATGAAGCACAGAAAGTTTACTGCAACACTTCTACTGGGATCTTTAGCTAGACATCAAAAGCTAGATAAACTTCAAAAATCACTAACTTCTTCAGAAAATATGCTAGTTTTTTTCACAGCTGCTGATAAACGCGCTACAGAAGGTTCTCTACGAGTCTCAAAGATTCTAGCAAAAGCAATGCTTTCCTATTCTCATGCTGAGATTGTAAAAGAATGCATAGTTGAGACTATGGAAACACTTTTTCCAGATAAGCATGATGTGATTGGTAAAGTCAAGGCAATACCACTTTTTCAGAAAACTTCCACTGGTAGAATTGAAAGCATTAATGATCATCTCAGAATGACTTTGCTAACCCATATAAACCAGGCGGATTACTTTTCAATCGCCATTGATGAATCTACTGATATAATGGATGTAGCTCAACTAGCAGTCTTTGTAAGGTATGCAGGCTACTGTGTGTACACTAACAACTCTAATCATTTTCACCATGCATTTGCAAGCTGAAGTCATACAAGTGCATTTTAAAAAGCATTAAAGAGAGAACACAACTCCAAGTAGAAAATGTTGTACTTATTTTATGATATTTGTTTCAAAGTGACTAACCCACACATTTATACTACATGCTTCTTTATAAAGCATCAGAATGTTTTTTTATAAAGCATAGTATTATGCTTTAGTCCTATACCCTGTGTTGGCGATTCTTTGATGGTGAAGAAATGAAAGAGGAGCTTCTTACTTTTGTTGGATTAGAAGGAGAAACCACTGGCCAGGCTACCTATGATACCCCCGTTAAGGAACTTGATAATATGAAGATACTTCTCCACAAATGCATATCTGTAACCACAGATGGCGCACCAGCCATGGTTGGAAGAGATCAAGGTGTCATAGCTAGATTGAAGAAGGATATGCCATCAATTATACTAGCATTCCATTTCATCATCCACGAAACTGTTTTATACGGAAAACTAAATGATCACTTTCAACAACTAATGTGTAAGGCTATGAGAATCATCAACATCCTCAGAAGTCAATCAGCTCTCAGACACAGAAACTTAAGGAAGTTTCTCAAAGAAAGCGATGCCACTTGTGATGATTTACTAACATACAGTCACATTACATGGTTAAGGAAAATGTTCTGTCAAGGTTGTGGAGTATTCATCAGGAGCTAACCTCATTTCTAAATACATGCACACGCCTGAATGCAAGACAGTTTCAAGAGATGATGAGCTCTTCTAAAGATTTGAGTGACCTCGCCTTCTTTGTTGACATCTGTGGCCATTTGAATGATCTGAACATCAAGCTTCAAGGGAAGAACAAAACTATCATTAATACACTACCAGCTGTTCAAGCCTTCTCCCATAAGTTGGAGTTGTTTCTGGTAGCTTTGCATGGTGATATGCTTCACTTTCCTACTCTAAAAGCATTTTTAGATGACGATGATGAAATGGCGTCTTGTACAGCTGAGTACACTCACTTTGTAGAAAAGCTGCAACAAGAGTTTAACAATCGATTTAGTCAGTTTCAATCTTTGAAACACATCATGCAACTCATAAAAGCACCTCAGAAGGCAAAGCCAAATAGAAAGTGGGTTACTCAGTTGCAATTGAAAAGTTTTAATGTCTCATCTCTGCAATTGGAGTTGTGTAACCTCAAAGGTACAGCTATAGATGAAATTGAGGAGGGCTTCTACTTGAAAGCTTCAACAAAGGCTGAATATCCACAGCTTGCTCAACTAGGAAGATGGTTGTACGCTGTGTTTGCTGCTACATATATATGTGAGTTAGCATTTTCATACATGAATAATATCAAGAGCCAGTTGAGATCCACTTTGACCCAAAATCACTTGCGTCAGCTCCTAAGAATACCATCCTGCGGCAGAGAGCCAGATTGCCAAGAGATAGTGAGCAGCCATAAACAATTCGATGTATCTCACTAAACTTTAAGTTATACAAAGCTCTTTAGGCTCACTTCGACATTATTCAATGTCATTGTAAAAGTATTCTAATAAACAATTTTAATTACAATATCACTACCAAACTTGTATTATCAGTATGAAATGTTATACTTATAAGATATAAGAATATATAAGATACACATATTATGCGGCTCCCAAAAATCTTGCAACTTTGAAATTTAGCTCTTTCCGAAAAAACTTTGCTCACCCCTGTGCTATAACATATGCGCATACTTTAGTACATATACTTTAGTACATATACGTAAACACTAGTTCATATACGTATATGTTAGTATATATATAGTGCATATAGATCTACTAGCGTTTACGCATATGTATGTAAACGCTAGAATGTTGTTACGCTCCTATGTGAAGATGGGTCTAAGAGACAAGAACTGGTACATTTATCAGTAATTACAAATAAATATATCCGTACTAGTATACACGTATATATACTACTAGTGTATATACACTAGTAGTATATATATACGTATATACTAGTACGTATATTTATATTTCCATACTAGTATATGCGTATATATACTAGTATGGATAAATATACTAGTATATTTAGCCATACTAGTACATGTATATATACGTAGAGATATATACTAGTATAGAAATATAAATATACGTACTAGTATATTTAGGTACGTATATTTATATTTATAGATATACTGATATACTAGGATAAACGCATTAGCATATATACACTAGTATATACGCACTAGCATATATGTACGAATATATACGTACTAGCATATACATGTACAATATATACTAGAATATACGTACTAGTATATACATACTAGCATATATATATACTAGTATATACATACTAGCATATATATACTACTATATACGTACTAGCATATATATACTAGTATATACGTACTAGCATATATATATATACTAGTATATACATACTAGCATATATAGACTACTATATACGTACTAGCATATATATGCTAGTACATGTATATACATACTAGCATATATATACTGGTAGATATGTTAGTAAATGCACTACCTGTTAATTGTACCAGTTTTTGTCACCTTGTCATAAGATGATTTCGATCTGCACACAAACTCACCAGATGGACAAGGGTTCAGCTCACAACTTCTGGTTTCTTTTGTAACAGGGGCCCCAGCACTCACTATAGTAGAGTTGAAAAGCACAGCTCTGCTTCTAGACTGTGTTCCAGAGCCACATGTGACTGTACAGTCAGTATAAGATGACCACTTCGTAAAGACAGCGTCTACAAGCATTTAGGCCGAGGTGAATACCAAAATATTGCGGCAGTAAACAGTTTTAAACTAAGCACTGTTGGAGTTGATGATTTTAAGCTAAAGAAATGTTTCCTTGGTGCAACTGGGCTTAGCCAAAGCATACTACATGAATTCACACAACCTTAGTTACACTAATTAAAAATCATAATTCATGTAAAGTTTACTTAAATGCTAGCATTTGACTTTTTTAATTCTCATTTTGCCTTTATAATGCTGACTTAATCATCTACAACTCTACCTACTCTCACACTAATTGTAACCATAAAATAGTGAACGTATTTGCAAAAGTGTCCTGAACCGACTGTTGCAAAGTTCTTCGCTGAAATGCACCAGGCAACATCAATTGGATAACTTACAAAACTAACCAAACTTGAGCAATATGAGATGAGGTAATTCTAACCAACAAAAAAACTATAATATAGTTTTTTATAATATATTATATTATAATAATTATAATATATTATATTATAATTATTATTTATAATATAATATATTATAAATTATAATATACTATATTATAAATGGTTCAACAATTTGGGGCTACAACTCAATTTGGGGCAGGCAACATCAATTGGATAACTTACAAAACTAACCAAACTTGAGCAATATGAGATGAGGTAATTCTAACCAACAAAAAAACTATAATATAGTTTTTTATAATATATTATATTATAATAATTATAATATATTATATTATAATTATTATTTATAATATAATATATTATAAATTATAATATACTATATTATAAATGGTTCAACAATTTGGGGCTACAACTCTTGTTACAGCTTTGTAAAATGGCTTGGATAAAAGGAAGGGATAAATAAAGACCTTCTTTACAAGGGCCATCACTTCTGTAGGTTTCTATCCGCTGATCTGCACATGCTTGCTCCTTGAGAGCGCATAGGGAGCTGTATGTATTGGAGAGAGTGCTGCAGACTGTGCCTGTGTTTCTATCCGATTCTGTGCATTCGGGGCAGATGCACACAGGTCCATTTTCACTGATTGTGCAATTCTTTGGCTCAATGCAGACCACCATATCACAGTCGACTAACAGAAAATACCATAATGGTGTAAAGAACGGAGCAAAGCTTTATGCTTCAAACGTGCAAAATAAGTACATGTATTTACATGTAGGTTTCCATACAGCAATAGGCTAGTGACACATCCCCAAATAGCAGTACAATGCCATTATGTAAGCAGTCGTGTCGCATTCATCAAGTCGTGATTTAGTGTCGCTATTTGGAAGCCAAACATCCATGCGATGTCCCATTTCTGTGCCTTAAAAAAACGACCTACATGTACCTGCGTCAATAGCCTCGCACTTGACGCAGTGGTAACAAAAGCCTTTGATTAACTAGTGTCATGTGCATAACGAATAACGCCATAATAAATAGCAGTTTTTTCTTCTGATCATCCATGGTTTGTTTAGTTTTTGATTTATTAAAGGTACAGCCTTGGTGTAAGGCATCGTACAACTATCACTCTACTATAGAAACATGATCTGCTTGTTGGCTCAGCTGCGCACTGTGGCACTAGCGCACCCAGGTGTCACTAAACAACCGCTGTATGAAAACTTAGTAATTGTTTTGGCAAAGAAAAAAGTGACACAAGTGTAGCTCTTTAATAGCTCTTGCGCTATAACAATATGTTATTGGGGTTCGAAGGAACTACATGTTAGTGCTGTGTGCTTATAGATAGCTTGCGGAGCAAAAAATATTATTGACACTGAGATTATAAAAAACAAGTCATACCCAAACCTATCAGATGATGACTTGTTGCTGTAGTTCAAATATTGTCTTGTTTTAACAAGTTCCACTAGCTCAAGACTTGGGGTATGACGGTGAGAATAGAAATATTGCTACTTATTGCAGAAAGCAGACACAGAAAGAAGTGCCTCAAAGCTTACATTTATTACTGGTTAATTCACACGAGTAAAAAGTGAGATCTAATTTTAGTCACAATTAGGTTACACAATTCTTTACACAATCTTATTGATACTGTTAGATAATGCATTGTTTTTTTCTAATTAAAATCTTGATATCAACTGGTTTTTATCAAAACACATCTTTTAATGTTCAAACGAGCAAAAAACTTTCAATTTGCAACATTTGCGGATGTGAAATATTATTGTCTTTTACTTGCATGATAAAAACATAAAAGGTATGTTGAATTATTGATGAATGATTGATGATTGATTGGTTATAACCAAAACAACATTTTTCAATGCACTGTTATTACTGTTACATTTATTGTTTAATGCAATCATATAATGTCTATCTTCAGATGTCAACTGTCAGACAACAATTAAACTCTCTTGCATTAGACCTACAAATAGCCACATATTCTATTATGACTGATTCTGGTTAGATATGTGATGATAACGTACAATCTTGTCCTTTCATATAACTTGACCTCAAATATACTTTACCTTGACAATCTCCTGAGTACAATTTAACGACATCAAGCCGCTGAGTTGTGCACTTCCATAGCATAAAGTGTCGATATGAGGCATGGGAGCTGCCGTCACTTGCGCATACACTACCCTCCATCAGACATTCAGGCTCCTGGCAGCTACATTTACACTCCGGCTTCTTGTTATTTACATGACATTTTTGTCCAAAATATGGACAGGTATCATCAGAGCATATGGCTGCAAATAGACAGTTTGTTTTTCATAAAAAAGAAGGAGTCACTCTATCTCTCCCTTCAGTAATGTGAACGAATAAGACAAAATCCTATATAATTCATGTCATCTATGCAGTATGCACTGACTAGTATTGTTTAACTATACTGTTTTTGCAATGCGATGTTAGTACAGCCAGTTCTAGTAGTAGTTATCTCTGCTCAGAACATTACAGAAAGATAGACAAAACCGCACCCCGTTTACAGAATGTTTGATGAACACTTTAGGCAAATTTTAGTAAGAGTCTGATGAATGGATTGTCAATATACCACAATGAACTATTCATTACTATTTTAAGAATCATTCTCTTTTTCATTTCATCGAACTTCAAAATAAGAAGGATAACCCTTTGATTACACAGTCGTATTGTATCACTGTTGGCCAAACTTAAAACTTACAAACTCACAAGCGCTCAAACTTACAAACTTACAAATTCAAAATTCGATACAATACAAGCTAAGAAGATACTACTAGAGAGTCAATAAATTGAGTACAAAGTGGTGACTTGATAAACTTGACTTGTTGTCAAATATTGATTAATATTTATTAAAGTGAATGAATGCCTCTATATGGTTAAATAAAACTCATCATGCATGTATCTTAGCCACACCAAAAACTAAATATTCAGGCTTCAAAAGTGCTTCATATCTTTTCATGTTTGATTTGCTAATACTTACTATTGATATACTACTATATACTTATATACTTATATACTACTATACGCTTATATACTTATATATACTACTATATACTTATATATTATTATATACTTTACACTACTATATACTTATATACTATTGATATACTACTTTATAATTATATATTATATACTTACATATACTATATACTACTATATACTTATATATACTATACACTACTATATACTTATATATACTATACACTACTATATACTTATATATACTATACACTACTATATACAGTGAAACATGGATAACTCAAACTTCACGGGACCGAGCGAAAGTGGTCGAGTTATCAGAGTGTTCAAGTTATCAGAGCACAGTCACAAGTGAATGTATTTATCAGTTGATACATATACAAACTACATGTATATATAAAACTAAAGTATAGGTTGTTTGTTGTAGGTTAAAGGGCATCTGATGTAGAGTTTTAAAGTATTTATCAGAAAGTATAGATATTTTTATACACTTGAGATTTGTGTGTTGTTTTAGGTGATGTGACTGCCAGAACTTTTTCAGATTAAAATTGGCAAAACCTAATTGCGGTTAAAACGCTCAGAAGACATTTTTTCTTCTGAGTGTTTTACTCGAGATCAATTTTGCCAATTTTAATCTTATTAAAACGTCTTGTCAGTCACATCACCTAAAACTGCAAACAAATCTCAGCCCATGCAATAGAAAAATATCTATTCTTTCTGATAATTTTTAAAACTGGACATAAGTAAACATTTATGACCAATGCAAAAAAGCATGCTTTACATCTGATCAGTTGTTTTATTTAAAAAAACTTATTGAGTGTAGTCTGTGACAAGGTATTTTTTTGACAAAGATCAACAGTGTGACTTATTGTAGAAATAGATTTTAAACAGTTATTATAGTCCTTAAAAACTTGTTAGTCTTTTCTAACAAAATTGGCCCATCAATAGGAACGCCTTCACTACGCACTTGTCTAAACCAAGTCGATAATACACCATCCAAATCATCGTGCGACGTTGAACGATCTCTTAGCCTTGATGAATTTTGGTCACATAACGATCTTATTCTTTCTTTTTGTTTAATCCATGTTGACACTGTACTTTTTGGAAGATTTTCTCTTTTTGATAATGCTGATAGCTTTTGTCCTGCTTCGATTTCCTCGAGTACTTTAAGTTTGTCAAAAGGTTTCCACGCTTTTCTTTGCTTGCGTGATGCCATCGTAAAGTGGATGTCTGTTGTGGCGGACGCCAAGCCAAGAGCCTATTTGTGACATTTTATCTTTATGTATCCGCATATAATCACTGTTACAATATGTATTTTGCATGCTGTGTCTATCTTTATTAAATTTTTATCGCTAATACCTTCTAACGTTTATAGCTTGGCCGTAACTAAGCGAACGTCTTAGCGACCCTATTAATCATTATTATACAATTTCTTTTTCGGTTCCATTATACTGTACGGGGAAAATTATATGTACACTATACGCGTATAAAAAGCGCTTTCGTTAAGAAAGCAGAGTGGTCTCAGCTCCGTGACTAGTGGAAACTCCTTCGAAACAAATTGAACGGAAACCACGTTTGTGAGTTCGGCAAAAAACTGTTCGAGTTAACGGTGCCGAGGTCGAGTTATATAGATAGAGCCATTTATCATTGCGTGGGAACGAACCAAGCAAATCCATTCGAGTTAACCATGTGTTCGATATATCCGAGGGCGAGTTATCCATGTTTCACTGTACTTATATATACTATACACTACTATATACTTATATATACTATACACTACTATATACTTTACTATACGAAAGCGAAAACAAAGGAAAAATTAGCTAACCAGCGAGAAACTTCCAACTATGAACGCCGAAGAAATTTTAATTACGAAAAATGAAAGTTTGCTTCTAGGTTTGCTTTTAAGTTTGTTTTTAAAGACTTTGATAAAATCCAAATTTATCAAATTCAACTATTGTAATGCAGAATAACGCTTATATCTCCCTCCCTGTCAAATGCTAGCGTTAGCTGCTACTGTATGTATTTAATTTTACATTTTAATTAATCACATTTCCTTGCATTGTTTTTTATTTGTTGCTTTTTGAAAGCATGTGGTAAGTTAGGACAATAACCAACATGCTTTTTCTGTTACAATATCTTGTTTTGAGTGTTTTATTTGCATTTTTTAGAGTATAGAAGCCAATCAATATATATTTAATTGTTCTATATATAAATAAATTGCACCAACATGCGAGTAAATCGACATACGAGCTAAGTTTCAGAACGCATTAAGCTCGTAAGTCGAAGCATGATTGTATACTATACACTACTATATACTTATATATACTATACATTACTATATACTTATATATACTATACACTACTATATACTTATATATACTATACACTACTATATACTTATATATACTATACACTACTATATACTTATATATACTATACATTACTATATACTTATATATACTATACACTACTATATACTTATATATACTATACACTACTATATACTTATATATACTATACACTATTATATACTTATATATACTTATATATACTATATACTACTATATACTTATATATACTATATACTACTGTATACTTATATATACTATACACTACTATATACTTATATATACTATACACTACTATATACTTATATATACTATACACTACTATATACTTATATATACTATACATTACTATATACTTATATATACTATACACTACTATATACTCATATATACTATACACTACTATACAATTATATATACTATACACTACTATATACTTATATATACTATACACTACTATATACTTATATATACTATACATTACTATATACTTATATATACTATACATTACTATATACTTATATATACTATACACTACTATATACTTATATATACTATACACTACTATATACTTATATATACTATACACTATTATATACTTATATATACTTATATATACTATATACTACTATATACTTATATATACTATATACTACTGTATACTTATATATACTATACACTACTATATACTTATATATACTATACACTACTATATACTTATATATACTATACACTACTATATACTTATATATACTATACACTACTATATACTTATATATACTATACACTACTATATACTTATATATACTATACACTACTATATACTTTACTATACGAAAGCGAAAACAAAGGAAAAATTAGCTAACCAGCGAGAAACTTCCAACTATGAACGCCGAAGAAATTTTAATTACGAAAAATGAAAGTTTGCTTCTAGGTTTGCTTTTAAGTTTGTTTTTAAAGACTTTGATAAAATCCAAATTTATCAAATTCAACTATTGTAATGCAGAATAACGCTTATATCTCCCTCCCTGTCAAATGCTAGCGTTAGCTGCTACTGTATGTATTTAATTTTACATTTTAATTAATCACATTTCCTTGCATTGTTTTTTATTTGTTGCTTTTTGAAAGCATGTGGTAAGTTAGGACAATAACCAACATGCTTTTTCTGTTACAATATCTTGTTTTGAGTGTTTTATTTGCATTTTTTAGAGTATAGAAGCCAATCAATATATATTTAATTGTTCTATATATAAATAAATTGCACCAACATGCGAGTAAATCGACATACGAGCTAAGTTTCAGAACGCATTAAGCTCGTAAGTCGAAGTATGATTGTATACTATACACTACTATATACTTATATATACTATACACTACTATATACTTATATATACTATACATTACTATATACTTATATATACTATACACTACTATATACTTATATATACTATACACTACTATATTCTTATATATACTATACACTACTATATACTTATATATACTATACATTACTATATACTTATATATACTATACACTACTATATACTTATATATACTATACACTACTATATACTTATATATACTATACACTACTATATACTTATATATACTATACATTACTATATACTTATATATACTATACACTACTATATACTTATATATACTATACACTACTATATACTTATATATACTATACACTACTATATACTTATATATACTATACACTATTATATACTTATATATACTTATATATACTATATACTACTATATACTTATATATACTATATACTACTGTATACTTATATATACTATACACTACTATATACTTATATATACTATACACTACTATATACTTATATATACTATACACTACTATATACTTATATATACTATACATTACTATATACTTATATATACTATACACTACTATATACTTATATATACTATACACTACTATACAATTATATATACTATACACTACTATATACTTATATATACTATACACTACTATATACTTATATATACTATACATTACTATATACTTATATATACTATACACTACTATATACTTATATATACTATACACTACTATATACTTATATATACTATACATTACTATATACTTATATATACTATATACTACTATATACTTATATATACTATATACTACTATATACATATTATTGTCATACTTAATTTGATTCGCTAATACTTACTATTCACTCCAACACTACTTTATTTTCTGAACAACTCATTTCATGTATAAAAAGTTTCTCCTTCAAATTCTTTTAAAAAAAAAAATAAAGCTTTGTACACATTTAAAGTTCGTTTAAAATAAATGATAACTTCATATTTGGTTTACAAATTCAACTTTTTAGGTTTAAATGATGTGGCAACGACTAGAGGGTTCAAATTCATAGTAATATCTTATCAGATCAAAATAGTGTAAGTTAATTCTTGTATAAATATAACAGTACAAACTCTAAAGACACAAAAACAAAGTTTTTAATGCTTTTTACCTTCGCATGATTGTCCGTCACCATAGTAACCCTCCCTGCATTCGCACTCGTGTCTGCCATTCAAGTTTGAACAAATGGCTTGTTTATGGCAACCACCACGGTTGGTCTGACACTCATTAACATCTGACAGTATACAAAAGACAGACAAGTCAGAGCAAGTTGGTAGTATAATGTAACACCTCAGTCACTGCTGTACCTGTCAGTCAGGAGGCAACTAGATTTATACTACTGTTGACCAAGTTAAACACTGCATTGGGTGAGGAGAGTGAAACCTTTCAGAACTAGTTTATTTATACAGCTCAGATAGTAAGTGACTACTAGTTACATGTTGGTTGGTATCCATCGTTTTTTTTTTGACGTCATCAAGTCGTTTGCACATGCGCTCGTTCACGAAAAAGCCGCCATTTTTGTAGAAAACGATCGTTTTTCTTTGATTTATTAGTACTTTTAAGTGTTGTTTTGATACTATAATAAAAAATGGCAAACAAAAACATCGTTTTCAAATTATCATTGCAAAAGCTTTGTGTTTCTAACGAAAAAATTGTCTATAAAGATGGCTGACAACGATAAAATGACGTCATGAAAAAACGAAGGATAGCTGACAGTGTAGTGTGTTGGATCCTGCGACCAACACGTAGAGGCGACTAGGTCGGCTTACTCTACCAGTCTGCATTCACTCTTCACAGGGGCTGTGTAAGGGTTGCCCGTGACCAACACGCGGAGGCGACTAGGTCGACTTACACCACCGGTCCACATCAACCACCTTACAACAGGAATTGCTCCCCGAGTGGTACTATACTAGTTCGACAAGGTCGACCTGAGGTCGACGGGGTCGACAGTGTTTCTGTGGCTTTACTCCCAAAGTACAGTCCATAGACTGAGTCTTGGAGTAAAGTAAGTGCTCAGTGTGGTTCTGCTATTGCGCAAGTAACAGAAGAGTGTGGGTCCAAATGCAAGGCATGTATTGAACAACGTAAATGAGCCGAAGCTCTACCTTATATACAGCTGATTATGTAAATAAGGCGGCAAGCGCCAGCCTCCTTTAGGGGCGTGGTTACATAAGTGAAAAAGAGAGTACAACTCCAAATAATAAGAAGAAGGGAAATGGTAACATACGTTTCCATCACACACGCCGCCCCTATAGACGACCATCGGCTATATAAAACAAACCAAAAAGAAAAGAAAAATAAAATAGTATGAGAGAACACCAACTAACTAACTAAAACATACCAAGAAAAATAAGGATAAACAATGTCTTTCGTATCTTCTATGGAGTCGACATTCGGTTCGCCAGGTCCTCCAGACGACGAGCCGTCCGTCGGAGATTGGAGGCCTCTTCCCGCAGGACGTCCACCGTGACTCGGGGTCGAATATCCCCCAGTCGGCTCTGGACGCTTCCGATCATGGTTAGTTTCCTGGGAGCTGGAGTCGGCCGTTCTACCTTGGGCGGACTACACCACTTTTTCTTCGGGGGAGAGGGAAAGGGTGCCTGGGGCCCTCTTCGCACAGGCGGCTTCGCTTTAACTGGCCCGTAGGGTGTGGGCTTTTCGAGTTGACAGCAAGCAATGAGCGCGCTCTTTCTGGGGCCCAAGATGGCCACCTTCTGACCTTGACCTCTGATGGCTTCTCCTGATTGGACGGCGCTGGTATCATAGTCGGCCAAATACGCGGGAGGCCTTCTTATTCGTTGGGGCCGTGATGCATTCCCAGCCCCGGTGTTACTAGCCTGGGCTCCTATATTTCCCGTGGTTCTTGCCTCCTCGGTCGTAAATCCGCCGCCAGGGTCGGGGTCAGCCATCGAGTTAGGGTTGCGTTCCCCTGGAGAGACCAAGGAATCTTCGCCGGGAAACCGAAGTGCTTCCAATCTTCCCGGCGACTGGGGTATTGGTAACTCCGTTAGTCGGCTAGGCAGGAATGGCTCTAGAATAGCGGCATCCGGATTATTGTTTCCTCGTGAGACTCGTCTTCGGGGGTGACCTCTCATGTTAGGACGTCGGGCAGGCTCGACTTCAACTGGGGCTCGTCCTTGTTGCACCGGACTAGGGCGACAGAGTCTTAGCCTTCCTTCAGCTTGAGTGGATCGCTGTCCATACCTTTCTATTTCGTAAGTATGATTTTCGTGACTCCTTAGTACGCGATAGGGTCCCACATACTTGGCCGCTAATTTTGGATTTTCCCCTCTTCTCCGCCGCTTGCTTAGTAACCATACGAGGTCACCCTCATTGAATAGCGGAGGCTCTCTCACATCGGTTGACACAATTTCCTTCTGTCTATCTCGGAGGAGAGTGTGGGCTTGCATCAACCGGTCGTGAACCGTCTGGACATACTCGTGTATGCTTGTAAATGATTCCAGCCTGTTTCCATACAGCAACTGGTCAGGAAGACGAAGCTCTCGACCCAACATCAAGTAATTGGGTGTTTCCTTAGTGGCGGAGTGCGGTAAACCTCGCAGCGTCCGCATGATTTGTGGCAGTAACTGATCCCAATCTTCTTGTCCTCTGCCCAGTAAGAGGGCTCGTAGGGAGTCACCCAGTACACGATTATTTCTTTCAACCACACCATTCCCTTCGGGGTGGTACGGAGTGGTTCTAGATTTATCGACTCCCCACAAGTCACATAGCTCTTGGAATAAAGAGGACTCGAATTGGCTCCCCTGGTCGGTGTGGATAATTTCGGGCAGACCGAAGTAGCTAAATATTCTCTCGTCCAGGACCTGAGCTACCGTTGGGGCTGTAGCGTCGGGGATGGCTAAAGCATCTGACCACCGAGTGAAATGGTCAGTGAGCACCAACACCCAGCTATTTCCTCGAGGGGTCTGAGGTAGGGGTCCCACTAAGTCTACGGCTAGGCGTTGCCATGGCCTCCCGGCGTACAGCCGTTGCCTGTTCCCGGAGGTCCGGCCTTTTCCCGTCTTGGCCCTCTGGCAAACTTCACAAGAGAGAACTGCCCTCCGGATATCTCCAGCCATGCCCGGCCAGTACCAGTCCAATTGGACGCGTTTCAAGGTCCTCTCCACACCGCAGTGCGTTTGTTCGTGGGCTTTCCACAGGATTTCCTGTCTCAGCGTTTGCGGGCATACCACCACCACCCTTTCTCGCCCATTCTGAGTGAGATGAAGGGTCAATACACCTGACTCGTCGAGCTGGAGCTGGTGGAACATCCGGGCCAATCGCTGCAGCTCGGGGCTGCCTACTTGCAGCACGGCCTCTTCTATTCTCTTCCGGTTCCTGACGGCCCGGTAAATTATCCCTAGGTCGATGGCGGGTCTCTGTTGTAATGCCCGTACTTCATCTAGCGAAGTCTGCACCACTGTCAACCGTTCTGGGACCTTTGGGACCGTGCTTTCACCAGCTCCCTCAACGACTCCGGTTTCACCTGCCATCTTGATGGCCCGTAACCGAGGGTCTTGAAGCCTTCTGGGAGGGTCGTCCAACACTCCTGGCGACCCCGCACCGCCTGGCAGCCGTACTGGGACTGGACTGGCTGGTGTGGGAATCGGGAGGCCGGGCCCTGAGGCATGTCCGCTGCTGGGTAGTCGAGGCCATTCATCTTCATCCAACTGGCGGATGTTGGGGCTGGGTGTTCCTGTACCTCTTGGTGGTTGTACCGGAACCTGGTCCACTGGCACAGCGGTTTCCCAATTTGTTCCTGAGGTTACTAGAGAGTCACACACTTGTGACCTCGTTGGCCCCTGATCCCGCTTCTCAATGGCAGCACACTGCCGGCAGTCGACGCACTGTCGTCGACTCAATCCATCGGCGTTACCGTGCTTATCGCCTTTTCGATGGATAATTCGGTACTTGTGCTCGGCCAGGCTCTCCAGCCACCGGGCCACCTGGCAAGAGGGTTCCTTCCTCCGGTGCAACCAAACCAAGGAGGCATGATCGGTCCGGATTGTAAATTCTCTGCCATATAGGTAGGGCCGGAAATGCCGGACAGCCAGCACAACTGCCAGCAACTCTCTTCTAGTTACGCAGTAATTGCGTTCGGCGGAGGAGAGGGTCTTGCTATAGTAGGCTATGGGTCGCTCCTTGCCTTGCTGGATCTGGGATAACACAGCCCCGGTCCCTACGTTACTAGCGTCAGTATCTAGCACGTAGGGCAAGGAGGGATCGGGATATGCCAGTACTGGAGCGTGTGTCAGTGACCATTTGAGCCTAAGGAAAGCTTCCTGTTCCTCTTCCTCCCACTTCCAGGGGACCCCTTCGCTTGTCAACAAGGTGAGAGGTTTGGCGATCGAGGCGTAGTCAGGTACGTATCGGTGATAGTACCCAGTGGTACCCAAGTATGACCTTAACTGCGTCACATCCTGGGGTGCTGCCCATCCACTGATGGCCTGAATCTTCTCAGGGTCGGTAGCCACTCCAGTGTCGCTGACTATGTGGCCCAGGTACTTGACTTGGGTCTGGAACAGACTGCATTTAGAGGGCTTTAGTTTCAGCCCGGCCTGTCTCAACCGCTCCAACACCTCTGCCAACCTAGTGACATGACTAGAGAAGTCTGCTGACATGACGATGATGTCGTCCAGGTACAACAGCAAGGTTTTCCAGTGTAGCCCTTGGAGGACGCGCTCCATTAGCCGCTGGAAGGTAGCCGGGGCGGAGGTCAGTCCAAAGGGGAGCACCTTCCACCTCCATAACCCACTGCGTGTGGCGAACGCTGACCGTTCCTGGGCCTCGGCGGAGAGGGGTACCTGCCAGTATCCGCTCATCATGTCCAAGGTACTAAAAAACCTGCTGCCGGACAAGGCGTCCAAACTCTCGTCAATCCGGGGGAGGGGGTAGGCGTCCTGGCGAGTGACACTATTGAGTTTTCTATAGTCTACACACAATCGCCACGCCCCGTCCTTCTTCCTCACCAAGACCACCGGAGAGCTCCAGGCCCCGTGAGCGGGCTCAATCATGCCTTGTTTCTCCAGGGCCGAAACCTGTCGTTCGATTTCGGCTTCTTTCTCGTGTCCTACTCGATATGGGTGTTGACGGATGGGTTGTGCCTCTGGAAGGAGGGGGATCTCGTGTTGTACCAGGGTGGTACGCCCCACGTCCTCGCTTCCTTGGCTAAATACATCCGCATAACGGACCAAAAGGTCTTCCATCCTTCGGTACTCGGTAGGGGACGAGCAATGTGGTGCCGCCTGTTTGAGCAAGTCCAGCATGTGGGGAGGTACGTTGGAAACAGAAGGGGGAGGTTCCTTAGAAATCTCGGCCTCTCCCTTCGCTGTCCAGGGGACCCCTATTTCGTCCGGCCCGACTCCAGTGTATTGTCCCACGACCGTTCCTGCCGTCACGCTGACGGGATGGTCGGTGGGATTCATGCAGCGGATGGCCACTCTCCCCTTCTCACCGGGTTGATGTAGGCTGGCGGCCACCATATAACCGTTTCTTATTCCCTCGATTAACCCGACTGGTTGATAGGATGAGGACGTGAGACGTCCGGCAACCAGGACCTCGGTTCGAGGGGGAAGCGTTGTGGCTCGCATTATTTGAACTCCACTTGTCAGAGGTCGACCCTCTCGGTCAGTGCAAGTCAACTTCTGTCCATTTAACACCAACGTGGGTTGCTGAAAGTTCATCTCACAGTGGTGGTCGACCAAAAAGGGCATACCCAGGATGGCGTCTTCCTTCAGGGCACACACCACGAGAGATACAGTAACCTGGACACTCCTGACTCTGACTGGGAGAGTGATGAGTCCGTGAAACTGCAGCCGGGTACCATCTGCCATCCGTCCATAGTCTTCCCGAACCTCTAATTGGCTTTTGACATCCTTAGGTAAACGCTCAAAGACATGTCGTCCCAACAGATTAGAGGTGCATCCGGTGTCCACGAGAAACTGGACGGGCTGACCTCTGATGCGACCTGGCAAGAAATAGCTGCTATTATGCGGCTTCCATGATTCGTCTCCGTGAGTTCGTCTGGCTTTGCTCATCCTCTGGGGGCCCTTTTTGGAAGGCCGAGACGGCTTTGGCCAGACGTACGTTTCGTCCTTGGCTTCTGAGGGTGGGAGACCTGCACACTCAGGTAAGGGTTGATACTGGTTATGCAAGGGGACCGGTGGCGAGCAGGGGGGGAGCCTGTGTCGCCTAGTCCGTCGTGGCCGTTGCCACTGGCCTTGCAGGGGTATATTCGATCCACAGTCAGTACTTCCCCCTACTGCTGTGGATGGGAACCGTTTCCCGACCTCGTGGTTTGGGGTGGTCGTCCTTGGGAGACTTGAGGGCACCGGCGTTGGGTGCGCCCTGTCTGGCCGCAACCCCAACAATTCGGTCCTCTGTTCTCCACTCCCCGTTGTCCCAACAGATTTCCTTCCCTTAGTCCATCCGCTAATCCTTTTATCGCCATCAGGACGTCATTCAGGGTGGCTGATGGGGGATCCGAGTGAACGGGGGCGACTGTAGCAGGGATAGCCTCCTCCTCCTCCACTGTCATTATCATGGGTCGGGCACCAGGCCGAGGAAGAGTGGGCTGGATTTGCAGGAACTCATTCCCTGCCTGCACTGCTTCCTCCAAGCTCTGGGCCTTCATTGCCAAAAGATGGCGTTGGAAGGGCGTGTTTCCCAGGGTCAGGGAAAACGCATCCATGGCCATACTGGATTGGTAGGAGTCGGGAAGGTCAGCGTATGCTATCTTCACCAGACGCTCCATTTCTGTTGCGTGTTCTTGGAGGCTCGTCTTTGGTTCCCTCTTGAGGTGGAGCCTACTCTTAGCCTCTCTCGGGGAGAGCCCGTACTTTGTGCGTAAAGCCGAGAAGATGGAGGCAGGCGAGTTTCCTCGACTACAGCTTCTGGCTCCCTCCTTCAGTGTCTCACGCAGGTGGAGGAGAGTGGCCTTCTCACTCCACTCATTAGCTTCCGCAACCTCTTCGAACTGGGAGATGAACAACTCTACATCTTCACTCCCATCGAACTTCGGTGGCTTGAAGCTAGCTTCCTTCTGAGGTATTTGTAAAGCTCTAGTAATAGCCTCTGTTAGTTGACCAATCTGGTCGACATGGTGTAACTCTGCCTCAGCCAGATCTCTGGTAGCACTCCGTCGGCTGCTTGGCATGGTTACAAGGGTTATCTTAGAAGTCCGTGGTCAAATCCCACTGCTGCCACCAGTGTGTTGGATCCTGCGACCAACACATAGAGGCGACTAGGTCGGCTTACTCTACCGGTCTGCATTCACTCTTCACAGGGGCTGTGTAAGGGTTGCCCGTGACCAACACGCGGAGGCGACTAGGTCGACTTACACCACCGGTCCACATCAACCACCTTACAACAGGAATTGCTCCCCGAGTGGTACTATACTAGTTCGACAAGGTCGACCTGAGGTCGACGGGGTCGACAGTGTTTCTGTGGCTTTACTCCCAAAGTACAGTCCATAGACTGAGTCTTGGAGTAAAGTAAGTGCTCAGTGTGGTTCTGCTATTGCGCAAGTAACAGAAGAGTGTGGGTCCAAATGCAAGGCATGTATTGAACAACGTAAATGAGCCGAAGCTCTACCTTATATACAGCTGATTATGTAAATAAGGCGGCAAGCGCCAGCCTCCTTTAGGGGCGTGGTTACATAAGTGAAAAAGAGAGTACAACTCCAAATAATAAGAAGAAGGGAAATGGTAACATACGTTTCCATCACAGTAGATGATTAAAGTACATCAAGGAAACGAGTGTACAATATCTTATGTGAAGGCTAAACACAACAAGATTATATCGTACTTGCTAGTGAGTCTTTATTAACATTGCTAAAAAAGGTAAAAAGTGGACTCGATGGATAAAACGAATAAAACAACTTCAAGCTCAACCCGCCATTGTATTACATGATACAAGTCAAACACACTCCTACTAACAATAACGTATACGCTAAGTGTTTGCAATAAAGTATATGACATGACCAAATAAGTTTTTTTTCTGTTGCCATTAGATGTATATTATGAAATACATGTTTAGCAATAAAAGGGCAACTGAAAACACTTGAGCTATTTGTTAAGAAATGAATAAAAGAACTTTGAGCTTAACACGCCATTGTAATGTATTATATAATACTAGTCAATCACATCCGTACTAACAATACAGTATGAATGTCCTGATATGACCAAATAAGGTTTTTCTATTGCGATTTCTATAATTGTACCACAACTTACCAGCACAGGTGAAGCCATCTCCTGTATATCCTGCATTGCACTGACAGTACCACTCCTCACCTTCAGCTATACATTTGGCATTTTCATCACATTCAGCATTGTCTGGGCACGGTGTCTCAGCTAAAAACATTGCATACCTGTCTGTGTTATTCATGGATAGATACATCTTGACTTTGAGTTGCACAAACACATCACTGTTAGTTATGTGGTACATATTAGGTAAAAATTCAGTTTCTCGTAAATTTCTTATAAACATTCTCGCAGCAAATTATGTGTTGGCAAGATACACCAAAAAATACATATTAAAAGGAAACATTGCATGCTGCGGATACAAAAGGCTCGCTGCACAGTTAATAGGTGCTTGAAAGCTTACAAGAGCAGATAGATCCATCACCAAAAAAGCCTTCCTTACAAGTGCAGACATAACCACCTTCAGTGTCTGTGCAGTTAGCAGCCATGTCACAATTGCTAGTTTGTTCTGTGCACTCATCAATATCTAGAGACAGACAGAAAGCTCATAATGGATAAAGCATGAAAAGATAACTTCTTATTACATTAGCACCCAGACAGATGCAAAAAAGTTTAAAATGCTGGGATTCAGTTAAATATAGTATAATATGGACATTGATATTAGGGAGACAATTGAAAAAATTACATTGTTATTTGGTTTGGTCAAATAATGAAAAACCTGACTAAGGGTTTAAAGAGTTTTTACAATAAAATCTGTAGCATTATATATAATATAATATAATAGGCATTATATATTTTGAGTGTTTAGTTTTTGTGTAACTAAAAGTGAACATACTTCTTAATCTTTACTAAAATAAGAGCCATGTCGGTCCATTCAAGCACGTTACAAAAAAGAAAATTGCTTCGCACGGGAATCGAGCCTTTTGCTTCAGATACAAAGGCAAGGACACTACCGCTACACCATTTGAGCATCTCACTAGTAATCCCACAACCAAACACGAGGGAAGCGATTGGTTGGGAGATTTATGATAAATGCATATGTGCACACAACTCCCAAAAATTATTCATTAGCGGCCGTCGCAAACCCTTGTACCGAAATCTCATCAACAAATTTAACCATTTTTGTGTAGAGTCGTATAAGTATAATAATGATACAAAACACATATAAAAATATTTAAATATGTTACCAAGCCTTTGAAAAGTTTTCGCAGTATCCTAAAACTAACCCATCTGATCGGATTATACATAAATAGACAGATTAATTTGGCCAAAAATCGCGATAAAAACTTGATAAGCTTTTTTAATCAAAATTAAGACCAGCCAACGAAACGCCAATTAGGTCATGCGACAAATAGTAAAACTATTAATTCGTGTGCATTTCACGAGAAAAATGTGCACATTTGACCAGTTTGTTGCATTGTCTAATAGCCGAAGGTTTCTGTAATTAACGTAAAAGTACTGAAAAGTTATTGTTGCTTTTTTGCCGATTCTACGAGACTCTGACATTTCGGACACTTATAATGAGTACTTTGGTATTCCAACTGATGTCCAAAGCAGTGAAAGTAAAGGGAATGACGATGATATTTTTCTAACGATTCTTACAATATTACTTATAAGATTATTACAATATTTAATTGTAAGAATAATTATTCGATTTGATAAGATTTAGTTACATGTATAAGAATTATAATTTAAATTTACAAGATCGAAGTATATAGTGACTGATGGTGTGCAATATGTTACTGTTATTATTTTCTAAAGATTTTGTTGATGGTACTAAGGCTGTGCTCAATATTGCGGTACTGCCAAGCCATTTTTAATATCTGCAAAATTAAGTAATAGGCCTACATTTTCTTATAGATATACATCTATTTCTATGACAACCAGCTAAAATCTGTTTAGGTTTTTAAATTCAGCATGATTCTTTAGATATAAATACAGAAATATAGATAAATATTACACTTTTTGATATTGGTTGCTATGACCAATGATATAAAGCCATCCCCCAGCAATATTTATAATTATATATATATATGTATATTACACAGCAGCTTGCCATTTTACTTCTAATATTGCATTTCTCCTATTGCAGGGAGAGATATAAACATATATTCTTTTCCTTTCATTATTGCTGTTTGTTGTACATAATAACACCCAGTAAATTACATCTACCATTGCAGTTATTCTATTGCACTGCAGTGCCATTTGACTGCTAATATTGCATTTTTCAACCATCAGTACCCTTTCTTTTTGCATTATCACTTTGGTCGTGGGCTGTATGACAGGGGAATTTCTAGTGTAATAATTATGCATATACTGATTTACACATGATGATCTCTCACGAGGCATGAGACTGCTAGCTTACTAGTGTTAATAACAACAATAACAGTAAGAAGTAAATGCCAAAATTTATCATTCATTAATTTATTACAAAAATTGCAAACTAAGTGATGTCTTTGTCACAGACTGATTACAAAAATTAATCGTAAAAGACTTTTATACTGTCACAGTTTAAGTTGTTTTTATTAAATTTCACATCTTTATTATAAGTAATGAGTGGACACTTTAGATATGTTGATACCTCTTACTGTTATTATATAACTAACCAAGATTACTTTTCATCCGTCACACTATTTTAAATTTATCAAATTAATTACAGATTTCTTTAGGATTTTGCCCAGCTTCATTCTCATTTTTCAAAGTGCCCATCTATTAGTACACTCTTATCTATTTAATACACTTTTACCTGGATTAGCAAATACTGTGATTAGTGGGTTAGTCATATAGAAACCTTGATACGCATGTTTAGGAGTGAGACAATCCTTAAATGAGCGTGTCATCTGTGTGCATGTAATTTAGGCTAAAACATTGATACTTGCAACTTCTACAGTGTGTCAGCATACTACATAATAGCTGAGGTAGGTTTGCAAGAATGACAATTATGTTCAGTACCTTAACATAAGCCTTTTAATAATAGAAGAATACTTTAACAGGTGTTTGATTTTTGTATTCAAAGCTGTATTAGTCACACACTAATTATGAAATATATTTATTGCCGAATATTTTCATAACTCTTTGTAAACAAATACACAGACAGAGAAACAGACAGTCAGGCAGAGACTAACCCTTTATTATATCAGTACCTGTACAAATGGATTAATCGATAAATATTGCATGAGCTTTATTGTTATGCAGACAAGAACTTACTAAAAATGATAAATTCAACAATTTGTTTTCTTTGTATTATAAATAACTAATAAAAAATTAATAAACAGTGATTTTATAGCGTCTATTGTTCGATAGAAGCCGAAATTGCAAAATGAAATATCTCACTAATGCCCTAAACGCTGGTAAAACAGTCATCTGTGACATGTTTGTTACCCGGCTCATCTATCTATATATATATATATATTAATCTCAGTTTCACATTTACATTTAAACACCTTTACAGTTTTATTTTTCCTCCTAATTTATTTCAACAAAACACTTCTTTCATGACATGAAATTTAAAAATTAAAGTTGTTTGAAAAGGTTTGAAAACCTTTATAGTTGTTTTATTTTTTTTTAATTCCTTTGAACTGCACAAAAAACACTCTTCTCAGAATATGAAGTTTAAAAATTAGAATGGTAAATGTTGCATATGTTAAATAAAAATAAGCTTTTGTCTAAAGATTTTTGTATTACCCAGGCAACGCCGGGCATTTATCTAGTCGAGTTATATTGCTGCTATTTTATGTCATCAACCTGATAGACTTCAAAGTGTTTTGCTATAAATATAAATGGAGACCTCAACAATCGCATCTGTTTAACGATTTGTTTACACTGAGTGCTCACCAACAACATGTGTAATCCTCAATTATTGCCCAACTCGTCTTTCAAAATTTATAACTTTCTACCATTAAGCTTGGTGATGCTTAGGATTTATTACAGTTTCAGCATAAATTGTTTCACGACAAAAATCTATGAGTGCGTTCATTGAGGACAATTGTACATCAGGTGAAGGTGGATTCATGAGTTTCTAATCAGATAAATCAAGGCAGATTTATATAGAAACTATAATTGTAAAATTACCAATTGAGTGTTGCTTGAAGTGAGCCTACTTTTTCATAATGAATAAGACCTAACGAGTCTGTTCTTATAACTCTTCCATCACCGAACATCGTTCTTATTATAGTAAAGACTGTTATTCAATTTTCAAATGCAGTCGAGTGGTGGAAGCCGCAGTGTCAGTCTCACAAGCTGAATGTCATGAGTTAGACACCAGTGGAATGCAAACTTTTACAAAGCGCTTTAATTTATTGCGACGGTTTCAAGATCAGTGTTTTGCTATGTAGTAGATTTAGGTATGCATTCTTAGTCATGAACCAAATAGACCATATATGGTCATATAGAACCATATATGGTCATTGGTAATCTAACTATTGAGCCGACAGTCCCGTGCTCCGTGAAAGATTGTCATGTGTAATAAATATGTGCGCAATTATTCTTATATGTGAATAGGGTATCGAAAGGTGCAGTTCCAGGATTCAAGTCTTGCGTGATGCAATCTTTCTCGGTTTGCATCACAGGGATTCCCATGCTGTGCAATCTTTTTTCCTGACACTCTTTGCGTGGCTTCAAACAGATGGACAGCCATGGCTCTTATTATAGCAAACATTTCTTACTACTCCTATGTACTGGGATTGCTCAAGCATTCATCCTTTATGATAGCACATCTCACAATCAACACTTGTACCAGCACTCAACTAACTTTACCAATAACCAACCCTTTCGTTAACATTCATGTAGTCAACAAACTACAAACAATACAAAGCTGCAAACAATAAAGACATCCAGACTCACTGATGCAGGCTGACTCTACTTTTCTGTATCCTTCTAGGCAGAGACATCGATGGAAGCCAGGAAGATTCTCACATACGGAATTGTTTCCACATGATGAAAACAAACACTCATCAATGTCAGAGCAGGTTCCTTCTATCTCTTCATATCCAGCTTTGCATGTGCAGACAGCGTCATCCAGTGTATTGCTGCAGACGCTTAGCGGGTCTATACAGGGGTTTTCATCACACGGTGCTATAAAGTAGCAAAACCATTTTATTCATCTGTATAAAACGTAACCAATGTAGAGTTGAGTTAAACAGACGTATCACTGTGGTCTCACGAAATAGATTAAATGTGTTCAGATTTGCTAGTTAAGAGTATTCTTCTCATGTCAGCTCCCTCATGTCATGATCTTCTCTATTTGTTTGACTTGGATATTTCATGAGTTTTCTTGGGAGGTACTGAGGTGGTGTACCATTGCCTGCCTCAGCTTTTATGTCAGGGTTGCAATATGTTAAGAGCAATCGTAGTTGGATTTCCTTCCTAAGACCACCAATGATTCTTGTGTTTCTCGAACTGCCAATCTACTGATCTTAAGTCAAAGTCTTAACTACACAACTACAAATGCAAGAGTTTTAGAGCCTCAAACAAATTTGAGATTTTTCAAAGTCAGCTCGCAGTACATTATTACTGGATTTGACAGTTGTTATGATCTGTTTTTTTTGCAACTACTAGTATCTTAGCAACTACTAGTATCTTAGCAACTACTGTTATTTTAGCAACTACTAGTATCTTAGCAACTACTGTTATTTTAGCAACTACTAGTATCTTAGCAACTACTGGTATTTTAGCAACTACTAGTATCTTAGCAACTACTGGTATTTTTGCAACTACTAGTATCTTAGCAACTACTAGTATCCTAACAACTACTGGTATTTTAGACACTACTGGTATTTTAGCAACTACTGGTATTTTAGCAACTACTAGTATCTTAGCAACTACTGGTATCCTAGCAACTACTGGTATTTTAGACACTACTGGTATTTTAGACACTACTGGTATTTTAGACACTACTAGTATTTTAGCAACCACTGATATTTTAGCAACTACTAGTATCTTAGCAACTACTGGTATTTTAGCAACTACTAGTATCTTAGCAACCACTGGTATTTTAGCAACTACTAGTATCTTAGCAACTACTGGTATCCTAGCAACTACTGGTATTTTAGACACTACTGGTATCCTAACAACTACTGGTATTTTAGCAACTACTGGTATTTTAGCAACTACTAGTATTTTAGCAACTACTGGTATTTTAGCAACTACTAGTATCTTAGCAACTACTGGTATCCTAACAACTACTGGTATTTTAGACACTACTGGTATTTTAGCAACTACTGGTATTTTAGCAACTACTGGTATCTTAGCAACAAGCATTTGATGTCGTAAGAATGAGCTGCAGTTGGTGTTTTAGAAGCACCATTTGGTTACACGATATTATGGTTTAGTATCATAACAGTGATCACCTGATATAATAGTAACAACCATCTAGTATCATAGCAACGATCATCCGGTACATGCGACAATCATCTGGTATCATAGCAACAAGCACTTGCTATCATAGCAATGATCATTGGGTATCATAGCAATAAACACTTGTTTTTATAGCAACAATTATCTGCTACATAGCAACAACCATCTGGTATCATAGCAACAAGCACCTAGTATCATAAAAATTATTACCTGGTACTTTAGTGCAAACAAATCCGTCTCCAGTGTATCCAGGTTTGCAGGTACACACAGCCTTCCCCTCAACATTCTCACAACTAGCTTTTTCATGACATATGTTGTCTTTTTCACAGACTTCCAGCTCTAAAATTGTCATTATATGCTCTCATGACTAGTTTATGCCTGCATTCTCAACTGTAAGCCCGTGACTTGCTGTAAGGATGAGGTGGATAGAGAAACTTAAACCGCCAGGCATGAAGACAGAGCTAAACAAAAATATAAAAAATAGGTAGCGGATAATAAATGACGCAAGGATAAACAAACAATGATAGACACAAACCAGGTGAACACAAAAATGGATAGATGTAAACAAAGATAGTCATACCTATGACTGAATAAATAGATATCATCATGATAGACAAACAAAGGTACACATAAACACACAAAGAGATTAAGAGAGGCGTAGATAACACAAAAAAGGTCTTGAAGTATGGTGACAATATATTTGTGTTCTGAAAAGAGTTGCTGTGTAATGACCAAATTTAGTTAAAGCGACACCAGACTTTGTTATTGCAAATGCCGAATATACAGGTGCTACATACATGGTAAATTAGGCTAGCTACTTATATAAGACACATGAATAAACATAGAGTTGCCAATGATTCATCATAAAAATCAAGTGATTTGTAACTAAATAAACTAGACGGATAAAAAATAAGGTAGTTGTCTTCGCTAGAAAGGACAACTAATCGAAAGGGTGTCTCAACTTTATAATATTTTATGATTGAAGTGCTCACATAAAAAACACAGTAAAATTTTTATTACATGATTATAAGTGGTTAGAGAACTACCTACCACAGTGAGTGCCATTCCAGGATCCTCTGACACATTGACAGGAGAAGTTACCAGGGATATTGAAACATACTCGATACAAAGTATCCTCGCAGGGAGATTCTATACACTCATCAATATCTTGACATTTATTAGTAGGTATGAATTCAACCTGATGGTAACCTGAGTTACAGACGCATAATGTAGGGTCATTCTCATTACACAGTCCATAAGATCCGCATCCACAGTCTACAAGAGAATCATATTTGATCTCTGATTGGATGATACTAATAATGCTAGCCCACATGCACCTCAAAAAGAGGTGAAAAGTTATATTTTATTGATAGTTGTGCTTTTCTGTTGACTGTGCGCAAACAAACCTTGGTTAAAATTAAGCACTCAACCTATAGGATTGGAGTACTGAATTTAGATTTGTAAGGACCACATTGCATAAGTATCTTTTTGATTTTGTATTATATCAAAGACATGATAACTCCTAAAACAGCTTAGTTCAATTAGTAGTACAACCATACTTTGACATATGAGTTTCTCAACATGAGTAATTTGAGATCCAAGCCGCATTTCGAGCATTAATTTGCTTTGAGATATGAGACAAACTTGAAATGCGGGCATTCGAGACAGTTCTTGATGTGATTGGATTAATTTGTACTTAGTTATTTTATATTGGAAATATTGTTCCGAGGTTAATGAAATTGACACATGAACTCGCTCTCAAATGCATTAAGCTCATATGTTGAAGTTTGACTGTAGTTGTTTATAGCAAAAGTTACTAATCTTTAACAAAGTGTACTAGCTAAAGTCAAGAATCAAGTTGTAGTCTAAGAGCAGATTAATCTCCCTGGTCAAACATCAACTTGAGCAGAAAAATATGTTAATGGAACCGAAGGTAGTACTTTTTAAATTGAGAATCAAAATGTTTAAAACCCTAAATGACAGTCACTGGTAGGATTTGATAGTTGTGTCAAGTACACTCTCTTCTTACTGATAGAACATTCAGACATTCGGTTGTCATCTACAGGCATATTTGCAAGACATTCTGCTGAGGCTTTCATAGATATACAAGGTAAGTGATAGCTACCGCCTGCTCTATTCATAACCCTTCGTAATTGATAAATGGGAAATATTTTATGTACGATGTATAATTTATGTACATTTGGTTCATTGAAATGAGTGTAATATCCTCATTAGACAGACTACAAACTTTCTTTGCAATTTCTTTTACCTTTCTTTTTATATCTATTTAATTTTTTGAGATTTATGTATGAAGACTCACAGACTTGTTGTTAATACTTTTGAATCAATATTAAATTGATAGCAATTTCAAAGTGCAGTACAAACGTCAAAGCCTTTAATGTTTATGTTACAATAGGTGCTGCTTTAAATAAGTAAACTTTTACCAACTTATAAAATTTTGCACATTCAAATAATGAGGCTGCCAAAAGGATGACAAAAATGACCGCTGAAACCCATGATATTCAGCAATCTGGTACTTTAACCAACTGAGCCAGTCAACCACTTTCCACCATCTCAGCATAATTGTGCCAATCTTTATTCGCTGTGTTTTGTGACGGAAAAAACAAACAGACAGATGGATAAACATACAGACAACGGCCAATAATAATATAGATTGGTAAGAGTGAAGCAAAACTGCTACAGATTAAGGAGAAACTGATCATTACATACTTTCGATAAAACTGCACTTATAGGATCCTGGGATATTCTCACATAAGTAACCCTCTGCACATGTTCCATCATCCAGGCATTCATCTACATCTTCGCAGAATTTCCCATTGCCTTTGTAACCATTGTTGCATTGGCAGCCGAAGGTGCCCGGTAGATTAGTGCAGACAGCATTCGCTGAACAGGGTCTTTTCTCTGCACACTCATCTACATCTGCATACAAATTGATCAACTCCATGCTCGTTTCAACAGCTAAACAATACGCGTTTATATTATTTAACTCTCAGCTTCATCACAATATCAAAAATTTTCAAATACGCACAAATATTTTACAAATAATATGTTAGAAATATTCATTTACATATTTTACTGCTATGTTAATTTTTTTATAGTTGGCTATCACCTCTTCGTTTGTAACATTTTATGATATAACACAAAATAGAATTTATCTAAAATTATGTTGATGCTAATTTAGATTTATTTTGTCTGTAAAATCGAGCAGTAAATTTATAAGTATAATTCAAAGTAACAATTGGGATAAGGAACAAGTGTACAAAAATTAAAATGTTGCCTCCAGCCGATAAGCAGCCGAGATTATTCTAGGGGAAGTGAAGACAAGTTGTCTTCTCTTTAAAATACTTTTTGCTAGAGCTAGCTAGTCTTAATAGATAAATGCTCAAAAACACAGTGTTGTCTTATACTCTATCTTACAATTCATTACTTACCACTTTGTACTGTTTATAAAACTTTGCTTAGTCAATATACTTGTACTTGACTCAATACACTTGTGCTTGAATCAATATACTTGTACTTGACTCAATATACTTGTACTTGACTCAATATACTTGTACTTGACTCAATATACTTGTACTTGACTCAATGTATTTGACCCAATGTACTTGACTCAATGTACTTGTCTCAATGTACTTGACTCAATGTACTTGACTCAATATGCTTGTACTTGACTCAATATACTTGAACTTGACTAAATATACTTGTATTTGACTCAAAATATTTGTACTCCTCTCAATATACTTGTACTTGACTCAATATACTTGTACCTAAAGAATAAATAACTCAAAGTTACTAAATGCCCAACTAGTTTATGTCTGAATCTGTAAAAACTCCTACACAACTATTCAGATGCTAGGAATGAATTAAGATATAATTTATATATATAATATATATGCATATATATAATATATATAAATGTATATTTTATATTTTTATGTATATATAATTTTTTTCATATGAATATATAGAAATATTTATTTTTATATATGTAAATATATATCACTTTATTTGAAACAAAGGTTGAATGAAACAATCTGGTACAAATCAGGCTGCAATAGTCGAAATAGCTAGATTTTGTTCAAGAAAAGAGGCTTACCAGTGCATGTTAGAGGGTTGCTGTTAGTAGTTCGGTATCCAATTTGACACAGGCACATTGGCTCACCATTAATTTCATCCTCACAGAATGAGTGTTCTGATAGACAGGCATCGGGGCTGCAGTTGGCACCAATATCTTAAACATATGTGTTAAGAGAAGTGCACACATATAATTATGTTCATGAGTAGAAGAACAGATGAAAAATAGAATTATTAGATAGAACAGGTCTCCCTCTATGTGCTGCCAAAAAATATAAATGGTAGGTTGTTCAATTTTTAGTATAAAAAGATTTGGATTTATCAGGATGATGTGTAAAGAAACTGAACATATCTAATATAAAACAGAAAACTTATTAAACTGCAAGGCTAAATATAAGTAAAATTGCATACACTTTGGTTTCAAAAAAATTCAGAGAGTAATATTTATGTCATTAAAGGAGAACCTACAGTCAACAAACGTCCCAATGTGGTGCAAATTAGCTGTTCCCTGTCCAAAATTACAATAATATTTTGTATCTGACAAAGAACTGTTTATTTGTACAGTTGACATCTATTGACTACAAGACAAAAATGTCTAAAATATGTCTGGACAAAAAGATTAGCTTACATAATGATCAAAAAATTTTAGAAAATGTTTTATATAATAAATAAGCCATGTAAAATAGTATAACTGCAACATAACAATCATACAAAAAATTTCTACCAAATGGTATCATTTTAGTGCAAAGATATGCATATACAGTGAAAACAGCAAAGCTAAAGTGAAAAAAGTGCCGTGTGATACCAACAAAATACTGCTGTATAAGAAGACTCATAGTGACAGGTCAGTTTTTGAAGGCAGAGTGGTATGACTACGACTCATGAAAATAGTCAAATCAGCATAATGTGACTCAAGAAAACAGACATAGTAGCCTAGTGCGACTAATATAAACAGTCACAGCAGTATAGTGTGACTTATATAAACAGTCACATCAGTATAGTGTGACTTATATAAACAGACACATCAGCATAGTGTGACTTATATAAACAGTCACAGCAGTATAGTGTGACTTATATAAACAGTCACAGCAGTATAGTGTGATTTATATAAACAGACACATCAGTATAGTGTGACTTATATAAACAGACACAGTAGTATAGTGTGACTTATATAAACAGACATCAGTATAGTGTGACTTATATATACAGGAACATTAGTATAGGTAATGTGATTTGTATAAACAGACACAGTCGCACAATGCAACTCATGTAACAGTAGTATCTCATGCAAATCGAGCGTTTTGTAGCATCATCTAATAGACCAATCAGAAAACTAACTGACTATTTCATTTGCAGCCAGTCATTACAATATCTTCTCTATGACTCTTTTATCATTTGAAAAAAATCATTGCTTCTCAGTGTATGTAGTTCTACCAAACCAAACTCTACTAGAATTGCTTCTGTATTTTAACTTACATGTGCAGACTTTACCGTCTCCCTCATAACCATCATAGCATCGGCAATTGTAGCCTCCATCTGTGTTCAAACACTCTGCTTCTGGTGAGCATATATACTGCTTCATGTAACACTCATCAACATCTAGAGAAAAATATTGTGTACCAAATTTTATGCCTTTACACTGAGAAAACGTGATGTTTCTACGTGTATATGACTACAAATGGCTTTGGACTTAGTCAAACCAAGGAGTGATCAAACAGCTGGAATACTAGTCACTTGGCCAAGCAACTGAGTGGAACAATCAGACATCTGATAAAATTGCTAACAATTAGTTAAGCACCTTTATCAATAATGTATTGACTTCTATAGATTCTGCTGCTTTATTGTTTATTCTGATCAATTGTGAAGCTAAGATAAAATATCAGATATAGTTTAATGTTCTATTTTCAATATTGCGGTTGGGATAACAATGCAACTAAACTTCAGATATATTGTTTTTTTAAAACAAAGATTTTTTTATAAAAAGTTCAGTTGAATATATTTGCAACTACTGATAGCAAAAGCGTTGGGTGTTTTTAATAAATATATATAATAGTATAAAAATAATAATGAAAAAAAAAAATATATTATGATGCATAAATTTATATTACAAGATTTCAGTTGCAGAAGCTCATCATTGATTAATTAAACAATTTAATTATGCAATCAGGACAAATTTATTCAAGTTTCAAATTTCAAGTTTGACAAATTCATATAAGAAATTTGTTATATTTGCAACATTCATGTTTACTTTTGAGGTAATTAGTAATCTCAATTCAATATCTCATTAATTCAGTCAATATAGAACTCTGTTCAATAAAAATGTAGTCAATAATTAAAAATTTGGCCAATAGAATTTAGGCAGTTCTTTGCACCGGGTTTACATACTCTGAGCACTCAATTAAATGATAAGTATTTTTATTCATTTTATCAAATTTTTTACCACAGGGTGCATGTGCACTATGTTTCTACCAGTTCGACAGATTGACTGTATCAAAGATCATATATCTTAAGTTCGTTGGAAAATGTTATACCTACTAACTGTTCAATGTAGTCTCACCAGATATATTGCAGTCTAAAATTGCTCTTTCATATATTAGGCATATTTTAGAATTGCCGTAATCATTGTAGAAAATGTTATCAATTTTGTACTCAGTGTCTTTGACTGCCTTTTATAAAAATAAAATACATATAAAAATATATATGTATAACAAAAAATTAATGTTTTTTATGAGTATAAATAATTTAGTTGTACTTATAATATGTGTGTTATATTTATATATACTGTGATGTAAAATAACATATGAGTTGAACAGTACTACTCAGTGTTAAATATGCAAGCACAAATAAGTTTATGTTGCAAATTTATTTGGATGAAGAACTTTTAGAGTCCACGGATGAGCATATATAATGTTACCAAAGCAAGCATTTTTATTTAAATTCAAATTTATGGAACATCAAAAAAATTACAAAAGATGTGTACAACAGAACATCACATCCATGTTTACCAAAAATACCACTATGTAATGTGGGTCTTGTCAGAGCGAACGATCATACCTGTGCAGTTGTTTGTCAGCTTATCATATATATATCCATCACCACAAACACAGGAATAGCTTCCAACTTTGTTGCTGCACTTTGAGTCAACTGGGCAGTTGTGCTCTCCCAATTTACACTCATCAATATCTTGAAAGAGTAACTAGTGTTAGATGCTAATGGAACCAAATATCATGATGCAACTTTCATTTCTGGTGCATACATAAACAAGTTGGAATATTTATTGACCATATAAACAATGCAACGTGTTAGTTTTATCAATAGAGGTATGCACAACAACTGGAAGCCAATATCAGCTTACTAGTCATAAACAAGCAGCTAAGGAACAGCAGAAAGACAAGGATATAGAAACTTTAATAGAACATTAACCAAACTTATAGATAACTAGTAACCTGGCAGTCTTGAGCGCCATGAGAGATCGTTAGGTCTGCTGATAAAACAAAGAGAATAACTGCATACGCAATAATGCTAACATCAAGAAGGTGAACAATTGGTGTAGGTGGTAGCGTGTTGCGTGTAATTGCCGAATGGTGCGAGTTCACATCCTATGTAATGAATTCTTTTTCCAAGCTCCAGCCGTGGCTTTGGTCAGACGAAAATAGCTCTTCTTAAAGATTGGCAGGTAATGCTCTTATCTTACAAATAATGGTGTAAAACCCGACTGCTATGATAGTCTGTAACCCTAAGACTAGTTGAGCTCAAAGATTTTTTATCTACCATAACCACATGACTCTAAGGCTAGCCAACTTGGTTAACTTATTAGATAAGATAATTAGAGATACTAAATCTGAAACCGTGATACACTCTCCAGCTATCAAAACCTGTGCTCCTAGGGCTTACTAGATATGACAGCTAGAGATCTCAGCATTAAGAAAGGCAGCAGAGTTCTCAGCAACAAAGTTCAACCATCCTACATCTAACAAGCATAAACCTTCTTTGAACAATTAAAATTCATATCAAGTAACTTATTTGAAACTCTTGGCTCAAGTATTGAGTAAACCTTTTCTGAAAAGGTGATTTTAGAGTATTTAAGGTATGAAAACTCCTACCGTAACATCCACTCAATGGGTCTAGCCTTAGGCCCTCTTTGCACCCACAAACTGCCTGGCCAGTTGGGCCATCGCACCTCATACCTCTGTCACAGCTGACAGCTGCACATGGATCTTCAGCTGAAAAATCATTGAAACCCTTAAACCAATGACTTGCTACCTTAATTTAATAATAAAATAAAAATTCCTTGCTTGAAAATGTATGAGCGCTTAACTATCTCTTATTCATAGGAGTTGTCTACTCGTTGACTATGTTACCTTTGTATCCTCTCACTACAAAATGTAAGTATCTCCTGTCTGCTGTAGCCACAGTTTCCTACAGTTCTAATTAGACGTGATCAAACCGGACTAAAACCTGAACATGCAGAGTTGTCTGATTACATCTTATGTTCTGTTGCATGAATTTGGTTTGCAAAAATAATATAGCTCTCAAGTTAAATTTTAGAAACTAAATTTGTAGTCAAAACATGACAATACTTCAAGAAATCAGTTTTTTCCGTTAATCTGAATATGAGTAAGCCTAGGATTTTTTTATTGTCTGAAATGCTGAAAGTGTAATGCTAAAAAATAAGAGTGTTATTTATATAACAGAAGCAGTGAAAAAAACATAGCAAAATAATATTGACTTGTCCCAATACACTAACTTGTCAATTCTTTCAGTTTTCCATTTAATAGACCCTTGCAAGCTGTAATAATTTTGTTAACAACAATAACAATAGCATTTGTTGCTGATGATTATAGCTAGTCTAGGTTCAATTAAGGATGCAGTCGTAGTGATGCCAGTTTGTATTCAGTACACACTCTCATTCACTGTATTTCAATGCTTCGAATGGGTTTGGAGTTGCTTCCTCTGAATCATAGAAACAATAAAATCCGGACGCAATCGACCGTATTTCACTTCGCTAAGTTTGTGCAAAATCATTCCCTGTGAGAGTATTTCGATATCATAAAAATGCTCGCTGCTAATGGATCCAAGTAGATATACTCGGCTAAACCTTTCCCAGTCAAGGAAAAAAAATTCAACGCACAACCAAGCGGGTCTCTGCTATGAAAACCTTCAACTGCTACTCACTATTGTTTCTGCTTTGCCAAGGATGAGTCGCTCGCACGAGTATGATAAAATGAACATTTTTTAGTGCAACTAGTTGATTATGTATGAATTGAAAAGTGACCGTAACTCGAAACCGAGTGTACTTTAGCAAATTCTGTTTTGATGGATACATTGCAAATTTTAAAAAAGATTGATAGTGCAACTTTGAATTGTTGAAATGGTAGGATGTGAATTCGTCAGCAGTGGGCAAGTCCGAACCCATTTGAAACATGGAAACGCAGCGATAAGAGACAGAACTTCATTCACACTGAGTAGCCTTACTTCTTTATAACAGAAAAGCAAAAACTGTGAAGTAATAAACTCGGTGAAAACATATGACAAACTCATATAGAAGAGATATATCCTTTATGTGAATAGATATCTCATAAATAAACCATTTAACATATCTATCAAATACAGGAGGTATTCAAGACATGAGCTCACCTTTCACACAGACTTCCTCTCCGTCTCCCACAAATCCTCTCTTGCACTGACATAGATAAAGGCCTGGTGTATTGATACACTCGGCGTTATCAGTGCACACAGGCTGGTCTGCCTTGCACTCGTCAATATCTAACAGTCAACAATGAGAACGTATTAAATAAAGCAAGACCCTTCACATACAAGTACATGTTACATCTAGCAAGTGTAAAGGAAATGAACCATTGATCCCTTTTGAGAGAGAAAGTATGAGAGGCGTTTCAGTATGTTCAATTTAAACTGGTGCTAATATGAAATAAAAATGAAAGAGTTAATTACGATAACTTTCTGTTTATAGCTAGACAAAGTGTACAAACCTATACAGCCAGCTACTCCATCCTTGGCCACTCCATCACCCTCATAGCCATCTAGACAAAGGCATTCACCATCATTGCACATAGCATTTGGATCACAAGCCTGACCATCACCACAGCCTTGTGGCATCGCTGAAACAGCCCAATACAATGATTGTTAAACCAGTCAGATGTTTATGTATAAGACCCTGGTTTATTACCAGCCTGACCTTCCAATTACAGGCTGGTAATAAACTGGCCACTTTAACTAAATTTTGTTATTCTAGTGCTTGATTACTTTTACTAAATCTTCTTGCCTCAATTGAAAGTAAAATAAAAAAGACTGTTTCAAAGTCATGTAACCATTTTAGAAACATTACAAAGTCTAGAAAGATTATTTCCAACACACAAATCGCATGTTTTGGTCACATTTGCGATAATATTTATTCTTTAAATTTTAAAGTCACAGTTTTTTTCAAGGTATCGTTAACATGATTACAACTCCATTACTTTGTAACCATAAACAAAATAAATGAAAAATAATTAATTTTGTACTAAACAAGACTAGGGTCACTTTTTAGTAGAAAAACGCATGGTTTAGCATTTAGAGGCCAATTACTAGCAACAACTTATGAGCCCCGACTAACCTTCACATGTGATTCCATCTCCGAGGAAACCAGACTTGCATTTGCACACATATGAACCTTGAATGTTTGTGCAAGTAGCATCAGCAGAACATTTTGTAAGAACTCCACATACATCGTCAACTGGTGAGTGAAATAGTAAAACAGCAACACATCACTATTTAAAACATAGGAACAAATGCTCGTCTACAACATATATATGTACATATTGCAAAATGTGAAACTATTTTTGTTACAACTATTTAACATTGATAGATAATATGTTTACTAGAATAGAATTTGATGCTATTTCTTACCGAGAGAATAAACCAGACCACCAATATTAGTTAGCGGCTAAAAATTTTAAAAAGCCTAAAACTCTTATGTAGAGTTTTTTACCTACAAGCAAACCACTCTAATTCATCACAATTTTTGTTTGTCTTATGCAATGATATGACTGGGAATTTCTTACTCTTACTATTAAAAAACACAACTCAGCTCGATAAAATGTTACTCGCTATATCCTATATACTAAGAGGGTAAAACAAAACATCAAATATTAGATTGTCAGAAACTAGTTTACGACGTGGATTAGCTTAAAATTAAGACAACCCATAAAACAAGCCGCAAAAAATTCCATTTTCATCAGTCATCTATTAGAATTATTCGCATATTGCTAATAATGACACACCCACTTGTAATAGCCTCGTTGTATATTTTAATTAGTTTATTGAATTGTTGCAAAAATATAAATTTTAATATAAATGTATCTTAAGAATATATTCAATAAGTGCATAAATATTATTGTTCAAATGTATAAATCAAAAACTGTTTTTTCACATTTAAAAATTTGACTATTCTTACATATAAATTTACTGTTTGGAATTACTTCAATTATGCGTATTCTATTATATATTGTTGTTATGCGATTGCTTGATAGAGATGAAATATACATGACCAAGTAACTTACATCATGAAGTTAGGAATTTATAGGGTTTTAGACATTTATTTCCCAAAACAAGTTTCTGAACAACAGAAAAGCAAAAATGAGATATTTATAATAGATAAATTGAAAAGTTGTGGATTTAGCCAGTTCAGTCAAATGCCGACTTATGACCCTTTCTACATACAAGTTTTATGATTTACGATGTAAATATTTGTTCTACCATTCTAAGCAATTTCCAACATACAAATTCTAAAATTTCTTTAAACCTTATGGTTCAGGAAGTAGTCGTGAAACATCTAATCAATAACGGAGCTTGAAAATTATATAAATTGAATTAATTGAAACCACATCTAGTGTAAGCAGGTTAAATATGCCGCACATTTATATCATTTACTCAACCAATGAACTTGAGCCTACATATTGCCAACTCCTAACTTTCATTCGTAAGTCAAAGTAAGTCAAAGTAACAAAAACACATTTTGCTAACTTAAATTATTACATTTGTATTGGCTTTTATGCTGAATGTAATTACTTAAAAAGTTTATCATAGTTTTTAGGCTCTGAAACAAATTAAACAAATTGCAGTGCATTCTATTAAGAATGGTTGCCCCGACATGTAGATCGCTTTGACATACGAAGCAGATATTCGAATGAAATAACTTCGAATGTTGAGATTTAACCGAATTAGACAAGACAGTCGATGCTCGTGAGAAATTGAAGGACACTAACAGAAGTTCCATTAGGAGACTCTGTACTTGAGTAATGAGTATTGTATGTTAAGTGTTACATTACTTACACTTGTTGGCATTATCCATTAAAATGTAATCTTAAGGAGCTGAACTCACCGATACAAGTGCCATTATCAGATTCTGTGTAGCCAGGGTAACATTTACAGGAATATTCTCCATTGAATTCATCTTTGCACATAGCATTCACATCACAGCTGTCCACTCCAGCCGCACATGGTTTCTCAACTGCACAAGCATCAAAAGAAGATTGTTAAAAAGTATACAAATATTTAACTCTTGTTTTCATATTGAGATAATTTGTTTCTACTGATTGTTATGCCAGAACTCAGTTAACTAACCAAGTCAACTTAACTAATATGTTATCACATACTGTAATATAAGACAATATGATATAATATGAAATAATGAGTTGTGAAATATAATATTAGGCAATATAACATAAGATAATGTAATATTGTGTAATGTATTTGATGTTCCATAATATAATACAGCATAACTTAGTATTACTTAATGCAATAATCTATATATATAATTCTTAGCGTTTGTCTTTTTGTTAAACCTTATGTCCAGTTATAGCAATTAAAATCTAACTATGAAAAATTAGCACAGCACTGGATTTGATCTCGGGACCTCCAGATCTAGAGGAGACAAATTTAAGCATTTAAGCTAAATGGAATACAATGGATTCATTGGTCAAACAGTCATTACATTGGCTAAGATACTCACGCTCGCTTGAGGTTAATAACTAGCACTGTTGACCGTTACGCTAACGACTGCGAAGCTGGCCCAAAGTGGGTAATGTTTTAGTAAACATTTTAGTAAAGATCTAGCTTTCTAGGTAAAGTACTCAAACTCACTAAGTAATTATTCTATTAGCTGTGCAATGCTGGGCATTTGGCTAGTATTTACTATAATACCAGGTAATATATTATAATGCAATATAGTATAATGTAAGTATAACATAGTGTTATATAATGTGATACTGATTAAATTAGACTGAATGAATATCACTCTCGAGCCCTCTCATAGGAAGGATCAGCTTGCTAGACCAAGCCAATCGCCAAATACAGCAGATGCCACCTTACGCAGGCCCTTCAAGTACCCTACTCAATTTTTTAATGTTTTCTCCTTTAAAATTGTGCTGCAATTTTTTATAGTAAAATATGATAATAAACAAGTGGAACATATAAACTGTTTATTTAGAGTACGATATAAATATAACAGTAAGGTTACTAATGTATGACTCGACAAATAGAAACATCATATCTAAACTATGTACATAATCAGATGTTAACATCGATATTACCAAATCCTAGCAATTGTAAGATGACTAGCCGGCTTCCCGGCGTTGCATAGGGATTAAAAACAGCTTATAAACAGCGGCAGGCAATGTAGTTGTCTGCAACTTGCCATTAGCCTGGCATGTTGCCAATGACTAATTTGAGTATGCTACTATCGAACTGCTAAGCTTACTAAGAGCCATGAGTGAAAGCTTAAGTGCTGTTGTGTAACGCAGAGTGCTATGCATATTTTAACCAACATATCGACTCATCTCACTTATTGAATTTATTGCATCTCGTGTAGCTTAATTGGTTAAATTATTGCCTGGTGACTCAGGAGGTTCCGAGATCAAATTCAGCAAGTGAATCTTTCTTTCCTAGATTTTAATAGCTATAGCTGGACACACCAAACAACAGATTTTGAGACTTATATATATAGATATACAAGTGCTGTTTAAAGTATGTTGTAGGTGTTGTAGGTGTCATCAACACATCAGCCTGTAGAAATATACAATTTAGAGCAATCAATTTAAAACTATAAAATAAACTATTTATTCAATTTTCATTACTAACTGTTACCCTTTTTTTTATTTTTTTTCTGTTCTACTATTGTTGTAAGGCCTAATTTGAAACACAGTTCTATTTTTGGAATGACTTTATTGCCAATAAAGTACTATATATATATATATATATATATATATATATATATATATATATATATATATATATATATATATATATATATATATATATATATATATATATATATATATATATATATATATATATATATATATATATATATATATATATAGTTACACAATTTCTTTCCAAACATAAAAACAAAAACTACATACATGTATAATTTATATACATGTATATTACGTAACATAAAACTACATATAATTTATGTATATTAGGTAGAATAAAGCTAAATATAATTTATATATATTAGGTAATATAAAACTACATATAATTTATGTATATTAGGTAATATAAAACTACATATAATTTATATATATTAGGTACTATAAAACTACATACAATTTATATATATTAGTTAGTATAAAACCACATACAATTTATATATATTAGTTGATATAAAACTACATACAATTTATATATATTAGATAATATAAAACTACATACAATTTATATATATTAGGTAGTATAAAACTACATATAATATATATTAGGTAGTATAAAACTACATATAATATATATATATATTAGGTAATATAAAACTACATATAATTTATGTGTATTAAGTAGTATAAAAAACTTGCTGAAAGGTCTCACCTTCACAGCTGGTAATGCCATCTCCGTAGAAGCCTTGCTTACATTCGCATATAAAGCTTCCAACTGTATCCGTGCAGTGAGCATCACGATGGCAGTTATGTGAGCCCATTCCACATTCATTGATGTCTTCAAACAGAGCATGGCAGATGCTTTATGCCTTATTGAAGTTCATAATATATTCAACTTCTGTAGAATGTAGCGAGCATAAAAGTTAGCCATTAAATATCTTACTATGATTCAATTTGGCAAAATAAAGGTCAAGAGGTCATGAGAATTGGCCGCTACATAAAATTAATAGAGAAAATTTTAATTAAAATTTTGAAATTATTAGAGAAAATTCACTGATGATTCAATCACAGTGTTTAATACCAAGCAGAACAACTTAAAGGTAACATTGCGACTTGCGAGGCCACTTACTGATGCAGTTCTCGCAGGAGCCACCAAATCCCTCTAAACATTTACAAGTGTATCCTCCCAGCTCATTCACACATGTTGTATTAGCTCCACACGGATTGATTACACACTCATTGATGTCTAAAAACAGAGCAAGTGCATCGGAGCATTTAATTCATCATCTACATTTACAATGTAGGAAACTACCAATAGCTGTCGTAGCAGTAGTATTGCTGTTCTGTTCAGTTGAAAATTGTAACTAAGAAGTTAAACTATTTTTGTTTAGCCATATTACATCTATTAATATACTAGTTGTATATATTTAGTTTATTATTTTAATAACATTGACCTAATAATAATATTAAATTTCTAAACTTTTATATTTGAATAATTTTGCAGACCTTTCAAGTAATTTTAGAATATTTTTAAATCTTTTAATACTTTGATCAAATTGCAAAATTTATAAAATTTATAATTTTGTGATGAAATACTCAAGAAAATCTGATATCTAACTAAAATAGCCTGTTTATGTAAAGCCGGGTTGTACCGACTTGCAGGAGCATCTCTGTTGCTCTCCAAAGTTTATGTGAACATATTTCCCCCTGGAATAGCTTGAAAACTAAGCAGAACACAGCCAAATTAAAAAGTTTGAAACTTTCATAGCTTACCCCATTTGCATACTGTCGGTGAAGATGAAATATATAGATATGTTTACTTGTGCAAGATTTCACTGACAAATATTGATATTTAATAACTAATTGAAATTGTTTTCTATTGGCAGCTGTTATAACTGCACAGATAAATTTTCAGATGATCTCACATGGGTGTTCCCTACGGAAAAAATTTATCTTCGGCATTATAACAAAATCAAAAATGTTATGTATAGATGGATGTTGATTAAACAGTTCTAAAAGAAAATTCTTTAATAATTATTGCTATATAAACTATTATTCATACTAGTACGTAGGCAGTTTAGGGTGTGGTGAGAGTTCATCATTTGTAATAGTTACACATACAATTATGTTCGAGTGTTGATCTACCACAGTGAAAGTTGGGTGTTCAAATCTGGTACGATGTAATCTTTCTCCCAAACCTTCAACCGGGGACAAAGACACAACTTTTATTTTAGCGACTATTAAAATGTGACTACCGTGTCATCAGTATGCTGAAACCACAACTTGGTGGGAGATGACTCGTAAAGATAAAAAATCTAAAGCAGACTCTCTTATTTGAATAATCATAGTTATCAGCTCTTATGGTATAGAAGGTGCAACTCCATGCTGAGCATTCTTGTGTGTGATGAGTGTACTCTATTTGCTTTACAACTCCAGTTATTTGCTTCCAGAGTCTCCCACTACCATGGTAAGGGCAGATATTTTGGAATAAAGAATCCGTGCTGAAGAAGATTTGATCTCAGACCCTAACATTCACCAGTTTGACACCATACCCATTAGGCCAAAGAAATTGAGTTGTTGGCCAGCCGATATAAGTGGTTATATGAGAGAAAATACCCAACGGCTTTGCGTAATAAGCAGGGTGATTGCACAAGTAAGTGATTGTCATTAGTTAGCTTACTAAAATTTCCCATTGGCAATCTGCCAAGCTAATAGCAAGTGGCAGGCAACTCTCATTACTTCTCATTATTTATGTCATGCAAGTGCCAAGTATTACTGGTACTTTGCCAACAAACATTATGCTTTTTAGCTAAAGCTTTATACAAGCTAATATTATATAGTACTGTCTCATTATAGCTATTAATAATGCTTGTAACTTTTTACAAAGCTTTTCTATGACCAAACATATAAATACTTGGGTTTTCTGTTATCAAATCAGTTGTCTCTGGAGAGTGCAATAAACCATTTCTCTAATTTAATACTCTATTTAATTGCTTCTGTGCAGAAACATAACAGAAGCTAATTGGCGACAAGGATTTCTCTTTTGAACAGTTACAAAGAGTTTTGTTCAGATTTTATCATTGATAAAATCGATACAAAGAGTTCTAGTTTATTACAAGAGTAACTGTTCTAAATTGCACCACTACAATGGCAGAAGTAGCAGACCTGATCAAGCTAATGCAGAAGCAGCAGGAGGACCAGAGACAGCAGCAAGAAGAGCAGAGAAAGCAGCAAGAAGAGCATAGACAACAGCAGCATGAGGAGTTCAAGCAGCAACAAGAGGAATACAGATGTCAGCAAGATGAAAGAATGGAGGAGAATAAGAAACTGATGGAGCTACTACTACAAAACCTACAACGGAAACAAGAAACAGCTGCAACCGCTGTTCCAGCCTTCCCAGGTTTTGACCCAACAGCAGAGCTACTAACAGATTACATAGACAGATTCAACACATTCATTGCAGCAAATTCTATTCATCAAGACAAGATTGCTGGCACTTTTCTCACCAACCAACAGCCTACACTCTACAAGCAGCTTAGTAATATGGCAGCTCAGCTTTCAACACCCAAGCAGATCAACGATCTCAACATGGATGAAATACTGGAATTTCTCAAAGACCAGTATGACCCTAAGCGCTTCATTGTTAGAGAGCGTTACAAGTATTGGAGTGACATGCAGAGGAAACCTGGAGAAACTATTCAAGAGTTAGCTGCCAGAATTCGTCAAGATGCAACTACATGTGCCTTCATAGACATTACAGATCCATTAGATGAGGCTCTCAGAACAAGATTTATCTGCTCTGTAAACAATGAAGCAGTTCTCAAATCTCTCTTCAAGGTCAAGGACAATGAACTCAACTTCAACAAAGCTATACAGGTAGCACAGGAAACAGAAGAAGCAGCTAAAGTTGCCAAAGAGACAGTTTATGGAAACTCGTCTAAAGTCAACAAGGTTGCTCAACAGAAATCAAGATACAAACCAATCCAGAAAAACAACTCTACACCTGACAAGCAGAAGGAAGGAAAGCTATGCTACAGATGTGACCGAACTAACCATACAGCGGATGACTGCAGATTCAAAGCAGCCACCTGCAACTTTTGTTCTAAACAAGGTCACATAGAAAGAGCATGCAAGAAAAAGAAATCATCTGCAGCAGAAAAACCAGTAAAGATGATAGAATGCACATCAACCAAGATGGTGAAACTTGCTGAAAACATCAAACTGGAGGGAGACAACTTCACACTTGAACTGGACACTGGAGCATGTGACAACTTCATCTGTAAATCAATATGGGAGAAGCTAGGAAAGCCAAACCTAAAACCTACTACAGTTAACTACAAATCAGCCTCAGGACATCTCATAGAGACGCTTGGCAGATGTGAGCTAACTGCCCAATTGGATGCACAGAAAGAAGTCAGACTACCATTTGTGATTAGTGCTGTACAAGATCTCAACCTACTAGGAAGAACTGCTATACAGCAACTAGGCATCTTTATTGATGACAAGCTACAACAGAACCTTGTATCAACAATCACAGAGAACCAGCCAGATGGGAGGTTACAAATCAAGTGTAAGGAGATGTGCAAAGAATTTCCAGAAATATTCAAAGACGAGCTAGGATGTCTCAAGAACTTTGAACTAGAGATAAACTTCAAACCTTCAACAAAGCCAGTCTTCTGCCGACCCAGACCAGTTCCTATTGCCTTGACAGAAGAGCTCAACCAAGCATACGAAGCAGGTGTAGCTAAAGGCATATGGGAACCAACTCAATTCAACCAGTATGGAACACCAGTTGTACCTGTACGCAAATCTACAACAGGTCAAGCTGCAGGGAAGATCAGAGTATGTGGAGACTACTCCAAGACTATCAATAATCAGCTAGAAACACATAGGAAACCTATCCCACTACCAGAAGATCTAATCAGAAAACTAGGTGGAGGCTATTGCTACACAAAGATTGATTTAGCAGATGCCTACAATCAAATATTGTTGGCACCAGAAAGTCAACGACGACTAGCACTATCAACACACCGAGGAGTACTACTACAGAAGAGGTTGCCCTTTGGCATAAGCTCAGCACCAGGGTATTTTCAAGAAATCATGGAGCAACTGACACAAGACCTCCCAGGAGTAGCAGTATACCTAGATGATATACTAGTGAGTGGAGCCAATGCAGAGAGCCATCTACAAAACTTACGTCGACTTCTTCAAAGATTAGAAGAAAGAGGGCTCAGATGTAGAAAAGACAAGTGCTGTTTTGCTCAACCTACAGTAGAGTACCTGGGACACAAACTCACTTCAAAGGGAATCACTAAAGGAAAGAAGGCAGATGCAGTACAACAGATGCCAGTCCCAACAGACTTAACTCAGCTAAGATCTTTCTTAGGAGCTACACAATTCTACAGCAAGTTCATACCCAATCTGTCACAACTCACAGGACCATTGCACAAACTGACACGCAAAGGAGAGACTTGGAAGTGGGGCACTGAACAAGAAAAGAGCTTCAACCGATCGGCAGAAAAGACAGTTAGCAAGATACACAGCTACAATCTTGGAGCACCATGCTATGCCTTGTATCATGGACCTAGACGCAACAGACAACCTAGATGGGTTCCAGCCATTGTTACTAAGAGATATGGAACTCGTAGTCTCAATGTCAAAGTGGTACCAAAGGGACCTACTTGGAGAAGACATGTTGAACAACTCAGACCAAGATACTCAACAGAAGAAGATCAAGACCCTGGAGATAAACCTGATATAGCAGAGGAGACAAAACTGCAACTACCAGCCCCTACAACTGTAACAGAGCAACCTCCGTCTAGAAGAAGACCACGCAACCCTCGTCTACCTGATGGAGATGAGTATAGCAGAGACAAACCCCGAAGGTCTAAGAGAACCAGAAAGAACCTTTAGCTTAGTGAGGAGGTGTCATGCAAGTGCCAAGTATTACTGGTACTTTGCCAACAAACATTATGCTTTTTAGCTAAAGCTTTATACAAGCTAATATTATATAGTACTGTCTCATTATAGCTATTAATAATGCTTGTAGCTTTTTACAAAGCTTTTCTATGACCAAACATATAAATACTTGGGTTTTCTGTTATCAAATCAGTTGTCTCTGGAGAGTGCAATAAACCATTTCTCTAATTTAATACTCTATTTAATTGCTTCTGTGCAGAAACATAACAATTTATAAGCTGATTTTTAATATCCGGGCAACGCCGGAAAGCATGGCTAGTACATACATATATATTATATATACATACATAAGACATATTACATTATAGATATTATATATATACATAATACATATGTATGCATATATATATAATATATGCATACATAAATATATACATAATTATATATATAATATATGCATAGCAGAAAATTTTTTTTAGTCTGTCGAAAGCTGCAGTTTCATAATTTATAGCCTCAGCTCTATACTCTTTAGACTTGGTTCAAGCATATACAAAAGCTCAAAACATGTCAGTCAATAGAGAAAAGTTAGCAAACTCTAGCAACTGTGCATGAGATTATTTAAAAAGAATAACTTAATAAAGATATGTGTAGGTGAATTAGCTGAATTTACAAGCAAAATAAGTTATCTTCCTTGAGCAGCTGTTGTACATCGGATAGGTAGTTAGGTAGATAGTACATCAGGTAGGTAGGTTGGTAGGTAGGTAAGTTGCACATCAGGTAGGTAGGTTGTACATCAGGTCTGTAGTTACTCGATATTTAAGATTATCAACACCTTTCTAATATTGCTTCAACATTTTTTAAGATGGAACTCATCGGTGGGTGTAGTTCTAGAATGACACATCAACACATGCAATCATCCTAAGTTGCATATTACCTTGACACATGCAGTCATCTTCAAGAGTCTTATCATAACCAGCTCTGCAGTTACACAGATAGCTTCCTTCAGTGTTGTAACACAATGTCGTTTCAAGGTCACATGAATGCAAGTCATCTAAGCATTCATTTACATCTGTAAGACAACCAAAGTAGAAAAACTATCTGTTCAAATAATCTAAATAGATTGATATGAATTCATGAAAAACAAGCATCAATACGAGTGACAAGTCAATGTATTCTTAAAGCAATTAGCCAGGTGTTCTTCTAGATGTGATTTGTGATTTATTTTCATCAGCAAAATTAGTTAAGCAAAAGAAATAAGCTGGAAGAGTGATGAAGTCCATAATAGCAATAGCATAGCTAGTCAAAGAGTTGAGCTCTCCCTATTAATAAAACACAACAAAGCAAAGAATTGGACAGTGATAGTGTTTTTTTACAAAAGAAATCATGCTAAAGGAGGAAACATGCATGTGTATATGCCAGCCTGCAATTATTTCTCTTCTCTCTCTTGCAATCAGTTAAGGCGCTAAGACTGTCTATAGTTGCTACCCAATTGTTAAATTGTCTATCTATTCCATAGAGCTGCATGCAAACGTTAAGGTAACCTCTGGCTTTTGCCGGACCAGATTCATTCTCTCAGCAAAAAGGATACGGTGTCCAGTGGACAAGAAGAGGTTGAAACATGCTAGCATTTCCATCCTGTAGCAGTGACTGGTCGATGGATTCATTTGTGTCTTTGCCCTGTAGATGCTACCACGGTGCACCTCTGGTATACCACAGTGCTTTCACATATGTTGTTTTTGGCTCTGTAAGGGTGTTCAGTTAACCCTTCCCATTTGTATGGAGGTTGACAGTTTAGTCACCATCAGGACCAACCCATGCATAGGTGGTCACCTCACCTGTACTAATAGCCAGCAATTAGGCCTCACATTTTACTGTTGATAATTTTTCAAAAGATGGCAAAATATTCATCAGCTTAAGTGATAACTCTTATAGAACATCAAATATTTAGAATTTATTAGTGAAAACCAATTGTCTCTGATGTAGATTGATAGCAACAAGTTTTTACCTAAGAGGTATAAGAACTATCTTTTGACAATCTATCTAAATTATGGTGTTTTACTCTTGGTTGAAAGTTTTAATTTGTGTCACTGTTCAAATTTTACCAGCTTGTTGAACAAAAGCAATGAACAAATTCTAAACATGTATGACATAAAATTCACCTGCTCAACAACTATGATTTGGGGATCCAAAATTATTGTGGTAGGAACCAGTCAGTCAAGTATTCGAGAAAATTCTTGGCTCTGTTCGGGCTGAACTGCAAGACTTCCAAGAGACCGACCAAATGCCTCGGAAAAATGTGGAGCCATGAGTATAAAAAGAGATCCGCGAGAGAGAGAGAGGGAGAGAGAGAGAGAGAGAAAAGGAGAGCACCCTTGGGCCTTGCTTAAATGTGTACAGCTGTATTTTATTATATACGCAAATATATATATTGATCCTGAACAAAAGCTTACTGTTGATCGAAATTAAGTGTGATGCGTAGTAAACAGTCTTTCTGGTTTCCTTTAAAGCATTTTTAATACGAAAGATTTCAATGGTAAGTAAAGCGCAGATTTTAGATCAGTCTAATGTTTCACAACTCAACTGCACTCACCTTTACACACTTGCCCATCTCTAGCATAGCCTGTGAGACACTCACATTTGTAAGACCCAAATGTGTTCTCACATGTTGTCGTACTCGCACAAGGACCTGGTTCTAACTCGCACTCATTCACATCTGCAAAGAAGCTATGATATTTCAGAAAATCATGAAGCACAAAGTCAAGTCTTTACTTATAACAAAAATAACACTATTTCTATAACTTCATTGAAACTTATTCAAGACCTAATATTAGAAGATAGTAAAATTCTGACTTTAGTAGCTACCATTGCTGAGAATAGTTATAGCTTCATCTCATGCAGTCCAAACATACCATCACACAAGACTAATCCATCACCAGTAAATCCATTCAGACAGAAGCAATCGTACTCTCCAGAAAAGATGCTGAGAGTACAGTTGGCGTATGGAGCACATAGTAGGGATGCCATCTCCTCATCACAGCCCATGATTTCTTCTACAAAAGCATTGTATGATTGAAACAAGTTGACGTCACAAGTTGAAAGTGGATGGTAGATACTAAAAGGTAAGTAGTGTATATTGAGTATATAGATAGTAGATACTAGAAGGTTGAAGTATACTGAATATATAGAGGGTAGATACTAGAAGGTTGAAGTATACTGAATATATAGAGGGTAGATACTAGAAGGTTGAAGTATACTGAGTATATAGATGGTAGATACTAGAAGGTTGAAGTATACTGAATATATAGAGGGTAGATACTAGAAGGTTGAAGTATACTGAATATATAGAGGGTAGATACTAGAAGGTTTGAAGTATACTGAATATATAGAGGGTAGATACTAGAAGGTTGAAGTATACTGAGTATATAGAGGGTAGATACTAGAAGGTTGAAGTATACTGAATATATAGATGGTAGATACTAGAAGGTTGAAGTATATTGAGTATATAGATAGTAGATACTAGTAGGTTAAAATAAAAAGCCATGCATTTAAACACCTTTACAGTTTTATTTTTCCTCCTAATTCATTTCAACAAAATACTTCTTTCACGATGTAAAATTTAAAAGTTACAGTTGTTTGAAAAGGTTTGAAAACCTTTATAATTGTTTTATTTTTTCTTTCAATTCATTTGAACTACACAAAACACTTTTCCCACGATATGAAGTTTAAAAGTTAGAATGGCAAATGTTGTTATATATGTTAAATAAAAATAAATTTTCTGTGCAAAGACTTTTATTACTCGGGCAACGCTGGTCATTCCTCTAGTCTATATATATATTTCTCAAAGTCCGTCTGTTGGAAATCCGGCTATAGCTATTATTAGAACAGCTGACCTGGACAACAATACACACTCAAAGTTATGGCTTACGGTCATTGGAAGCCTAACCTAGCTTAGTGGAGTTTTCCATTAGCAATATGCCAGGCTACTAGCTTGAAAGGTACAGTTGTTTGACAAAGTTTTAAAACCTTCACAGTTTTTTTATTTTTTTTCTTAATTTATTTCAGCTACACGACACACTTCTCTCATGATATGTACTTTGAAAGTTATAATAGCAAATGTTATTATATGTTAAATACAAATCAATTTTCTGTCCAAAAACTCGTCTATTACACGGGCAACACCGGGTAGCACAGCTAGTCTTGCTATGAAACAATCAATTACAAAACGTATGGAGTACACAAGGATCTTTTGAAGCCTTATAAATGTAAGTAGAAAAACTCTAGAAAGACTTGTTTACCTGGTAAACATTGCCAGCCATCTTGGTAGAAACCTTCATCACACGTGCATATGAAGGAGCCTTCTGTATCTGTGCAGGTGGCAAATGGGTCACACATAGGATAGGAGAGGTCGCATTCATTTATGTTGGTGCATACCCCGTTTACATCTGGCTCATAACCGTACCAACATGAGCAATAATGAGATCCAGGCAGATTGTCACAATAGGAGTTTGGTCCACATGGCTCATCAGCGCACTCATTGATGTCTGAAGTATATATAGACAATTTAAAGGAAACTTTGTAGACTCAATGAGCATACAGATGTATAGTCTTTTAAACTCAAATCGTGTGATTATAAGTAGCTAGCAAACATGTCTACGACACGTACAGTATTTAATGCAGAGTTTGTGAGAGTGTAGAGACTAAGCTTAAGCTTGTCACAAAAATCTATAACATGTAGACATAACACACTTGCTGACACCTGTCAAAGCTATAAAAATATACCTTTAACTTAGGGCGCAGTTTTTAATAGTAAAGAGATAACAAAGAAAAACAAATAGGACATATGACTGTTTATTTAGAGTACTATGACAATATAGCAGTAAGGTTACTAGTGTATGACTCGGCAAACAGCTTATTCGTAGCTAAACTACATATAATCACATGTTACTATAAATATTACTAAGTCCTAGTAATGGTTGAATGATGTACAAGAGTTGTGTAAAGTATGGAGTAATAATTGTAGACAACATCAACGCATAAATATGTAGAAATATACAATTTCTAGCAACCAATTTCTTTTCAAGCATTAAAACAAACACTACATATAATTTATGCATATTAAGTAATAAAAAGTTGCATATACATGTAATTTATATATATCGAGTAGTATAAAACTACATAAAATATATGTATATAGTAATATAAAACTACATATAATTTATATATATTAATATAAAACTACATAAGATATATGTAAATAGTAATATAAAACTACATATAATTTATATATATTAATATAAAACTACATAAGATATATGTAAATAGTAATATAAAACTACATATAATTTATATATATTAATATAAAACTACATAAGATATATGTAAATAGTAATATAAAACTACATATGATTTATATATATTAATATAAAACTACATAAGATATATGTAAATAGTAATATAAAACTACATATAATTTATATATATTAATATAAAACTACATAAGATATATGTAAATAGTAATATAAAACTACATATAATTTATATATATTAATATAAAACTACATAAGATATATGTAAATAGTAATATAAAACTACATATAATTTATATATATTAGGTAGTATAAAACTAAATATAGTTTATGTGGCTTGCTGTCTGCGTTTTCAACAATGACTTGCATCTTAGCGATGCATGCTTGAGTCAAGCAGTATGGTAGAGAAAAAGTGAACCAGTTCTCAGTATCTACCACTTCGGAACTGTCAGATTAACCTGAAGGGATGCCAGTGCAACACAGCATCTGATAGAGCCAGGTAGCCAGTTCACTTGCCCAATGTGCGAAGGACAGAGGTGAATCTTTAACGTGCCCAAGTTGTCAGTGTGGTGGTACACAGTGCCTCCAAGTTATGGTCTAGATCCGGAAGACCAGCAATTTAGAATTGAAAGCTTGCTGAGAGCTTTTTGTCAAATCAGCATTAAGCAAGACTTGAACCACTAACCCCATGGTTGACAAGCAAAGGCACTACCACTAGGCCACCCTGACACTCTTATTAGGTAATATAAAAAACTTACTGGTCAGGGCTCACTTTCACAGCGAATAATGCAATCACCGTAGAATCTTTGCTTGCAGTCACATATAAACTCCCGATCGTATTGTGTCAACTAAGTGGATTATGTATAAATTGTAGTAACTGGAGTTGAAAGTCAGAATACCAACCTAACCTTCCAAGTAATTTGTGCTCATATAACTAAATGTAGTATTTAAGCAATTCAATTTACAGTTACATGTATTTATATCATCTTTACTCCAGTTAGTTTAAATAACTAACTGGAGTAGAGATCTTAAATATCTTAGGTCACATTTTGCCAAATAACTATTATATAATCAATCATGAAATTAACAAATGCAGTAACATATTATTCCGCAAAAAAGATTATAAATGTATATATCACAGTTTAATCCTGACTGTGTAGGATCTAGTCTTCATAAAAGGTATCGAGTAGTAATTCAGGTAACCACTCATTGAACTATTGTTGTCTAATGTATATGAATATAGCATTGCAGAGATAACTGTTGATGATAAACCTATGTCACTGAGTTAGAATTGTTCTGCTATAAAACTCCTGGCTTAAAAACATAAATTGATTTATTCGAATTGAGAGAGATTGCGTCAATGTTTGAAGCTGGAAAGTAGATGACTGAAGTTGACACTGAGTCTGATAATTTTATGCCATCATATAAAGTTCACTAGCACCAAGTACATTGTCTAGTGGTTTGGCTCAGTGCAAACCAGTGCTTTTTGTGACTAGGAAAACCAAAAGACATTAGAGATGATACTCTCATCGCTAAGTTATTTACTCAAGGTTAAAATTAAGATGTAAACTTAATTTCTTATTTTTGCTAAGCAAGGTGGATGTCAAATCCAGTCAACTCATATAGGTAAACACACTTACATATCTTATTTTACTAACTTGATAATCAGATTATTATATATATATAATAATTAATTATATATAATAATTATATATATTATATATATATCATATATAACAGCCATTTTAGTTGTTAGCCTGAGTTTAAATAGCTGTACAAACCATAGCAATCAGGGCTCATGTCCTGCCGTTTGTAGCCTTCAAAGCACCTACACTCAAACGAGCCCATTGTGTTCTCACAGAACATGTTTGACCCATAACAGGTTGGCCAGCCAGACAAGCACTCATTTACATCTGCAAAAAATTAAATTCTGATTTCCAATCAATATAATATACATTAATTATTATACTGTTAATCAAGGCTCTCGTATATATATGTAAATCTCAGTGCCTGTTAGTGTTCTGTTCAGTTATAGCAATTGTTTTAGAATCAAAAAGCCTGCTTTACAGAGGATTTGATTTTTGAACCTCCAGTTCTGGGGGTGTCCATCTTTTTTATTAGATTATGTTTTCAACTGAGCATAGTAATCAGTGATGATGAAGCTATTCATTACATCAGTTAAAATGAGCATAACAATGCTGCGTCACACATAATGATTCCCAGCTGGCCTCGCTAGGTGAATACTTGGCGTTGCATGGGTAATAAAAACAGCTTATAAACAGTTGTAGATAGAGTAGTGTAAAGGTAATGTAGTAGGTAAAGTAAGGTAATGTTTATAAGCTGTTTTTTATTACTCGCGCAATGCAGGGCATTCATCTAGTTATTACATACTGTAATTATACTATATAATATATAACAATATAATATGAGTGACTTACTACAGACACATGGTCAGTAGTTACAGATATGTGATTATAAATTACCAACTCTTATATGTAACTTGTGATAGTGAAAGCTGAAGGAAGAATAAAATTTAAAAATCAAGCTGCCTTTCAACCAACCTACGCAGCCGTCTACATCCGAGGTATATCCATCATCGCAGTTACATTCATAGCCTGGTGTCAAATCCTGACAGTGTGAGTTCGCATCACAGTTCGCTTCTCTTTCACATTCATTGATGTTTATACAGATACCTGTAGTGACAAGCATAACAGCAAAAAACAGGACTCCATGTTTAACTTACAATTAGTGGTTATAGTTAGTACTCAGTCTACGGCACTTTGCAATTGTCTACTCTTTACTTTTAGGAAATTAAAGGCAAGTCACTAATGCATATATTATGTGTATGTACATATTCTGATCCCCAAAGCAAATTTTGGAGCCAAATAAATTAAGCTAACTGAATTTTAAACTAATGGGTTGCTTTGTATTCTATCACCGAGAGGTTTAAAATGTGGTTATATAAACGCCCCCATGACAAATGAGACAGCTCCCTTCATACATGTACATAGCCTTTGAACCAAAAATTGAGCACAGTCATAATCTTGATATCTTAGATTAGCTTGGTTAGATTGGTAGATACACAAGCCACTGCTGTCAAATTGAATATAAATAGCTCAAACGAAAATAGCTCTGGCAAAATTTTATTCTTTTCAGAGTGATCTTGTAGATCAGGGATTTCTCCATGTTTTTTACAATATAAATAATAGATTGTAGTTAGATTAAAGTGTTGTGAAACCCTTTTGACTTTTGAGTAAGTTTGGTCTAAACTATAGATAGTGTAACCATCAGAAATAGTCCTACTTCGGATAGGATAAACTTACCAGATTCACCAAATTCAAACCCTTCGGCGCATCTGCAGAAGAATGAGCCAGGAGTGTTCACACAGCTAGCACCCTCTTGTGGACATGTCACGACTGTCTCACTCAAGCATTCATTTATATCTGTAGAAAAGATAACTTCTGCATTAATAGTATTAGTGAGGAGTAAAGAGTGTTAGTGGCAGATGACAGCTGGAGCCAGTCAAGGAGAGCTATCACGATCGACAAGCAGTCATAAAGCCAAAAGGATGGCTTGGCCCTCTGAGCTGCTAGAGACGCAAATAGGTCCTGCTGAACCAAGGCTAAGAAAGACTGAGGTGACCCTCGACCCAGCCAAAGGTAGAGTCGCCCGGCCATTGGCTGATAAGGACAGGCAAGCCGACCTCCGAACTGGCAGAAATGAAGACCAATCTACTACTAAACTGGCAGATGAAAGATTGATCTGCTACAGAGTTGGCCCCTGGAGGTATCGACCTACCACCAACTTGGCCTCTCCGGCAAAGGGGTGGCGCCTGCCAACGCTACGATATAAAAAAAGCCCATCAAGCAGAGGTTGGCAAAGCACAAGAAAGACTCATTGCATGCAGTTATCTGTGGAGCAAACATAAACTGTACATCTATATACATATTTCTCAAAGTTTGTCGTATGTTTGTAGGATTGATTGTCCGGCTATAGCAATTATTAGAATAGTTGTAGCTGGACAACAATGCAGACGCAAAGTCATGGCTTACATGAGAAGCCTATCTTATTAAGCAGCTTACTAGAATTTTCCATTGGCAATGTGCCTGGCTAACAGCTTGAAAGTTACAGTTATTTGACAAAGTTTTAAAACCTTCACAGTTGTTTTTATTTTATCTCCTAATTTATTTCAACTACACAAAACACTCCTCTTGTGGTATGTAGTTTAAAAATTAGAATGACAAATGTTGTTATAGGTTAAATAGAAACTAAATTTTTTGTCCAAAGCCTTTTTTATTACCTGGGCAACGCCGAGTAGCACAACTAATATCTATATATCTCAAAGTTTGTCCATCGTTGTATGTTTGGATATCTGTCATTCCAGCTATAATAGCTATCAAAACAATAGATATTAAAATATTACATTCTTCGGGACTCGAACTGACGAAGATTGCATCAGCAGGTTTGCAGTCCAATTCTTTATTTACTAGACTATGAAAGATATTACAATTCATAGTTTTTACTGTATACTCTATACACCCTTTTCTCGATTGCATGAGCTAAATGACGTATTAATTAAAACTCTATTTATTCTATTAACTCTATTAAACGCGATACGTCTTCCTGTTTTCTTGAACATCTATTTTTGATTTTTCGTAAGGTTCAATTGTAATATCGCGGTCGAAGCCAATTATTTTCAAGTGGACGATTGTATTATCTCTATAGGAAGAGCCTCTACATTCTCTCTTTGTTTGGTCAAACAAAGACAGTCCGATATCTCCTTTTCACATTTGTACCAGTATCGAGAGGTACCAGTATTGTCGTAAAGTTTTGATAGATAGCATCTGTTGGAACTGTAACATTTTTTATACACAAACACTTCTATGCAGGAATTGATATTATTAATTCAACATATTCAAGATTTTTATTTTGTTTTCTCAGTTTGTATTAATTGTATCATTACCAAATCATCTTTTATTGTAATCGTAGCAAAACAGACTTAATGTAGCTATTACTTGCTAATTAGTTCACATTTAAATTTAAACCTTTTTATAGTTGTTTTATTTTTTTTATTTAGTTGACCTGTACAAAAAATTTTTTTCATAATATGAAGTTTGAAAATTACAGTTGTTTGAAAAAGTTTGAAAACCTTTACAGTTGTTTTTATTTTTACTCTTAATTTATTTTAACTACACAAAACATTTTTATTATGATATGAAGTTTGAAAGTTAGAATGGCAAATGTTGTGATATGTTAAATACAAACAAATTTTTTGTTCAGACTTTTTTATTACCCGAGCAACACCGGGCATTCATCTAGTTTACATATATTTGTGAAAAAATATTTTCCTTTACATGCTGAATGTAGTGCGTTTCTTTGTGGAGTAGTAATGGGTTGCAGCAGATTTTTTTACACTGGTGGCAGCAGTGGAATCTGCTGAATTTCTGGCTCAAAAACAGAAACCACAGAAAATAGCAAACCTATAAGTGAACTACCTGAGGCTACTCTAGTGGTAGCAAGGAAAGACACCCAAGAAATATGAGTATCTCGCAGCGTGATACTCTCTAGACAAGAGAAAGCCTAGCTGCAATTAAAAGTGGCAGCTCAGCTTCTAAGCTCCAAAGGGTGCCCTTGTAAATGAAGGCGCAAAAAAGGCCACCAGTCATGCTCAAAGAGCAGATAGAGATGCGGATCATTTGGCTGATATCCTGAAGAGGTTGATGATAGTATCCCGAGCTTTACCTTCGGTTCATCAGTTTAAGTCATATCAGTATGCTGGCTAGGGAGACATAGAGCACCTTATCAGTCGCTTCCTAAAGGTTGCCGAAAAAAATGACTGGAGTAAGGCAGCTAGGCTGTTGCATCTCTGAAGAGCTCTGAATGGGGATATGGAAAATTGTGAACAGGCCAAGCGAGTGGAGGTCATCTTTAATGCGCTAAAAGCTCAGCTCGGTCTTTCTCTTCAGCAGGCTCACTTTGAACTGAGTACCCTGAAAAGGATCGCAAAAACCCACTCGCTAAGAGCGTGCCATTTGAGTGAAAGCGCTGGTCTGAGTGGCCTATGGTGACCCGCCGGATTCCCATCAAGCTAACATAATGAAGGAGATATTTTGCAGTATGCTAAACAACTTTAGCTTGTAATGGCACTTCTTTGGCTGCACCAACCCTTGCATTAACCAATGTGGTCTGAGCTGGCACCGAGTTCCTCCAGATCCGGTCAGTCTGGGGAATGTCAGCAGACTGCAGTTATGTTCCTGGAGGAGCCAGCTGAGCAGGCAATAGAGTTCCGGAGCAAGGCCGTAAATCAGCTTACACCTTTGGTGCAGCGGTTGACGAAGCAGATTCGGCCACTGCAGGAGAAAGAACACAACCCCAAGGAGGCCGGGCCGGTTAAACCCCTTTAGTTTTGAGGCTGTGAGGATCAGGGGCTTGTCTGGAAGGGCAGATCATTAAAAAGTAGCCAAATTGGAAAAACGGCCAATGGCCACAACAGTAGTGCCACAAAGATAACTGTTCAAGCCCTGGCCTTTTCTCGATACTACACAGCCAGGCTAAATACCAGTGAGGAAGGTGGCAAAAAATAATAAAATCTCTGCCATATCCATGCAGAAGGAGGTGACATGGTGACCTTCTGCCATATCCACACATAAGGGAGAGGTCAGGCAAAGTTTTCTGGCCATAACTATCCGGAATGAGAAGGTGACATAGAAATCTGCCATAGCCACCCAGAAGTACTATGGGGTCTTGGAAAAGCTGGAGCCCTGGTTGCCAGAAGTGCAATAGAATACCGGCCTGGGACTGGCTAAAAGCCTGCCTTCAAAGTAGCAGAACCAGCACATACCACACCACTACCTCCAGACCAAATTAACACACAAGAGGTTTGCCCCAGCGGACTCAGGAATGTCTGGTACCAATGATCTTGCCTTTTATGGTGATGGTAGTGCCAAGCCTATCAGAGCGCAGGCTCTTGGCAGGCCCCATTTTACAAGTTAGTGCTTCCCTGAGAAATTAGATGAGCGGTCCAACCAGTTTCTGATCAACACCGGATGCACCACGAACTTGCTGAGCAAGCAAGTGTTTGACAGGCTTTTTCAGGATGTGAGGGACCTGCTCAAGAAGAGTGACAGCCACGGTCAACTGGCCGATAGGATGTGGCTGCCATTCTACAAAGTTGTACAGTTCCCGATGTGACTCCAGGATGTTAGGACCAAGGAGATCTTTGAGGTGAGCCACATCGATGAGGATGCTATCATAGGGATACCATTGTTGGTGGCTCCCCAGAGTGCTATAATAGAGTTTCAGCAACATTGGTTTCTGTCAATGTGTGACCGTTGACCTGCACTGCTGTTAGTTAGCAACATGCAAGTATAAAGAGACATAGTGGTGCTGGCTGGACTGATATGGGCGTTCCATGTAGGGTCATTACTTAAAACTACTGCCTGTTAGGGCTGATAGCCAAGGTTGCCTAGAAGGTTCTCTGCCGACTACAAGCTTAAGCCAGAATGGGCTAAAGCAGCATAGTACCATGGCACCTGAACCTCACAGACCAACCTCTGACCCTCCACGGTCAGCACATATATGAGAGGATTACCTGGTCAATGATGAGCCCTCCTTTCGGCTCGGGCTTCACGACCCAGGATGTAAAAGCATCAGATGCGAAGTGCCAACACTAAAGGAGTAGACTCAGCCTATACATCAGCCCCTCACTGGCTCAGACAGAAAAAAAAGTCAAAACGGAACACCAGGTGCAAAAACTTCTCAGCAAAAGGCTCATCAAACTTGCTGGAGGCACCTGGAGTTCCCCGATGACGTTGATCCAAAAGAAGAATAGAATGTGGCAATTCTGTGTAAACTATTGCAGGCTGGCGCGGTCACAGAGCAAGATGCCTGCTTTTTACCTTAGATCGATGACAGCCTCGGTGCCCTCTCAGGCAGCAAGTTCTTTAGTATGCTGGATCTGGTCAGTGATTATTTGTATGTGGCCTTGAATACCAATGCCCAGGAGCAGTCAGCGTTTGCAACTCGCTCTGGTTTGTGGAAGTGGAAGGTCCTGCCATTTAGACTCATTTCCATTACAGCCAATTTTCCGAGCTGATAGAGCAACTGTTGCACGACCTTTATTGACAAACGCTGCTACTCTACCTAGACGACATTATAGCCATTCCACCAGATTTTGACACCCACCTAAACTGGTTAGAAGAAGTGTTTCAGCAGCTGGAGGGAGCATGGTTCAAGCCAGACGGGGGTGCAAACATTTTCTGTCACACATGTGCTACCTGGGCTATCAGGTAAACAGAAAGGAACTACCGACTCTGAGGCAACTAAGGAAATCCAAAAATGGCTGATGCCCAGAGGGCTTAAGAATCCACAGGAATTCCCCAGCACGGTAAGATACGACCATCAGTATGTTTCAAGCTTTGCTACCATGACACGCCCTTGCACAGGTTGACAAAAAAAGAAAAAAAGTGGACATAGGGAGTGAAGGAGCAGGCTGCTTTTAAAGTTCTGAAGGAATGCATCTCCTCTGCAACTGTCCTGAAATACCCCAATCCAAGCCAGCCGTATAACTTGATATTGATGCGAGCAGATGTGGCAAGGAGCAGGTGCTGTCTCAGGTCCATGACAAAGCAAGTCCATGACTACATGATATGTAGTTTGAAAGGTAGAATGACAAATGTTGTTGTATATTAAATACAAATCCATTTTCTGTCCAAAGACTTTTTTATTACCCGGGCAACGCCGGGTTGCACAGTTAGTAATACATATAAATGGCATGCTAATCAGACAAGCATGAATGACATGGTAATGCAGGTGGCCAATCAGACATGCATAAATGGTATGGTAATGCAGGTGGCCAATCAGACATGCATAAATGGCATGGTAATGCAGGTGGCCGGTCAAACATGTATGAATGGCATGGTACTGCAGGCAGCCAATCAGACATGCATAAAAAGTATGCTAATGCAGGTGGCTAACAGTGCATGCATAAATGGCATGTGAATACAGTTGGCTAATAATATGTGTTTTTTATCACTTGGTAAAGTGATAAACTAAAATAGAGACTAATTGAAATTGGATTGTTAAATTTTAAAGTTCTGAACTACATTATCAGCATATAGTTTTTTAAGAATAAATACATTATGAAGGAAGGATTAAAATAATCTTAATAAATTGAAGTCAAGATCTAAATTTATAAACACACGGCGGTTTGAGTAACTGATTAACATAGGAGTAATAGCTACTAACTATAAGTAACTAAGTAACGAATATGCTAACAATAGTCAATAGTTGATCTAGAACAGAGAGCGACTAACATGCTAAAAACAAATAAATTCTGACTTGAAGTGCAAAATGGTGAACTAGTAACTCTGAATGCTTTATCAGCATTAAAAATATATAACATAGTATCCAATGGTGCAAGTACAAGGTGAAAAGTAACTAACATGCCATCGATGCTTATGAAGGCTAAATATAAAGTGGGGCCTAAACAAAATTTATATACACTTTAAATGAAATACATGATTTACGATGAACAAGCTTCAACTATAATCGATACCACTAAAGCTGTATAGCTCTATAACTATATGTGCTGAGGAAGAAGAGACGACTGACACAGTGATTCAATACATGAAAGTAAAAAAACAACAAACACCAGAGTTGTTGAGAAATAAAAAGAATTCACAGAATTATTAAATGTAATTAAATTATTCAAACTAACCTTGACATCTATTTGCATATTGAATAAAGCCAATTTCACAGATACATGAAGCTCCTAAACACCTCGAGTTTGGTGGACATTCATAATCTACCTCTGAGAGCTCTCCCTCTTGGCATGTGAAATGCTTTCTACAGTCGGGTGACAGGATGCTTGTGTTTGACTAGAGCATAATTTACAAATTTTAATTTAAATGAAATAACATCTATTCGCAAACTCATATTTAGTGAGTTTAGTTTATACAATTAAATGATCTGTTTAATCACAGAGAAGTAACATGGCAACGTGACAATTAAAGTTTTGCTTAAACATTTTAGACCTGTGAGTTAAACCACCAGAATCAAATGGGTTTAGTAGACATGCAAGCAACTAAATCTTTAGACCGTCAGAAATCTATTTTAAATTATTTATTTTAGAGTATGTTATGTTGGATTAGTACAGGAGAACTTCATTAGCTGAGCTTGTGGTGAAACATTCTTTTTCTAATAAATGCATATGAACAGAGTCAAAACAAACAACTGAATTCCTATTGGCCAGGTAACGCATGTTATGCTGTTCTGTTAGGTGCAACTCAACCTTCATTTGAGCATCTCAGACTCTCAGAACAAATCAAAGTTGGCACAAAAAACTTGAGACTTCACTTCAAATCCTGAATCAAAATTTGGAACCCTTGCGGTGGGCCAAAATAGTTTGATGACTTGGGCCATTTGCCATCTGAAACTCTTTCCTCTCTCTCCCTCTTCCTCTCTCTCTCTCCCTTTTCCTCTCTCTCCCTCTTCCTCTTTCTCTCTCCTTCTCTTTCTCTCTCTTACTTTTTCTATATTTCTATACATTATTCTAGATTATATTTCATACTTTGCAATGTGTTATTTGATTTTTTTATATTAGAATAGCACACGCAAAATATTTCTACACTTATTTATTTTATACCATTTCTATAAAAAGAGGCCGAGGTACAAGCTGCTACAGATACAGCAATGCATTTTCCAACAGAGCCTTCTCTACTAGTAGGAACGATATGAGAAATTTACTATACTTTATATACTACCTGTTTCTTTAATATACAATTTATGGTGTAAAATAATGTAAAACGCTTGAAAATAACATTATAGGGTTTTCAAAAAGATTAGAACTATATACATTATTTGTAACGGAAACCATTGAATCAAAATTGGAAAAATTTTCTTTGTGAACAGCTTTCTGGAACAAATAATAGAAACAGCCCAAGATTTGGTACATTATTATTATTTTTTTGGTATATTATTATTTTATTGAAATATTGTTATTTTATTGGTATATTACTATTTTAACGTTATATTATTTTAACATGATTTTTGTAAAAGGTAACATAGATTAAATAAATTTTCACCAAACTTACAGGTAACTCAGCATCTCTGAAGGACAGCTGACACGTTATAGCATTCTGACATTCATCAGGAAAAATGCATTTCCCGTTGTTTCGTCTATATCCAGGAAGGCAGTAGCAGCCCCCGTAGCAGGTGTTTAGGTCATTTGGTACACAAAATGGGTCTACTTTCTCCCCCCAGCAATTCAACTCACAAACTCCACACAGTTTCTTGTAATATATCATGTTTTCTTCACAGGAAATGGCTAAAAATATAAGAGCTATATTATATGACAGTCTCTGTCTATGACCACTTTCGCAGAAAAAGGTTTTCAAGAGATGATGCAAATATTTGACTCTGCACCTAAAGCAGCTTTTGAGATACGACTTTAAGAAGTTTCTCAAAACATTGAGCTTATAAGTGAATGTAAAAAAATTGGTAAAAATTTTCCAATTAAAATGTAAACAAATACAAAATGATAAAAATATATAACTACGCCAAAAGTTATTTGATTCATGAAACATTTGGAAGTTCCCACAAATTTACATATTTTTATTAAAAGTGAAGCAGCTGGTAAGAAAGCAAAAAACAATGTAAATGAATGGAAAGAAAATGAAAACATATGTACTAAGATATTTTAGATTGAACTTAGTTTTAGGGAGAGTAAGGTGAGTTGTATATCATTTAGGGAGAGTAAGGTGAGTTGTATATTATTTAGAGAGAGTAAGGTGAGTTGTATATCATTTAGGTAGAGTAAGGTGAGTTGTATATCATTTAGGGAAAGTAAGGTGAGTTGTATATCATTTAGGGAGAGTAAGGTGAGTTGTATATCATTTAGGGAGAGTAAGGTGAGTTGTATATTATTTAGGGAGAGTAAGGTGAGTTGTATATCATTTAGGGAGAGTAAGGTGAGTTGTGTATCATTTAGGGAGAGTAAGGTGAGTTGTATATCATTTAGGGAGAGTAAGGTGAGTTGTATATTATTTAGGGAGAGTAAGGTGAGTTGTATATCATTTAGGGAGAGTAAGGTGAGTTGTATATCATTTAGGGAGAGTAAGGTGAGTTGTATATCATTTAGGAAGAGTAAGGTGAGTTGTATATCATTTAGGGAGAGTAAGGTGAGTTGTATATCATTTAGGGAGAGTAAGGTGAGCTGTATATCATTTAGAAAAGTAAGGTGAGTTTTATATCATTTAGGAAGAGTAAGGTGAGTTGTATAACATTATAAGCACCTCAACCTTTGAGCCTATGCTTTGATTGAACTTACAGCAAAACAACAATAATAATAAACACCTCACTTTATTACTAATTTTTACTTTAATAATAAAGTTTTTATACAATATTATATGATGCCTCAGCTTTAACAATCTGCGCAATTACCAGAGGTTTTTGTCATTAGTAGGTTTTAGGCTATGAAATGAATCAAATGAAAAAAGTTTATTCAGATAAAATATGTTTGAAGATATGTTTCAACAAATATCAGTTTTGACGTATGAAGTAGGTACCAGGATAAAAGAACTCGGTATGTCAAGTCTGACTGGACTGGTTTAGTTCAGCATGCGGGACACATAGTGTGTAACTTAAAAACAAGGCCAATTTCTTTTAGATATGATTTTAGTTTTGGTGATTTGTAATAATTGCGATTGAGGATTGTGATGCATATTGTACCAGAAGAGTTTGGACTGGAATGAAAACCTTAAAATTCTTTTGATTTAGGGAAAAAGAGGAATCACTAATACATGTGGTTTATTTACTGTATGCCTGGTAGATGGCCCTTAATTGAAAGAAGTGTTTTGTTTATGTAGGGAAACTCTAAACATGTTCTGAAATTAGTTAGTAATCAGTTAGTGCAGTTAACATGTTATCAGTTAGTGCAGTTACTATCATGTTAACTGATTCTGAGCCGTGACAGAAACTTGATGTAAGAGTTGAATTACAGTATTATCTAATTGATAATAGAGATGATTTTAGCAGTGGGGCTGCAATGATCGCTGAGTAGAAGTCTTCGCTGAGTAGGATTGCTGAGTAGGAGTCAAAAGGAGCCATGCCAATTATCAGATATGATATGAATGAAGAGCATTCGTAAGATTTCCATTTACGCTACTATTGTGGCATTAAGATGTAAAAAATACATGTGTGTTTACCCAATTTTTGAAAGCTATTAATAATGACCTTGATGTCTTATATTAATTGCTCTGTCAGCTATTACTTTTGAACATGGAGCCATCGATCAGCAATACCACTTTACCATGCACATAAACCAATAACTCTATTCAATCTAACACTATTATATATATAATATTCCTACATTACGTTTTACTCGCTGATGGTTTCAGTTACGGCCAATTACATTCATTGTTATAATCATCAATATTATGATCAACTTCTTTTTCCGTTCAACACGTAATGCAGGTAACTACAGTCAAACTTACCCTTCAAACATTATTTTACAAAGCCTGTAGATTTTATGTGCATTACAAATGGCAGCAACGAAGCATAACTCAACAGAACAACCTTATTGTGAGTTATTTGCACGTGAGTATTCATAAACTGCATATATGTACAAGTAAAGACAACTCCAACTCACGGCATCTATTATCTGTTCGGAATTCGATCACAATGCCTGCATGTTCCCAACACTTGTGAGAAAATGCAGTGAGTGTTTGGCAAATGCTAAGCTTGTCTTTGGTGGAGCAGAAGTCAAACACACAGTCTGCCAGAACCTCAGTGTATGTACCAGCTGGCAGGTTCATCAGGCATCTCTGTAGTAAAATATAATAAGCATTTAAAAGACCTCTCAGCAGCTAACACGTTAAGAAGGCTAGAATACAGTTGATACCTTTTATGGGTTGAGCTTCAACGAGCAACATACATACATTAGCTTTAGATCCAGCTAACACTTTAAAGACTTGCAACAAAATTCACATTACAGTTATTTGGTATCAAAAGGTTCACCATGTCTTTCTCTGTGGTGTTGTAGGTGCAAAATATGTAGAAAGGTGAGTACAAGCTCTTAAAAGCTCAAAAACGAACAGTTAATCGCAGCCACACAAGACAGCCGTAGTTTGGATTCTCTTTCCAAAACGGCTCAAATGGGACGTAGCTGTGGTAGATGGTTTCGGTTTACACTTTCTTGCAACCTTATTCGTCGAAATATTTTCACAAACATGCTTCACGCATTCAATAAAACTGTGTCTATTGTTTTTACGCGTCTGTTTTATCGTCATTGTAATGCTGTTTATTTTAGCAGCGATATCTTATAACTTACCGTTAAAATTCGTTTAATTTTTTAACCTTAGCTTGAAAGAGTACATATCATTGTCTGATAATCATGATGAGCCTGTTAGTCACCTGTGATAACCGAAAAGTGCTGCAGAAATTATTTGCGAAGTATTGAGACACATGATCAGATTACGACTTGCCGATTAGACCAGGCCGAAACAAAACTGTAAAGTAGCGAGCATCTGTATTTGATACGGGGTCTTCGGTAAAACCCGAAGTGCTTGTCATAAACTAGCGCTATGATAAGTTTTATATTGAGCTTTTTATTGGCCTTTCAATTTACGTAAGAACATCACGTGACAAGATAATAACCAAACTGTAATGACTATGTCAGATAAATAAAGAGATTCCAATCTACGGCGGCTTTTTGCTTTTGAGCTTTTAAAAGCTTGTAATCACATTTCCACATATTTGGCACCTACAACACAACAGAGTGATATATGGTGAATCTTTTGCTACCAAATAACTGTAATGCGAATTTTGTTGCAAGTCAGCCTTTAAAAAGGGTTGAATACAGTCAATGCCTTAAAGAGAGTTTACAATATCTGACATTATAAAGATTAACGCAGCTAATTTTTTGTTTCAAGAAAGTTTGAGTTCAAACAAAACATTGAAGAGAGTTGGAAGCAACTAAACTTTCAAATACTAAACTTAGGAAAACAAGAAATGAGATCTCTTTGAGTTGGCTGAGCTTCCAATTAACTAAGTTAAATACAGTTTAGTGGAACTAAACACCATAAATTCAAAGTTCGTTAATTAAAAAATATTTTATCATACAATAATAACTACAAGCAACTTGCTAAATAAAATATAATAGCCTTCCGTTGTTGTATTTAACGTAACAGAGTTATACATATCTGCAATAAATTGGTTGCAAGTAGCATACCGGTCTTTCACAAAATTTATAAAATAAATATTATATTTCAAGTGTCTTTTAGTTGCATTTAAAACTTTTGGTATAGTTATCAGGGTTGAAGCCTATGCTCAAAAACCAGCGCAATAGCAATACATGTACTTCCAATGCTTTCACTTTGCATACCAATATTCAATACCAATATTCAACACTCTATTTGACAATATTCAACACTCCCTATCAATATTCAATACTCACTATCAATACCCAATACAATATCTGACAATATCCAATATCAATAGCAATATCTAATACTGAACATGTCAATATCCCAAATAAGAGCCAGTCAATAACCTGTTTTCAATACCAATATCCAATGCCATACTTACCAATATCCAATACCCAATGATGAGCTTTTCTACATTACGATGTCAAAACCAAATGGCACGACAAAATTTCAACAGAATTTTCAACACATGTATTCAACGATATTGTACTGAGCATTGGACATACAATTCTAAAGGGAAAGAGTATTGGTCCCAAGTCTGGTCATTCATATCTTTCATGCCACATGAATAATAATTTATGATGATAGAGGGCTTGAGCTCAGCACTTGCTAAGAACTATCTAGATCTGCTAGAAATTAGAGTAAGCTATGCCACATACATCGATCACTAACTCTATCACCAAACATGTACCCTGAGAGCCTACACTTCCATTCACATGAAATTAGAGTAAACTGTTCCACATACATCGATCACTAACTCTATCACCAAACATGTTTCCTGAGAGCCTACACTGTGTATGTTAAGGCTTGGTTGTACTTAACAATACATTCCAATACTTAAAATATTACACCTGGTTTGTTATTGAAGTAATTCTACATGTAAGTTCTCTTCCAAGGATAAAATAACCAATCAAATAACTTCATAAACTATGGTGTTAAATATTTTTTGTATGCATTTACCCCTGAAATGCACATTCATATATTTGAGTTGCAGGTTTCAAATCAAAATATTTTTACAGATTTTTCGACAGTACTAGTTACAAGATATACATTTCTTGTTGTCTATGCTGCCTAAAGTACCTTTGCTTCTGCGTCTGAGTTGAGGAACGTCTCCACCGTCTGGCACGCTACCTTAGCTTCTTGTCTGTCTAGAGGCTGACAGTCTGGTGGTGGCATTTCTAGTTCCTTACATAGCTCAACCTTCTTACATCCCGCATCATTGTCTAAGTCTTCTGTTCTCCATGATGCACCCCACCAGTTGTAGTTCTCAGTCTAGAACAAATATCGGCTGTCTAGAACACAGCCTTAAAACAATGAAGCGTAAAATAAGTAACTTGTTGCCAAGCCAACTCACCCGTTTATTCCTATTTATAAAGTACTGTGACTGTGGTGAATTGGATTGAATATAAATTTTATGAAGTGGCAAACTTTGTTGAGACGTAAAATTTTGTAGAAAAATAAAAAGGCAATATTTGAAAAAGCAGAATTGGACAAAATAATTTGGATAGAGTCAAATCTGTTGAAGTCTTAATTATTGACCTGTCGTGATGAAATGTTTCACATTACAAATTTACATGTATGTTCTTTCTCGTATGTGCCGATTAGCTGAAACATAAATATGGAATAACTATAATGGATACAATACTAGTGCCGCAATTTCTTGTAACCTTTTTACATATTATCACGTTTTTATTATTATTATTGTATTTTTTATGTGTTTAAACATGTGTTTCATCATTTCAGCTTCTACAGATAGCCGATCATTCAATTTATTCATCTTTTGGTAAAATGTCAAATGCATATGATTGGCCATATTGTATGTATAACCAACCATTAGCTAGACAGCAATGTGAGTATAGCTTAATATAGTAAATAGTATTGCTAATTTAACAAATAGAAACCATGAGAATAAGAAAAAGTATTAAAAAGAAAAGACATTCATCTAATTAAAATACTTTGTTGAAGAAAAGACAACTCTGTATCAATTGATAACTTACAAGTGCAATTGATATTGGAGATAGTTGCTGAAATTGTGGCCACTTCCACACCACTTAGGCATACCCATAGTTCTTATTTTCACTAAATAAAGGCTTGAAACTTGTTTGCTTCTTTCAAATCAGTGCTTAAACTTCGCGTAACTCTTAAAAATATTTATTACAAAACTCGAAAATAGAATCATTTATGTAAAAGCTAAATTCCAACTCCATCACAAATTTGATTATTCATGAGTTTCGACTGTGTGGTTTTTTCTTACCAAAAGACCTGGACCAGCATCAGCACAACCTGGTCCAGTCCGCCAGTCATCATCAGGGTTGTCATCATAGTTACCACACAGTCCGCATAACTCTGACTTGTACAATTCACGAACTCTCATGCTGAAGTAGTTGCTCTCCCCATGCTCTATGTATATTCCTAGCTTTAGATCCACAAATCTCTACAGATATAAACCAATAAAACAGTAAAGAATGATAACGTAAGACGGTATGGACCACAGCCTAAATTATTTATGTAAGGAATGCCGGTTGAATGGTTGACCGCTGCATCACACTTAGAGAAGATGTGTTGAACATAACAGCTCTCAAATTTATACTGATGTCGTGTACCCTTCTGGCAGATCACCAGCCTTGTAACAATTTTGTTCAAAATATGAAAGAATTTTTATGTTTTGAGAGATTATACTGTAGAATACAAAAAACTTATTTTTGTTTCATGATAGCAATTTCTGACAGGAGACTGTCACTAATCACTGTGACTGAATCTTGTGGCCTCCAAGATTCAGTTGTGAATCACAACGGCTGAATGAAAAGTACCTAAACACTTGCTATTAACTGGCCATCTGATAGCCTCAGTACTAAGCTTACTAAAAGCCATGCCAGAGACGTTATCATTAAAAACCAAGGAGTAGCTTGTAAGTAGCAAAGAACTATCTGATAGCCTTAGTACCAAGCTTACTAAAGGCCATGCCACTGACGTTATTATTAAGAGCCAAGCTTATGGGTTGCAAAGCCATCGGCCCATCAGAGAGCTTTAGTAGCTTCAAATAGCTGTAATCCGCAACTGTGATTTTGTGCGAATATGATTGTATATACATGTACATGTAAAATTGAGATGAAAATTTGCTGTTGCAATTATTAAATTTAAAACTTCATAAAACTTTTTCACAAACCTTTAGAATAAGGAAAAGGATTTGACAAGACTTTAAAACTCACTGAATAGGGTCTATTCGAGTAGACAACCATTCCATCTTTCGAGTAGGGCAGCTTTACTGGGCCACCATCTATTTCAACCAGTCCTCCTTCCAATAGTGTCACTAGCTGCATTGAGAAATAGAGTATGTGTAAAACATATCCAAATGTGACAGCAGGTTGAAAAAGCCGAACAAGATTTTATAGACATCTGCTTACGCATTATTACTTTGATGAAGAAAACAGCCAATAGATGTAGTATATTGTATTAGTCAGCCAACCGCTACTTGCTGACAATTGCTCCTTTACTTATCCAAGCTCGACCTAAAAAACTATTCAATATTTAAGAATACTTTTGACCTTGTTACAATGTCAACCGTGAAAAAATTAATAACACGTATTTCAGCAAGCTGGAGCTGCAGAATATTTAATAGTAAAAAACTATCAGGCACTATTAGTGAGAATTCCATAGTTTATCTATTACAGCATGTTTGATATGGCCAACCTAAAGTAGCATTTTACTAATGGCGGTAACTTCATGTTTTTTATCAGACATGATAAAAAATCTAAAGTAAAAATCTATACTAACAAATTACATCTGTAAAGTAGTCAGGGCTGCTATAACCTAAAACTGCAATCAATATAAATACATGTAACAGAAGTTTTTAGGACAAATTATTTGCCAATTTTTTAACCCATAGCATGCAAAAAAATCTTAAACAAGAGTAGGTCATTGCTGACCAACTACTAACTATTGTTGAGTCCTACTAGCTACTATCTACTGCTGAGTCATGCTGGCTACTATCTAAAGGTGAGTCATACTGGCTACCAGCTACTGTTGAGTCATAATAGCTATTGGTTATGACGGAGTCACTTTAGCTACTAGCTACTGTTGAGTCTTACCAGCTACTAGCTACTGTTGAGTCATACTAGCTACTATCTACTACTGAGTCATACTAGCCACTGTTGAGTTCTACTAGCTACTATCTACTACTAAGGCCTACTAGCTACTATCTACTACTGAGTTATACTAGCTACTATCTACTACTGAGTTATACTAGCTACTGTTGAGCTCTACTAACTACTATGTACTACTGAGTCCTACTAGCTACTATCTACTACTGAGTCATACTAGCTACTGTTGAGTTCTACTAGCTACTATGTACTACTGAGTCCTACTAGCTACTATCTACTACTGAGTCCTACTAGCTACTATCTACTACTAATTCCTACTATCTACTGTTGAGTCATACTAGCTACTATCTACTAATAAGTCCTACTAGCTACTGTTGAGTCCTTCTAGCTACCGTCTACTGCTGAGTCATACTATCTACTGTTGAGTCGTACTAGATACTAGTTAGTGTTTAACCACCAAAGTCACTATCTACTGCTACAGATGGAAAGGCCAAACACTAAAGAGAGCCTTAATATGTGACTAATATAATTGCTCACCATTTTTTGATCACGAATCCAAATGTTTACAGCTTGTACCATGGTAAATTCAGTGTTATTCCATCGCGTGAAATCACCAGTTACATTAAAACGAGGTGAGTCGTTAATTGGAACTCCATTTCTGCACTCATCTCTAGCGAGAGTGTATTTACATTTGCCTTGGTAGCTGGTCTTCTTATTATCAAATGAGTAGCAGTGTGGGTCGCCATGACAGTAGCAACCGAGATTGCCTGACAACAGATGTGTTACAGATGTTAAACGAAACTAAAATTTTTGGTTTTACGGTTTTAGCATCATGACTGCTATTCCCCAAACTAAAGGTTATTTACACTAATATAAGTGACAAATATGAAGTCTAAAGTCCTGCATCTACAGCAGCCAGAGTCAACAGTTCTAGTAGACATTACTTTAACCTGTAAGAATTGAAATTTTTGCAGACTTCCTGAAAGCCAGATAAATAGCCTGCAGGCGGGTGTTTGGGAGGCTGGTTCTCAGGAACAAGAAAGAGGTTAAAAACTAAATATTCTAGCGACCCAACAGAAGGTACGTAGCATGTGTGTGCGTGTGTGAAGTTTGGATAAAATCAGCCCAAAGTTTTGGAATTACATAGCATTTACGCAGACTAACAGAGAGACACGGTGATAATGTGGTACTTATTAACATTGATTTATAGAGTTATCCACCTACTGCTGTTGTGAATACTCATCATCTTACCATCTATTGATTGATAAATATATCTATGCTATAACCTTGGTTCTATTTGTCTGTGTTGGTATCATGATGTGCTAATGTGAAAAACACACAAACTTGAATTAACTTCAAATTCCCTTCATCACCTGCTGTTAATAAGTGTGAGCGAAAGATGACCTCATCTTTCACTACATTACTTTACTTCCATTACATCTCAGTTTCCATGTCTATGAAATTATTAGACCTACAACTTACATCTTGTACTTGCATTTATTAATCCAATTTAAATTGTTAAGACTTTGCCAATATCTTGTAGAACATAAATTAAACATTTAATACGGTGGTCTCATCATGGCATACTAATTATGGGTCCAGTATAAAAAGCATAAGCAATCCCGATGCAATACCCTTTTAGGGTGTATAGTCCCTGGCTGTGCGTGCTGATTCACCAAACCGGATGTTCGCAAAGCAAGCTCTTTTTGTTGATTACTGTAGCACTATGTTGATTACTGTAGCACTCCGTTTATTACTGTAGTACTCTGTTGATTACTGTAGCACCATGTTGATTACTGTAGCATTCTGTTGATTACTGTAGTACTTTGTTGATTACTGTAGCACTCTGTTGACTACTGTAGCACTCTGTTGATTACTGTATTACTTTGTTGATTACTGAATTTCATGCGGTACTAGCCTAATCTCTTTTTTAATTGAAGTTGTTTTTATAATTGAAGGCTCTCCTCAGGTGTTTGAAATGAAGCATTTTTATTGGCTTTCCATCTTAGCGCTGTCATTGACCAATATGTAATTTTCTGCCGACCTACTTTGTCTTGTATAAATTATATAGTGCAGAAAAGCCAAATTTAGCAGATATACGGAATACCGGGTCACTAATATAGGGCAGTCGTAATTTCTTAACTGACTTGGGTCTTTAGCGAAATGTATACAATCTGTTTTTAAAGGTTGACTTGCAACAAAATTCACATTACAGTTATTTGGTATCAAAAGATTCACCATGTCTTACTCTGTTGTGTTGTAGGTGCCAAATATGTGGAAAGGTGATTACAAGCTCTTAAAAGCACAAAAACGAAAAGCCGTCGTAGATTGGAATCTCTTTATTTTTCTGACGTATTCATTACAGTTTGGTTATGGTCTTGTCACGTGATGTTCTCACGTGAATTGAAATGCCAATAAAAAGCTCAATATAAACTTATCATAGCACTAGTTTTTGACAAACACTTTTCGGGTTTTACAGAAGACCCTGTATCAAATATAGATGCTCACTACTTTACAGTTTTGTTTCGACATTATTCAATCGTCAAGTCGTAATTTGATCATGTGACCCAATACTTCGCAAATAATTTTTGCAGCACTTTTCGATTATCACAGGTGACCAACAGGCTTGTCATGATTATCAGACAATGATATGTATTCCTTCGAGCTAAGGTTAAAAAGTTTAACGATTTTTTACAGTAAGTTATAAGATTTCAGTGCTAAAAGTGACAGCATTACAATGACGATAAAACAGACGCGTAAAAACAATAGACATAGTTTTATTGAATGCGTGAAGTATATTTGTGAAAATATTTCGACGAATGAGGTTGCATGAAAGTGTAAACAGAAACCATCCTGTAACAACTACGTCCCATTTGAGCCGTTTTGGAAAGCGAATCTAAACTACGGCGGTCTCGTGTGGCTGCGATTAAATGTTCGTTTTTTGCTTTTAAGAGCTTGTAATCACATTCCCATATATTTTGCACCTACAATACAACAGAGTACGACATGGTGAATCTTATGATACCAAATAACTGTAATGCGAATTTTGTTGCAAGTCAACCTTTAATATCTTCTTAATACTATTGGCTGTAATCTGAGTCTTTCAAACGCCTTTTTTGTTCCTTGGGCAGTGAAATAAGCTCACTTATAAGGATGTGTATACCAAGAGATTTCCAGGCTGTATTTCCTGCAGAAGCACTTACAAACGTGCAACTAGTATACGGTAACTGCAGATGTGGAACATCAATGTGACAGAATAGAGCAGTTGGTGAAGCGCCTGCCATTGCATCACTATGACCAGGCCTGCAGTATTTTTTGTAATATCCAGAGATCTCTTCGCTGACACTTATGAAATGCAAACAGAAATAAACCTTGGAAGCAAAAATGATGTGGCCTTTCCCCTTTTCTAGCAGCAGATAAAGAGGTACCCAGAGACCTTGTCAGACTAACTGCATTGCTCAAGGGGTGTTCGTATGTCTACTCTATAGCTACATGTATATATGCCAAACAAATTACTGCTGAACTAATTTTAAACTCAATTATTTTAGTTACAAATAGTGATATTTTTACGGTAAATATATACAGTAATAGTGCCCCTCCATTTTACAATTATCAACACATGGATGTCTGTTATAACTTACCGGTAGCCCAAAAATGTTTATTTTACAAAACTATTAAGTAACAAACATGATTTGAAATGCTTACACGATATACAATAAATGCAACACTCAAGTATGTTAGGATTGTTTATAAGAAAGAGGGAAAACCATCTAACCTGTAGTTGTGAAGCAAGCATCACAAGTCCGTGAGCAGTTCTGTATCATATTCAAAGCATCGGTTTCACACTTTCCTTCTTTCTTTAATTGGCCACATCCATTTATTTTATCAATACATCCCCCCTCTAAAAGAAACACCAGATGTATGTAAGTAACATAAAAGCGGTAATAGAAAGGTCATGAAAGAACACTTTCCATTTTAGTATCATCTTTCTGAACTTCGGAACTTGGGCACTAATACTTGGGAAAATCTAAAAACTCCTTATCACTCAAAGAATACCAACAAATTTTAAATGATGAAAAGAAATTACTACTATCAAAATAATCAGCACATGATGAATAGTCCATGTTAAGAGTTCTAATTTCTACATTGACATTGAAGGGTCAATCAGTCATTCACCAGATTCCATTCATGTTGATTCCATCCTTGTACTTTTCATGATTACATGATTACTCACCGTGATTACTAAATTGTCCTAAGATCTAAAAAATACATGAGTTATTCCGTATGCTAGCATTTTGCTAATAAGTTAGTAAACTTCATAAAAAGCTAATGAGTAACATTTAAAAACAACTCGTAAAACATTTTATTCGTATGATAAATCTGACAGCCATTGGAACATCTAGTAAGTTCCATTCTGATAAGTTGAGTATCATACAAAGCATCAGAATAAAAGACTAAAAAATTGTTTTCCGTTTAATGTGAAGCTTTAAAACGTAGAAATAATTGTCTCATTCGTTCTTCAAGCTGTAATTTTGCAACAAAGAAAGAGAAAATTTGCCTCATCGCTGCTCATGACTCGATGGCATACAATAAAGAAAGAAAAAATGCTGTATTTTATCTCAACTCAATAAAAAAGATAATAAACAACAAAATAATTACTTTTCAAAGATTTTAAAAAAGTATTCAGTAGACTCGAGTTATTCTACTCAGCAGATAAGCTAACAGTACTCAACAAAAAGCTTGATGGAGAATACTGCATAGTTTTCAGGATATCAAGCAAAATTTAACATCAAGAGATGTACTCTAAATAAATATTGATCATATTTGATAGTTTAAGAAATTCCAAGTAATTTGCTTTCTTATTAATTTGAACTGAAATAATTTTAAATAATTATCATACTTTTTGTTGCTTTGATAACAAATTTGGACTTTAAAAGACAATAAGCAGGTTTGTTGTTCCCATATAAAGTAGCGAAGCACTAGGATAGAAGGACGCTTCTCCCTTTTATGTTATATATCCTAGTTAAAAAAGTAGGAATACAGCTGTTTAGAAAGGAATTGTGTTCTCCTGAATAAGCACTGAATTTTGTGTCATGTTAGTAAGTGGTCCTAACATACTGAAGCATTCCGTATGTTGGAAGAGAGTGCAGAGAGCAGGAAAGAGCGAGCAAAAAAAAAAGAAGAATGAAAAAATGAGAAATAGATGATGGATGGAAAAAAGAGAGGGGTTGGAGGGAGAAAGGAGTGGAGAGAAAAGGAAGTGGAGAGAAAAGGAAGTGGAGAGCAAAGGGGCTTGAAGAAAAAGGTAGTGGAGTAGAAAGATGTTGGAGGAGGAAAAGGTAGGAGGGAGAAAGGAAAAAATGAAGAAAAGAAGAAGAACAGAGGGAGGTGAAAGAGCAACTCATTTAATATTATCTTAATGATAGTAGCTAAGCATCTAGTTAATCATCACAGCGCAAGAAGTTAGAGTTTACTTTCTGATAAAGTTGCAATTACCTAAACTCGCCTAAAAAAGTTTTACAAACCAAAGAGATACAACTGCTTATTAGTAAAGACAATTGATAATGCGCATATACATAACAATGGAGAAGAAAGTACTATAGGAATGCTCAAAAGGTAAACTAAAGACTACACTAGTACAGGTAATATTATTCTGCTTACAAATAAGTAAATACATACCACTCAGTGTATAAACTGAATTGTGTAGCTGTCCTCCGCAGGTAAAGGTTGTGTCACCTGAACAGAACCTGTTACATTTGCTGTCAGACACAATTCCATATTTATCAAAGTTATCTCCACAATAACAATCCTGCCCATTCTGTAGGCCGGCATATTTTTGGCCTGCAAAACAATTTTTTGTTATAAAATGTGATAAATTAACATTTTATTTGTGAATGTTAGAAAGTTTTAAAGAAAAAGAAAGAAGTGATGGTGCAAATAAAGAGTTTATCTATGATGAGTTACTTTGTCTAGATTATAGTAGAGAGGTTTTAATATTTCGGTGTGTTTAATAATTACAATCACTTGTATTTCATTGAACTGTGGCACAGCTATTAAAGCTATTTATAGCTTTCTATCACACCAACAACTGTGAATATTTTAATGACAAATGTGGCAGCCAACTTCATTGTGAATGAGTCACCATGCATTTCTTGTTTCACATAATAGGCATCAATATAGTTCCACATAATAGACATCAAGATTGTTCCACATAATAAATAGACATCAATATTGTTTCACATAATAGACACCAATATTGTTTCACATAATAGATATCAATATTATTCCACATAATAGACATCAATATTGTTCCATATAATAGACACCAATATTGTTTCACATAATAGACACCAATATTGTTTCACATAATAGATATCAATATTATTCCACATAATAAACATCAATATTGTTCCATATAATAGACACCAATATTGTTTCACATAATAGATACCAATATTATTCCACATAATAAACATCAATATTGTTCCATATAATAGACACCAATATTGTTCCACATAATAGACACCAATATTTTTCCACATAATAGACACCAATATTTTTCCACATAATAGACATCAATATTTTTCCACATAATAGACATCAATATTGTTCCACATAATAGACATCAATATAGTTCCACATAATAGACATCAAGATTGTTCCACATAATAAATAGACATCAATATTGTTCCACATAATAGACATCAATATAGTTCCACATAATAGACATCAAGATTGTTCCACATAATAAATAGACATCAATATTGTTTCACATAATAGACATCAATATTGTTTCACATAATAGACACCAATATTGTTTCACATAATAGACACCAATATTTTTCCACATAATAGACATCAATATTGTTCCACATAATAGACATCAATATAGTTCCACATAATAGACATCAAGATTGTTCCACATAATAAATAGACATCAATATTGTTTCACATAATAGACACCAATATTGTTTCACATAATAGACACCAATATTGTTTCACATAATAGACACCAATATTTTTCCACATAATAGACATCAATATTGTTCCACATAATAGACATCAATATTTTTCCACATAATAGACATCAATATTGTTCCACATAATAGACACCAATATTGTTCCACATAATAGACATCAATATTGCTCCACATAATAGACACCAATATTGTTCCACATAATAGACATCAATATTGTTCTACATAATAGACATCAATATTGTTCCACATTAGAGACATCAATATTGTTCCACATAATAGACACCAATATTGTTAGTCTCAAGTAAATAAAGATGATAAGCTCAATAAAACCATCCAAATACCTGATGGGAAGAAACCTACTTGCCTCATTTCTCAGCAAGGTGTCATAGTTTTTCTCACTCTAATGGTAACAAAGCTTTATGGATATTGTAGAAGTAGTAGGGTGATAATGACACAACCAACAACTAAAGCTCTACGAGCAAATAACTCCAGTACAGACTCTACAATTCTGTTATTTGTACTTGTATCTGTTTACAAGAAAAGTCACTTGATCACTTGGTACTATTTATTAAAAGATCCAAAAGGCAAATAACTTTATTATAGAATTTACAATTATATTGTTTGTACTTGTAATCAACATACAACAGTTGCTGTTGCAGTTTTTACCTCGTTTCTGGCACGCATCTACGCATGTTCGAACCATCCATGGGTTGTTTCCTTCCATTTCTTGTCTGGTCATTGCTCTATCTCCGAAGTTATCTTTGTAACAGCCAACATAAGCATCTACAATATTGGTAGATACTCAACATAGATAGCCAATATTTACATGACATATATTTTCAGTAGGTACATGACCTGTATTATCAGTAAGTACATGACATATATTTCAAATGCAAAGAATACAAATGAAATGAGTCTCTGACTATCAAGAGATATAAACTTGTGAATAGTATGTGATTTTTACCAGTAAAATTTTATAAATGGTAGTATTGCCAAAAAAAGCTAAATTTGTGAAAAGCTTTGCGATATATACACAATAACATATACACAATCAACTTGCAGTGCCAAGAGCTAAGCTGGTTGCTGGCGCACTGTATAATGCACATATTATATTTAGCATTTACTTAAATTAATTCCAAACTAGAAGTGCACACCATATTACCAATATCATCTGCGCAATCTCCACATGTTTTTCCACAAATCTGTTGATTTTCAAAACTACGACAGAGCACATTCTGCGAGCCATGGCTTTGACGTAACTTGCAAATGCTTGATTTGTCGATGCAGAACTCCTTGACTGAACCAGATTCTACACATTTTCCACAGGTCTTCGCACAGATATCAGGCACCATGAATCTAATGAAGGTCATTTAACGATATCATTATAGAATAGACAGAGCTAAACATTTAGATTTGTAAATTCACTTTTGGATGACATTATAAATAGACTTTTCAGTAAAGCATAAACTTTTCAAGGCGACATACATACACATTATTGGCCAGTCTAAATCAAACATTAATGTTATCGTTGATAATGACAACAACAACTTACTTATATAAACATGATTATGTAACCTAACAATTATCTTACAGTCCTTCCAATTTCAAAAAATAAATATGCCATTAAAAATATTTTCACTAGAATAGCTATTTTAGGCCGTGATGACTAAGACACCACTATTTTAGGCTTTGATGACTAACATAACACTATTCTAGGCTGTAATGACTAACACACCACTATTCTAAGCAGTGATGATTAACACACCACTATTCTAGACAATGATGACTAACACACCACTATTCTAGGCTGTGATGACTAACACACCACTATTCTAGACAGCGATGATTAACACACCACTATTCTAGACAATGATGAGTAACACACCCCTATTCTAGGCAGTGATGACTAACACACCACTATTCTAGGCTGTGATGACTAACACACCATTATTCTAGACAGTGATGACTAACACACCACTAATATAATATATCTCTATACTGGCCTGTTAACAAAGATTGATCACTAAAATGACATAAATACAACTTGAATAATAAATGCACAAAACAACATGGTTTGTTGGCAGTTCAACATCTAATATAATCTACAACATATCATCAACATATAATCTTTTTAATGCCAAAGCATGAAATATACAATATAATTTATTTAACATGACACTGCAATATTATTAATATTATGCAAAGATTTTAAGAAAATATACTCCGAATTAGTTGAAAATTTGTTTTTAAAAATAACATTATATAAGCAAGAAAACAACCGAGTTATAGATGGCAATAGAAAGCTGACTCTTACTCCTTGCATCCACTTTTATCGCTTCTAGCCAACATCGCACAAACCATACCAGCGTCATCTTTACAATCTGTAGCAGAATCATGGACAGGTACAGTATAGCTATTAGTGGGATGCAACAAAACCATCCTAAGAAAGCATTTACATGACTAAAATTAAAAACAAGATCCAATACTCAACCAGTATCAATATTGAGTTACATTAAATGGTGAAAAAGAAAACCATGTATAAGCAGACGCAATTATTATGGCAACATCTTGCAAATAAAAGCCAGGAAAAAGTTAAATCATTACAAATAGTTATTTCTCTGTCGACCACACAAAATTATGTACAAATTACTTAATTGAATTGTTGGTCTGCTTTCCTGAAACTTTTAAACATTCATGTTTCTTTATCATTTTATTTGCATAATAAAATTAATTTTTAACATAAACCATTAGTTAAATAACAATCAATGATAGTCTCAGGTTTATAGGTAAGCACTCAATGTTATACTTTGCTTATACTTGTATAGTAGCAAATTAGGGCTATATAATTACAGACTGCAATACAGACTGCAATACAGACTGCAATACCGACTGCAATACAGACTGCAATACCGACTGTAATACAGACTGCAATACAGACTGCAATACAGACTGCAATACAGACTGCAATACAGACTGCAATACAGACTGCAATACAGACTGCAATACTGACTTCAATACTGACTTCAATACTGACTGCAATACAGACTGCAATACTGATTGCAATACAGACTGCAATACCGACTGCAATACAGACTGCAATACCGACTGCAATACCGACTGCAATACAGACTGCAATACTGACTGCAATACAGACTGCAATACATACTGCAATACCAGCTGCAATACAAACTGCAATACTGACTGCAATACAGACTGCAATACTGACTGCAATACAGACTGCAATACCGACTGCAATACAGACTGCAATACTGACTGCAGTACAGACTGCAGTACAGACTGCAATACAGACTGCAATACCGACTGCAATACAGATTGCAATACCGACTGCAATACAGACTGCAATACAGACTGCAATACAGACTTCTTGGATATTAAATAAAAACAAGTTGAGAAATTCAAGAAAATATAGGCAAATAATCGCGAGTGCGAGGAATGGCAAAATAGCGACATGGTCTATTTTTGTTCACATAAAGCAAAATCAATGAAGGAAGTATTGTAACCTACGACTCACCTCCACCAAATTGAGGAAAGAACTCAATGACTTGCGCAGCGGAAAGGATTGCCAATATAGCCAGCCATGGCAACCTCGCCTGCAGACAAACCATCTTTATTGATGTGGTCGAACGCGCTGTACAATTCAACACACCAGACACGAGTATGGCTGAGAAGTGAACAAATTGCAGAATGCATAAAAATAGGTATCAAGATTGGCAGGGCATCATATCATGTCTCAAGTGGTAAGAGAGAGGATAGCTGAGCTGTGGTGTACAGCTACTCAAGACATCTGGTACAGCCCTCGAGTATGTCATCTGTTCCTCTTATGTCTATTGATGTGCTGATGGCAATGCTGCCGAATAGCATATCAGGATAGCAAATCAAGGCTGACGCACTGTCTTATGTCAGCGGGTAAAGCTCGAAAGTGGCACTTGTGGTGGCACTAGTTGTCATGTCCATGAACCAAACCACGAGAAGCTAATATTGGTGGATCTTGCCAAACATTGAACCAGTTACAAGATGTGGACCAAGGTGCTGAGAGACTAATTTGATGAAATATTTCAATTCACCACACTTAGTTCAGAATTTTATATTTAATTACAGAGACACAGATACGTGCAACAATCATATCTTTGAGCTTAAAACAGCTGGTGACCATCACATAGTAAATATTTACAGTTTTGGTAGAAACAGTGTAAATATGCCCCTTCAAACAAAACATCTCGAAGCTTATACCAATAGTGAAAATATCGAAAATAGCCTCAATATAGCACAAATGATATGATCATCAGTACATGATATTACGTACATAATATCTGCGCATAACATAACGGCCAAATAAAAGTCCCAAATTATATATAAAAAATGCTAATGGGAAAAGCGTCAAACATCAGTATCTGCTGATTACTATTATCTCCATCTGAGAATTTGCTCTGAGCAGTATGACACAAAATAAACATTTACGAGCATTCAAATTTAAAGCAATTTAAAACTTTTACACATGAAATGATTATTTGTGTATGTAATTTTATTTTGTGTTATTAGTCAACGTGCTGTGTAGCAATAAAATCACTGATGGATAATAGTGAAAAATTAGTAATGGTTAAAATTTTGCATAAAATGTTTCATACTTTGTATGAAAAAAAGAAGAGAAAACAGCAGTTTGATGTAACAAAGTCACAGTGGAATCATGAGCATGAATACACAAAATGTCTGATAGCAGGAATTTACTATAAAGTTAAGCTTAAGGGTGTGTTACTGAGGTCCCCAACTGTCTGTATTTATGTAAATGACTTGGCTAAAATACGAAGCTTAAAATGACATTTGTCCATATATAGCTTAAAATGAATATGTCCATAGCATGTTATCACAAACCATGGAATAAATTTGACTAATTAAAGAAAGCTTGCCAAGGTTTCAAAGTCATCTTCTCTCACATTCAATTGTTAAAATGTGGGAACCGAAAGAGTTGTGTTCTTTTCCTCAAGTTGTTCAGATGACAAGATCTAGCTAAAATATCTTATAACCTGCCAGTTTGTATTTATATTTACTGCTAGAAATTTTACAACGCAACCAAACATAATTTCGAACCTTTGGTTGTAAGCTCAAAAATCCTTAAAACAATACAAACAGTTGGAGAACCCTATTACCATACCCTTCTTGCTAATATAACATTGAAATGGAAGATATCACAACATGCTAATGTAAAACTCATAGCGTGTAACATAATAATACCATAGTTATAAATACTATAGTTATAAATACTATAGTTATAACTAGTTGATAACTATGACAGCACTGCTGTATTAGAATATAAAATTACCCCAAACAGTGAATAACACTAATTTCAATAAATGTCAACAAAAATTAAAATCAAGTGTCCTAAGTGTAGATATAATATGAAGATATAAAAATTAAAATATATTAGATTGCTTACAAATATCACAAATAGAAAATTAGAGACAGAGATACTCCAGTCATGTGCTGCCAAAACTGGAATACTATCTACTGAACAATAATTCCTACCAAGAGCTGAAATGTCGCAACGAAAGCTAAGCAATGAGAACAAGTTGACCTAGAAGCCTCTGTGACAGCTGTTGTCAACCGTTGTCAACCACTGCTGACACAGTGGCAGACCTACTAACACATAATTGGCCGAATCAATAGACACAGTGCATGCACGATACAGTAACAACAGACATTGCAATAGACACAAGGACACAATCGGTACTTTAGAAAGACACACCATGACCTCTGGTGCACTATGAAAAACCAAGGAACATTTGCCGTGCGACCCAACTACCGGCCAGAGAAAAACGACACTATCTGAACTGTTCTCTATTGTTAGATCTGTTCTCTACACTACACAGCAAGGTGCCTTTTCGCTGTTAATTGAAAACTAAAAATGTTAACTTCCAATTGAGCACACTTAGAGTGAAATAAAAATATGACATAAATCTGTGGCATTCGCTATAGACCACTAAGATATGTTAAACAGCTCGGAGAGAGCAGTAAAATACTTGATGACGCTGCTGAGGCCTTCGATGTAGTTGCTGTCGAGAGAGTCTGTTTCCCAGACATGAACAAAATCTATCAGCTTAACCTGCAGCATGTCCCTGAAAGCACTTTTACCATGTTGCAGGCACGAATTCAGCTTTTGTTCGTCTGTTTCGAAAGCGATGAGAACACCTGAGCCTCGGAAGGACAGTGTTCGTTGGCTAGCAAACCAGTCAGCAAATTCTTGCAAGTCAGCGAGTATGAGCTCAAGAAGAACAGACCTGGCACCGGCGACGACTCCAGCAAATATTTCATACAATCCTACAAACAGAATTGCCAGGCAATAGATTCCGCTGTCTCATATTGCTGTCCCCAAAAGTAGGGTTATTAATTAGGTCAAGGTCACAGAATCCAGGCTGATAATAAAAATAGATGATGATCCAGATTACCAAATAAAGATCACAAAGGTTATATAGCAAAACAGTCTGTTATCATGTTAAACTAAAGTTGCTGCCTTTTAATGGCATTTGATCAAAATTAAAAATACATATACACCTAAAAACTCATTAAATATACAATTATAAAGCCATGCCTTAACTTACCTTTAAATATAGGTTTTGTGACATAAAGCTTGAGCATATATTTGCCTCATCATACAAAAAAATTCCCAACATACATACATCAAAAGCTTTCGAAATACTACAGTTTTGTAAATTAGTAGATTAGACAATCGGCTCTCCTTCACATAATTTGGTCCTATATCACTCGAATAATATAAAATACATACCTTCATTTTTAACTTAAAAACCATGGATCACAAAGAGACTAATGTAAGAGGTGGTAAAAAAGACAATACCTTTTTGAAATAAAACAGCAAAAATTGAAAAACAACCGCAAAAATTTTTTCAATTCACCATTTCAAAAAATCTCCGAGTCATGTAATAATTAAAGTGGAAAAGGGTAAAACTGATAAGAGATGAATCATATAACAAACGAATGTAGAGATAATAAGGCCGTAATAATTAATAGTTAAATTAAAATATAACAACAAAAACATAAAACGGAGATGGTAGTTTAGAGTTCTTGAAGTCTATGTTTAGCTACACCCTACCCGCCTCCTTCACTGCAAAGACTTTATCCCTTTTTGCATGTTTTAAATTAATGTCGGGGGCAACCTAATAAAAACTCTCTGTTCATTATTACTTTATTTAGTGGCTTGTATAAAAAAACTAAATAAATAAACAAATTATTTTAAAAGATAATTATATATAAGTAATTTTTCAAATAGTTTTGTATAAAGCATTTGTTTTAATGCTACACGTGCAAATAATTACCTTAGCTAATGTTGTTGAGTTTTTGAGCTGCAGAATAAATTAAACGAAACATGATTTATGTTTATATAAATATTTGCTCCAAGTGACTATGGTTTCAACATATGAAGCAAATTTTGGAATGGATTATGGTAACTTTATATGTTAAGTTTTATTGCATAGTGAGAAGTACAGAGTTGGTATTAAAAACAGACTCCGTTTAAGCAAGACTACTACATAAAAGCTTAACTAGGGGTCATAGGTCACCATCATGAGCCTTATCACAGAGCTGATCTGCCTTTGTACTACTTAGAAAGTGCAGAATGTACAAAAATGGCAGTGCAGTTTCATAATATATAGAAAATAATAGATTATCACTCAATCAGTTGATTATTAAATAATATACTTATATTATTAGAGTTCTATGCTCAGTAGGAGATCTATGAACCAGAATGAGCAGATTTAAGAGAAACACCCCCATGTTATATTATTATTATATTGACAGTGCGCTGTGTAGATATGGTTGTGATGATTCTTATCATCTGAAAACATTTACGGTAGTAGTTACAGCTGTGACTAAACTTTCTCTCAGATTTCAGTAAACTCTATGACTTCAGCCAAATTGTTATTTTTGTTGCATTAAAAATTGAAAAAGTCAGCTGTTGTTGAAACTTCGACTAGCTTAAGCATGTATCAAGTTAAAAATAAAATTTATGCTAAACCAGTAGCAGAAATCCTACAGCACACTTGCAGTATTACTGCAAGTGTGCTGTAAGGGTTTTAAGTACTTTAAGTATTTTTAAGTACTTTTTAAGTACTTAAGTTTTAAGTACTTTTAAGTACTTTAAGGGTTCTGCAGTATTACTGCAGAACCCTTAAAGTACTCTTGAAAAACCCTAATCGTAGGCGTGCCATAGCCTTGTGGCACCTTTACAGTACCCTCGCAGCACCCTTGCAGTAAGTAATCTTGCAATAGCCTTACATTATCTACAGTACACCTTCATTACCCGCAGGGCTCTGACTGACATCACATTGAATACTTATACATGAGCAAATGTAGCGGTTTATAGTTTTGAGTGCGACTACACTTTCAAATTTTAAAATGAACTATCAATATAGATTTTGTTCAAAATCACTTACTCCAAACGTACACAGAAGTAATTACATATAAGTAAATTGAAATAATTGATGAATCATTTCAAGAATAGGTATTGATATCAAAGGTCATATATCAGTTTGATATTAAATTATTTATAAACAGCTAATCCCAATGCTTATTTTAAAAAAAGTAAGACTATGACTAGGTCAAGGTAAAAGCACAAGAAACATGAGTTTGCTAGGTTACCAGTTGCTAGGTTACCAAAACCTAGTCAGTCTCAAACAAGCCTACAATTTATGAGAAGTTCCACAGAGGCCATGGAACTCTCCTCTCAAACTGCTCGACTCATTGCTATTTGTGCAAGTCATCACCGATTGTACTATTTTTAAATTCGCAGACCGACAGCAGATTCAGAGTGGTACATTCTTGTAGGGCAGATAACCCTTAACTTATTGTTGTATGCCTTAACAGAACCCAGAAGAGCCACTAATGTCCTTTTAATATGGGAGTTAAGTATACTGGCATGAAAGTCTACCCTCTGCGGCGGTTAATGTCTGTGTTAATGGATGTCTACAGCATAAACTTGTGTTGGCTAAATCAAGCTGAGCATATAATTTCCATCCAAATTAAGCACGACAAATCAGAGTAGGAAGATGGTGCACCCAGTTCTAATTCATGAATAAAAAGTGTTTTTGAGACAATGGTTGAAAATACGGAATTTATGAAGCTGTGTAAAGACAAGCGAAGCACTGTGCGTAGGCTGTGTGTAGGCTTTAACAGATACAATCAAACACTCCTGTAGGCATAGCAATCCTATAATAAACATCAATTTACGTAAGAGTAGGAGACGCATGAAGAAGAACAATGACACTGTAGATCTCTATCAATGCTCAGACCTTAGCCTCAGTCAATAATTCAAAATCATTCAAGCATTTTGCGAGCAGAGAAATCATACCTGAATGTAGTAGATCATGTGGATTATAGGTACGGAGGTCCAGCTTGAAGGTTTCTTCTCCAGTTTTGATAGAATAGTACTGCAGAATACAGACGAGTCCGAGTAGCTAGTACTTCACCATGATGTATTGAAGTAATAACTACTGTAGGAATATATGTATACAAACACTACAGTATACAAAAGAACGATGCATACGGATACGAGTAATATTATATTACAGGATACATACAGATACGAGTAATATTATATTACAGGATACATACAGATAAGAGTAATATTGTATTACAGGATACATACAGATACGAGTAATATTATATTACAGGATACATACAGATATGAGTAATATTATATTACAGGGTACATACAGATACGAGTAATATTATATTACAGGATACATACAGATATGAGTAATATTATATTATAAGATACATACAGATACGAGTAATATTGTATTATATAATACATACAGATATGAGTAATATTATATTATAGGATACATACAGATACGAGAAATATTATATTACAGGATACATACAGATATGAGTAATATTATATTACAGGGTACATACAGATACGAGTAATATTATATTACAGGATACATACAGATATGAGTAATATTATATTATAGGATACATACAGATACGAGTAATATTAAATTACAGGATACATACAGATATGAGTAATATTATATTACAGGGTACATACAGATACGAGTAATATTATATTATAGGATACATACAGATACGAGTAATATTATATTACAGGATACATACAGATATGAGTAATATTATATTACAGGATACATACAGATACGAGTAATATTGTATTGCAGGATACATACAGATACGAGTAATATTATATTATAAGATACATACAGATACGAGTAATATCGTATTATATAATACATACAGATACAAGTAATATTATATTATAGGATACATACAGATACGAGTAATATTATATTATAAGATACATACAGATACGAGTAATATTGTATTATATAATACATACAGATATGAGTAATATTATATTATAGGATACATACAGATACGAGTAATATTATATTACAGGATACATACAGATATGAGTAATATTATATTACAGGGTACATACAGATACGAGTAATATTATATTACAGGATACATACAGATATGAGTAATATTATATTACAGGATACATACAGATACGAGTAATATTATATTACAGGATACATACAGATACGAGTAATATTATATTACAGGATACATACAGATATGAGTAATATTGTATTACAGGATACATACAGATATGAGTAATGTTGTATTACACTAAACATACAGATATGAGTAATGTTGTATTACAGTAAACATACAGATACGAGTAATATTATATTACAGGATACATACAGATATGAGTAATATTATATTATAGGATACATACAGATACGAGTAATATTGTATTATATAATACATACAGATATGAGTAATATTATATTATAGGATACATACAGATACGAGTAATATTATATTACAGGATACATACAGATATGAGTAATATTATATTACAGGGTACATACAGATACGAGTAATATTATATTACAGGATACATACAGATATGAGTAATATTATATTACAGGATACATACAGATACGAGTAATATTATATTACAGGATACATACAGATACGAGTAATATTATATTACAGGATACATACAGATATGAGTAATATTGTATTACAGGATACATACAGATATGAGTAATGTTGTATTACACTAAACATACAGATATGAGTAATGTTGTATTACAGTAAACATACAGATACGAGTAATATTATATTACAGGATACATACAGATACGAGTAATATTATATTATAGGATACATACAGATACGAGTAATATTAAATTACAGGATACATACAGATATGAGTAATATTATATTACAGGGTACATACAGATACGAGTAATATTATATTACAGGATACATACAGATATGAGTAATATTATATTATAGGATACATACAGATACGAGTAATATTAAATTACAGGATACATACAGATATGAGTAATATTATATTACAGGGTACATACAGATACGAGTAATATTATATTATAGGGTACATACAGATACGAGTAATATTAAATTACAGGACACATACAGATATGAGTAATATTATATTACAGGGTACATACAGATATAAGTAATATTATATTACAGGATACATACAGATACGAGTAATATTATATTACAGGATACATACAGATATAAGTAATATTATATTATAGGATACATACAGATACGAGTAATATTATATTACAGGATACATACAGATATAAGTAATATTATATTACAGGATACATACAGATACGAGTAATATTATATTACAGGATACATACAGATATAAGTAATATTATATTACAGGATACATACAGATACGAGTAATATTATATTACAGGATACATACAGATATGAGTAATATTGTATTACAGGATACATACAGATACGAGTAATATTATATTACAGGATACATACAGATACGAGTAATATTATATTACAGGATACATACAGATATGAGTAATATTGTATTACAGGATACATACAGATACGGGTAATATTATATTACAGGATACATACAGATACGAGTAATATTATATTACAGGATACATACAGATATGAGTAATATTGTATTACAGGATACATACAGATGAGTAATGTTGTATTACACTAAACATACAGATATGAGTAATGTTGTATTACAGTAAACATACAGATACAGGATAGAATCTCTGCGTAACTTGAGTACAGCTTTTTCAAAAGCTTTCAAAGGACTCTAACTCAATCAAAGACCTTTCATATGATTTGAAACTGAATTATTTAGTGAGTTCTACTATATAAATCAATTAATCACTGTCCTTTGACAGCTTTCACTACTAATACTGAAAGAAAATGTCAAGAATTTCAAGAGTTCATGAACATACTACTACATTGTAAATTATCTAATGATCCAACACCTCATGAATTCGTGCGCATAAAGTTAAACGCTGCAACAGATAATCATGTAATGAGACAGGCCATCTACTTAATCTAATCAAGAGTTTGTGTAAGGGGGATCCTGTGATAGCCCCCCCTCACATGGTTAAACTTTCTGAATGGCAATTCCTATTGTTTCCTTTTAGCACACATTGGAGAATGCAATGATGAGCAATTCATCGAATGTTAAATTTTATCTTCCCGATTGTTTCTGCTCAATCTAACATGAGCGTCAGTAAATATTTATGGTCTGCTTGGCAACAACAGCTTTCATCTAATGAGCAAATATTCGATGAACTCCCGACCATAAAACCAAAAGCAACAATACTTAGGCTAATGAGGAGTAATGTATGTACTCTAGAATACCATCGCTAGAGGGCAAGGGACAGAAGGTCAGCGGAGATGGTTGTTAATAACCGGCTTTATCTAAAGGTGACTGACTGTCTTTCATCTGGAGCAGCGATGTTTAGCATTACACTACATGACAGCACTACTAATAAAACTACCATATTCAGACATGCACCTTATGAAAACTATATCAAATAACTGAAAACCAAAGATTTTGGACGCAAACTAGTTTGAAATTCCTGAAACCCTTTACTATGATATATACATAGAATAAAAGGACGATGTCAATAACGACCCATATTAAAGCTTTTTCATTTCAAAAACTCATGAATAGACAATATATAAGTGCTTTTTAAAGACAAAGTGCTAAAATATCCTGAAAATTGCAACACCTAGCGAATAACCCATGACATTTAATGATATTGCTACAGCAGCGTCGTTGACAACAAACAACCCGAGTATAAACTTAATGACCTTGACCTGGCTGTCTTATCTGTCCAGGCCTCTCTCTGACTAACAAACACCAAGTAAACTCTGTCACACCTGCCCATAATCTGGCTGTTTAACAAATACCAAACGAATTCTGCCTCATCTGCCTCTTGTATATAAGCTACACACATAAAATCTCATCTTCTGGTAAGAGCGGTTTGAACAGCCTAGACATTTGACAATCGGTGTATCAATTTTCTTTGAAGTCAAATTACCGGTTGCTTGCTCAGCAACAAGCCTCGTAGATACTTTTAACACCAACTCTAAGAACATCTACATTATATCTCTGAAAAATTGCCTCATCAGGTATTAAGTGTTTTTCTAAACTAAATCAGATCAAGTTGTGTAGAGGAGAAAGAGTCAACTCACTTTAGCACCGACAACTTGGAAGCATATCTCGCTGAGATACTTGCACCTGCTCTTTTGTCGGTTGATTTTCGCTTCTGACGCATAAGGTTCCCAAGCCTGTGCTCCTATCTTGATGTCCATAACATGCGACCGGAGGAAGCTGTGAGTTGCATCAACCATCTTTATGTAAACAACTAAAAGGGAACCGTTGCTGCTTCCTGACATTTATGTCCATGAAGCAGTTCAATGAATGTATCATTAGTTTTCCAAAGTGAATAACAATTTTTCAAATTAAGTTTGTTTTGCGAATCACTGATCAAATAAAAGTAAAATTTAGAGTTAATTTGGTGGTGTAAAATGATTTTCAAGCAACTCATGTTTCATATACCTATAACATCTGTCAGCACTGCAAATTGAACACAAAACTGCTCAGTTGAAGAAGCAAGTACATGAGTCGGAGCTACTGCTCTACGTTCATGCACAAGACCCTTCATCTTCATGCTTTCCTTGCAAAGTTCACAATGTACTAGCAAATTGTTAGTCATAAGTTTACAGTGTACTGGTATATTGTAAGTAATAAGTTTACAGTGTACTAGTATATTGTAAGTAATAAGTTTACAGGTACTAGTATATTGTAAGTAATAAGTTTACAGTGTACTGGTATATTGTAAGTAATAAGTTTACAGTGTACTGGTATATTGTAAGTAATAAGTTTACAGTGTACTAGTATATTGTAAGTAATAAGTTTACAGTGTACTAGTATATTGTAAGTAATAAGTTTACAGTGTACTGGTATATTGTAAGTAATAAGTTTACAGTGTACTGGTATATTGTAAGTAATAAGTTTACAGTGTACTGGTATATTGTAAGTAATAAGTTTACAGTGTACTGGTATATTGTAAGTAATAAGTTTACAGTGTACTAGTATATTGTAAGTAATAAGTTTACAGTGTACTAGTATATTGTAAGTAATAAGTTTACAGTGTACTTGTATATTGTAAGTAATAAGTTTACAGTGTACTAGTATATTGTAAGTAATAAGTTTACAGTGTACTAGTATATTGTAAGTAATAAGTTTACAGTGTACTTGTATATTGTAAGTAATAAGTTTACAGTGTACTGGTATATTGTAAGTAATAAGTTTACAGTGTACTAGTATATTGTAAGTAATAAGTTTACAGTGTACTAGTATATTGTAAGTAATAAGTTTACAGTGTACTTGTATATTGTAAGTAATAAGTTTACAGTGTACTTGTATATTGTAAGTAATAAGTTTACAGTGTACTTGTATATTGTAAGTAATAAGTTTACAGTGTACTAGTATATTGTAAGTAATAAGTTTACAGTGTACTAGTATATTGTAAGTAATAAGTTTACAGTGTACTTGTATATTGTAAGTAATAAGTTTACAGTGTACTTGTATATTGTAAGTAATAAGTTTACAGTGTACTAGTGTATTGTAAGTAATAAGTTTACAGTGTACTGGTATATTGTAAGTAATAAGTTTACAGTGTACTAGTATATTGTAAGTAATAAGTTTACAGTGTACTAGTATATTGTAAGTAATAAGTTTACAGTGTACTTGTATATTGTAAGTAATAAGTTTACAGTGTACTTGTATATTGTAAGTAATAAGTTTACAGTGTACTGGTATATTGTAAGTAATAAGTTTACAGTGTACTGGTATATTGTAAGTAATAAGTTTACAGTGTACTAGTATATTGTAAGTAATAAGTTTACAGTGTACTAGTATATTGTAAATAATAAGTTTACAGTGTACTGGTATATTGTAAGTAATAAGTTTACAGTGTACTAGTATATTGTAAGTAATAAGTTTACAGTGTACTTGTATATTGTAAGTAATAAGTTTACAGTGTACTTGTATATTGTAAGTAATAAGTTTACAGTGTACTAGTATATTGTAAGTAATAAGTTTACAGTGTACTGGTATATTGTAAGTAATAAGTTTACAGTGTACTAGTATATTGTAAGTAATAAGTTTACAGTGTACTAGTATATTGTAAATAATAAGTTTACAGTGTACTGGTATATTGTAAGTAATAAGTTTACATGTACTAGTATATTGTAAGTAATAAGTTTACAGTGTACTTGTATATTGTAAGTAATAAGTTTACAGTGTACTGGTATATTGTAAGTAATAAGTTTACAGTGTACTTGTATATTGTAAGTAATAAGTTTACAGTGTACTGGTATATTGTAAGTAATAAGTTTACAGTGTACTAGTATATTGTAAGTAATAAGTTTACAGTGTACTTGTATATTGTAAGTAATAAGTTTACAGTGTACTGGTATATTGTAAGTAATAAGTTTACAGTGTACTAGTATATTGTAAGTAATAAGTTTACAGTGTACTTGTATATTGTAAGTAATAAGTTTACAGTGTACTAGTATATTGTAAGTAATAAGTTTACAGTGTACTGGTATATTGTAAGTAATAAGTTTACAGTGTACTAGTATATTGTAAGTAATAAGTTTACAGTGTACTTGTATATTGTAAGTAATAAGTTTACAGTGTACTAGTATATTGTAAGTAATAAGTTTACAGTGTACTAGTATATTGTAAGTAATAAGTTTACAGTGTACTAGTATATTGTAAGTAATAAGTTTACAGTGTACTTGTATATTGTAAGTAATAAGTTTACAGTGTACTGGTATATTGTAAGTAATAAGTTTACAGTGTACTTGTATATTGTAAGTAATAAGTTTACAGTGTACTGGTATATTGTAAGTAATAAGTTTACAGTGTACTAGTATATTGTAAGTAATAAGTTTACAGTGTACTGGTATATTGTAAGTAATAAGTTTACAGTGTACTGGTATATTGTAAGTAATAAGTTTACAGTGTACTTGTATATTGTAAGTAATAAGTTTACAGTGTACTAGTATATTGTAAGTAATAAGTTTACAGTGTACTAGTATATTGTAAGTAATAAGTTTACAGTGTACTGGTATATTGTAAGTAATAAGTTTACAGTGTACTAGTATATTGTAAGTAATAAGTTTACAGTGTACTAGTATATTGTAAGTAATAAGTTTATAGTGTACTTGTATATTGTAAGTAATAAGTTTACAGTGTACTGGTATATTGTAAGTAATAAGTTCACAGTGTACTAGTATATTGTAAGTAATAAGTTTACAGTGTACTGGTGTATTGTAAGTAATAAGTTTACAGTGTACTAGTATATTGTAAGTAATAAGTTTACAGTGTACTAGTATATTGTAAGTAATAAGTTTACAGTGTACTGGTATATTGTAAGTAATAAGTTTACAGTGTACTGGTATATTGTAAGTAATAAGTTTACAGTGTACTGGTATATTGTAAGTAATAAGTTTACAGTGTACTGGTATATTGTAAGTAATAAGTTTACAGTGTACTAGTATATTGTAAGTAATAAATTTACAGAGTACTGGTATATTGTAACTGGGAAAATCAGTCTGGTTATCAAATAAAATTGTTTCTATGAATACATCTGACAACAATACATAGTTTTAAATAGTTGTCAGAAGAGGAAAGCAAACCAAATGACAAGTATTATATCATGCTGATACTACAAAGAGAAAAGGGTGTGTCTAATCACATTTCAGGATGGGTTATCTGTAATTGATGTCTTATAATTGACTGGCAGAGGTTTCCATGACAACCAGTTTACATAATCTTTTAAAGCAAATGAATACCTACTGTAGGTATGTAAATTGGTTTTTGACGTCGTTAAAACTTCTTTTCCTCAAAACCGTTGCAGTTAGGTTTAAAGAGAAGATAGTAGGTTAACAGTGTCCATACAAGGAATATATGACTGTGCATGGATTAACCATTGTCTAATGTAAATCAACGAACGCTGTCTTAATTTAAAACTTTCAAAAGTCGTCATTTAAAAGTGACGTTTAAGTTAGGAGGTGGAGCATCCCGTCAAACTAATGACATTTAATTAATTATTTGAATTGTTTTAATTAAATTTTATAAATTCTATCAATAGATGGCTGCAGTTATGGCCTAGAATCAGTGTTGCTCAATAGTAGTCCCAGTAAATATTCATATAAGCCAACAAGTTTCAATCTTGTTTGAGAGAGCCTTCAGTTAGTAATGGTTTTACCAGCAATAATAAACACACAATTGTTTGGTACAAAACATGCAGTTGACTGATGTTTGCTATAGGCCTTCCAGTGCCATATCCTGATCATTGTTTACTGCCCTTGACACCAAATAACAAGTGCCCATCCTTCAACCAGTTGAAAATAATTAAACTAACCATGCCAGCATTTACTACAGTGAGTTGATCATACTCAATACAAAAAACAAATTCAATCCTAACTTGTGTATATAATTACAACACACCACTTCCTGTGTGCAGTGAGCATTCACGTCTGTGAATTTTTACAAAGAACATTATGAATGCTTTGTGAACATTGTAAAAAAATTGCATCTTGTATGCACCCGTTGACATGACATGCCTATACACACAGTTGACTCACTTACCATCTGGATGCTCTGGTAAAGAGACGAAGCCTTTAAAAACTGGAGTAAACCTCTTTAGTTTCCGAAAAATATCTGGCTCATATGAGGCAACATCAAAATAGGGATTTGGAGTTGTTCCTCCATTAACAATATCGTAGAAGTATCTTTCTCGCTGGCCCTTTGATGAGGTTGTCATGACAGGCTTTAGTATGGTACCATCCCCGCAGTCAAGAATGCCTATGATGTCAGCAGTAAAGACCAATTTAGCAATTCGCTCAGCTACAGACTTGGCAATAAGAACACAGTTTAAAAATTAGCATGTCTGTTGAAACTTGTTTAGAAATATTTGGGGTGGGTTTTTCTAGTTAAGCTGTTATCCATACATGTATTATAAACCATCAAGTTTCACTCCTTGTGAATTTACAAATGTACAAGACCATTTCCAATTAAACAGTCTTAAACCTTCTCAAGAAATCAGGCCATACAGGACAACTGTACCACGAGTATCCCACAAAGCAATAGTACTACTGGCCTCCCAGAGGACAATGTCTTTCCTTATACAGAATAATAATCAACACAGTGGTTATAGTGACACTTTAACAACAAGAAAATCCCTCTTTTTACAGTCCAGGCTTGTCACAATCCCTACCATATCCACAAGTATGCTTCCTGTCTCCAAACTTATGGCCTGCCAGCTGATGCTTCAGAGGCTGTAAACCAGGCGGCATAGGAGGGAGGTTATATGGGTCCTTGCTAAAAACCTCTATGTTTCCATTGTTGTCTTCAAGACCTTGTGATTCTTCTCCAAAACCATTACATATCACAGGCGATGAAAACTCCTCATTTCTCATAGTTCTCTATAAATGGTGCACATGAAAGAAATTACACATACATAAATTTTCCATGCTGCACAAAAACTCTTGAAAGGTAATTTGGAAGTGTGATCAACATACAAAGATGAACAAGGCAACGCAGTTTGATGTTTAAATAGAGGGATTGATTTTAATACATCAAAGCAGATAGACCTAGTTTATAAATATATAGCCATTCCAGTAACACTGACATTTGAAGTTTGTTTACCTTATCAAAGATATATGTGCTACTATAGAAATACAAAACTTAACTGTATGTGCTTATATAGTACAAATACTAGACGTCAAGGGATCCAGCTAAACTAGCTGAGCAGCAATAATGCTAGTCTCATTACAGCATTAAAACAACAAATAATGTAGAGATCGAATCATAATAATTGTTCAAAATCTTTTTTCTCAAACCAAACTAAATTAGCTGATGCAGATACCTTTCAGTTATTTTATAAATGCAGATGTATAAAACTATGTCGCCTGTGCAGTGTGCATTGATAGGCCAAACGAAATGTAATTCAGCTTTTTCCAGACTTTATCTGAATATGAACTAACCGATAAAACATAATCTCAATTGTGTTTACATCTCCTATGAATGTTGTGAAGGAGCAGGAGACTGACAATGATGAATCAACAGCAGTTACTGATACGTCAAAGTGTATTCAAAACAACCACGCTCTAGAATGTTATAATTAATAAAGTATGTTTTTAATATTTCATCGGTCTGACGCTTACCATGCTTACAAGTCCTTGGTTTCTTTAGCGTCACCTTTATCAAAATAATTGAGAAAAACTGGATACTGCAAAAGACCTGCACTATTTGTTAAAGAAAGAAATTTTTCAAGCTGAAATTCAAAATAATAAAATACATGGTACCACGACAAACTTCGTAATTTTCCAAACTAAACTGCAGACAGGATGACGCCTTCTTGCCAACGGGAACGGATCTGCCTGAATCAAGTAGTTTCACATTCGGCCTTGGCTCTAGCGCTAGCCCTCGAGCACATACAAACTAAATCTAATGTAACGCCCAACAAATGACGTCAGAAGAGCTAACTTAGTCAGAGCCATTGAATGTAAAAGTTATGCCACCAACAATTTACCAGCGCCATCTTAGTTTCACTTTGCGCAATGGTTTCATTTCATTGTTATAGATAGGCAATGGTATTTGCTAGCCAATAAAAAGCCATGTAAGTGAATATTGGCTAATAAGCTTGCATGACAGGCAATACTTGCTAACATATGATACCTCAGTTAACACGATGTAGTATCTTTGACTGCCTTATTGCCTCTGATCAAGCAAAAAAACACAAATCCATAAAAACTCTGAGTTGAGGTTTTTACACATGTACATACATGTATATTTGCAAATAGAATGCATACATACACACACGTATTCAAATGCAGTAAAATTAAATATGCTTTGTAATATGTTTGTAATATAATGTTTGTAATATGCTTTGTAATATGATTGTCACCATATTTTTTAACTCTGAAGTAACAAAAGAAGAGACTTTTGCTGCTGTCCTTGACTTACTTGGCTTCAGTACTTACCGCACTCAGGTGCCACTGTCGTGTAATCAACTAACCCTTCAAATTGTGTCTACTTTTTCCTTTCTTTCATAATCAGCAATCATTTTATAGTCATGTCATTGTCAGTGATCTTGTTGTCTATCTCCTATACGTATAGAACATACAGGCTGTAAGTCTTGTGCTCCAATAAACCCTCTTTTGACAGAGTTTAACAGTCCAACAAGACTTGATATTTATAGGTTGGTCTATTAGCTTAGATAAATTGTTCCAAAAAAAGATAGTCAATATTTTAGCCACCAAAAAACCTGATGATTATTTTGTTAGCAATATGTGAACGTTCATGAGAATGAAGCTTGCTTAAAACAATTTTACCGAAAACTAGTAGCGTGTCCGATAGTAGCGTGTCCGATATCACTGATCTGTAGCTTATGCATAGTCACACAAGCACATATTTTATTTTAAAGTTGTCCAAGGTCATGAAACAATTAAAATTGCTGTTGGAAATGTTTAAGTACTCATTTATCTGATTTCATCAATAATGATTTGACTGTAATTGCAAATGACTAATTAAAACCTGTAACTTCAGGTATGACAACCGAGTGAGGACATTTTATGACAAGTGTCTCAGTCTTGCATAGACTTATATGAAAGCACAGATTGACTAATCTTTTAACGAGATTATTTTTCATAGCATCAATTAGATATTACACAAATTCTAGATAAAATTCAATCTTTACAAACACCAGAAACACCAACTTGTTGAATAACCCTTGATTCAATATGATGATACTAAATGTGAGTTCATACAAATTGATATCTTACTTGGTTTGTCTTGCTCGAAAATTTTTGTCTCAAGTCTCACTTTCACCACTAATATGGTTTATTAGACCAAAATTTGCTATCCATTTTTGCTTACATTTTACAGAATGGGACAGCAAAAGAAAGTCATATTTGCTATCAACAATTTACTGAGTATATTATGTTTTCTATAGCGTACTAGTGTTCTGCAATTATATTCTGACAATTTTTATTTTCTGTTATTATGCCTCACGATAGCATCTTTATATTTAAGATGTTGCACATTAAAACACTTTATAAAAGTGTTTTGCATGCAGTCAATTACTGGTGTTTAATTTGGTAAAGCTCTTATTCACCAGCATGATAATAGTGGCTTAAATGATTGAAAAGCAGTTCCATTTTTCTTGTCACTATTGGTGTATTAATAATGCACACAGCTAAAATAAAGTGCTTGGAAGGATAGCGCAAAGTAGTTGCAAAAATTTGCTTTTAGATATGTAGTTTTTTTGTTAATTTCGTGTAAAAGCATGTTATTTGAAGTTAAAAAACATTTTCTTTCATAGTGCAGACGACTCCATATATCTCACTATGCGATATACTGTAGTGCAACGACTCCAGTATATCACACAGATTTTTACCAAGTTAATGCAGCACTCCCTTTCCACCCACACTGTCCTGAAGGATTGGAAAACTGCTACTGTCATATCCGTTTTAAAAAAGAAAAGTGGCAGACTCCTGGCATCTAACTACCACCCAATCTCTTTGACATGTGTTTTATCGAAAACCACAGAACACATAGTGGCATATTTCATTCATAACTTTCTAGACTCCATTTGATTTTTTCCACGATTGCCAACATGGTTTTCGCTCTAAAAGAAGCTGTGAAAGCCAGCTGATCCTTACAACACATGACTTTATTGACTCCTTTGATGCCGGTATCCAAACAGATGCAGTTATTTTTGATTTTTCCAAGGCCTTTGACAAAGTGCCCCATAACAAACTTATACTTGAACTCAGGCAAACCAAACTGGATAGCTCAATTATCGCCTGGGTAAAGAATTGATTAAAAGACCGTATGCAGATCATTTTTATCAATGAAACATACATGTACTCCGAACCATGTCCGGTCTCATCTGGTGTGCTCAAGAGATTGGTTTTAGGCTCCCTCCTTTTCCTGATTTTTAAAAATGATATGCCAACAGCCATAAATATCTCTAAACTCAGACTTTTTGCTGACTATGCTCTCCTATATTCACAGATTGAGCCAACTAATGACTGTGCAAACCTCCAATCAGACTTTGATTCTCTCATAGACTTGGCTGATAAATGGCAAATGGAATCTAAAATCACTAAATGTGGGACAACTTCTTTTGTAAGGTCCCAGGAAAGCCAGCTGACAGCTAACATTTGTCACTCACTTTAAATACCTTGTCATTATCATTGACAACAAACTCAATTTTAACCTCCACATAGAAAAGACCATAACTAAGTCTTTATCTACCCTATACATGCTGATGAGGTCCCTAAGAAGTTGCTCACCCAAAACAAAAACCCTTTTTTTAGAACCATCTGCCGTCCAGTTTTTGAGTATGTCTCAACTGTTCAGTCCCCATTTTTATCAAAGCACATCAACTCTCGAATCAGTGAATAGGAAAGCTTTTAGGTGAGCTTTAACCTTAACAAAAACGATATGATTTCTGACCTCATGTCTGAATTGTCATGGGTCACTTTTGCAGAGTGTCGAAGAATTTCTGACCAAAACCTTATAGTAGAGCAGAAGGGCATCAAAAAGTTGTCAAAAAAGTGATTTATTCCTTTTAAAGGTGGGCTATGTGATAAGAATGGCATGTAGATCAGAATTTTGAGCTGATTTCAGATATCTGGTTTCTACACCTCTCAGATTGTTCATCTTTGAGCAATATAATTAATATATTATTTTAATTAAATAAATGTCTGTAATGTTTTATGCGCTTCTACCAACAACGTGATAATGAAAATCGCATATAAATACTAAATAATTAGCAATAACCTAAGTTGGAATCGATTCTAATAACACTAAAATATTTATTATTCAAATATTAGAACTTTATTATGTAATATTATGTATTTCCAGTTTGGTTGATATTGTGGCAGTTTTACAGTTTGTCCTTGTTATTCCTCACCTCCTATATCATTACAGATCTTCAAAACAAAATTGAAAGCATTTTTAAAGACTGAGACCATGTACGAGTATATATAATATTTTAGTATACATATATTCATCATTAATGCTTATCATGTTGAATACTTGTGTACTTTATTATGCAAGTGAAATCGCAATTAGTCAGTCTTTTATACGGTGTGACACATATGTATTCTAATCAAACATGAAGTACACCTCTGGTTACAAAACCACTCAAATACAAAGCTTCTAATTCACAGTCATCTGAGTCTTCTGCATCACTACTTTCATCTCCATCCTCTTTATTTCTATTGCTACAGCAGCTGCATCTGCAAGTGTCCGTACACTTGAGATCTGTATTGTTGCACCAACAGGGATGAGACTGACATTCAGTTTTGCATCGACAAAACATGTCCATGAGCACATCAGGAGGCGCTGGTTGTTGTGTCATCCATCTAGCTTTAAGCTTTCCATCTTCCATAAACCATCCATGCTGCTGGGGGATGGGCCATTGATGATGATTTGCTTGGCTCTTCTCCATATCGCGACCTGATAGACAGCTCTAAATATATGGAGAATTAACTCATCTAGTGTGGGTGATAGGTTTGATTGTGATGTGCGAGACGGTGAGCAGAAGATCTTATACCGTGCTTCATTGATGGAATTTGTCTCTTCACCATATAATCTGCATATGAATGTCTCAATAGATTCTCTTATTGCACCATCAACTTCAAAATCTGTTCCCAATGATTTCAGTGTGTTACAGAATTCAGGATTGTTCTTTAGCAGCTTGAAGAAAGTTATCTTCCATTTGGAATAAAATGAGCTTACACTGTCGCATCCACTTAGAGCTTGGAACCTGAGCAGTGCTTTGCATCAATTGGGTGTGAGGACGGTAGACAGACAGCCTATGTTTACATATCTCAACTGCTTCTTACCACAGTAGTAAATGAGTTTCTGCGATGGCAGTTCATCCACTAGAGATAGACAGCTTAGGAAAACATCTGTGTCCTGGCACTTCACTAAAACTTATGAACTGGGTTTGTCTTCCATTATCTTTGCGATATGTGATAACATGCGCCTATCTGCCTCCTCATTATCTGATGTCAAACTATCTATTTGGCTTACAGCGATTGATCCATCAAGGTCGTAGCTAGCCTGTCTTGACAAGCTGTTGTTTTTGCGTAGTTGTCCCCCCGTCGAGCGGCGAGCAACAACAGCTTGTCACAAGACGTACTGCACCTGATGCATCAGCTGCACTTATAAGGAGTTATTCTCTTCCGTCTATGCGGCTTGGTTGCGATGTTATGTCGGTCGCTCCATTGGTAATCATAACGAATTTTGCGCAAAAATTTATGTAGAAAAAATAAGATTATAACGTTTAACCAGCGACCAGTCTCTGCGGTAAACTTTAGTAGAACTTGAGAACTTAGGTAACAACAGCGACTAAACATGTCCTTATTTGTGCGCTCAGTCAGTTTTATTTCTATTTTTGTATCAGTCAGTTTTATTTGTTCTAATGGATTTTATTTTAGGTTTATTTTATTCTTAAGTTTTACTAAAGTTTGTCACAAAAACTGGTCTTTGGTTAAACGTTGTAATCTTGTTTTTTTTCTACATAAATTTTTGCATGAAATCTGTTATGATTACCAATGGAGCGACCGACATAACATCGCGGCCAAGCCGCGTAGACGGAAGAGAACAACTCTATAAGTGCAGCTGATGCATCAGGTGCAGTACGTCTTGTGACAAGCTGTTGTTGCTCGCCGCTCGACGGGGGGACAACTGCGAAAAAACAACAGCTTGTCAAGACAGGCTAGGTCGTAGCCGATCATGTGGCATTCTTGAGAAAAAACTGTTACAAGATCTAATTTCTGCTTCACAGTTGACTTGCTCCATGTATCCTTCAAAAGTTTTACTAGGGCCGTCTTGTTTGAGCCATCTGCTAAAAATTCAGACTATTTTGGCACTGATTTGTTCGGACTAAACACAGCAACCTTCTGCCTTCGTTTCACACTTCTATGATTTCTCTCAACTCTTTTAATGCTGATATCAGGGTATGTGTCACAAACAAAATCTACACGACATATGTGATACACGCTTGCAATACTAACTATCCGTTGCAAAAGCTGACTTGCAACCATGCCAAAAGTTGGAGGAGCTTTCAGGGTCTGAATTTCGGCTATAGCATCAACCACAACAGCGTCAAATACTGGTAGCTGATCACTGAAGGCTCGTGCACCACTGGTAATATGTACTAGTTTGGTGGTTTGAAACGCAAACAGATTTATTCTTGCTGTTATGAGTACTTCATGACTTCACTCATTTTCGCATCCGCCTTCCATGCCTTTTCATGCATCTCATAACTTGCCGCATCCGAATCACCAAGCCCTAGCATCTTTTTCATGTCTGTATGTACAGCTGTTCATTCCAGGTGAGATAGAGTCCAGCGTTGAGAGGCCGATGACTTCCTGGAAAACCCTATGATTCCACCGTGAGACTTTGAGTCTCTTTTAACTGTTTGCTCAATAGATTGATCGCAAGCGATAGAGCTGAATAGACAGTGATGTCGTGATTGATAAGTAAAATACCCCTTCTTCATAAGAGCCTCATATACCTTGCTATGCTATACTTTCAGATTAGTCATCTCTGCATAGTACAGTGTGCCATATCTAGCATAGTTTGTGTGGTCATATGCAAAAAACCAACGAAGGATCATACATGTAATTTATCTATACATTTATGTCTAAATTGTATTCTATAATGTGTCATGTAAACTGCAAAGAGATAGTTTTGCTGCTCACAAAATGGGCAGAAAAAATGAAAATGTTTTCCTTTTCTCCCACCAAAGTACCATCATCGTGGAGTAATCATCATGAATTTGTAAAGTAATAAATATCTAGTCTCATCTCTTCTGCTCTATCACATTCTTTTTGTTTCTTCTCATGTCTTTTCTCAGCTCTTTCCATAATGAGTTTGTTACAATACTTTTTATAACAGGTATAATGACATAACAAGTCTGAACTCTCATAAAAGTTCTCAATGCTTAGCACTTTTTGAGTAATTTCACATTGAATGCTCTCTTCCAATATCAACCATCTGTTTGACTACTGTTTGACCATCTCATATTGAAGTTTAGTCATTCTGACTAGGGTTTCATTTACAGACTGATCAAGACAGAGAAACAAGCAGTCTTGCTGCATCCTTGGCATGGGTTAAGAAATGCTAAGAGTTGAGTCACCTTATCCCAAATAAAGGCATTTATTAATTTTCGAGATTATAAAATAGTGTAGCTTTCGTTGTCTGATATGTAAAGTTTTCGGAGCAAACTTGGAGTTGCCCCCTCCCATTTCAAAGGTGCTTTCCAGCTCAGAAAATGTGCAAACAAATAGGTGTAGAAACATTATAATTGCATTCAGCATAAATTTCTGACAATAAAACATTTCTGTTTGAGTAGCCCACCCTCTGAAGAAAAAAGCTGAAAGATAAGTTTATGTTCCTGCTCTACTATTAAACATAAAATCATTACTGAAGAAATTGCAATCCCTGTAGATTTTTACTCTAATGTCCACCTACACTATACATGCCCAGAAGTATCAAAGATATCATTAACACAAACATAAAAAAACATTCATCTTCTGTGAGAACCCTTAACAATCAACTCACATTTTCCCTAGTCCCACATTTAATCCCTTCCCAACACTTTTTACCCTCAACCTGTTATTAAAACCAAAAGCTCAATAAATAATATAAACTGAGAGTTATCTTCTCATGTATTAAATGAAGATATCGCTCTAATGGCCCATTTGGGGGCGAATGCGATTAATTAAATCGAATTAATTGACTCATTAATTGACCCGTTTTCAAAAAAACTTCGGCTAGTCTAAAAGCTAAGAGACCCCATACATCGCGCTGTCGAACAATTCCTAAATATAATCGACCAAAAACCTTCTCGCCTATATCTTTATTAGAGGGGTCATAACAGCCCAACTTACGTCAAACGATTGCGGAGGAGTTTAGGCTTTCCTATCTGCAGCATGAACCAGTGTCCTATTGCCCAGGGTCAGATCTAAAAAAGATAACGATTTGTGAGTTTCTAGACCGCAGTTCCTAACTCGGTTTGAAAACTGTGTAGCTGTGTTGGCGATCATATGTAATCAGTAGTACCATGGACGTAAGAAAATAGTTTTGTATAGTTTTTAAAAGAAACCTTTGACATCAGTGTTAAACGTCCTGCTCTAGCGGGCAATATTTGTTTCTTTTTTGCATTTCTAATGCGAGCGGCATCGTAGGCCAGCATCGTAGGCCAGCATCGTGCTGCACGCTTGCAGTCAAAACTCTTCTTCTTGTAAATTAAGAATGATTACTGGCATTAAAGAATGGTTACTGGTGTTTTGCTGGTGCTGGAAATGCCTAGATTTAATCTAGATACTAGAAATATAAGGTATATATATAAAAGAGTGATAAAAACATAATACATTGAAAAAATACCAAAAAGGTTTACTGTTCTTAATAAAATGTTACGCTGCTAAAAATAGATCCTAGACAGATGTTTTATAAGCAACTATGTTCTTGATGACAGTTTGTGTGGCAACAGTGTCTTCTAGTGTCACAAGTATCATTCACTCAATCTAGTGCAGAACATGTACCCCAAATGGACATTGCTGTCAGTGAAGAGGGAGTTTTGGCCCTTCTTAATAATCTTAACCATCGTAAGGGTATGGGCCCAGACAACCTTAGTCCTGCCTTGCTCAAGTTTTTGGCTGTTGACATTGCTCCCATTTTAACGCTGATTTTTAAACACTCCCTCAACACAGGGTGTGTGCCACTTGATTGGAAACATGCCAATGTAGTCCCTGTATTCAAGAAAGGTGACAAGAAGGCCCCACTTAACTATAGGCCAATATCACTCACTAGCGTATCATCTAAGGTAATAGAACATATTATTGCTCATAACATAAGAGATTATCTCGATCAGAATAACATCCTAAGTGAAACACAGCATGGTTTTAGAAAAAAGCACAGCTGTGAATCTCAACTTATACACACCATATCAGACTTGGCAAATTTTAATAATCTTAACACTCAAGTGGATGTACTTGTTTTGGATTTTAGTAAAGCGTTTGATACAGTTTCGCATGACAAATTGATCCACAAACTTAGAAGTTATGGCCTAAATGCAAATGTAGTGACTTGGATCCAGCACTGGCTCCTGGACCGCACATTCTGTGTCATAGTTAACGGTAAAACATCTCCACCTACCCAGGTAACATCAGGTGTGCCCCAGGGGTCGGTGCTTGGACCCTTGCTTTTTCTTTTATATATCAATGACCTTCCAGAGTCTCTGAACTGTCCAAAGACATCCATACGTTTATTTGCGGATGATGCCATACTTTTTAGACCAATAGAATGTGCGTCCGACAGCCTTCTGCTACAGGACCAACTGTGCAGAGTGGCTGCATGGGCTGAGTCGTGGCAGCTGAGATTTAATGCTAATAAATGCACATCTACATCTGTGGAACCAGTTAGATTTTCACATATATACAACTATTGCGGTACATCTCTTATATCCTCGCAATCCTTTTTATACTTGGGTATACTTGTTTCTAGCACCCTCAATTTTAATGAACACATAAGTCGCATCATACGTAAGGCTAACGGCACTCTTTTTATGCTTATGCGGACCCTTAAGAAAACATCTCCTAATGTCAAAAGGACAGCATACTATAGTGTGTGTCGTCCACTGCTAGAGTACGCTTCGGAAATCTGGAGTCCACATTTTGATTATAGTATACAAGATTTAGAATCCATTAACCGAAAAGCTTTTAGGTGGGCCAACAATTTAAGAAAATTTGATAGTATATCATCAGAAATGGTGAAAATGGGATGGCAAACACTTGCAGAGAGAAGACGCATCAAGGACGAAAGCACACTGCAAAAAATTTTAAGCCAGGACCTAATGGTCGATTTTAATAGATTTGTAATTAAGAACTCATCCTATTTTACTCGAGGCTCCAATATCAGACACACAATCAATACAAGTGCAATGAAACACTCTTTTTTTAACCGTGCGATGAAATTTTAACATCTGATTCTCTTATATCTAGACCAAGCGATCTTATACTTTTATCCTTCAGACTTAGATAAATAAGTCTATGCTTATTTGTGATCTTATTTTTATGCCTAATGCACCATTTTATTTCTACAGGCCTAGCGGCCACTTGAAATATTTTACAGAGATAGATAGATAGATAGTGCAGTCTGTTAAATTTCTAATTGTAATTTTCCTTCGAAATATTGGATCAAGTTTTAGATTTTATTTTAATTATTTTAGGTGGTAGATGTTGGCATAAAACTGGCGATTTCCAAGTCGAAATCAACAATCAAGGTATGTCTTTCTGAGGTTGTGATCTAAAGTTGATGTGACGTGATGCTGTCAAAGTATCTCTATTTCATTTAATCAGCGGTAAAAGTTCATCATGGGATTAATTTTATCATAATTTTTGCTACATCAACAAAATAAATATTTTATAAACTTATTATGCAACGCTTAACGGAGCAGAAAAGATTTTGCCATATTGTATTATTCGTTAACTTTTTTATCTTTATCAAATGTTTATTTTCAGTTTCATGCTCTACTGATCCATGATAGTCTCACTAACGCATTAGACCAGCCTGCTGACATTATTATAGTACCAAGACATGATTCTGAGCGAAGTCACTACTCCCTAATGGTTAGTATTCTTATGCTGCACTTTTATACTAAAAGACTATGTCAAGATATTAATTTTGAGAACAATTAGTGTTGCATGGCTGTGCATAGTTATTATAATTGTTTTAAAAATTTAAAACAGCACATCTTTTATATAGCATGTAACTTGAATAAGATAACTGTTTTGTAGACACGGAAATACTTGCTCTGCGTGTATCTATAACATGCAACTTGCATTAGCTTGCATAGCTTTATATACAAGTTGTATACGGTACACTGTTTGCAGCTGGTAGATAGGAAACTTTGAAAAATTCATTCTATGGACTCTCTTTCTTACAAAGGACAACAGACCATTAAAAAAAGGTGAGCATGAAATTCTTCACTAGGTTTGTCGGTAAATCTTACAAAAAGCAACAGTTATTGCCTTTGCATTCTAGCATAAATGGTTTAATCCAAAAGCTCACTGTTAGCAACAATATTTACAGGAAGCTTGTTTCTGTTGATGAGAGGTTTGCTGATTATGCTGTGACAGATAGTGAGATGGCGGCTATGCAACAGAAAGATTGTGTAAGCTGTGGACTGTATGTTACCAAGGTGAAGCTGTGGACTGTATGTTATCAAGGTGAGTGACACTCTCATTCGTAGAGGTCTCAAGACTTCAACAATTATCAGTAGGAAACGTCTGGTTGGATTATTTATCTACACATTAACTATTACTAAGGAACCTAGTCCTATTCTGTCAATTTTCACTGTTAACCACAATGTTTTTTCACAAAAATTAGTGTGATTCCTTGTAGGGGGTTATGCAATAATCTTGAACTTTCTAGATATTCGGCACATTTTTGTTGTTGTAAACTTACTAAAGAATAATTCTAAGAATCTCCATTTTTATAATGTTATTAATATTTTCAGCATGCGCAACGATATGTTGAATCGTTTGAGCTAGAAAATAGAAAAGATGGTGATATGTCTTTAAATCCTTCCACATACCGTAAAGAATTATTGGCAAGTATAAAGGTATGTGAAACAATAACTATTCCCAGCAGATTTAGCACATCTGTATATCTTGTATGTAAATAGATGTTAAGATACTTCCTCACTTATTTGGTTTAATTTTCTCAACCTGAACTAACAACTTTTTAACATTTTTGCATTGAATTTCGTTTTTAACCAGTTGTCTTTATTTATGTTAGGAAGATGGTCGAGCATTGGCGGATATCAAGCTCTCTATTGAAGCAGGTAGGTTGAAGATGTAAGTCACATACAGGCTAACAAGTTTTATATTTGTATCATAATAATACATAAAAATTATTTTACTGTGTTCACCAATCTAGAGCATGAGAATACTATTCTGATATCTTTAAATAGTATAGTGTTGGTATCTATGGACATTACCTGCTTTATATATATCTAATGCATGTTCTTAACTCTTTGGCTACGGCGCGCTTACGGCCGGGAAAATACCAGCGTACGGAGGCAATTACTAGGGCGATTTGAGCCTTCGGCATGACTGCATAAAAACTGCAGTAACTTACATCACTATTCTGATAGTTACATAAATGAATATGCATAGGAAAGCTGAGAAATTTCTCTACAAGCTGATATTTTTCTATGCAGATAGCTTGCAAATGCTTTCCAGCAAAAGTCTCAATTTGTTGAAGCTATTAATTTTTTTTATACACCATTTTCAATTGTATTTTCCTAATTGATAAAGGTAATTGGCAATGTTGTATAAATAATACATGCACGGATTCATAGGTTCTCAACAATTTGCAAAAAAAATTGGTCGTCAAAGAGCATTGAAAATGGAGTTATGAGCTCCGATGCATTGCGGGAGCGCCACTTGAAATTCTCAGTGCGTGACCCAAAAGACCAGCGAAAAATGGAGGCCTGACAATGTCGCCTAAACTTCGCTATAACGTACATGCAAATTGGAATAGAGCTATAAATGAATATGCATTTGAAAGCTTAGAAATTTCTCAACAGGCAGCCATTTATTCCCTGTAGATCGTCCCTGCAAAGTTATTCGTCTGTGAATATTTCTATCAACATTGTGATGTGTCAATGTTGCCACCTTTCTATCATAAAACATCGATAACAAATACATTTTTGGAAGCAATAACTCTGTGAAAATGGTTTATGATAAGCATCTGCACGGTGTCATATGTTTGCAAGAGTTTGCAAAGAAACTGGTTGTCCAAGTCATCCTTTCCAAGCCAGCAAGCTTTCATCTATAGATATGAATTTACCAGGCAGTGAAACAGAATATAACCGGTCGCATATCATGGCAAAAAGATCTTCTAACTTGAAAAATCTATTGCTAGCAGGCTGTTCAAAATTGTCAGCAAAATGCGCAGTAGAAAGTAAACTTGCTTCTATTTTTCTTTCTATTTTTAATTTTATTAAAAATCAGCGTAGATAATAAAGGATTGTGGACCAGTAAGACAACAGAGTAGGCTTTTTGAAAATACTTATATGCAAAACTAAATAAATAACTAGCCAAATATCTTTACCATCAACAGGCTCCGAAGCATCGCAATGTTTTTGGAGGCCATGTTTATTCGTTTCGTTAAATATAACATTTATAATGGCCGATGTTATAAAAAGCTTTAAATATTAAAAATACTTACCTGTTTAAAAATTCGAACTTACTCCTGCCAAGCTGTCAGCAAAATGTAATTTTTTTGTTTTAAGTCAGCTCCTCTTTAAAATCCGTAAATACTCCCGGTTTCATCGCCGGCCGTTTCACTCTCACTTTCACAATCCAATTCACCCTGTTGATCTTATTTTTCACTTTCATCGTCTTCCCCACATTTTTCCGACCTGATATCCTCTTCTTCACTTCCAAACCAGTCGATGTCTTTCTCTAAACAAACTTTTTTAGCAGAGCTTGAACAACCGCGTGTGTTCATGATGAATAGATTTCCATAAAAGAACACATCTTTGCAAAGTGTATTGCTTGCACATGCGTATTAGGTATTATTTATAACCTCAAAACAGTATTACAAAGCCGACGGAAATTGATCAAATTACTCATTTTAATGCTGTTTTTTTAATAAATAATATATTTTAAAAAAGGTCTATCGAAGGCCGAATTACAGACGGTTCCCAACCTACGAACGAGTTACGTTCCGAACGATTGTTCGTAAGGTGAATTTGTTCGTAAGTTGCTTCAGTGCTATATTAGTAGGGTAACCAATAAAGTAAAGGCCGGCAAATTCCTTTACAATACATACAGTAAAAATAAAAAAGTTCTTTGCGCACTGGAGATACGTTCACGCACTTATGCGCTGCAACGAACTGGGCAGAGAAAGGTGGATGCTGGATTGGGCTTCTGAGTAGTGCCTATTTCCGCCGCTAATACGTCGGTAATACCGTCGGTATTAGCGGCGGACATACGCGCAGACCTGTTCGTATGTACGGGTTGTTCGTAACTCGAATGTTCGTAAGTAGGGAACCGTCTGTATTTCGAGATCCGTACGCTGAGACAATGCTCGTATTCCGGGCTTTTATGGATTTTGTAAGCAAAGGGTTAACTAGATCAAAACTTTGTGGAGTAGTCTGTAACGTTTTCTATTTATTTATTTGTGTAATAGCCAAGGAAGAATCCACCAGAGAAGGAGCAGTGAAGTGTTTCACGACAACAGAAGATCATGAAGCTACCAACTGGAATGGCAAGGAGCTTACAGAAAACCCTGTGGAATTTCCTGCTGTCTCACTAGATGCTCAGCTTATGTATTATAAAATCAAGTACCTGAAGCGCTATAAAACACACCATACTAGTTATGGTGTATTTAATGTAGTTCCAGCCGAAGATTACGAACATTGTCGACAGGAGCATATATCTGGAACATATTATGGTATTCAGATGGTAAATGAGACCATTTTATATTATCTTAAAGAGAGTAGCTCTGACTATCCGGTCATTAGTCGGCAACTTATTAGACTGAGTCCAGCTGTACTAGAAGCTTACGAGTCATGGTGTAAGAAGTTGACTCCAGATGATGACAATAGTAGGCCATCTCCAGCATATTATGGTATGGAAAAATCCATTACGCATAGCTAAACATATGCTTTCCTGTTATGCTTTCCAATGTACACATGTATGCGGATAACTGGCATATCTTCAATATGTTTTAAAACAAAATTTTATTGTTTGTTCACACTGGACTATTATAGTGTATTACCTTTTATTTGATGCCCTGATCCAGTAGTAACTACTGTTTTATTAACTTTTATGTTGCATACATTTATATAGTTTAGCCATCCTGTATTTCTAGTCAGTTTGTTTGCATTAGTGGAATATGCATCAAGGCAGTGTGTACTCAGCTGTACTCAGTGTGTACTTTTTCTTTACACAATTTTGCAACTTGGTGTATTCAACTTTTTCGATGGTTTTTCTATTTGGTACATATTATATTTCGTTGAGAAATGCTATGTAAATCTAAATAGTATATAACTTTTACATACAACATACAATGATAATACCTTCTCATAACTCTAAGCTTTAGTTTGTATAAAGTCATAAAACTTTTATGTAGCCAGTCTAATACTTGCTCTTCAAGTCCATGAAGTTGAAATAAGATAACTGTTTTGTAGCCAGGCTAATAATTGCTGAAAAGTTAGGTTTTAACATGTATTTAATAGAAATATAACTGTTTTGTAGCTAGGCTAATATTTGCTGAAGTCGGGTTCCAATATGTATTTAATAGAAATATAACTGTTTTGTAGCTAGGCTAATAATTGTTGAAAAGACAAGTTCCAATATGTATTTAATAGAAATGTAACTGTTTTGTAGCTGGGCTAATAATTGCTGAAAAGACAAGTTCCAATATGTATTTAATAGAAATATAACTGTTTTGTAGCTAGGCTAATAATTGCTGAAAAGACAAGTTCCAATATGTATTTAATAGAAATATAACTGTTTTGTAGCTAGGCTAATAATTGCTGAAAAGACAAGTTCCAATATGTATTTAATAGAAATATAACTGTTTTGTAGCTGGGCTAATAATTGCTGAAAATTCAGGTTCTAACATGTATTAAATAGAAATATAACTGTTTTGTAGCTGGGCTAATAATTGCTGAAAAGTCAGGTTCTAACATGTATTTAATAGAAATATAACTGTTTTGTAGCTAGGCTAATAATTGCTGAAAAGTCAGGTTCTAACATGTATTTAATAGAAATATAACTGTTTTGTAGCTAGGCTAATAATTGCTGAAAAGTCAGGTTCTAACATGTATTAAATAGAAATATAACTGTTTTGTAGCTGGGCTAATAATTGCTGAAAAGTCAGGTTCTAACATGTATTTAATAGAAATATAAGTGTTTTGTAGCTGGGCTAATAATTGCTGAAAAGTCAGGTTCTAATATGTATTAAATAGAAATATAACTGTTTTGTAGCTGGGCTAATCATTGCTGAAAAGTCAGGTTCTAACATGTATTTAATAGAAATATAACTGTTTTGTAGCTGGGCTAATCATTGCTGAAAAGTCAGGTTCTAACATGTATTAAATAGAAATATAACTGTTTTGTAGCTGGGCTAATAATTGCTGAAAAGTCAGGTTCTAACATGTATTTAATAGAAATATAACTGTTTTGTAGCTGGGCTAATATTTGCTGAAAAGACAAGTTCCAATATGTATTTAATAGAAATATATCTGTTTTGTAGCTGGGCTAATAATTGCTGAAAAGTCAGTTTCTAACATTTATTTAATAGAAATATTACTGTTTTGTAGCTAGGCTAATCATTGCTGAAAAGTCAGGTTCTAATTTGTATTGTAATTAGAAGGAAAAGTATAACTGTTTTATGGGCAAGCCAAAACTTGCTGTAGTCATCTAAAATAACTGCTTTGCAATGTAGTGCATATATAATAGTTTGTAATAATAATAGTATCAATGTACAAGCCCTATTCAAGAGTATACTAAAAACTATTTACAACAACAGCCTACTACAACTACGCAGTACAACTAGCATTAGCAGTTTTGTAGTTCCGTAGAAACGACCTTGTCAACGTTCAATTATATTGTAGGCGCCAAAATTTATTTTTGTGTACATTCCGCAATCGATTTAGGAATTGCGGCTAGAAACTCACAAATCGTTATCTTTTTTAGATCTGACCATTGCCCAGCAACTGACACGCCAATAGCAGGCTGGTCTCGCGAGATACGTTGTTGCTTAGCGACTGTAACATTTCGTTTCAGACAGGTGCTTGAAGTTTTTACAAGGTTACTTTTACGTATTGGTACTTATCTAAGGTTTGTTCCTGTGTATTTGTCTATACATGCATACTATAGAAACATTAAAAATTACGTTAATCTCTTCAATATTGCACAGTTTTATAAAAACTTTTTGATGCAGGATTTGTTTTTAGCATAAAACGCTGATCGCAGTTTCAATGAACCACCAGACATTTGTGTAATAACAATAGAAAAAGTCGCCGCTTTCGTTTTTTAGATAGTTGTATTAAACTCAATCGTAATTGTGCAAACTTTTTGTCGATGATATGTTTGTTTTAGTATTTGATAATTTGTGCATGCTGAGCATGTACGGTATATAGTCGACTCACATTACTTTGTAGAGGAAACAGTTAATAAAAATGGGCCAGACCATTGCTCGAGCGCGTAAGAGTGCTTCTGCCGCTGATGGAGGTTCAAAGATTGCGTACAATTCTGCCAATGAAACACTACTCAACAAAATCATTAACTGGGCTTCAACATATTCTGGTGCTCATCCAGAAGAATCGAAACTGATGTTCAAATCTCCCATGACATGGCCGTCTTCATTGAAAATTGACGACTTCAGTGGAGGCGCTTTTGAACAAAGGTAAGACTTCTAAAGCGGTAGATCTCAAAACAAAATGCAGATTGTACATAAATCATTAATAAAGAAATGAATTAATAAAAAGTGTCATGGTTCTGGTGTTCATAGAGGAGATGACATGGTATCTACAGAAACAATTGGCACGGACAATCTACCTGTCATAAGGTTTCACAAAGACTCAGATGGATTGTACAAACTGAGTGTGCTTACAATCGCAGATTTAGGTCAAGTTCTAAACATTGCAAAAGACAGACGACTTGAGGAGACACGAGCCTGTTTAGAAGGTGAGTATGCATCACATCATCTTTCCAACAGACGTCATAACATAATGCAAAAGTAACAATTTGATGAAGTGTACCAATTACCAAACGTTTTATATTCGATGAAAGGTTCAAATTCAATAATTGTTTTAGAATGCATTATAACTTCATTCATTTGTTTAAAGCAAACCCGGACCCGCTTTCCCACATAGCTGGTGACAGATTCTCTTCCGTCAGCGGAGAAGATCTTTCAACCTATCGATACATGGAAGAAATAATGAAGTCCCCTCGAGAGCAAGTTGATGAAGAAGCAGAACTAAAAAAGCTCACGTTAAAGCTGGTGATGCATGTTCAGAAGTTTGATTCTGATTTGCTAAAAGAGTTTGCAGAGGCTGTTGCATCGTAAGTACCCGAGTTCAGGGTTAGCTTTTCACAACATAGATACCATGTTTATCTTATCCATTGAAGTGGTTTTAATAGCAGTTATTTTTGTAGGTCTGATTTAATCTATCTAATTGATTGAAGAAATCAACAGTAAGCCTCGTCAAACCGCCTTAGTTTAACCTGTTTTTTTATGTTTTTTAGAGCAAGCCGTTTGACAGCAACTTTAGTGGAGCAAGATGTCAACCTTCTAAAGGAATTCTGTGGTGATGATGAAGACAAACATGTTCTTGAAGATATAGCGTTTACTACCGAGCATAAATTTCAAAATGGCTGCCGGTCACCACCATGGAGACAGATCAATGGAGATATCAGTTACATCGAAGTAAAACCGCATGATGAAGATCCATTCTTTGTAACAGCAAGCACCACGGGATATTTTGTGAACAAGGTAAACCCACATACGAATAAGTTGTGATGCATACTTTTTTTTCTGCTATTTAGTAGACAACTCCGTAAGGCTAAGATTACATTCTTGATAAAGGTCTGGTTACACAAACCAAGGAAATGCATTACCGATGTTTAGTGTAGATATTTTCTGTAGCAAATACACACACCTACGCTACTAAGTGATCAGTCACATTGAAAATTAGATTGACCAATGATTATTGCCGTCAAAAGTATGAAGACCATGACATCCATAAACCAAAATTATATTTCTCAATGGTATTTTTAATGAGCGAAATTAGTAGATTTTTGTCCAATAGCCTGTTGATAAATCTTTGAAGGATGATAAATTGGATCTTTGCTCGATATCCAAACAACCATTATAAAATGAAGGAAGATAGGTCTAACTATAGCATATGTTTCAAGCCGTTGATGCATTATTCACAGGGTTGGATTAAAGAAAAGAATGACCTAGACTACGAGCCAGCGAGTGATGTGAATGCCAACCTTGTTGAGCTTTTAAAGATGAAAAGCGCAAAGTTTGCGGAGCTCATTGTACAACAGGTAAGATCATTCGTTGGGTCTATGGGTTTTTTTGAATATGTGGAATTTTTCCTGCATTCGTGCTTTCTTACCTTTCCCAACCTTTCCAGCCTTCTGTTGTATCATTTACAACAGAGATATTGTAACTCCAGTAAACTACACACATATTCTGTTTGTAATAGCAGAAGTTGTATATTTCTCATACCGTTACAGAGTGCTCAAGTCTTTGTGTAGCTGCAGTTGTTGTATAGCGAGAAATCTTCGCTAACCGTTGTGAGTGGATTGAAGCTAACCATGTTTCCACTTCAAGTTTCTTGATTACATAGTTGCATGTCTGCTTTCACCCTTCCCTTCTACTAACCCTTCATCACTAGTACTCAGGCTATGGTGAGTTCCTGTAATTATTATGCATACAAATTGCTGCGGATGTACATCAAAATGCTGAGTGTCTATCGCTAACTGTATTTGAATGTGATCTTAAAATGGGTGCTGGTTTTAAAATAATGCTGCTGTCACCATAACTGAGTGTCAATTTTCTGTAAGTTATAGTACAGATCTTCTATCATCATCATACCTCTTCATCCATCTCTCTTTTAGCCTTGGGATCTTCTGTCCAACCTTAAAAATAAGAAGCAAAAGAGCTGGAAAACTAATAACAAACCTCAAACGGTTAACGGAAGGAGAAAATAAGAGCCTTGCCCATGTGCCATGACTCGACCAGTTTTACTGGACATATGCATATGAAAGTATTTTGTGAAAAAGATAATATGGAATATTTTTTTAAAAGAAAATACTGTGAAAGTGCCATGCTCTTGAAGCACTTAGCGATTCACGCTGGCATCTCGATATTTGGCACCTGACCAGCGATATCACGAAACAGCTTTATTGAAATGACAAAAGTTGGCAATGAAAGCTACTCTGCGAACTGGGCATGGCACTTATTTTTCTTTTTCGTTTCTGAGCAGGTTGTAAAACAAACGTTTGGTTCGTCCATTCAAATTTACAAGAGGCTGTGACATGCCTATTAACAAACATTGTTTGCATTTAATGTATTTTTGACAGTTACCTACGTCATAAGATTGATGATATTTATTTCATTATATGAATAGAACTCGTTAGAAACCCCTATATAAAAGACACATGTTGTTTAGGTTGGTACTCCAAAAGACGAGTTAACCCGTATGTATTCTTGTTGACAAAGTAATAGAGTTGTCTCTCCAATACTATAAAACATTTCTACAAAGGGTAATGAATTACAATATCTGCATATCGTTTGTAGAGTAATTATTGGTAAAATTTGTCTTTCATGTCATTGGTAATAGTTTGTTTGCTGTCAACTTTCAAAGTAATAGCAAATGCTGACAAGCGTTGGATTTTGAGGTACATATTTCGATGCAGAGGTTAATAAAGGATTGTTGTGGTTTTCAACTGTTCTCGACCTTTTAATTAAGTTCAGTAACTTTTGTAACACAAAGGCTGATCAGGCATTAGAAAGGTGATCAAGTTCACTTTGATGGTGAAGACAACTCCGTATATTCTAGCTTAATCAAATAACACAAATACTCAAAACTATCTTTCTGCATTTAGAAATCATACTTTAACCTAGCTTAAGTTGCTATGAATCGCACTATATTACCAGCCTATTTACTCTCTATTGATTACAATTCCAAACATTTTCGGTTTTTTAGGCTTTTGGCAGTAGGTAATAGAGTACAGAACATAAAACTACATGTCATTTAAATTCTTGTATTCAACTCTTTCTAACCGTGCCAATATTACTAATATATAATAATAAAAATAATAATATAATATCAAGAACAAATTGCAAATTCTATTGCAGCTTTATGAATGAGTAAAAGTTTCTATTGGAAAAATGGAATGCCCGATACCGATATCATCGGCATTGGTACCCTCACACATCGTTTACGTTACGATATTATTAGTACTGGTACTGATATCGTATAAAACTTTAACTTAACGAACATCTCATCATGTAATGAACCAGCAAAAGACACATGCAATATTTATGCTGTTTGTAGTTGTTCAACAGAGGTAATGCACGGTTACCGCTAGATACAATTTAAACAAATCACAATGTATAGAATAGCCATCAATAGGTCAATGTAAAAGCGCATTAAATCTATTCTTTATAGTTTTCCTTGTTGACTCCCATTAAGGTTAAGATTAGTTGGTCAGCAGTCATTCGTAGCCTAGAGTGTCAGTAAATAGCCTGGCCTTGGTACGGCAGCTCGCTATAGGATATTGTGGTGAGTGAAACGGCTTCTTGTATATGTTCTCATTACCGAAAATTAGAATTCTGTTCTCCAGAATCTTGTCATCAAGTCGAAGTTATCAGAGTTTTGAAGTTCTACTGTGTGGACAAAAGTAGAATCTCATTCTAGCTGGTTAATTATATATATAGTATTATTAGAGTTATATATTATTATTATAATTTTAATATATAATAAATAATGCTGAATCAATAATCAGTAGTGCTACTTAGGCGCTAATTACTACTATTATGATGCACTGACATTAGTAATTCTCATTGACATCTCGTCTTGTTATAAACTTAAACGTCAGTTTAAATCGTGTCAAGCGTCCCTAAGGAAAAGGTAGGTATGAAATAGTACAAGGTTGAGCTTGCGATAGACCGATGTAGTAATGAAACTTCTGCAGGATCTGTCCATGCAAGAGGCGAGTAAAGAAGACACTCAAGAAAAGGACGCAGAAAGAGAGAAGGAACTAGAACAACGACGTCGTGAAGAAGAGCAGCAGAGAAGCAAAGGTCGTAAAGACCATAAGAAGCACTTGGAGCCCACATTAACGTGGATAGCTGACGAAAAGGAGGACAGGTGAGGGTTTCGTGCGTGTGAGTCAGTGTGGGTAAAATTCCATATGCTACAACTTAAGGAGAAGCAGAGCTATGCCTCATGATAGACAGAAAGATAGATGTCGACTTTATTATCACTGGTCAAATATGACCATGAGACAAAAACAAATAATAGTAGAGTAAATTATGTGTATTGAGAGAAAAAGCTTTTTCTGCATAGCGTTGTTTTATAACGCAAAATGGCAAGGTTTTGGTGTCTGGTAAAAGGTGTAGTGGTTTTTTAAGGAGGTAGGAATGTACCGGGTGTTCAGGCAGATTGGAGATACGATTTGAGTATTTTAAACAGCAAATATCTAAGAACACATTTAGTGTAGCTATTATAATAATAACAGCTGATAATAGCAAAAGTTATTATCAGCTGGTCTTCTGTTTGTTTGTCTAAATGGATGGCTATCGCAAATAGGTGGGACAACTCCAGCTAAAATAAAAAACAAATTTACAGCTGTATTTTCTGGGAATCGATGAATCAATCTGTGTTTGTTGATTTATGATTAGCCAACGCAATTTTGTCATAAATACTTCCTTTATAATCTACATTAATCTTTGAGTGTAACACTGTAACTAATCTTTGTGTGTAACACTGTAATTAATCTTTGAGTGTAACACTGTAATTAATCTTTGAGTGTAACACTGTAACTAATCTTTGAGTGTAACACTGTAATTAATCTTTGAGTGTAACTCTGTAATTAATCTTTGAGTGTAACACTGTAACTAATCTTTGAGTGTAACACTGTAACTAATCTTTGAGTGTAACACTGTAATTAATCTTTGAGTGTAACACTGTAACTAATCTTTGAGTGTAACACTAATTAATCTTTGAGTGTAACACTGTAACTAATCTTTGAGTGTAACACTGTAATTAATCTTTGAGTGTAACACTGTAACTAATATTTGAGTGTAACACTGTAACTAATCTTTGAGTGTAACACTGTAATTAATCTTTGAGTGAAACACTGTAACTAATATTTGAGTGTAACACTGTAACTAATCTTTGAGTGTAACACTGTAATTAATAAGACTGTAACTAATCTTTGAAGGAGAAGGAAAGCTCATATGAAGGAGGAAGAGAAGAAGAGTCCCAAAACCAAGCACCAAAAAGCGAGGATGGAGTCGAGGTATGTAAATCCATAAAGTCATTAAGGACAACAAACAGGTCTAAAGCATGACAAGTCACTGTCGAGCATTGTTGAAAGCGACGTGACTCAGCGCTGAGGGGTGATATGGCCGGTCAGCAGACGGCTTGTTCTCATTTAGCGAGAAGAGACTCGCCTGTGAGTGGTCTCACCACGCTGCTCTCCGCTTCCAAACCATCTCATTATCCTTTTCATATTTTAAATGTTGGTATAAGGCGACTGAAGAAGTCAGTAGAAGCCGGCAGCGCCCCTCATGTGTTGCCAACAGCGACATCGCCTAAGCACCGCAAGTATGACTAACACAGCCTGAGATTTGCTCATCGTATTTAAACTAATCGTTAGTTAGTTGTTTAAAGGATTGAACTGAAAATCTTGCAGAGGTAAATCAAAGACGCCGTATGAGGAAGATTCATTTAGCGAGAGCTCATCTGAATCAGAGGAGGAAGAGGAAGTGCTTGAGAGACGACAGGAAAGCAGCTCTGATTTGCCGTCAGATTACTGGCAGATACAGAAACTTGTCAAGTATCTGAAGGTAAATGAGATTTCATCTGTTTAGCGCAAAATAAGTATTCTAGTTAACTGTCGGAAATGTTGCAAGGTTCACAAATAATATTCTATATATAATTGGGATTTTTGTATGATTGTAAGCTTGTTCATGACCTCACCCTCTCTTTAACTTGTGAAAAAGCAATTACATAATATATCACATAATATATTTACACAAAAACAAGCTTTCATAGCTTTCTGCTGCACCCTTGCTATAAGTTCCCTTGGAAGATTGGCATTATGTAAGCCAGCCGGAAGAAAGCATACTTTTTGAGGGTTGTAGAATTTGGGTTCAATCCCTATGCGTTGCTGCTCTTTTTATTCCACTAAGCATTGCAGTATGTGAACCAATTAAAAATTGATTAACTAAATTATTAGTTGCAAATTTTACCAAAACAACTGTTATTTTAGCACACTAGTGATAGTTTGTAGTGCATTAGCATTAATGCGTAGTGGTCTAGGACTAATGCATAGTGCACTAGCAATAATTCATAGTGTACTAGCAGTAACTCGTACCGCCTTTTTAGTAAAACATAGTGCATTAGTATTAATATGTAGTGCGCTAGCTGTACTGCATAGTGCGCTAACATTCACTTGTGATGCACTAATAGTAGTGCGTAGTGCACCAACTGTAGCATATAACACTACTGTAGTAGCAAGTAGAGTTACTAATAAAAGTGCAAAGTAAAAACTGAATACTCTTTTCAAACTACAGGGAGGAAATCAGACAGCCACCATCATAGCTCTCTGCGCCATGAGAGATTTCAACCTGAGCCAGGAGACAATACAAATGGCAATTAGAGATGTGGGCGGCCTTGAAGTACTCATAAACCTTTTAGACACGGAAGATATTAAATGCAAGGTATTGCTCTTTTCGTATCTGATTAATCATTTCTTGACAATTCTGACTCCCTGCTTTACGAACCTAAACATCTCCACGATTGAAATCCATGGTTTATGCACCTGAGTTAGTGCCAAATAAAATGTTTGCATGCTTCCTAGAGGTTATCAGTCTGCAATACACGATTACAGCATGAAAATCTGCTTAGGTCCAGTATAGACGTATTAACATACATTGTTCAAAACCATATATTCTATTAAATACTGGACTTACCTCGACAAGTCAATACTTTGTCAAAATTTGTATCCTTGTTGATCCACCATCCAAGTTCGTTTTATATTTACAAAAATCACTCCCGATAAAAGCATGGCTTTAAAATATAAAACAGTCGCTTTACAAGCTCACCAGAAGTTTCTTGTTGAACGATTTTTTGTGTGAAGCATCCATGATAGGCTGAAAACCACGGTAACAGTTTGAGGAGCAATTGCTGAAACAATTGCTGAAGTCTGGCATTTCCAAAATTCATTTACTCAAGTTCATTCCATCTTTTTGTTAGCATAAAGAGGCCAACTATACTTCCTTCCCAGTCATTACTTTTCTTCCTTTGATAACCGTTTGGCCCCCTGTATTCTTAAGGCGGTTATAGTCCTTGATATTGCTGTTCAGTGACACATTGCTGTGTTATTCTTTTTCAGATTGGTTCACTTAACATTCTCAAGTACATCTCAAAGAATGCACAGATTAGAAGAGCAATCGCTGACCTCGGGGGACTGCAAACAATGGTGAAGATTCTAAGAGACCCCAACAAAGAGCTCAAAGCTTTGGCAGCCGAGACTATTGCTAATGTGGCTAAATTTAGGCGAGCGAGGCGCACGGTGCGGCAGCATGGCGGAATTAAAAAGCTTGTAAGTTTGTAAAGCTAACTCATATTTGTATTTTGAAGTTTGAAATCACATTCACTATTACCAAACAGTTCCCTTGGTTCACCATGAAGGTAATAAAGTTTCACGCGGTGAAACCAGTGTTCTCTTATCGTGTAGTTTCATTTGCCATTGAGAATTTGGAGTCGAGCATTTTTCAGCTATCTTAAAGGGATGTAAATTTAGCAATAGGTATCAAATTTCAATTAACATACTAGGTGTAACATGACTAACAAGTAGAAACGCTAGACATCAATGCTATATTAGCCATAGATGCTCCCCTAGACATAGAAGCTGCATAGACACAGATGCTACACTAGACATGGTGGGTACATCACATATAGTTGCTACATTGAACGCGAACGTTACTTTATACAAAGATGCTAGGCTATAAAGCTTTTAGTGAATCAGAAGTCATGCGTCTATTGCAGGTTGGCTTGCTAGACTGTGCACCTCTCAACTCTATGAGCACACCCGAGCACAATAAGGATGTGGAGGTAGCAAAGTGTGGTGCGATGGCCCTGTGGAGCTGCAGTAAGAGCACCAAGAATAAGAAGGCAATGAGGAAGGCAGGAGCCATCCCGTTGCTTGCTCGGCTGCTCAAGTCCGTTCACGAAAGTATGCTGATACCTGTTGTTGGGACGCTTCAAGAATGCGCCTCAGAGCCAAGCTATCGTCTGGCCATAAGAACTGAGGGAATGGTTGAGGACCTTGTAGCAAACCTCAAATCAGAAAACCCTGAGCTACAGATGCACTGCGCCAGTGCTATTTTCAAGGTGGGTATTGCAACTTGACTATACACTTACTAAAATATTTCCAAGTATAATGGTGTCTAGAGGTGATGTAAGAACCAAATCGATTCCAAACTAATTGAAATATTAATGACAGATTAGTTGAAACATTAGACTAAGTTTTTTTGCTTATTTTTTGGTGTAACAAAGTTGATAAATTTTTATGATGACATGAGTTTACCTGAATCACTTCAGAGAAAACAGTTCCGACAAGCGATAGAGCGACTGTCTGTCACGAGTCACGCCGTAAAGTTGCACCATTATTATATTTGACTATTAATTGTGCAAGTAGTGCGGACTCAATAGTCATCAAGGGATGTGTGATTGTGGAGCAGTTGCAGTAGTCATCAAAGTATGGGTGATTGTTGGGAAGTTGTAGTAGTCATCAAGGGGTGTGTGATTGTTGGGAAGTTGCAGTAGTCATCAAGGGATAGGTGATTGTGGGGCAGTTGTAGTAGTCATCAAGGGATGTGTGATTGTGGGGCAGTTGCAGTAGTCATCAAAGTATGTGTGATTGTTGGGCTGTTGTAGTAGTCATCAAGTGATGTGTGTGATTATGGGGCAGTTGCAGTAGGCATCAAAGGATATGTGATTGTTGGGCAGTTGTAGTAGTCATCAAGGGATGTGTGATTGTGGGGTAGGTACAGTAGTCATCAAGTGATTGTTGGAAAATTTCAGTAGTCATCAAGTTGCTGACAGCAAACTATTCATTATTTTTAGCGCATTTAAATAGATGGCAGTAAAAGACTTACACCTTTCATTACATTGATGAAACAGCATAGTAGATGATGAGCTCCTAGTTATATTATCAGTGAACAGGATCTTAACACATACTAGAACATAAGGCACCCCCCTTTGAATAAACTTTCACTATCCTCAACTATAGCAGATTCCTCTCCTCTACTATCCTTAAAGTACAATGGTGATAGTAACTATGGGACCACCTAGTTTCCTCTCCTCTACTATCCTTAAAGTACAATGGTGATAGTAACTATGGGACTACCTAGTTCCCTCTCCTCTACTATCCTTAAAGTACAATGGTGATAGTAACTATGGGACCACCTAGTTCCCTCTCCTCTACTATTCTTAAAGTACAATGGTGATAGTAACTATGAGACCACCTAGTTCCCTCTCCTCTACTATCCTTAAAGTACAATGGTGATAGTAACTATGGGACTACCTAGTTCCCTCTCCTCTACTATCCTTAAAGTACAATGGTGATAGTAACTATGGGACCACCTAGTTCCCTCTACTATCCTTAAAGTACAATGGTGATAGTAACTATGGGACCACCTAGTTCCCTCTCCTCTACTATCCTTAAAGTACAGTGGTGATAGTAACTATGGGACCACCTAGTTCCCTCTCCTCTACTATCCTTAAAGTACAATAGTGATAGTAACTATGAGACCACCTAGTTCCCTCTCCTCTACTATCCTTAAAGTACAATGGTGATAGTAACTATGGGACCACCTAGTTCCCTCTACTATCCTTAAAGTACAATGGTGATAGTAACTATGGGACTACCTAAAAGTTTTTTCCTGTTCTATGTTATTTATGGCATAAACTCATTTTATTTATTATCTCAGACCATACATACTATTCATATTTGAGAATCAAGTTTTGTTGACACTCTTTCTGCCTCCAGAAGTATTTTCAAGAAATATCATCAGTTTATTGGGCACCCATTTTACCCTATTATGTGAGATTGACTATAAGGGCTGGCCAACTAAATATTGAGACACTACAGAGACCACCAATTTACTCTCATATAGTCACATGTTCAAATCCAGGTTGAATTTGGACAATTTAGTCAACAAATATAAACTTAGTTTTTGTTGGATTTTTTAACATAATGCCCAGATACAGCTATGCTACTCTAAACCTCGGCCAAAAAGCAAATATTAGTTAATATTTAATAGAATTCATGTATGGAACATCTTTAGTTTTCCATTAATGTGCATATTACTAAAATTCAACTAATAAATACTAAGCAAATTATGAATTAATAACAAATAACGTGTTTATTTTAAGCAGTTCCAAAATTTCTATCACCGCTGTAGTAAAATTTGTCATTGAAATAATCAACTTGAGAGGGTTTAGTCGGTGGCAAGTGGTTCATATATAAATTAGCTGATGAAGTCGTGTACCTTCAACTGCGGCTGACTATTACAGTGCGCGGAGGAGAAGGAAACAAGAGATCTAGTAAAGAAATATGGAGGGTTACATCCCATGGTCAACCTGCTCAACAATGTTGATAATAAAGAGCTCTTAGCCGCAGCAACAGGTGCCATCTGGAAATGCGCAATCAGCGCTGAAAATGTCCAAAAATTCCAAGAGTTGAAAGCTATTGATCTCTTGGTAAACCTTCTTAATGATCAGCCCGAAGAGGTGAGATTTCAGAAATGGATATTAAATTCCATGGTTAACAGTTCAAATACACAGAGTTATAACAACACTAGTTGACCTTGTTCTACTTGCATATCTTTCAGCACAGAGAGGATGTAGACTGGAAAGTAAGTGTGCCATATGATAAATGTGTTTATCTTTTTATTATTATAATTATTTTTGGAGTGAATAATCATAGTTGTCATCGTGATTGTCTTCAGATGTAAATCATAGTTCTACGTTTTCTTCTGATGTAAATCATGCTATTGAAAGGCTAGTAAAGATTTCAGTATTAGCCTGTTGTGCCAGATAATACCGCCATCTTGGTGGGCACTCAATATCAGCCGATGTAACGCTTTGTATAGTCGAGATTGCATAATTGTAGAGAACTCTTGCTAAGCATTTTATTTGGTTTATAAGTTGCCTTCACATCACAATGCTCACATTTCTATTCTTCTCAACCATAGATATATAAACCTTTATATATCTATGTTCTCAACAATGCACAAGCCTTGGCAAGTTGTTACAGGTGTTTCACAATGCACACTCACTCAGTGGCTGCGTAATGTGTTATAGACGTTGAATTATAGCCTTTGTGTTAAGGTATTGGTGAATGTGGTTGGGGCGCTTGGCGAGTGCGCCAAAGATCCTCCAAACAGAGCACAGATTAGAAAAGCTGGAGGTATATCTCCTCTAGTACAGTTACTCACAGGAACAAACCAAGCTTTACTGATCAACGTTACTCGTGCGGTTGGACAGTGCGCGGAGGAACCTGATAACATGGCGTAAGTAAATTTACTTGGTTTCTAGTAATAAAAATTCACCTCGGATGAAAAAACACATCGGAGTAATCTGTAACATGTCTAAAAATACTGAACTGAGTAAATATTTCGAAACTTAAAAAGAATATTGCTAATTATGATTAATAATCAATTGTGTAGCACAGCATGAACAGGTTATTGCCATGTGCTTACGGAAGTGGTTCCAACGCTCACATTTGTAACTAGTCCAACATATGTGTGTCAGACCAATGCTGTGCTGAATATGTTGAAACAACCTCTATTAGGAAGTTTTTGTGTAGCTTCCTTACTTATTGGTGTTAAAGCAAACTTGATGTCAATGAATCAATTTGTGTTACAGTATTATCGACAGACTAGATGGAGTGAGATTACTCTGGTCCCTTCTGAAAAACCAGAACACAGAGGTCCAAGCAAGTGCGGCCTGGGCCATCTGTCCATGCATAGAAAACGCCAAAGTAAGGAATCAAAGAATTTACCATTACAATTCTGAAAAGATTTTAGTATGTTGTAGTATAAAGACCAGAAATTTTTTAACAGCATGCTATGAAACATCTGCTTTAGGATGCTGGTGAAATGGTTCGTTCTTTCGTGGGAGGTCTGGAGCTCATTGTGAGCTTGCTTAAGTCAGAGGACCAGGAAGTGCTGGCAAGTGTATGTGCTGCGATAGCAAACATAGCGAAAGATGAAGAGAACTTGGCAGTCATAACAGATCATGGTGTAGTGCCAATGTTAGCAAAACTCACCAACACAGTAAGCAAACTTACATACTATTGAATGATTATGTGACATATATGTCCAGGTGACCAATAGCAATAGAAGAGACTTGATGGTAAAAAAAAGCCAGTCTGCTTAGTGTGGAGCAACTTAATTATTGACAAAAGCACTAGTTAAGTAGATTCCTCGTATAACTGTTTTATCTCAAATATCGTCGAGGTAAAGCCACAAATTTGTGTTAAAAGTTAATAAAATATATAGATAATATATCTAAGCGAATACCGTTGCTAAAAAACGGACATATCAACTCACTGCTGCAAAATTGTAAAATCATTAATGCAGAAATAAAAACCAACAATGTTTACCACTAGACAGACAACAGTAAGCACCGGACATTCTCCCCATATTTTCTCTGTTACAAAGTTCTTAGCTCTGCAATTGTATCCTGTTTATGAAACTGCAAATATGTAAACGTTGAAGTATACGAGAGAGCGAATTTTGTAGACGGATGATCGACTACGGAGACATCTAGCAGAGGCGATAGCTCGCTGCTGCAGCTGGGGTAACAATAGAGTGTCATTTGGCAATGAAAAAGCTGTCGCACCCCTCGTCTACTACCTCAAGTCAAAAGATAAACAGGTACACAGATCGACAGCCAGGGCGCTCTTCCAGCTTTCTAAGGACCCTGACAATTGCATAACGATGCATGAAGCTGGTGTGGTGAAGCCCCTCATGGAGATGGTTGGGTCAGCGGACACAGTACTCCAAGAGGCAGCTGCGGGCTGCATCAGCAACATTAGACGTCTCGCATTGGCCAATGAAAAAGCAAAGTTTTCATAATAGACAGGCCAATTTATTTCCAGTGGGTGCCATTTAAAAAACTGTACAAATAGACTCATTAAAAGGATATATAAGGACAATATATAAATAACAGTATGAAATGCAATTGGTCATACAAAGTATTGTTGTAATTTGAGATTTTATAATACACTATATGCAGCGATGCCCATCTCCTACATCATGGTGTGTGTTGGTTCAATAGAAATCCTCTGGCTCTCCGGTCACCTTCTCCTGATTCTGTATTTGATCCTGATTTCTGTACATCTCAGCAACCTATGCAACCACAAAACCTCTCCAGCTATTTAATAAAACAAACAGAGAAACCAAAAATTAAAAAAATTGATTTTCCATGTTTTAAGAAAAATTGATTTATCTCCCTTGCGAACAAGTGATTATAGTTGTTTAAACTTTAGAATCGGCTTGTTTACCTGTGAGCTGTTGGTTGCCTGCTCGGGTGATTTATCTTCTCTTATCCTTATGAACCGAGGGAACCGTAAAGAGACTCCCTTCTCAGGATCAACCTAAAATCAGTATCGTTATCTTTAAGATGGCTACACGAACAAAAAAAACTTCATTCCCAGTTTAACAAAATATATTACAGTTAAAATATCGAATCACTTGATGGCATATAAAAACTATTGCTTTCAATTACTAACAAAATGCTTGTCCAAGTTCCTAAATACTTCAACCAATCACAATCTATTTATGGTGTAAAGATCCTTTGCTAACAGCAATGCAGGAAATTCACATTACATCCGCATAGACACTGATGTTTCTAAAATATCTGATTCTACATAAAAGACTCATCTTAACAACACTATGTTAACAGATGTTAACATAGTGTTAGCAGATGTTGACATTGTGTTAACATATGTTTCACCTAAACATGGCTAACAGGACATTTAAGTAATTTTACGTCTAAAAACTGAGCCTAAATGTCTCTCATAGTACTTGATGCAACCCTTACTTGTTATCTATTGTATTTCGGTAATTCTTTACAAAAAGAACGAGGAAATGATTCTCAGCTTTGTTACCGTTGTAATGTATGCATTTAAAATACCAAGATATCATATTCTCCTTCTTGAACAAGGCTCTCTTTTTCTAACTACCTGATGTTTTTAGAACAGAACTGACTTGAACACTTGATTAGAAATTATTTAGAATCTCAAACACTTGATAACTTACATACTTCATACTTGACCTCAAGGGTCGGTAATGAAGTTTAAGCTAGCAAAATAGAAATGCTGATCAATACATACCTGCCCGGCAGCAGCGGTGTGGACAGGAGAGATGCTCATGTCAGCACATTTTACCTCCCAGACTTGCTTCACGTCATACCAGTGATCAGGGGTAAGGGATGAGTTGCACCTGTAGTACGGTTTAGCCTTTTCTATCACCAGCTCTCGTAGATTCTCCGTATGCTTTTCCAAGTCGTCATCCTTGAAACCCGTGCCAATCTAGAGAACACATCAAATTAAGGCAGATCTTGTTTAAATAGTGTACAGCATCAACATATTGGATGACTCCCCTTCATGACTTGCTCATCATATAAACGCTTCAGTATCACTAGCTCTCACATTCTGAATTCATATGGATAAGTGAGAGCTTAATGGATTAAAATAACAGCTGCATAAAGTATACAATGCTCTCTCGGGTTACGATGTCCCTGTTATATGATTTTTTTTAACTTCTGAAGTGGAACAGGATGATTTTTCATCCTTGCCATACAAATCCTATTTGGCCATGCAAATTCAACAAAAATTCACTCGAAATTCAAAATTGGCAGTTCGTTTGCTTATTACGCTGAAATAACAAAGATGACGATATGCTGATCGCCAAGCACCTTCTCACAACGCCTGAAAGAGATATGATGAGCAATTTCTCTCAGTGCAGCATTCCTCGTATCAAAAGTGGTAATATTTTTCCTTTAAAACGAGTAGCAAAGTTGAAGTTGCAATTCCTTGGAACAGAGGTCTGGGATCAGACAACTTTCTTTAGCCTGCTAACAAAAATCCACCTCATTACATATTAAATTTATTTTCAAGTGTACAGTAAAATAATTAGCATTGATACATTTTTTAGCTCCTCTTCATTTTACCTACTGATGTACCAGCTCAAGTTACGTCGTTCCAAAGGTACCGTAAATAAAATTTCAATTTTCCTTTCGATGGCCTTAAGTGGCCAAGCATGCAAGATGCCGCTTTTGAAAACAGTATCGCTTGGGCTTTCTTGTCGAATTAAGTTGAAAAAGGTTTTAATGAAGTTAGCTAAAAGTTATAGCGAAAACAAAGTCGGAAACCGATAGGTGATAAAGTTTTAGGCTGTGACAAAATTTAAGTTTAGTAAATTACATACTAAAACTTAACTTTAAGGTCATTTAAGTTAAATTCAAAATTTATGTCTCAAAGGTAAGAACTCCCTATGGTATGTACTGCTGCTACTGTACATTGTAATGTTACATTTTATTGCAGATCATAACCACTAAATACACTAAAGTTACTGTGGATAACTATGGTTACTAAAGTTAACATACTAGTTTGTTACTAATTTTTAATATGCACAGTACTTATTACTTATGTCAAATATAGTACGTTACTTGTAGTCTGTCACAGCATCCTAGTTCTTATTCTATGTCCTATCTCATACACATAGAGTTCGTGGTAACACCGCTTCTTTGCATATAGTCTGCTATAACACCCCTTACATATATATATTATAGTCTGTTATACCATCCCTTACGTATACATAATAACCTGCTATACCATCCCTTACATATACATTATAGTCTGCTATAACATCCCTTACATATATATATTATAGTCTGCTATAACATCCCTTACATATACATTATTGTCTGTTATAACATCCCTTACATATACATTATAGTCTGCTATAACACCCCTTACATATATATATTATAGTCTGCTATAACATCCCTTACATATACATTATTGTCTGTTATAACATCCTTTACATATACATTATAGTCTGTTATAACATCCTTTACATATACATTATAGTCTGTTATAACATCCCTTCCTTACATATACGTATATTATAGTCCGCTATAACATTCCTTACCTTACAGATGGTTTGATATTCTTCATTCTCCTCATCATAACAAGCCAATAGGAAACCTCCGTATCGACCAGCCCTTTTTCCTGTGCCGTGATAGCCTCCTATAACAACAAGGTCGAGTGTGTCGCCCACTCCTTCCAGATAATCCTTCTTCAACTTGAGCCAATTGTGAGACCTCTTAGCTATTTCATAGGTAGCGTCTTCATCCAATGTCTTCACCATCAGGCCTTCACAGTTGCCAACTGTAGATGCAGAGATCATGGGTGGAGAATGCATAAATAACTAAACTGAACGATTGACATTACCAACATAAAGATATTTTAAAATATGAGCTTAATGCGTTCAAGAACCGAGCTCGCATGCCAATTTACTCGTATCTTGAATTAAATCAACCTATATAAAATAATCAAATACAAATTAATCCGTTCCACCCTCTGAAACAACACCTAAAAAGGATATTATAATGAACATAATGATTTTAAATGTTCTGATTCCCTACAAACGCTCACAAAGTAACAAATACCTATCTAGTGATTATGTTTTGCTGCAACAAATACATAGGAAACTAAGGAGTACGTCTTTGTTTCCACCTGTTACATCTTCATACCTTTTACTGACTCATCAAGGAATTCAGATATTTTATCTGTATCGGTAGAGTCAGTTGCCATAGCAAACATGAACTGCCCAGGAATTTCAGATAGAGCTGAGTGCAAGAGTTGTCTCCTTTTTCTGAATGGCTCCTTCACAAGTGAATCACCATTGAGATAAAGGAGGTCAAAAGCGTAGATGCAGACTTGAACCTTTATTTCTGATTGGTTGGCATCCTTAAATTACAATAATATGAACGAATTGAATGAATAACAATAATAATAATTTGTAAAACGAATTTTCTTTATAAATACAAGAAAATCACCCGTGTCCATTACTACATGTCCTCAAGTGTTGTTTGCTTGTGAATGACTAAACAACCCTTCACATTTCATCAAATCGAAAAATATATATAAAAAACTGAACAGTTAAAAGCCATTCCTCTAATGCCTGGTTGTAACAAATCTCAAATGGCTCTGCAAGATCAACGCAAGAATTACAGAATAGAATTATAAGTATGAAACAATGCACAAGTTCTGTCAAGTCCATTCATCCTGTAACGTCTCGTGAGACTGTGGAGGCTCATCAAACTGTATGCAACAGAATTTACCTTTCCTACCTCCAAGCATAATGATTCTGGTTACAAGATTAAATAGTCCTTTTTGCAATACGAATTAATTTTCATCGACAATGAGGAAGCAAACAAGGAAATAAATTAAATTTGTTGCCTTTCGAGAACGCGAGGCTAGGCGAGTGAACTCATGATGTTTGATAATGGTTCCGCATTAATGCTGGGCAATATTATTAAGATGAACCTGCAATACATTGGTTTAATCATGTGAAAATCTACAAAATCATGCTCAACTACCTATAAAGGTAGTACGCGAAGTAGCATTGGGTATGGGTTTTGTTAAGCACCTTTCTCTTTCGCGTGCTTAACACCTGAAATGGTAGAATCCGTTCCTTCTCTGTGTCCCAGGCAACAACCTCTGAGTCTATGATACAACACTTGGTGTCTTCCTTGAGCAGACTTGGCATGCGCGAGATAATATCGGGATACTTGCTTGTGTTGTTCTCCTGATTTCTGCTGTAAACCATCACCGCCCCGTCCTCCATTACATGTATCTAAAGGCAACATATAGGATTGTGAGGAGCTATGGCCATGATTTACTAGCTAATCAGCTCAAATACTCCAGGAAGTATGTGGTAGTGAACGTGACATGACTTAATCGAGGGACAGCATGCCAAGTCACTCACCTGAGCTCTTTCCCCATCATATTTGTACTCGCATGTGAAATGGTTGTCCTTGAAGCGTTTGAATACTTCACTCACTCCATTAGTCGGATGGGCTAACATGGGTTTGAGAGGCACTCCTGCAATCATAATACACAATTAGGGATACAGCATACAACAGCTCTGTCGAACAGCTTATATACATACAGTCCATCTCAGACCTTTTACAAGCCTTTAGATCCCTTTTATAAAGTTGTCTTATCTAAGCGTGGCCATATCAGAGTGTAATCACCCCCACAAAGCATCAAACCCTAGTGATGATATCTTTATTCAATGGAGAGAGCAGGAGTGGCAATATCAGCAACAAGTTTCTAAGTTATTTAAAAGTTGACTTGCAACAAAATTCACATTACAGCTATTTGGTATCAAGATATTCACCATGTTTTACTCTGCTGGGTTGTAGGTGCAAAATATGTTGAAATGTGATTACAAGCTCTTAAAAGCTTAAAAATGAACAGTTAATCGCAGCCATCACGAAACGCTGTAGATTGGAATCCCTTTCCAAAATGGCTCAAATGGGACCTAGATGAACACGATGTGCATTTGTTTACACTTTCGTGTGACCTCATTCGTCGAAATATTTTCTCGAATATACTTCATGCATTTAATAAAACCATGTCTAATGTCCTTGCGCGTTTATTTCATCATCATTGTAATGCTGTCACTTTGAGCACTGATATCTCAAAACCTACTGTAAAAATTTGTTTAATTTTTTAATCTCAACTCGAAGGAGTGCATATCATCCTCTGATAAACATGACGAGCCTGTTGATCACCTGTGATAGTCGACAAATGCTGCAGAAAATGTTCGCACTATTTGGCAGGAAGTATGGGTCACGTGATAAGATTACAACTAGATGAATAGACCAAGCCGAAACCAAACTGTAACATAGCGAGCATCTATATTTAATACTGGCTTTGCGGTAGAATCCGACAAGTTCGTCATAAACTAGCGCTACGAGACGTTTTATATTGAGCCTTTTATTGGCCTTTCAATTCATGTGACCAAAAAAACAACAATGTTTGAGTAAGTCGTCGAAATAAAGAGATTCCAATCTATGGCGTTTTTGTAATGCTGCGATTAGTTGTTCGTTTTTGAGCTTTTAAAAGCTTGTAATGTTATTTCCACATATTTTACATCTACAGCACAGCAGAGTAAGACATGGTGAATCTTTTAATACTAAATAACTGTAATGTGAATTTTGTTGCAAGTCAACCTTTAAGAATGCCTGATAGATCAGCAGCAACAACAAATCAGTAACCTAAAATATCACTTATTTCAAATTTTATCATCAATGATTATATCAAACACTGTTGTTTTCAGAAATCTTTCATGACAACAATAAGCTTACCATCTTATAAAAAGAATTACTAATAACATTATCAGCAATAAACTAAATGCTGAGTGCTTATATCTCAGGCGGATTAACACAGCTGTGGAATCAATGAGCATTAACAGTGAGTAAGAGAGACTTACCTGGAGTAAGTTTACAATGTTCAGGCAGAGCCTCTAGTCCCTTCTCCAGGAGGATAGGAATTATTTTATCATAGTTGGGACATTCACTACAGAGAAGATGCAGAATAATAGTTAAAGGAAACATTAGCTAGTTAGGAAACGTAAGTTAAAGTGATGTAATTGATCTGAACTTAGTAAGAAAAACTCTGTATCTCCTTTAGTGACCCACCAGAACTTACTATATCATAACTTAAACGAACCTACCTTACAGTGACTTACTATGACCTACCATCCAGTGACTTACCAGAACCTACCATACAGTGACTTACCAGAACCAACCATACAGTGACTTACCAGAATGTTGTTTTCACTATCAAGGCTGCATCGTTATATTTGGCTTTGAGCTTGTCTACTGCCAGCCCTTTGACTGCATCTGTTGGAATATTTCCTGTGACAGAGAAGAGATTTTGTAAGCAAATTAGCTAACAGAGGAATAGTGCACCTCACTAAGGACAGCGTTAGCTAAATATAGCATGTGAGTTCAATCACATGTTCCTGACATCTTTCGCAAGTGACAGATTGATATCCAGCAGTAATCTACTAGCACATGTAAGGAAACGCTGAGTTTAGTTAAAAGAGCTGGGGTGTATAAAAAATCTCACTGCATGTGAAATTGTCTTCTCTAGTTTAGGTATGAGAGAAGAAATTAAAAACTAAACTATTGAAATGTTCATAGGTTTGCTGTAGTTTTTTTCGTAAGCTAGATCATATACTCCCATAAGAGTACCTTAAATTTGTATGTTAGAGCAGACATTCCCATAAGGATACATCACAAATTGCTTCACTTGTTCCGCACTCCAAAAACTAATGCTAACTCCTCTAGAATACTGAAGATATACAATTATAGAAGGATTACAGGTGTTTTACATGGAGATGTAATGACATAGGTGAAAAACCTCCCTCTCTTATACCTCTTCTACGACTGCCCATCAACAAACTACCATTTTATTAGCGCGTCTCTATTGTTAAGATACGATACAAACCTTTTCATGGCTACTACTTTATTACAGAATATAAAGGAATGGGTGAAAAATAAACTGATTTAGAAACATTCAAAAATGTTTTTATTGTTACCATAGAGACAGACAAGTGGAAGTGTAGGCTAAGGAATGGATAGGCATGGAGGTAGAGGTATTGATAGAGATATGCAGAGTAGCTTATTTTTGATTTGAACTAGGTGATAACTGAACATACTTTAGCTTGTATATACAGTGGAGCCTCGGTTCTCGACATTCGGTTATCGGTCGATTCGGTTTTCGACAAAAAAATTGAGATTTGTTTGTCTCGGGTCTAGAACACAAATTCGGTTCTCGACCAAATCGGAGCATGTGCATTCGGAACAGCAAAGCGTTCAGAGCAGCTCAGGAAACAGCATGGAAGCATTCATTAATGAGGAAGAAGCAACTTGCGCTTCATAAATTCTTTACAAAAAGGAAGGAATGGTTTGGGACGACGTCTCTCTACTGAAGAAATTTGCTAGGGAGACAACTCCTCCAGTCGGTTACGCTAAATTATTTTGGAAGAGGATTCTTCTTCAATGTGAAATAAACGTGCCATTGCTGTTTATATTTTCTTTTTCACACGAATTCTGATGTAACTGTTCTAATGTATTTTTTGCTGCTTCATTGTCAACTTCTGCAATTTTTGGTATTGTATCTTAACCTAGAATGTTTTCGATATTTTAAGAGCAAAACATAGAAAATTTTTACTTTTTTTTAAAAAGGTTTTTTTCATTACTATAGATAGTAAATCTTCTATTAAAAATAAACACGATCTATATTTACCCGTTTTTATTAATAATATGTAGTATACAGTACAGTTTATGGTGTAAAATGTTAAAAAATACTTTACCAAAGTTGTTGAATCGACTTGGAATGGATTAAAATTTACATACATTAATGCTAATGGGAATAATTGTTTCGAATCTCAAACAACTAGGTTTTCGAACAACCTTCTGAAACGGATTATGTTCGAGAACCGAGGTTCCACTCTATATATATTTACAATTTGTTAAATTCTTTTAATTTTCACCTTCAACTGATTCAGTCTCACTTTAATACGGTCTGATGTGTGAAATACTTAGCTGGAAATTACTTTCGGTGTAAATTCAAATATTTGCTAGAATTTTACACGGTGTGTTAAAAATTCATTCGTAGAGATTCGGTTATTAATGACATATCTAAAGCAATACGCTAGGAAAGATGATACATAATCAATTTGTACTTTACTCTACCAAATCACATTAATTGTATAAAAGAAAGCTCATATACCAGCTATTCTAACGCAGTCTTACTAAGTTAGTCAACAGCTCTTGGACCCTAAAGAGGGTTAGACTTGTAACAGTGGATATGTTAGGTAGAAGATATGATGGAGAATCATGTGACTAACCGTCCCCGGGTGGACAGTGCACAACAGCTTGGGCAAGGGCCTGCAACACACTCTGTTCAGCAAGGCCGACCCTCAACTTGCCGCTGAGAGAGCGAATAAGGTAGCGAGACTCGCACTCTTTGCAGGCGATAAGCATACCCTTTATGTAGGTCACTTTCTTTGACTGTGTCTGTAATGTAAAGTTCACATAGACTGTATTCAACACCTATACATGAGAGCTCCATTAAAAAGTTACATATTTATAGGTTGTCTAGTGTTATAATAGCGCACGTATCTATGGTCTAGTTGATGTGAGTCGTTGTCTAGTGTTATAATAGCGTACGTATCTATGGTCTAGTTGATGTGAGCCTTGAGAGAAAACACAAGTTGAGAAAAAGAATTTCCGGTCAGCTGTTCTTCAAAATAATAGAGAAACTTGAGGCCCGGAGGTTTAAGTTAATATCATAAATTCTTTCCTTTTTTAAAAATCAAATTTACAAGAACTGAGTTTTCACAACAATTGTACGACGACAAGAAAAATCTGACTTTCTCTTTCCACTAGTTACTAGGAATCACCCCCCCTATATTATCTACAAATTAGGCTATATATTTATAGATCACAAGCTTAAGTTGACATCATAATTGATGCGAAACTTTTATATTGAAAGAAAAGATAAGTATTTATTTGATAGGGAGACAAATCCATGATATGAAAATTTCCAAAACAGGCTAATATTGAAAAATAAAAATAGTTTATGAACTATATAACCCAACAGAAACTCAGTGACTCGTTGAAGAAACAGGGAGTAATATATTTATATCTAGTAATGTTCAGTAAATAAATACAAATAAATTTACAGTTTATTTAAAGTCTGCCAAAACCGACATAGACCTGGAGATAACCGATGGTACTTACAGAGTGGCCTGTCATCAAGGAAATTTCCTTCAGCTTCTTAAAAACTGCCTGGACCGTGAGTGGAGGTGGAGTGTAAAATGTCTTCTGCGTTGTTCGGCTTGCCTTACAAATCATATCAACTTCATAATAAACTACATGTATTAGTTGATGCAACACAAACAATTATTTAAGAATTATCTTCTCAATAAAGATAAGAGTGTATAAATCCCGATTACATAAGAGCACGCACCAGTATCTAATAAACAACATTTCACATGACACAAGAACGGCATGTTTGACACATGGTGAGACTGAGGTCATGGCAATATTTTCAAGTAGAGACTTGTGAAGTAGCCAAGCGGACAGCGTGTAATATTCACATACATCACAACAAGAGATTAACTTCCTACCTCCGCCACTTTGCCCAAATCTCCCATTTTCTGTGCTTCAGATTTAATTTGTGCAGCGCTCCTTCCTGCAGTCAGCAAAAAGGGAGAATTGTATTATCTAATAGTTCAAAACTTTCAGCGAACACCATTTACATACCGGCCCACCAGCCCTATGCCCTTGGTGACCCGAGTCACCTGACAAGTATTACTGATGCAGTATTGGTAAAAATTGTAGATAGCCAGTTAAAAGTTATGCAGCTATGCATATATATGAGGAATGATACGAACATCTTCTACACTCAAGGGCTCAAGTGCCTGGCATTAAATCTGCGTACAAGAGTGAAACAAGATGCATGGAAAATCATGGAACAAACTTACGGAAGCAGCGAAAGAAATGGTTCGAGGTAAAAAAGTGTATGCACAACCTGATAAGAGCTCTGTTAAGATTTGCTCAAAAAATAATTTTCTTTTTTTAAGCTATTCAGCTGACCTGTAGCCTCAGCCAGGGCCTTGATGAGCAGACTATCACCAATGCCGAGCTCTGAGCCTTCATAGGCGGGGGCTGTCTTGTTGAGACACATGTAGACACATTTCAACAGGTCCTCAGGGCTCAATATTACGACAGAGCGGAAGAAATTGCATAAGGTTGTTACTATCTTTAATCTAGAAAAGAGGATAACTTCATTAGTGTCTAATACGCGGCATTCGCCCAGCGGTGGGTTGTCTAACGAGCTCGGCAGCATAATTCTCTTTTAACTAATCGTTTCATCATCCCATGGAGACCCTTGAGCGCTGGGAGGTCATATGACACGCCAACTCTCAAATGTCACACAAATGACTATAAAACACACAAACATGAATGTCTTACCTTCCGCTAGTGTCTTCTATATATTCCAGTGTTTTAGCAAGAGCCAGATAGGGAACCCTAAACATTAAAGGACAAATGTTATCTGAATTCGTTGTAAATACGGGTAGCCAAACAGTGTAATGAGTTCCAAAACTTGAGACGATAACAATGTCTAGACAGAATGCTATAAGGTTGCAATGGAAAGATCAGATAAAAAAAATCAATAAAACGAATAACAGGATATAAAGACAGAGCTTGAGATAAACACACCTACACTATAGGTATGTTTCACCAGTTTTGCTTCAGATTATGTGAAATATGACCTTTGATTGTGATTCATAACTAGCTTTAGGTAAAAGGAAGGCTTGCAAAAAATAAGCGAATGAAAGGTGAGTTGTAGGTGGATTTGATACCTAATTGGGTGACCGCATGAGGCACAGCATCACTCCAACACAGTTTTTTTTTTGCCAAAATTTGACATAAGAAGTCAATCCGATCTGATACTCGCTTCATATGTCGATACAGTCATGTTGGAGCAAAAATTGTTACAAGAATATATTGTATTTCGTTCCACCGCCCAAAAAAGCTTAACAATAAATACTTCAGGTAACTCTAAATAGCGTTACAACCAACACATATCAAACTATCTAAAAAAGCTTTAATATGAGAAATTAAATTATATCAGAAACTACATATATAAAATGATGATCAGTAAAAAGAGGTTTGTATTGTCACTCTGCCTTTATGTTAGAGAAGGGTGAATTGAGACAGCAGTATAGGAGACAGAGGATGAGCAGATAATGGTCGCGGTAGAGATATCGCGCAAGTTTAATTTATGTATGTTGTACATTGGAACAACTATTTTTAAAAGTATCCATCATGTATTTAACTATTTTGCCAGCTCAGAAACTCGTCGGCAAATGCTTTGAGCGATAAAAATATAGCATTTAATCATATGCATTACAGAAAACTGCATAAAAAACAATACAAAAACCTAAACGATACATAAGAAACTAAATAATGCGATAAGATGATTTTTATGAGTCTTCAATTAAAGACAGGTGAGTTGAGGTTGAGGTGTAGCCTTGACTATAGAGTAGGACCAAATGTTGATAGAAGCAGCGATAGAAGCGTGGAGCTAGTCTAATTTATACTACAACTTTATAAATTAACTCTTAAATACATTCTTGTTTTTATTATTGAAATCTTTTTTATTTCATCTTTGTTATCATGACCTGCCTCTTCACTGAGACTAATTCCTGGCTCACTTTTTTCTGCCCACCTTCGCTGTTTTCGTCGCGTTAAATTAGGAAACGATATCAGAGATTTTTTTAAAGAATTGGTATGAAGCATGTCTAGCATTTGATGTTATAATACATTGCCACCTTCCTTTTTCCACAAGTATTTACACTTGCGCTAATATTTTTAGGAGCCAAGATTTAAAACTAAAAAATGAAAGTGTGAGGCCCTGTGTAATATTATCCTAGAATCAAACTACATGAAGGAGAACTGCAGATATACATGTAAATGTACATATTTACAAAACTGCGATGTGCAAAACTGTATGTTTTTGTTCAAATTTCACAAGAAATGCTTTGAATGGTTTACAGAAGTGATAATGAGTAGAGGATTCAATGTATACGTAACACGTAGCCTGAGCAATTTATACTAGCTTAAAAATCATGTCCTAGCATCTTATCGCCATCATGTACTAAATACACTTTGACACATATGCAAAGATGCTCCAATATTTTCATTCAAAGTGGCCTCGGCTATCACGATTAATTTTGGAAACTAAGCTAAAATTGTTGTTATTTTGGAATAAATATGCTATAGGTCTTTTACACTAATACAGCAGACCCAAGCCATACGACATTAATTTATTCTGCTGCTGGCATCATCAGGGGAAAATGTCATAGAGAGGGGTATAGGAACCCATAGTTATTATCTAATGCAAACACTCTCCGGTAAAAAAACATCAAAATTTTACATACATACTGTATATATTAAAAATTAGTAACAAAATAGTATATTAATCTTAGTAACTAAAGTTACCTATTTAGTGGTATGATCTGCTATAACGTGTAGCATTACTATGTACATGTCATTTTCTTATTTCTCCCTTTTACATAATTATCAATTTTAGGATCTGTGGCTAACAAATTAAAGTTATATATAGTTATATATAAGGAATTTCAGTTTATAGTAAATATTATATTAAATACTAAAAGGCACAATAAATTTTATATTGTTTCACTCACACAAGATTAAGCCCTTACGAAACACAAAGAATGCTGAACTGAGAGAGAAAGAGAGAGCATCGTATCTCTTTCAGGTGTTGTGGGAGGGATTTCGACGAATAAGCCTAGCATATTGGCATATTCACGACTCTGACGTATGAAGCACATTGACTGCCAAATTTCGAGAGACATTTTTGTTGATATCGGATGTCGATGAAAATGCTGTAACGAGGGACCAAAAAGCTTCGTGTTTCACATCGTAAGGCAAAAAAACCCATAAGACAGGGACGCTGTAACCCGAGGTCCACTGTATAGACATAACTGCACTGTTATTTTGAGACATGAAGTAATTTATGAGAATTTCGTTCTGGGAAATGCAGTGTTTTATAATAGCTAATGACATGATTCAACAACCTGGGTAACTTTATTCAGATCATTGCCTGACTTTACTCAACTTTAATACTCAGCTGTTATAAATTTCATTTAAGGAGTTGTCTTCTTTCACACATGATCGTGCATATGTTTAGTTGATGTCAGAAAACTTGCTCAAGCCCATTATTTTAGGAATTCACTGTTAGGTTTAGTTTTTAACAATGGGTGGACAACTACTTAGGTCATCAAGTGAATGTGAAAATGCAAAGTAATACATATACTTACGTTTTATTACCTGCTAATGAACCGGAATACCTGCCAAGTTTTTAACAGAATGCGGGGAGAAAATGAAGCAGTTTTTTGACTGAAAAGCCAGAAATTGGTTAGGAAAATGGCATATAACCCAGGATAATATAGGTTGAGTGCTCACGTTTCTCCTTTTTTCCAAAAAGCATCATTAACAGGGTGGTAGGAAGTCCGACTAGGATCGTAATCTACTCCAGACACCTTTCCCTGTGTACCCGGTTCTTCCTTAGCGGAACTCTTGCTCGAGAAGAAACCGGCCATAGAAGTCTGGCTGCAGAAGAACAGTATAAGCTAGTTAACTTCAAGAGTCAATGCCCAATTATTATCACTAATATCTTACTCAATATCTCACAAAGATGGTTTAACAGCTTTGTAACAGCCTCGATAATACGATATGACTAGAGTGGATGAGTAAATATTTAATCTAAAAGCCAGTCAGCCACCCTGAGACCATCTGCTCTTACAGGCAAGGTGCGCATGAGATCATGTCATCAGGGTATAGATCAAAGCGCAACATAATAGAAATGATCACCTTGGATTCTCTAAAAAACATCGGCCTCTCTTTGTAGGAGTAGATTGTCTAAACCATAAAGTTATCTCCCTTTGAAAAACCAACCAAATGGGTGACATCGGCTAGGCCAAGTTGTAAACAGCCAAAGGTTAAAGGTTGATTTGCAACAAAATTTACATTACAGTTATTTGGTATCAAAAGATTCACCATGTCTTACTCTGTTGTGTTGTAAGTGCCAAATATGTGGAAATGTGATTACAAGCTCTTAAAATCTCAAAAAGACCCGGTATCAAATATAGATGCTTGCTACTTTATAGTTTTGTTACGGCATTATTCAATCGTCAAGTCGTAATCTGATTATGTGACCCAATACTTCGCAAATAATTTTTGCAGCACTTTTCGATTATCACAGATGACCAACAGGCTCGTCATGATTATCAGACAATGATATTTACTCCTTCGAGCTAAGGTTAAAAAGTTTAACGATTTTTTACGGTAAGTTATAAGATATCAGTGCTAAAAGTGACAGCATTACAATGACGATAAAACAAACGCGTAAGAACAATAGACATGGTTTTATTGAATGCGAGAAGTATATTTGTGAAAATATTTCGACGAATAAGGTTGCAAGAAAGTGTAAACAGAAACCATCTCTCACAACTACATCACATTTGAGCCGGTTTGGAAAGGGAATCCAAACTACAGCGGTCTCGCATGGCTGCGATTTTCTGTTCGTCTTTGAGCTTTTAAGAGCTTGTAATCACATTTCCACATATTTTGCACCTACAACACAACAGAGTAAGACATGGTGAATCTTTTCATATCAAATAACGGTAATGTGAATTTTGTTGCAAGTCAACCTTTAATTATTTTAGCATGGTCCATAGAATAAGGAAAATACAACCATAAAAATAACACAGATATAAGTTATTCTGAGTGTTTAATAGATGAGACAACTCAATGAATTTTCTTCAGTGATTCTAGTAGTAGTAGTAGTAACAAAACAATGATGGAGTATAACCCGCTAGTTCACACAAAAGCTAACAATAAATTGCCTGGTAACGCAGTAGTAGAGAAGGCCTCCTTACATAAATATTTGAGAGATTATCAGTGCATACCTATCAAATCAATGATTGAAAGGAGTCGTCTCCCGAAAACAGGCCAAAGAGCATTCTTTGCAGCAGCGTGAGAGAATAAAAATTGCTGTTGCTGATAACCAATTGCCTAGTCCAACTCACCAAAATGTGTTGCAATCTTAGAGACACAATAAACATGGTTTCGGTATTTCCTGTGCTATTTTGAGGGATTCCATTTTTAGAGAAATAACATGTGAATAAACCAGTAATGAAAATAAAGTGCAAGTCACATATGCTAATACTGTATAATCCAACAAAACTTCAGGATAAATCAACACTGACCAGTAAAACTTAGCATGGCTGATATTAGCCCGTTTTGGTTGTAGCGTTTCACTTCCTAGATGGCGCCTGCCAACATTGAAAACTACGCTTCAGTCGCCGTGTGGCTACATTACTAATGTGGGTTAAGTAAAACTAAGATGGCTGCCAAAAACGTTGCAACGTTACTATTCACAATGCAAATATACTCATTCATCAGCCTTACAAACAAGAATTAAAATACCATCTCGATTAATGCACATACTTTCTCCATCCTTCCGGAAACCTCTGAACTAATGGGAAGTGGCTAGTCTCTACCGAAAGGTCACAGAAGGCATGAATATGCTTTTAACCTTACAAAGGGTGAATAGAAAAGCATTACTATGTGCCAAAACATTAGCAGAAAATAATCTCTAATTAATATAACCTGACACTAAGGGTACATTAGAGCTAAGATTTTAGGTTTGTTCAATGCATTGACATGACAGCCATCCAAACATTTCTGGCCCTGCTAGTGGAGGGACGAGATGCTAATGGTAGGATGAGGCATGGATAGCTACTACAAATTATCGATTTCATTCCCATGCTGTTGGCCATTTGTTGGCAAGAAAGTAATTATATGCGGGGTAGCACAGAATATAGCATGCATTGCTGACTCGTTAAGTCGAAATGGTCAGATAAGTTTTCATTTTCATTCTCAAAACTAATTTTAAGAGGACCCAGAAAACCTTTGGCTTCACTGGAGAGTCGAAGGCCTTTCAAATCATACCATGTTTGTTTTACAAAAGCTTACTTTCAAAAGTTCAACTGTGTTAATATAATGTTAATAAGCAAAGCGTTCAACGAGTTAATATATTATTAATAGTGATTGTATCAGTTCACCACTTACAGAACCATTTCAGCTTTATTTCCTAGAAACACAGAAAACAACTTCGGACAATAGGAAACACTAGTTTTGTGTCGGTATTGACACCAAAATAAAACTTCTCTGGCAATTTTATCCGACGCAACAAGACAGCCAACGATAACGCGAGCTCTTTTTTTCGCTACCTTGAATAGCATTTATTTCCTATGAACAAATGGCCAACAGAGTAGATCTACCCTCATACAACAGAGAGGTGACAAAAGCTATATATGTATATCAATCTTCTCCCTCATCAATTTTATGATTCTGACATTGCTCAATTGCCTCAAAATTTGAACAAACCTGAGTTTTTACCCGAATTTACCTTTTGTGTGGTTTTAGCTCCGACCTCAGGTTGAACTAAGGACACAACTTCTCAAAGCTACACAGTCCAAGGATTATGGACAGCGTATTGGTGTACGTTTGGGGTGTTTTTACGTCATTAAAATCTCATTGGCTATTTTAGTTGATAGAATCTTTTTGCTTTACAAAATTTACGATAACCCGATCAGTCCGCTATGGCCATAACCTTCTTGTGATGAAAATTAAAATGAATTCCAGAAAATGTCTTTGAACAAGTAACTTCATTGAACAATATATTATGACATTACCATTATTAAAATAAAATAAAATGAATCAGTTTGTCTGATTCGCCAGCATACCCTCTCCAGTGTCAACACTATGCCTCTTTGATGAATATTGGCATCCTAAACCGCTGACCTTTGAACTCACGGCTCAGCATCAGAGCTGTTATTTCATTCAAGACTCATTTAACTAGCGCTATGATTCGTTTCAATATAAAAACAACTTGTGAATAACTCAAATATGGGGGTTTATCTCAGGGGTGAAATGACAGTTGACTACAGCAGCTGTCAAGGAAACATCAAATAGAAAATGACTAATGAAGAGGCAATTGTGGGATTCCCGCTTGATTTATTAGGCAAGACAGCTTGTAGGCTGGCAAGACATTCCGTCTTGATTACCCCAACATTTGGTCCATCAATGGGGTCTATTAGCGGGTCAGCAGGAATATATGTATCAATGGGGTCTATTAGCGCGGTCAGCAGGAATATATGTATCAATGGGGTCTATTAGCGCGGTCAGCAGGAATATATGTATCAATGGGGTCTATTAGCGCGGTCAGCAGGAATATGTGTATCAATGGGATCTATTAGCGGGTCAGCAGGAATATATGTATCAATGGGGTCTATTAGCGCGGTCAGCAGGAATATATGTATCAATGGGGTCTATTAGCGGCGGTCAGCAGGAATATATGTATCAATGGGATCTATTAGCGCGGTCAGCAGGAATATATGTATCAATGGGGTCTATTAGCGCGGTCAGCAGGAATATATGTATCAATGGGATCTATTAGCGCGGTCAGCAGGAATATATGTATCAATGGGATCTATTAGCGGGTCAGCAGGAATATATGTATCAATGGGGTCTATTAGCGCGGTCAGCAGGAATATATGTATCAATGGGGTCTATTAGCGCGGTCAGCAGGAATATGTGTATCAATGGGATCTATTAGCGGGTCAGCAGGAATATATGTATCAATGGGGTCTATTAGCGCGGTCAGCAGGAATATATGTATCAATGGGGTCTATTAGCGGCGGTCAGCAGGAATATATGTATCAATGGGATCTATTAGCGCGGTCAGCAGGAATATATGTATCAATGGGGTCTATTAGCGCGGTCAGCAGGAATATATGTATCAATGGGGTCTATTAGCGCGGTCAGCAGGAATATGTGTATCAATGGGATCTATTAGCGGGTCAGCAGGAATATATGTATCAATGGGGTCTATTAGCGCGGTCAGCAGGAATATATGTATCAATGGGGTCTATTAGCGGCGGTCAGCAGGAATATATGTATCAATGGGATCTATTAGCGCGGTCAGCAGGAATATATGTATCAATGGGGTCTATTAGCGCGGTCAGCAGGAATATATGTATCAATGGGATCTATTAGCGCGGTCAGCAGGAATATATGTATCAATGGGATCTATTAGCGGGTCAGCAGGAATATATGTATCAATGGGGTCTATTAGCGCGGTCAGCAGGAATATATGTATCAATGGGGTCTATTAGCACGGTCAGCAGGAATATGTGTATCAATGGGATCTATTAGCGGGTCAGCAGGAATATATGTATCAATGGGGTCTATTAGCGCGGTCAGCAGGAATATATGTATCAATGGGGTCTATTAGCGGCGGTCAGCAGGAATATATGTATCAATGGGATCTATTAGCGCGGTCAGCAGGAATATATGTATCAATGGGGTCTATTAGCGCGGTCAGCAGGAATATATGTATCAATGGGATCTATTAGCGCGGTCAGCAGGAATATATGTATCAATGGGATCTATTAGCGGGTCAGCTGGAATATATGTATCAATGGGGTCTATTAGCGCGGTCAGCAGGAATATATGTATCAATGGGATCTATTAGCGGGTCAGCAGGAATATATGTATCAATGGGGTCTATTAGCGCGGTCAGCAGGAATATATGTATCAATGGGGTCTATTAGCGCGGTCAGCAGGAATATATGTATCAATGGGGTCTATTAGCGCGGTCAGCAGGAATATATGTATCAATGGGATCTATTAGCGGGTCAGCAGGAATATATGTATCAATGGGGTCTATTAGCGCGGTCAGCAGGAATATATGTATCAATGGGGTCTATTAGCGCGGTCAGCAGGAATATATGTATCAATGGGATCTATTAGCGGGTCAGCAGGAATATATGTATCAATGGGGTCTATTAGCAGGTCAGCAGGAATATATGTATCAATGGGGTCTATTAGCAGGTCAGCAGGAATATATGGCACTCCTAGTGCTTGTGCAAACTTTAGCTTCTACTAAAGAAAAAATGAACATTAAATAAAAGACAATACTTTTAATAATCTAAAATTCATTTAAAAATTTGCTTTTTCTTAATTTACAAACAAAAAGTTAGAGGGAAAAATATGCTAAAATAATATTCATGATATGTCCAACTTAGTAGCACAAATTTTGTTCACTAGATACAAAGCTAAACTAATCACATCTCAACACTCACAATCCTTCGTTTTTTTCGTGACGTCATTTTATCGTTGTCGGCCATCTTTATAGACAATTTTATCGTTAAAAACATGAAGCATTTGTAATGAATTTTTGAAAATGATGCTTTTGTTTGAAATTTTTTTATTACGGTATCAAAACAACACCAATAAGTACTAGTAAATAAAAGAAAAACGATCGTTTTCTACCAATATGCTGACTTTTTCGTGAACGAGCGCATGTGCAAACGACTTAATGACGTAAAAAAACAATAGATTGGAAAAATTGAAAGTATGATCTTACAGCAGGTAATTGTGGTACAAGTATCTAATTACATGACGTTTGTATATCTCGAAGATTCTTCAACTGCATTCTTCGACGTGTGCAAAAATATGAAGACTACTACGACACTTGCTCACCAAGAATGGGTCTTAAGATGCAAGGATTCAGTAATATTTGAATGTTCTAACTTTTACAAACAACCAATTTCCGTTCAAGACTGCTGTAATGCAATTGCTACCACTACTACATACATCGGTTTAATATAATACGACGTAATTTAAAACTAAAAGTGCAAACAACTGTTCAATATTAAATGGTGTAATGTAAACAGCGTTAAACAAGCTAATCACTAAATCCGTAGTTATACATAATCAGATGGGTTTAGTAACAGCAGTTAGTTTGTGAACTTAATGTATTATCTGTGCGGTGATCATTTTTAAATTGAAGTTTGGGTTACATATGATCTTCGACTTCAAGTAAATGCACCTTCAAATGCTTTGAAGGACAACTTCTTAGAAAAAATGAGTCTGAGGAAATGCAATACAAAAAATGAAGATGTATGATCAGCAATTCAGGTTTCCCATCCAAAACTAAGATTTTTGAAAACACACAGAACTTTAACCCAATTGTATGAAAGCACAGAATACAACGCAAATGGTGAGAAATGGCCGAAATTCCGCATAGCTATTCCAGCCATATCAGGCAAAGTTGGGCTAGACAGATTAAGTAGATGTAATGCACTTGCCAAGGCAGTGAATATAAATATGTTGTTCAAAGGGTTCAACGCTGATATGCTTTATAATCAATATATATGTATAGCTAGAATTGTTAAAACTGTTATAAACTAACAACATCACTTGGTAGATAATTAGAAAGAAAAGCCATGAAAATACTAACGCTACAGACTTCAAAAATACCACAAAAAGATAGATGTCGACTTTATTATCACTGGCCAATGCCTTTAAAGCGAATTAGACCATGAGACAAAAACAAATAACAGTAGAGTAAATTATGTATATTGAGAGAAAAAGCTTTTTCTGCATAGCGTTGTTTTATAGTGCAGATTGGCAAGGTTTTGGTGTCTGGTATAAGGTGTAGCAGTTTTTGGGGGGAAGTAGGAATGTAATGGATGGTCAGGCAGATTAGAGTTACGATTTGATATATCTAATTCCTATCAAACATATTTGAATGTAAATTAGAGACAATAGGAGGTGGTATAATCTTAATTTAGTTAACACTCTATGAATAGGCATATATGCCTCCCTGCCGAGACAAGCGATAGCTTTGCGTCCTTCACACAGTTGCTCACGCAAGATAAATAAATTTACAGGTGCCACATTATACGCCTGATGCCACTTGTACATCGAGATGTTTGGCAGTGGAAAGCACTCCATACAAGTGTTAAAATCATCACCTCTCACGATCATATTTCATGATGAATATAATAAGATTGCTGTTTGTCAACGACCAGCCCTTGCTCAGACTTATCCTACCGAAATGCTATACCAGACTGCACACTGGACAAGTTACCCAAACGATAGCAAAGACTAATTCATTAGACAATTACAAAACCATACATATTGCCTCTGTATGAATTACTCCACAAATAGTGATGCTTTGAGCGAATCGAAAAACGAACATGAAATTTTGTAGTATTTCCATTATGTTAAAACCCTTCCCAGTTGTCAAGTGTAAAGGTCCGGCAACACGTAACGAATTATTCGTTCAAACTGACCGAATTCACGAATTTCACAGAATTCAGATTTATTCGGCCGAATATCACAGAATCATCTGAGCTGTGCATGCACGCCGAATTCGTCAACGAAACGCTTTTAATTGGCTAACCAATTTTCTTAGCGAGCACGATTCTAGTAGCTTTGACAAGTGGTATTAGTCCAAGACACGTACAATGACACACAATAAAAGTATCACTGCGATATGACATGATACGTACGATGCAACTGCCTATATGAGCTATGGTTGGTTCACTCTCGTTGGTTCACCATGGCAGGAACTTCTCATCGTGTATCCAGTATTTTCTTTTAGATGTTTTAGAAGCTATAAATTCTTTCTTTTTCAATAATAATAATTTCTTTTTATGCAGCAAAAGCTCCGTCGCAAAAACAGTCGCTATCTCTAGCGCATATGGGCAGTTGCATCGTATGTATAAAGTCATATCGCGGTGATACTTTTATTGTGTGTCGTCGTACGTATCTTGGACTATACCACTCAAAGGTGTCCTTTAGCGGGTATATTGCCGAAGCCGAGATCGGGCCGTAGTCTACACACACAAAATAACAACAAAGGTCCACGCAGTTATGAGCAAAAACAAAAGTATCCACCCAAATATCTCACCAATCCGATGAGCAGCACACACAAAAACTAAACCAATCGTCTGAGCCACCCATCATGTCAAAATATTCCAAGTTTCAAGTCATGTCTTGCACAACTCACCTTATGGTTTGTCAAAACTTGTCTCAAAGTCCCTATTAATTTGAGACTGTCCAATATCTGTTTTAGAAATGGTCGCCGCTAGCCTAGCGTCCTGATTCAACATTTAAGTAACTATCAGGGCATTGCTAAAAGAGGGAATCAAAAAGTTCGGGAGCACTCAGCAATGTTGAGATGTTGAATTAGGACGTTAGGTTAGGCCAGCGGCGACCATTTCTAAAACAGCAATTAGACAGTCTCGAATTAATAGGGACTTTGGGACAACTTTTGATAAACCATAAGGTGAGTTGTGTAAGACATGACTTGAAACTTGGAATATTTTGACATGATGGGTGGCTCAGTCGATTGGTTTAGTTTTTGTGTGTGCTGCTCATCGGATTGGTGAGATATTTGTGTGGATACTTTTGTTTTGGCTCATAACTACGTGGACCTTTGTTGTTATTTTGTGTGTGTAGACTACGGCCCGGTCTCGGCTTCGGCAATATCTCCGCTAAAGGACACCTGTGATACCACTTGTCAAAGCTACTAAAATCGTGCCCGCTAAGAAAATTGGTTAGCCAATTAAAAGCGGTTCGTTGACGAATTCGGTGTGCATGCACAGCTCAGACGATTCTGTGATATTGGGCCAAATAAATCTGTGAATTCTGTGAAATTCGTGAATTCGGTCAGTTTGAACGAATAATTCGTTACGTGTGGCCGGACCTTTAGGCTATGAATATCATAAAAGATATTTTGCACAAACAACATTTCACACACTACTACGCCACATCATGGTGATGAATTTACCTTAGCATTTGTATAACCAAACTCAATGATTAAATGAATGTTAGAAAATTTAAGCTGGGAACTTTAACAATATTTACTTTTTTTAACATTTTCCCATGTTTGGGTGTTCGAAAGTCTGTTTGAGACATGAACAATACACAGCACATATCAATATATTTAATAGTTAGTGTAAGTAGGTTTCAGCACATATCAATATATTTAATAGTTGGTGTATGTAAGTTTCAGCATATTTTTGATATTAATAGATAAATTATGATATGGCATACCGATAGCAAAAATGTTAGTAAGCTTTCACTCGTGACAAAAAGGGCACAAGACAAGGGCTGAATTCTATTATTTCAGTCAAAGTTGGGGTTAACACAGTATTAGAACAATGACAGGAGAAACAAGCACTTCTATGACAGGAGCTGGCAGTTGGGGCTACCACGATATTGGGACAATGATAGCCAGCACAAATACTTATATGACAAAAGCGCTTACAACCTTAGAAGTCCAAATGATTTTTGTTCTAATTATTATCAAAATTACGCAGTATATATCTTAGTATCTACTCACATTATTATGAGTAGATATCAGGAAGAACTAACATTTGCAATGTCAGGGGATGAGATGTTTACACCTTTATCAACTGAATATTTCAAAACCAGCAATAGGTATGTCCAGGGCTGATACTCCCCCTAAAAGGCCCATTAGGTATGGCCCAAAATCACATTTTAGGGAGGGGGTTTCAGACCATGGGGCACTGTCAGTGAATTTGCTACTTTAGGGGGGGTTCCACAGACAAGCCAGTAAAAGGGCCCATGCTCATTAAGGTTTTATTCAGCAAAAGTAATACCAATAAAATGCACCGAAATTCCAGTCTTCATTTTAATGCAGATTGCTGCTGCTTGCGGGAAAGTAAGGGAAAAGAGACAGTCGACACTGCATCATCTTAGCAACCCTTTAGCAGTATACTCAGAATAGATGATATGATATTTATTTCATTGATATTCATTAAGTTTTCCTTTGTAAATGAAAATGATGGTCTGATGGTTGATGTTTGGAATCAGTTTTATTAACCCTTTTGCAGACATGGCGACATTTTGTTGTTTTGCAATACTGACGTTAGTGGGCAGAGCGACTAGTATGTCGCCACACGAACGGTTTTTATAAATTGATATATAGTTAGCTAATTGCCTTTTTTTTGTTTAATTTTTTTACCAATAGTAAACTACAATATAATGGTCTCTGTTAGCAACATAAAAATAAGCCGTTTGCAGAAGAAAAACGATCGTGTTTGCAATACTAAACAACGAAAAATCCGAAATTAAAACGTATTTAAATAAAATTGGGAATTTTGTTTGTAGCTTTTTTCTGCTTTATTAATGCATGAATCATATTGGATGTTTAGCGGGGCGTGGAACCTGGGCGCCCTCTAGGGAACTCCCAGTGTTTAGGGGGTGTATTTCAAATTGACCAACCAGGTGATTGGGGGTACAATATCCAAATTCAAATTGACCAACCAGGTGATTGGGGGTACAATATTCAAGTCTGGGCCTATCCAGCTGGGTGTTTCTTTCAGAGTATCAGCCCTGGGTAGGTATAAAACCGTTATTATCTGACGAAATATTTGTAAAAATATGCTGCCTTATCTGTAATCTATTAAAAAAAAAGTGGTTTCAAAGCCAGGAATATAAATGCTCAATTGTAAAATTCACATGATGTAGCTGACAATCTTTGGAACTATAAGTTTAACATCCTCATAGTTCGCTGTCGGCCAATAACTGCTGATCATGGTTGTCTCCCTGACTCTCATGATAAAGACCACATATGTAGCAGCTCCAGAAGATCAACCCGACATGACGAAGTTATTAGTTTTAAGTTGCGACCAGCAATAGCAACCTCTCACTCAAGTGGATGAGTGAAGAAAGCTGCTATGAGACAGACAAGGTGAAGAACCTTCAACGGAAACAATTTTTGCACTTACTGAAATGAATTTCATTTTCTTACCAGACAGTCTAACGCTGCTGCTAGCAAGCTCGCAGCAAGGGTTTCAATTTCATCAGAGCAATAATGACTTGTGAGAATGATTTGGCACAAAAGCACATACTTCAAATAGAGAATATCATATTGCCTGTTTATCTATTCAATGGCGGACACCAACTGATGCGACCTATCTATGATCCTAATTCACTTCCTTTGTAGTTGGTTATTAAAATTGTCGGATAAGAAGGGAAAGGTGTGTAGTATTAATTGCACGGATTCCTCTGTTCTTTAAACCGGCTAGAACATGAGACCGCCGAATACTGTTACAAAAAGCTTGTATTGTAGCTTGTGATACGCGTGTATATAAATACGAGTATATTACGAGTTATTACAAACAGGTTGTATTCAGTCAAGTGTCAAATATACAGCGCCTCTTAATGCTCCCTTTGACAATAGCTGCGTTGCTCTACGCCAAAGTGACTTGACAAGCTCTCATTGGCTGCAGCTATAATCAACCAACCAATAGAAAGATGCGCAAGAGAATAATAAGCGCGTACAAGTGGCATATAAGAGGGAATAAACTAGAATAACATATTACAACGCTACTGCTCAGACTATTATCAAACTCTACGTACAGGAGGTTAGGATTGTGGTATGTACAATATTGACTTACTTTAAAATATTTGTTTAGAATAAGCTGTTCCTGTCCTTAATGTACTGAGGCATTTTGAAGCGTACCGTTGGCACACCATACAGGTGATATAAAGCTTTTAGAAAATCTGAAATCATAACTAGGAGCTGCTGTTATCTGGTAAATGTTTCCCACTTTTCTTTAAACAATACATTTAATTTACTAGCGTGGCGAATACAGCGATGATATGCAACCTAATTATTTGGACCACGAGCTATACTTTGCTCAAGTTAACCAACGTGAAAATGTTTGCAATGCTATAAAAACAATTCTTAATATTGTTTGTCAACAATATAACCAGGTGCTTGAACTGAGCTACCAAAACACTTACCTACCAAAAGCTTACCAAAACAGACGCAAAATTTTAGTAGATTTTATCAGAAAGTGTCGGTACTTTTTTAAGTTGCGATTGCTTTTCTTTTTTGAGGTGATCTGACTGCGAGGTTGTTTATGTACTAAAATCAACAAAACCTGATCGCAGTTAAAACGCTCAGATCAATCGACAGTGCGATTATGACCTCTATAGCTCTGAGAGACTAATAGAATAGAGACACGTTGCAACTTGAACATGATAGCAATGATAGCAACTAGTGACATCATTTCGCACATATGTTTCTTCTTAGCATTCTAACTGTGATCAAGTTTTGACGATTTCAATCTAAAAACCTACTGGCAGTCAGATCACCTCAAACATCGCAAATACTTAACAATACTTCCCGGTAAAATCTACCAATATTTCATGTAAATTCATCATTAAACTGAATGCAATGAAAATTGAGAAGTTTTCATGATTATATAACTGAAGATGACGTTGTGTCATATTGCATTGTTTTCAACCCTTCCCTCCCCTAGCTAGATAGACCCATGTTATTAGGAAATACAATTACTAATTAACCATCATAAAGGATTGCTAAAGGTTACTGACATTACCAATATGTTAAACAGCTGAGATACATGACATAGAAGTAGAGAGATGACACTCGAGATGGAATACCTTATTCTCACCCTACTTATAACTGCGCAGATGCGTGTCTATGCTGGCACTGCAGGCATAAGGTAACTTTAATTCCTGATCATTCTATGATGCGCCAGCTGAGCCAGTTCAATAATACCTTATACAATATTCTGGATTTACTTCACTTGAAAACGAAGTATCAACTATTTTTATGACCCGTTTCTTTGACAGTAGTGGGGAAAAGTTGATATAGAATACAATAATAGAATACTTCATATAGCCTTAGGCCAGTGGTTCTTAACTCTTTAGCTGTCACGAGCCGGCAAAGCATGCACCAAGAGCTGAATGGTGTAGTTTTTGTAGGCTTTGTACACAACGTTTCTGATTAGTAGTGAATTAATTGGCCTATACCTGCGCTTGAACAAAAGAAAACCATTATCCGCACGCGTTGAGCCAATAGAAAATGATTACAATCCATCCTGAACGTAGTTTCACATTGTAAAAACTTTATTTTTGATCACAACTTCTTCTTAGCACTGACCAGTTATGTCAGACGCATTACAACTATGGAGGTAGATCAATGGACTTTGGGTGATTATCTATTGAACAATAGTACTAATGAGAGTGATTATTTTATTTTTAACAATAATAATAATAATGTCGTAAACTGTAATAATACTGATAACTTGTACAGCTAGGATATGCTCACAGTAGTAGCGAGAATGGTCGAAAAAGTGTCTGACCAGCTCATTCTGCAACACAATTGTGGCATTTTTATAACATCAGCTGATGTAAAATTTTATGGGCACTCACAGATTAATATAGGTAGTATGAAAGCATTTTATAGACCGTGTGGTTCAAAGGTTTAGACAATTTACACGGGCTATTGTCAAATAATAGGTTTTACCAAATATGTAATTATGTCCCGGTAATGAAATTAATATGGTATGGAAAGAGTCGGATGAACTGAACCCAACCAGTGTTCACCAAAACCTTCTTTATTGAAAAATAAAATATTATTTTTCCACATTTAAAACATAGGTATATGTTTTACTGGTGCACAAAATTAACCGTGCTTTAACATCACCCTGTTCAAAGGACAAAACGAATACAACTCATGAACTCACAACAAATTACATATCTTTTCATAAAGAAATGACCTTGCAAATCAGGGTGACTTTTGCTGTTGGCTTTGTGAGATCTCCCCGGACCCCTGAGACTGACTCACTGACGCCCTGGTATTCGACCGAATCCAGACCAAGAACCATTCCTTAGGCCAATACTTGACGTTTACAATAGTGTGAATATATCTGCTGAAGGTTGCGTTGGATTTCACCTAAGCACATGCCTTCATTATAACTAATTTTTTAAATGTTTTCAGTTGTATTTGACATAAGGAAAAATGTCACGACTTCGCCTATTTATTTTTATCCACCAAAACCCTCATATGGCATTATCATCAATAGATTTAAGATTAGCGGCAGAGGGAGTACACCCCAAGCTATTTTTGAAGTACATGTTTTCTAAGCCCAAGTAAGGGAATAGTAAATAACGTACAAGCAAGTGGATACCGCAGTTGAATTAGGTGCATATTTATTTGTAGCAAATGATTCAAATTTGTGTAAGCGTATTTCGAGACTCAATACAATATTTCTGTAGCTAATGTGTTCCCTGGTGACAGACATATTCAAGTGTTTGGCCAATAGCAAATATTCAAATCATTTAGGATTTCAATCAGACATCATAGCATGACATTGAAGGCATCTTTTAGCCTGGAGACCTTTCCTATCGCTGATAATTAGTACCAATTTGACCAGCCAAAACTAATTAGCCTGCAATCTAACATTTGTATAAGTGTGTTGTTATGGAGAGGCTTTACACCGCCGAGACCTACTTAAGGCTTGCATATATTTTCAATTCCCTAATGAAGAAAGATTACGCAAAGAATAAATTGAACTAGAATTGAATTGAGATGCTATCATAACATTTGCCACATTGACGGACATTGATTTTCTGTTTTTTAGTGATCAGCTTACATGGATATCTCTTACACACTCCTGTCTATATCACTCAAATCATATCTTTAATGAACCAGCTTCTAAGTATTTCTTAGAGACTGGCTGCCATAGTGACACGCTCGCATGACCACCTTAAGCGCTCGAGTCAAGTGTTCTCATGTCATGTCATTTCCCTAGTTCATTATATCAGTCTCAACTTGAGGAAGAAAGCATTTCAGCTCTTCCTGCTGTTATGAACGCAAAACTTTTCTTTCTTAGCAGAGATGACCTAGCAAAGGGAGAAAGCGAGAGCCTGCCCACAGATGACTGTCCCTGCAGAAACTCTTGCGTAGGGGGAGCACCTGGAATACCTGGACTCAATGGCATGCACGGCAAAGATGGCGCGCCTGGAGCACCCGGAGCAGCCGGACCAATGGGAGTTCAAGGACCACCGGGTAATTTGTTTTCGGAAATATTGTCAGTTTAAATAGCCTGAATGAATGTATAGAAACGCATCTAGTCATCACCGCAGTACGTTAAAGTGGAAAATTATTTTAATTTTAAAAGAATTTGCAAACTTATGGGCTATGGTTATTCACTGATAATACATCAATGAAGCAGTTGTTGAAGGATGTGAAAGTAAATGGCATATCAACTTTCAAAGCCTAACCAACAATTGTTAATATAACAGTTTGAATGTCAAGAATATGTTGCAGTGTTGGCTTTACTGAGTAAAAACACTAAGTTAATCACATAAATATTAATAGTTTTCACTTAATGTAATTTGATGCTAGTCGGTAAGTTTGTGGAAGTACTAGGGGATGTGATTCGAGACAGAGTGGTACAAAAATAAGGTTCTTCAACGCATCTCAGTCTGAAAGGCGAATATTTGACATATAATCACCTGAAAAAGTTTTTAAATAACCATTCATATCCCATAGTTGACATATTTGATGTTTGTTTATCAGGACCCCAAGGCCCAACTGGTGTCCGAGGGCGTAAAGGTCATCAGGGAGAGCGTGGACTTCCTGGACCTCCCGGACCGCCAGGTAAGAACACATAGGTAATCTGCTTATAGGGTATTTGCTTAAGATCCCAATAGAAAGAACACACTCAACAGCATTATAGACTCTTCTAGGGATCATCGCCCGCGTGTCACGTGTAGTCAGCAGACGTGGTTAGAGAAATCAATCATCTAAAGGACCTATAAACCTCGAGTCATTTTGCTGTTTAACTGCTAAATAAGCCAACTTTAGTCAATCCACAACTTCTGCAGTTCTGCATTACATTGGAAGGTGATGTTGACGACAATCACAGAACTGAAACAAACCTAATTGTTACAGGTGAAGCTATGGTCGGAGTCAAAGGCGATAAGGGTGACCCTGGAAGCCCAAACCGAAACAGTCGACACTCTGGGAGAGACAGTGTAGTGTTCAGTGTTTCAAGAAACAACAAACTTGGCCCCGTAACGGCAGATACGCATGTCATGTTTGATAAGATCTACACCAATATTGGAAACAGGTAGACCATCACCATTCCCAACAACTCTACAAATCAAAGAACTCCTTCGCAGGAAGTTTTTATTCTCATAAAATGCTATGAAATCAGAGACAAAATTGTATCTATCGAAAATTCTTTAATTAAGGGATGACTGCTGTATTGGAAACATTTTTGACTCATAAATTAAGTCATTGCTGAACAGCCACTGCTGTCATTTATCTCTACAGATTTGCACTGACAGCAACTCATTTTTGTAGAAATTTTATTTTTCAATTTAGTAGTAATGACCTACTTGATTTTTTAAGTATTAAATTTGAATGAAATTAAAGAGTGTTCAAAGGTGTACTAAAATGATGAGTAGCTACAGTAACAATTACAACAAGCGAACTCGAATACGAACCAAATACGACCTACAGCGGTTGAAGTCTCAACCAATCTTATCCGGCGTAACAGCCTCGGTAAGACTCATTCTTCAATAATTAATAAAGATAAAAATAAAAAAGCATTTTTGTGAAGTTTTATGCGCTGCTGACAAACCAAACTCTACACGGAATGGGGTGATCAGAATACTCGTTCATGATAGGTTGAGCTGTACACACTGCGCTATCAGTGTTCCTTCCTCACTGTTGTTAACGACACACATGTAAAACCTCCCCATGAAAGTAAAAATAAAAACCGCAAGGTAACCAGCTGAATTTTGTTCTTGTAGCTTCAACCGAGACACGTCTGAGTTTGTTATTCAAGGAAATGGAACATACATATTCCATGTGCATGTTATGTCCCAGGAGGGCTCAGACTGCTACGCTTTCCTCATGGTCAATAACGGTCATCACACTCCGGTCTACGGCGACTCAAGGAATGGGTAAGAGACCCTGCCTATAAATTTTCTTCTACAATCTCTAGGGTCTGGATATTACAAGCACCATTTTATTCGGAACAATACATTTTTTGCAGTCATGCGGCGGTAGCACTGGCTAGGTCTCTTGTAATTTAAGACTTAAGGCTGGTTCACACTATACTGCCACATATCGAAGTTGTCCTCTCGACGATTATTCTATGTGCACCACAAACTGAAAGCATCATCAAGGCAGCGCAGATATGTTGGAAAAGTGTGCAGCTTCAAACTTTCCAAATATTTCGTCAAGCCTCCATGACAACCTTTGTAATGCGCATGTGTGTATATGAGTCTGGTGCATACGACATGCAGCATATGATGGCCATGATAAGACCAACAGGTAGTTGCTTTGCCTACAGTGGATAGACCATTTGTTTTCCTATATTCACATATAAATATGCCTATGGCTGTTTTTACAAACATCATAGATAATGCACCAGTAGTGGCGTGAGAAATAAACCGGGCTCCTTTGTTGGAAAACTTCGATTCTCATTCACAATACTGTTACTAATCATGAATTTAGTCAATAGTTATGAATTATATCAAATTAATTCTTATTTTGTCCTGATTTCGAATATGTAAACCAAACAGCGGTAAAATTCATTTTTGAATGATTATGTAGACTAAATTCTGGACATTTCGTTTTTTAATGGTTGAAGATAACAACCTGTACAGATATGATCACACCACATAAGCTACATAATATACATGTATGTTGCTTTTTTAAATGAATTCAAACCTTGACCACACAAAGAACTAAAGCTAATCTCAAAGCAGTCTGTCCAGCAATTATATGACTGCCGCCTAGCCACCAAAAGGTTGACTTGCATAAAAATTCACATTAATCATTTGGTATCAAAAGATTCACCATGACTTACTCTGCTGTGTTGTAGGTGCAAAATATGTGGAAATGTGATTACAAGCTCTTAAAAGCTCAAAAACGAACAGTTAATCGCCGCCATCATGAAACCGCCGTAGATTGAAATTTACATGCATTTATCAGTCAGCATCAGTTTTCTATGAGCGTATATACAAAAATTTTATTTCTCTTACTGAGACAAATACACACACTTACTTAAAGTACTGCATCATAAAACAAGATCTCTTCACAACTTCACAAACCCTACGACCACGTATGAACCTAAGATCACCGGTGTTATTTATACTAGAACACACCGCTTAATGACATCGCATGAAATGCCTGGGCCAAATGACAAACAACAATTACTCCTTACGTAGGCTTGTTCTGGCATGTGTAATAATGACTCCTGTTGTCATACCAATTGATGTGATTTCAATGACAATTGCATTAGAATAATTCAGTTACACGCTTAAACAATACAACTCTGTGTATTGTAGCTACGGAGCTGCCTCAACGACGGTGATATTACCCTTAGCCCAGAATGACAAAGTCTGGCTACAACTAACCACTGGCTCGTCTCTTATGAATGAATACACTACATTCTCAGGCTATTTACTCGTGTAGCCCAACGCAGCGCCATCCATTCTTTTGTATGTAATGTATATATATTCTGTGCAATCGTTACATGTGCTATTTATCTGTGCATCATACGGGCCGTGGCCCATTTCCCGCACTGTACATAGTCTATATTTAATCTTTCTTTTGTCTGCCCTCTCATCTTTTTTTTGAAACTCTCACTAATGGCAATAAATGCAACGCATTAAATATTAAAATGTCTTTCTAATGTCAAAGATGTAGTTAGCTGCATCCAACAGTCTTATGAAATGCAAATACATTCTTTATAATGACAAAAAGAACATAACGGGTAAAAAGTTTAAAAGCAAGCACTCACTCCCAAAGGGCCATATGCCTTCTCTGCTATGACCATGGCTTAAATAGAATAGATACCCTTGTTATATTATGAAGAAGCAACCTCTGTCTTGCTCTATGTATTTTCCAGGTCATGTGATATCGGACTGCTTTGAGAGACAGGTTTATCAGTTGATGTTATCAACATGTTTTTAGTGTCTCGTACTCAATGCTATACAAGAATAATAACTACCAAAACAGTAATTGGTTCCTCATCAATGGTAAAATGTACTCTGAAAAATTTATGTTACGCACATCAATTTTATAGTTTTATTACAAAAAACAATTTTGTCACAATTAAAGAATTGTGACAACTGAGTTTTTCTAATTAACACTTGATAAAAATATTTAGATACATTGAAGACTTTCCAATGTTCAAAACAAAGAATAGATTCCAAGGGCAGACAACTCTGTGCTTATGTACAGATATAATGTAGGTTACTTCAAATCTGTGAACGAACACCTCGTAATACAAAGTAGTATTTTATATGACTTATGTGTTCACGAAACAAGAAAAATTAATATTAAAAACAGCATAAAAAGTCAATGTATGGAAAAGTGAGGCACATTCTAGACCAAAATTAACCTAACGCTAGCTATCTTGTAAAGTTGGTATGTAAAGTTGGTATATTTACCAACCTGTAGAATAAGTACTATATAATCTATGATACCAGTTAATGGGTTTCCTCTCTGATTTGCAAACATAGTGATCATCTTTAGGAAATCACGACCTTCTTGAATGACACGAATTTGGCAGATTTTTCTTAATGCAAAACTATCATATTAGATAGCAGTTACATGTATAAGTCCCATTTATGAGCTGAAAACAAACTGAAGTTACCTTTGTAGAGCTTCCATGATAGCTGAATATTTTTTATCATGATTCCGGAAAATGAAAAATTGTTTAGTAAAAAACAAGCAGTCAAAACATCTATAATTTCAGAGTAAAACTAGCAAAATTTATTATCAGATTTTTTAAAACCTCTTGGAATCTTGATGGCCTTAATGATTTTTATGGTCCCGAAACGGATAACCCGAGTTAAGGTGGCTCACACTAATCTCTATAACATTAGTCTATTAGGTGGACACAATCCTGCAGTACAGACGAGTTGCTGATGTTGTCGTGGACCCACATGTGTGACTGTGACGTTGCAAGACCTTTAGTAGTACAATATTTAAGAGTTTAGCAACATCCTGAAAACTATTGGTAACTAGTTTGACAAACTCTCAACATACGAATACGGAAACTGAACAAAGAGAAATACTAGTTAAAAGACAATAATGAGAAGACAATCACTAAAGCAGAATGCTACAAATATGAAAAAGCCACAATAACTCACTTATATCTACTCAAATATTACTTTGTTCCAGATATTTATTGGCACAACTATTTGCAGTTAACTCTTTGAAAGTTTTGCAGTCACCAAAGCAAGACCTAACCAAATGACTAACCTTTTTTTGGGAGTTTTTAAGGTTTTGTCTTCAGAGCTTTTCCCGGTAGATTTTGAGTCATTTGAAGGAGACTTGGTGCGTTTCGGGGAAGACTGAGAGGTCTGAGGAGATGACTTGACATTTTTAACGTTAGGAGAACTCTTAGCTTTTGATATTGAGAGAGATGTGTCCATATCTTCCTGCGACGGTGACTCTGAAACATCTTTAGAGTCACTCGAAGGGAGAGAAGCTGGACTTACTGCAGCATCCTGTGATAAATAAAAGGTTACATTTGTGTGAACGAATAAAATTAACAATCTATAACTGGCTGTACAATCAAGAGTACCGGTAAAAATTCTCAATCAAACAAAGAAGCGATTTAGTGTGCTTTCACATCTAATCATAGGGGGCACACAATCCGGACATATGTGAGGTCTTCCAATGAATCGCACACAATTCCAACAAATTACGAATCTGTTTGCCTTCACTGTGGTCCACAAGGATATACGTCGGGTACCACAATGGTCAGGCTGTAACAGGGACCTGAAATCATAGTTCTCACAGACATCAACAATGCACCTTACAATCCATTGTGCCATATAAAGTAGAACCTATACTGGCGAAAGGCTCTACATATAAAATTTGCAAGAAACAAAACATCTTTTGGTAGAGAGCAGCTGTGATTCAGTAGTTAGTGCGCTGACATATAATCAGTAGGTCAGTGGTTCGAATCATAGAAGGACCAATGGTAGTGTTAGGAAGGGTGTCCAGTTACAATTGCTCTTGTGCCAAATCTCAGGAGCAATTGGTCACAATTTATTCTGTGCCAGGATATACCATTCACGGCGGTGACCCTAAATGGAAAAAGCCGGAAGCCAAATTACGAAAGACTGAAGGCCTTTTGTACTTTGACTCATTTGTTAGTTTTGTTTCTCGGCTGTTTGCTTCCCGTGGGTATGGCTTAGAATGCGCTTAGCTCAATTTCTTTTGCCAACGAATGTCAATAAACTGCAAGTTGTTCGTTTTTGTTTGTTGCATAATTTGGAGTTATCCTATACCGCATACATAGTAAGACAACTTTCGTTTTCAGAAATCCAAGTTGTTTTTTCTGTATGATGTAAGTTTTTCAGTTTGTGTCAATTTAACTAAATCCATCTAAATAGGTTTTAAAAATTTTTTATTCTGAACAAAATATAGACAACAATACAACATCCACCGTTTATTACTGCCACCCTCCAACTTCCTGCAGGCTTTTCTTTGCCTTTTCGAGATAGCCAATGCCAAAGATACACAAGCATACCGCTGGTAGTTCTTATTCGTAATTTGCATATTTTTTCTTTTTTTCGCTGAGTTCTTTTATATTTCTCATGTAGTAATATAATTATAACATGTATTCGTTACATGTTTTAACCATTTGATGTATTTAAAATTTATACAAATGTTATATCTGAGTTTTGCGAAGGCTTGGGATGGAATAGGACATTTATATAGAAAAATAAGTTTCTACTTACAAAATTTTCCTCTTAAAAATGGTTTTTGAAACTAACTTTCGTAATTAGAGGTTCCACTGTATATGCACTTATGTGACATTTGGTTCCATTTATTAACATCAAATCAATTTTATGTGGTACACCAAGCGAGTTATGCTATTATCTGCCAATAGATAGTAGATGTTTGGGCTAGTGTGTCACTGGACTTTTACTGAACACGTCGGTGACAACGGCGAGACTGACTCAGATAATGACGAGAAGGATCCGGGCCTATTTGACATCAGAATCGTCTAGTTAATACATACACTAAAGATGAAGTTTGATGGATATTTGGACGAAGAATGAGCTGAGAAATAAAGTGACGTCATAAACCTTTTGTATGTTACAACGGCACAAGGGTTTTGTATTTTCGTGTTAAAAGATGGATCCGGCATGTTGCTGAAAAAATTGAGTGTGGCCGATGCTGTATTTTTATGTTCCAACTGAACAACGGTTTGTATTTTATTTGCTAGCCTACAACTGAACACTGTTGAAAGTTATTGTCAATTATTTGAATGAAAATTGACTTATCTGACACACTTTTGTTTTACTTATTGCGCCTTGTAATTCGAAGCGCCTTATAGGTGGACAATGGTAAATAATAACATATAAACCAGTGCGTCTTATAGTCCGGAAAATATGGTAGTTCACGATGACAGTAGATAAACACAAACGGGGCGAAATCCGAGGACGGAGACCTGCATCAATAATCCAAGCCATGTAGACTGCTCTACACCTGACGAAAGTTACAGAGTACCCAATTACAACCCTGCAGATCTATTAGCAGTGCAAACCAGCTTGAGCTATTTCCTGCCGATGATCAGCGTCAACTAATAAATCACGCAAGCAAAGGTAAAACATTGCTTCATCACCCAGTTCAAGGTGATGAAGCAATGTTTTGCAGAATAGACTGACTGCAGAGTTACATTGAAAAGACAACAACACAAAAATAGCCCAGGGACAAACTCACCTCGAGCTGTGGAGAGCTATCATCCCCCTCTCGTCCCTGTTGATTTGACTCAGTCTTAGTAAGAAGCTTGCTCTTTTTAAGCGGAGCTAGTAAATGCATAATTGTAACATTTCAAAAGTGTCTCAAAAAGCACATCAGAGATGCTGATATTATGAGTAACCTCAGAGGGTGGCCACACGGTAACTGAACCAAAATTACTGATGTAAACAAGCAACGGCGACTAACGTTTGCAAGGAGTGGTCACATGAATCAAAACTTAGCTAAATAAATATCTTTCCAGGGATTTGCTGTCTTAAAGTCGAGCCATTTCATTTGTTTAGTTCTCAAGACTGATTGAACGCACCTTTTATCGAGAAATAAAATCACTATCACAAGCGCTGATATTAATTTAGCAAATCAAACACGAGGTTGCACTGAGCCTAACCAAGATGAGCATATACAAAGCCATTCAGTTGAAAGTTTTTCACATTTCAGTTATTTTGGCCATTTCACCAAACTGAAGCTTTAGACACCAGAAACTTCCCCTTGGTTGACAGGTGTCACCCCTATAGCCACACACCTTGGTTGGCAGGTGTTACCCCTGTAGCCACACACCTTGTAAACATATCATTGCAATAATCTTTACTAAATCAAGAGCCGTATCCGCCTGAAGCCAGTGTTAGATGTTAGAATAAAATATTGCGTTCAGCAGGACTTGAACTCATGACATTAAGACTAGTAGACTGACACTATAACACATGTCAATCTACCATTTTCCTTGATTTTTAAAAAAATTGTGCAAATACTATGTTCTGTGCTTTATCGGCACACTTGACAATCTAACACAACACTCTACATAAACTGCATGGGTCCTAGTACAGATAAAATAGGCGCAGATCAGGATATACTATTGGAGTCGTCTGTTTTTGATAAAAGCCAAAATAGACAACTCCTATGCTAAAGCGAATAACAGCTATGTTACCAAACACCACATGCTGTCAATACAGCATTTGTTTTTTTTCCAGATATAATGATTCAACAAAACAACATGGAAACCTATGAGATCAGGTGTTTATAAGTTGACAAGTTATGACAGAGAGTGAAGCTAGAATCAATTCAAAAGATAAACGATTAGACACAACTTCTTTCACTTTTCTCAAACTATTATATAAATAAAAGCCTTTCCAGGGCTATTACACAATATAGTAACAACTTGGACAAGCTAACCTTTCTGGATGAATGCATTTTAAACGCACAACCACGGAAAGACATATGACAGCAAATCTTGCCTCCGAGTTGGACAGTGTCAGGCCTTCATTCCATAACCTACAGCAGAGGTCATACACGTGACACTCACCTGAATTACGTAATGGTGGAACAAGAGGTAATGCTGCTGAAGTGGAGGCTGATGGCTCTTGTCCATTCTCTTTGCTTGAACTTGGAAAGCTCTGCAGAGTAATTAACAATGACTAATCACGGCTAGGTGCACCTCAACCTATACTAGTTCATTTAACAAGGTCAGATTGTAAGCTATTATCTTCATGTGATAAATTTATTATTTCTCTACGACAAGAAACAAGATATACGGCACAAGATATATGTCACTAGTACTGCTACCACATACAGCTAGCTTATCAGAATTCCTGAAAATTAATTGACAGATCCGCATTACTTTCCAAATCTACTAATTTGATGTACTAACAAGTCCGATATAGCTACTCGTCTGCTTCAAATAATATAGGTAACATGAAAACAACAATTTTAAAAATTTTGAGAAACTTTCAATAATTTACTTAAAGTTAAATTTTGGGGCTATAAAACTGATTACTTGTTTCTAATCACAAGAAAACCCCATCTTGAGTTAATATCCTGATCATTTAACGTTGTTACCACCCGACTATTTTCATTAAGACAAGAAACAGTTTGAGTCTTATAACTTTGCAGAGGGTTGCATGGCAACTATTATTACTATTCCCATTCAATACTTATACGTTTCGCATAAATTATCAATGATTCATTCCAACCATAATAATTCATTTTATATGTAATATTATTGGATGATTATTAAGGTTTCATGTAACATACAGACTTAGATGTAGAGTTTATAAAGTAAAGTATATTATTTTAATTTTCAAAAGATGAAAAATGAGTAGAGCTAAACTGTAAGTCCTCACCTTATAGGAACAACTAGTTTCCTCTTCAGAATCACTCTCAATCACTCGTTTAGTAGACTTCCTTTGGATAACAGGTGAGTGCTCCTCCTTAATTGGTGTGTTCGTCGACTTGAGAGGCGATTTGTAAATAGAGTCATCTTTTGTAACCGAGGCAACATCAGATTTTTTTGGCGACTTTCTATCATTGTAAGGAAAAAGTAGAAATACAAATCCATGAAAATGAAACAAACATAAAAAATTAAAGCTCAATAAGCAATACAGTAAACCTTCAAAAACAGATAGTGCATCTAGCTCAATTTAGTGAGGAAAAACTCCACTTACGGAATTTCTTCTGTTTTCTTAGTTTTGGGTGTGAAAAATGACCTGTAAAATAAAACAAAATGGTGCCATAACGCAAAAACGGCTAAAACTATATGATCATCCATAAGGCTAAGCGTTACATTTGCTGCTCAAGATAAATCTACAAGAAGTAATCACCTGATGGATCTTTGAGACATGTCTGTAAGAGATCTAGCTGTGAGGGATTTAGCTGGGCGGGATCTAGCAGCACAAAAGGTCGAAACCGGGTCTACAATGATTACAGTACTAAAATAAATGCTTACTGTACATAATATATCTAGTTGAGAGCCACTCAAAATACTTGGTACAATAATATCTAAATGACATACTTTTAATACTGGTAGGTTTGACTCCAAAACTGCTAGATAACGGAACACGGGCAGGTTAAGATTGGCGAGTTTAAGCTGCATGCTAAATTAACGAAAAGAGGAGCTTTGTCGCTGTAGGGTTTGTCAGACACTGCACCAATGCTGCACAAAATTTGTACATATGGTTTGATAAAGTGACACTGCCATACTGCCAACAACAGATGAAAATCTTAAAATTAATATTGTCGTGAAACCAATGTCCATCCATAAAAATAATAAAACCGCAAATAATATGGTTAAAACATACAAATTGCCATAGAAAAAATATGCGGAAACAACTCGAAAATAAAAGTGCTTCCTACCTATTATAGTAATAAACAAAACAGCAAGCTTGAAGGCAATTGCCTTTGGACTGTGCTTGAAATATCAAAGAGCGGAAGTCACACAAGCAGCTGTGCGACTTGAACCGCTTGTAATTGCTAGTTAAAAAAACAAATATACATGTATAGCATATGTAAGTTTAACATGAATTCAAACTGTTTTTCATTTTTAGAAAAAAAATTATAGGCTGAACGGGGCAAATAACATACTATGGTTTTTTTTTAAAACTTGATACTTTATTGGACTGAGTTTGCCAGTTTTAAAAACACAAACCTCTTCAATTCAATTAAGACTATGTGTACTGAGACTATGATAAAATATATAAGCCAACATTGTAAGACCGGATGATGTTGAGTTAGTGGCCTCATGGCTATCCATTTACAATGAATTTTGAAGTGTTATATCACAATTACATGTATATTTTACTAGCATTGTTGTTGCATACAATCAAATCATAATCGAATGAGAAAGCTGATGAGTATTCACTAAAATGATTAATTTTTGTCTACATGGTTGTAATTTTTTCTGTGGTCAAAATTACCATTAAAACCATTGTCATATTTTTTGCAGTAGTAATGTGTGAGGAACTTTAAGTCCAGCACAATAGCATGTGTGCTTTAGGATTTATCATGTGCTTTTGCAAGGCCGTGATAAGTCGAGCACAGCTGAGTATCGCATGACATCTCCTTACGAAAACCATGCTGCCTATTGTGTAGAAACGTATCAAGAAACTTGTTGGGGTAATGTAATACAATGTGTTCCAACATTGTGCAGGGGTTACTAGTGAAGGAGATAGGTCAGTAATTGTTTGGCGAGTCTTTGCTCCTTGTCTAATATATTGGTGTTACATTGGCAAGCTTCCATTCATCTGGTAGTTTACCAGCTTTCAGAGAGGCGTTGTAAATGTGACGGAGAAAGTCAGCAGCCATGTTAACACAAACTAGTAGATCTAGTTTCTTGATGCCATCAGGTCCAGGTGACTTGCCATTCAGCAATCCTCTGATGAGCAACACTGGTCCATCAGTTGACACCTCAATTTCATCATCATCACACATGTCCATTGGTTGTGTGCATTGTTATTCTTCGTAGAAATGACTATGAAAAAAGAGGTTTAGGATTTTTGCACACCTTGCTGGATCATCCAAGACGACTTTCATTTTGGTATCTAGGAGTTTCATGGTCGATTTGTGTCATCTATTTTTCTGTTGTAGGTGTCTAAAGAAAGGTTTGGAATTGTCCTTTTCCATAGGTTTGCAAATCCTATCAATCGCATAGTCTCTCTTCTTTTGGCGAAGGAGGTACCAGCTGCATTTTCTTGCAGACATGTAATTTTTTCAGAAAAAAAACTTGTCCGCAGCTTTGTGGCATTTGCATAAGGTCCTTCATTGTTTTTGAATGGACTTCTCAGCGGTTAATCATTAATCATAAGTAAATCAAAGATCATCTCAGAACTCTTCAATTTTTGCATTTTTGTATGTTTTCACAACCTTTGGTTTTGGTACCACAGGGGCTTGTTTTATACAATTTATTTTCGTAGTGATAATAGTATGGTCTCTGAGCCGAGAGAGATTACAGCAATGTCCGCAATTAGTGTGGTATTATTCGTGCAGCCTGTCGAGCACGTTCCCTTGGATATGTGTTGGTCAGGGTTGGCTCGGTTTAAACCAGCAAAACCGGTTTTGTCATTATTTTTGTGTGAAAAACATAATATTTTAACTTCCTAGTGGTTCATGTGCAATAGAAGTGCAATTATATGTAATTATCAGCTGTGAAAGTTTATTTGAAACAGCAGTAAATTGATGGCAGAGCTCAAGTTGAAACTACATGAAATCCCAGCACAAAAATCAATTAGTGAATTTCATTAACAATTGCTTTTATCAAGTGATATAATGATCTCTTTAATGATGAAAAATAAAAACCATGTGAAATATACTAATTCAATCATTGTCTCTAATAATGAATGATTACTTTCTCAAGTCTGGCCAGTGAGAAAGGATTACTTATAGTTAGAAATTAAAACAATAAAATCCTTTTGGGCAAAAGCTTCAAGTTTGCAAACTAATATTTCATTTATTCGGTACAAGCCAAAGTAGTTGGATTGTTTGAATTCAGTTTATCAAGTTTTTTGTGTTTGAAAAGATAAAGTTGTGTCTCAAGTTTCCAACAGGCCTTGCAAACAGGATCCCATTTGGCAGTTTTTCACTCGAACTCCAAAAGGCAAAGGTTTCAAGGCAAAATGTAATAGGTGTGTTGTTGCAACGCGAGGCCACGCAGATAGTCTTAAAGCTCACGTAGCAAAATGTCAAGCTGAAAACACCAATTTAGACAGTGATGCTAGTATTCCGGTGATAGAAGTTGAGTCATCTGCCACTGCTCCAAACACTAGCAATGCATCTACATTATGCTCTGCTCTACACTACCACACGACTAATCACTTGGATTAAAATTCCTACTTATACATTGAGCTGTATGTAAATTATTCACTTTGTCATAAGATTTTTGCTCTGTATTTCATCAATCATGTTTGATTAAAGACTCATTCATAATTTCCCTATTTTCTTTCCTTTTTCCCATAACAACTCCCACAGTACTATTTTTAACAGATGATTCCACATATGTATGTTCAATACTCAATCATGCAGCTATAGTAAGTGATGTTAATTAGACTTCGAATTGCAAAAACCTTAATAAAATTATAAAAACCATAAAAACCGGTTTAAACCATAAAAACCGGTTTAAACCATAAAAACCGGTTTAAACAAAAAAAGTCAGGTTTTTTCATAAAAACCGTGGTTTTTTCCAATCCTGGTGTTGGTTGCATGACGAATAGTTGCATTCTGTTCTCTAGTAGGATGCCAAGAAACTATTTGTGAATGTGCTTGTATCTTACCCTTGATTCTAGCTGATTAGTTTTTCCCTCAATCTCAGGGAGGTTGAAGTTACTAGCAAGTAGCATCAAGTGGTCAATGAATCTGTTTGAGATTTGCTTGATGAGGCCTTTCAACATAGACATGTTTGGCATCCAAATATATGGCCGGTAGTAACAGCATACAATCATGTTGTGGTTAAACTAGATAGCTAACATTTCTTCATATTGGGTATTTGGGTTTCCCTGAATAGGTTGCAGGTGACTGTTCGCTGCCAGTAGCACTCTTCCACCGTGAACAATCCTATCACACTTGAATATGACTTTTTTATCATTCAGCATCATCTTATGACTATCGATGGTGGCATCTATATGTGCTTCAACTAAAAGTATTATGTCCTAGTCGATTGCTAGAGACTGGATCTCAGTAAGTTTCCCTTTAAGGGATCTTGTGTTAGCTATAAACATACTTAAAAAGGTTGTCAAATGGCTTCGATCTGGAGTCAAGTACCTTCATTTCCCCGAGGGCTGGTTTTCCTGAACCTGCTGGCTTCGAACTCTGTACGATGTACTAGATTTTTTCTTTTTTAGTTTAGAGCAGAGTCCATAGTCATGGATTTATTTGCTAACAGCTAGTTTGCAAAAAACTCAAATAGTTTTTGATACACCTGAGTTGACCCTCTTCATGAAAGCCCATTTGTTTTGTTCATTTTCAAAGATTACTTTGATTGGTCTTACTTGTTGCTCTCCTGTACTTTTTTTGCCAAGTCTGGTAGCAGCATGAGGCTTATAAAGATTTTTGTAAAATTAGGTTTTATGAGCTGTTCAACCTGTTCCATAATTGTGGTCTCATCATCTTTTTTCTTTATGCCATAGAGTATCGCGTTGCATTTTCTAGCCTCTGCCTCGCTAATCTCTGTACTTTTACTCAACAACTGTTTGACATTTTTGATCATCTCCACTGCTTGATCTAATTGTTTTGTGTTTTGGAGCATCATATGTGAGTAGTGCTTCTCCGGGCATCTTTTTTCTCCCTGTTTTTGTTTAGTGCTTCAGCATGAATTAGCTGCATTTCTTTCACTGCCCGCTCCATATCGTGCAGCTTATTCATCGTGGCTTTGTGTTCAGATGATTGATCTACGGTTTGTAGGATATCATGAGGTGCAACTTCCATCTATGCACACCTAACAATACCACCTGACTTCATTCCTTTCCAGGTTTTCAATCCAATTGAAATCAAGGGTCTGCATTCCTTGACACAGGCCATGATGCACTTGTCACATGGAATAATCTTAGTGTTCATCGGCTGCTTCTTTTTTGGGTTGATTGGTATGTAACAGTCGACCACTCCACATTTATCGCCACTGTCGTTGGTTCCTGTGGCCTTTTGCTTATTTGACTCGTTTTGGCTCTACATCTCCGACATCCCTTCTTTATGACATTTGTTGGTACTTTATATCACAAATAAAATTGTTGGTATTACAGACATTTGTTGGTATTTTATATCACAAATGTTGGGGTGGCGTTTTATTGTAGTATAATCGCCGTTTAGATATAACTCTCATTAGTTTCAATATAAACCCACCTATATTTTTACATATCTCCTTTCAATAAACGGACAGTTTCTAAGGTTTATTTGGAGTAATTGACATAATAAAGCTTATAAGACGACATGATAATAAATAAAAAACATCAAGTGTTCATGCCAACCGGGTTTATATTAAGTACTTACTTGAGATGACAGTGAAATGTTTCTTGATTGTGTTAAACGCCGCTCTATGTGCAATGAATTCACAATAAATTAAACGCAAGGACATTAAATTTTATATATGGATACATTTATTTGAGCCAAATAGACATCGTTCGGCGAGTGAGTTTCTTCGCGCCAGTCATCGGCGATCCCAGTAACCTTTGGTTTCCGATAAGCTTATTCAATAGGACGGGTTTATATAAATTTCTGCGGTCTAGTTCTTTACATTTTTGTTTACGCGCTACCAAGTGACTTTATTTTGTAGGCTTGTTTTATAGACAAAACCCTCATAATCAATACATTGCAAAATTAAAAACAATAAAAACAAAGACTGCTTTTATATAATAAAGAAAACGTTATTAAATTGCACTGCAATCTTTTGCTTACTTCCAAATTCAATTACTGCAGATAAAACATAACTTTAGGCATCTAAATAACGATAAGGTTGAACTGTTGATTATGTCAACTATCGTTAGAGCAAAGCTTGTTGTTGTCGGTGAGTGCTTAATACAGTTTATTTTTTAAGCCTTCGTTTGATTTAAAGTTATAAATAGTGTGATATATAATAAATATACATAAAGTATATAATAGATAAATGTACAGCTGTTCAGAATCTGTCGAAAAAGAAAACAACGGTGTACGAACAGATTATAGTCGGCTTCAACTGTTTTTAGTTGTTTTTTTTCAACAGGCTATCACAGCAAGTTAAATCAATAAATACATTTTTATAGGTGACAGCTGTTCAGGAAAAAGTGCAATCACTCAAGTATTCCACAGCGATGGCGCCCATTATCCAAAGAACTATTCTATGGTACAGTTGAATTATTTAGCCAAAATAGAAGCAGAACATTTGCTAGTAAATATAACCTTACGATCAAATCTGCATTTCGCATTGCTGATCATCAAATTTTCAAACGTTTGAAGTTATTGGTTTTTATTTACAGACAGTTGGTGTTGAGCTAGTTGTAAAATCAGTCGTTGTACCAGAAACCACAGACAGTGTTGTAAGTACATAACTCTCATTCGCTTCATATTTTACATTGACTATTGAAATTTGAATGTAGACTCTAAATGTAACATACACCTAATGTCAAGTTTTTCAGGCACAAGTCAACAGACTGACCAATCTGACATTCTCAAAGTTTTTAACATATTAAGTAATGGTTTAGCAATCAGATTTATATATAAGTGTATTGAGAGTATTTATATACTATAGCTTTAGGCAAATAACAACATTATGCAACTACATTGGAGTTCAAAATGCCAAGCAAGCTCTACAAAGTCATTATCTTGTTCAAGATTCACTAGTAGTACTAGCAAATTCTTCAAGTAAGATTAGCTTAGTACAACTCTATGTTTATGAATATTGGCGTATTTAGATCTGTGCAAAGTATTACAGCTTTGAGTAGTTGTATTTACATGTTGCATTCAACTTTTTTCAAACTTTTTATTGTTTTCTTTGTATTCAGCTGTTTGTTGTAGGAGCTCTACATTTATGACTCATCTGGCAAAGAGGTCTTCGCTGAACAAGTACAGAGAGATGTGAGTAGATAAATAAATTTTCTTATCATTTTATATTAAAATTATGCAATTATACCAGATGGGAGTGATATCTTTGAGAGTTACTAAAAATTATTGTTACAAATCATCGTAAGACTTGACAAATTTGTCGCCATTTCACATATAGTCAATTTTGTGGTTGAAGCATATGATAATGTGAAAGATCTGAACTCTAAGAGAGAATTGTGATTTCTTAGACCAAACTTCTTGTAAAGATGAAATTTTTAATGGTGTGTGTCTGTGTAAATGCTATTTTTCACCATTTTTGGGCCAATTTTATCCAAACTTCACAAACATTTGTTCTGGGCCTAAAAAATGATGAGATACAAAATAAATCAGGTTTTTATTGTTAACTCCGAATAAAGAAAATCCTTTAATAGTTAAATTCGACATAAAAAATAACAAGCAAGTGTTCTTGACACTTTTTCAATTCTCATAAATTTTACTGAAAAAAAATTTCTCAATCTTAGCAACTGAAAAAATCATGTAGATGTGTACTGCCTTAACTGGAATGGCACCATTAGAATTGTATAGGGGCATGGCATACTGGTTTGGTATACTTTTTCTAAGCTAGAACATCATAGAATTAAAGATTTTGTGTCTGTTCTTCTTAAAAAAGGAACAGAAAAATCATGCTCATATTTCGTTTATAAAAAAACAAATCAAGTTTGCATTGACAACTTCGAGTAAAGATAGGAAAATATTTCTACTTTTTGGAATTCAAAAAAATCTCCTTTACATGCGTGAATGTATATTTTCCGAACTTCAAGCTGATGCCATTCCATTTTTATAGTATTTGCAACATTTCACAACATTTCTCTAAATATGACCGCTATTACAATGATATCTAATTTATCCTTTTTGGAATTACGCCCTCACCAAAAACATAGACTGCACCATCCGTCACAATGCTGAAGCACTTACAAACTCATAGAAGCATACAAATGTACATAATTATTACTTGACATGATATTTACAGTGGGATCACCCAAGCCTTCTCATGGCTGTCTATGATTGCACTAGTGACTCTTCATTCAATAGCTGTAGCAAATGGATTGAACGAGTACGTACGCAGAAGCCAGAAATGAATGTACCAGGTGAGAGTAACTCCTCAATACTGAATAAATTAATAACTGCTCCTAATTAAACAGTGCTGTGTATATAATATTTACCATCGAGTCGTTTTGAAAACATTGTGTGCATTTTCTTTAGTAGTTTTTGGTATGAAGACATTTACACACAAAGATTCAGAGTTATCCTCTCATGTTTGTAACAATCTTTTTATACTCGCGTGAGATTTGTGACACGTATGCGTTTACGATTGTAAGATTTTCTGCAACTACTTGTCTGTAATCTCGATAATTCTAATCAAGATAACTGCTTTTCACTTACATTTATACCCAAATTGTTCAAAATTACAACTGGTTTACAATTTAATTATGGATCGAGTATCGACATTAGTTGTGCTTTAGAGTTGCCATTTTACTTGCACACTTGTTCAACTGCGCAAGAACATAATTGTACTGTGTAGTATATCTTGGTCGCCCATCCATTTGTTCTACAGCACACAAGCATAATATCACTGTGTAGCTATTTTGGTCTCCCACCCACTTTTTCAACTGCACACGAACAAAATAGTACTATGTAGTCTATCTGAAGTCTCCGACCCAGTTGTTTAACTGCACACAAACACGAGGCTAGTGGGTAATTCATCTATATAAGTAGTCTTCCTTGGTTTATCTTGCAGGGTTGTATGGATAACATTCACGGCTCGTAATGCACTCCAATTTGCCTCTACAAAACATTTGTCTATACAGCTTTGCAGTGGCACAGAAATTCACCAAAATCGTTTTCTTATGAATAAGCTTTATGACTGGTTCCTTATAACAAACTCATTAATAATAGATAAGCTAGGTTGCTTATTGTATTTGTCTGTAAGACACTTTTTATAAAAGTTCCTGCCAAAGTATTTAGTGCAGGCAAGCAGTAGTGGTCAGTGCAGCTGTCATCAGTAGCAATATTTCAGTTTTACAATGCAGAGAGAGAAGAGGGTCGCAGGTAACTTGACTCACACTTCTAAAATACTAGATTAAGTTAGAGTCATCTGTCCCTAAATATTTTAGTGTGTAGGGATTGGTCCTCTTCTCTCATGCTTCAAACATTTTGTATTTTAAATGTTTAAGTCTGCTTTAGAAGTGCAACAGATTTCAAAGCTTAGAAATTATTAAACACTCACAAAGCTTGCCTATCTGTTCTTTTGCCTTGGTTTTAGGCGTGTTGGTCGCTAATAAGGTTGATCTCACTGATAGGAGGGTTGTCTCCCCAAAATCAGGAGAACTCTTAGCTCAACAACTTGGCCTTGAATATTTTGAGGTATCAGCGGTGAGTACCAAAGGCTTTTACAACAGAATATTAAGTTATTTGATCTCATTAGATTCCTTCAGAACAACAAACTTGTACCTAAGCCTATACAACACTAGCAGAGTAATATATACAAAGCTGACATACCGGTAATTTAACCTGAAGTTATTAAATAATTTTATTAAAGTGAAAGTTATATAAATAAAAACACAGTGGAAATTTCAGTCTCATGGCATCAGATATTGATCATCAGTTTTCAGTCTACCAATCAATTTATAAAGAAACATCTCCATGGTGAGAAAGATAAGTTTAACACCCAGCCGATCTCTTACGCAGATTTTATAAAAAATAGGAGCATGGCGCTAGAACTATTCCCGTTTGAGTGAATTATGCGAAGCACAAACTTTATACTAACTCAACTTTCCTTTGGTCTCATCACATAGCACCTCTTGAACTCTCTTCATACAGCACCCCTTGAGCTCTCTCTTCATACAGCACCCCTTGAGCTCTCTCTTCATCCAGCACCGCTTGAGCTCTCTCTTCATACATTACCCCTTGAGCTCTCTTCATTCAGCACCCCTTGAGCTCTCTCTCTCTTCATACAGCACCCATTGAGCTCTCTCATCATACAGCACCCCTTGAGCTCTCTCTTCATACAGCACCCCTTGAGCTCTCTCTCTTTATACAGCACCCCTTGAGCTCTCTCTCTTTATACAGCACCCATTGAGCTCTCTCATCATACAGCACCCCTTGAGCTCTCTCTTCATACAGCACCCCTTGAGCTCTCTCTCTTTATACAGCACCCCTTGAGCTCTCTCTCTTTATACAGCACCCCTTGAGCTCTCTCTTTATTCAGCACCCCTTGAGCTCTTTTTGTACAGCACCCCTTGAGCCATCAGTTATTGGAAATGAATTAGCCAAGTCTATACATACATGTACATACTACTGAAGCAGTGGACAATAGCCATAAATAATATGTACGCACTGCAATCATGCAATCGTACCAACAGAGGCAGAATATAATAACTTCTGACTCTTGTTTGACATGTGCATTCAAAACATGTTTCATACTAGAATCATGTGGCAGCTAAGCTGCTACAGAAACCTTCAGTGGATTACAGAGTGAATAATTGTAGCACATCAAACATTTAGCTCAGATCGTAGGTGGTATAGTGAGAATTAAGCATTTCCAATGGCGCAACAGATGAACATAATGACAAATACATACACGTACTTGACAGTTTCAAACAAGTACTTGGCACATCCAATTAAGTAATTGACACTTGCAAAGAATTTATAGTTGATCTATGTGGCACCGGTGACCTGTCCGTTTACTGACTGGTACAACTAGGTATAATATGATTGGTATTGACTGAGTGTTTGCTATACTAGTACCCTTAAGTTAAATATCGTATGTTCAACCCTTGGCAAGAGCGATGTTGGTGTGATAAGTCCATAATAATACAGCAATTCCGATAAAAGTAGAGGACAATATACCTGCAAACTTACTTGCAGACTGGTATGACACAGATAGGGTGATGATATGAGAAATATTTTTACTTGTGAACCCAAACCTGACCAAGGTTTTTCTATTGACGCCTTACCTGTTGTCAACAATATGCTCTTCTACCAATGCTTGATGCAGACTGCTGCATCAGTTCTCTCTCTTGTGTACAGGTTATTGTGCATAAACAACTATGGCTTCTAGCATTACTGTTACCCTGACCATGTACTCAACATGATGTAGATATTCAATGCTGTCAAGTCTTCTATATACAACCAGGGCTCTATTTACTACCACCTCCATGTGCGATAAAAATTTGAGCTACTACTTATCTCAAGATATGAAGTAATCCCCAACATACAATGTTTGAAGTTTTCAAACAATTAGAGTTTTGCTAGAAAAAGTAAAAAGGCTTGTATAAATTAAAATGTGAATTATGACTAAAATAGAAACGTGATCAAGATCAGTTTAAACTCTATCTAGTTCATATTAGAGTGTCTATATAACTCAATCTACCATAAACCCAATGTATTACTGAGCCTATACTTACACTTGTGTCTCTAATGTATGTTACAATAAAAACCTCAATTTACTGAGTACTGCAATATTATTTAGTTTTTACATATTTAAATCGTTCCATATAGTTTAAATTTTTACATAGTTCTAGATAATGCATTATTTTTATGTTAGTTGTGATTACCTACTTTGAACATTTGTTGTTGTTTTGGAACGTTCTGGAACAAATTAAACAAAATAAATGTACAATGTATCCTTATTTGATCCAAAAGATGAAGCTAATATCAGAGTGGTTTAACTTTATACAATAACCTTTTAACAAAACACAACGTATCCTTGTAAAAATGTTGAGGTTTATAATTCCCATCCTCATGAGCATTGAGTAAGAAAGCATTGAGTAAAGCCCATCCACAAGCTTTGTCCATGAAATTTAAGCCCGCAAGCAAAGATGTATTTATTATGAATACACGCCATCATAAGAGATCTGTTGATAATCAATCAATTAGCTATCACAATTTATTGCCAATCATATTGGCATCAAAAGTCTGGCTATTGTATATTCAATACAATCATCACAGCGTCTACAAACTACAAATATATCACAAGTGTAGCCTCCTTTCTATTTTAGAAAGACTCAAAGAATGTGGAGGCCCCATTCCAGCATCTAGCCAATGAGTTCTACAAGCTATACAAGGAAAGGGTTGAGTTCACCTCCAGCCTCGTCATCTGAAGGAGTAGCGTGTAAAACATAACTTTATAAGTTTACAACACTGGAAGGGACAGGCTTGTAACAACCCCATATAATAAAAACTACAATCTCAAAAGAGATTCATAACCATATGTAGTAGTCATACATATATAAAGCCTAATTTTCTGTTTTTCATGATGATAGCAGATAATAGAACCAGCCTGTGCTCCCGGTTTTAACAAAACTCTTGTCTACTTCATCCTGCACATCTTTCTTGAACTGTATTCTTTGGTGTAGCCTGTTGCTCTGACCCTGCCAGAACTCTATAGCATGCGGCACGATGAGGAAGCCTCCCCTAAAAAGTTGCAGTTACGACATTTAGCATCAGCCAGTTGCAAAACCGCTTATCAAAATATTACAGCCATGATCTCAGTTTGTGATCAGCACCTGGACTTGATTTATTGCAATTGATTGCAGCTGAAATCAGGCTAGCAAGTTGAATAGCTGTTAGTCTTAAGATAAGGTTTTATTATAACTGATTAAGCTTCAGACTTCTAACAGTCAAGCTCACCAGTCAATGATTGTTAGCAGAAGATCAATCGCCGAATTTAAAATGAACCATAAATAGCTTCAAAGAAATTTGGTTCTATGACCACCTGTAGAAATTGTAAGCTAAAAAATGCCTGACAAGCTCCCTTCTAGTTTCTAGCAAACCAAAGATATGGGCAGGTAACAACAACTAAGAAAGTAGAGGGACCGGCAAAACCATTGCTGTAAGACCACCGAACAGCAAACACTAAAGCCGTGGTCACACGATGGCCAAACCGACTTAGGTTTGGTTCGGAGGTTGTTTTACTTCAGTTCGGCTAAGCCACATGTCACACGACATCCGAAGTCACTTCACTTCCTAGATACCATATGCATGGAGACAGGACACTGTTTCATTGGTAGTTTTTATGTATTTGAGCTAAATATTTCTATTTTAAACCAAAAACTTTGAGGAACAATTATTAATTTTAATTATGCAGCTGATTTATCAGAAGATTGTTCAGCTGCTCAAAATATATCACTCGATACAAAGATTTTGCCAACCCTTCCCATCAACAAAATTATATTTTTTTGTTAACATATGACTGTTTTTTTATGCTGAGTACATAACAAACAAAAACAGTCTTTATCATAGTACTGTGGTTTTACATAAATAAATCAGTCGACAATTCTTCATCAGGATGAGTATGACACATTACTTCTATTCTACACGAAAGAAAACCACAACCATTATCTTACATTCATGCAAAACTTAAGTGCAACATCTTACATTTATGCAACACAATCACAATTTCGGGTGAGCCTTGGTCGTAAATTGCTTCATGGTGTTTATTTAACGAAATAAAAAAATCGTCCCATTTCTTTTTTAACTTTGCTCACGCACACGTAAGGAGAAATATGACGTGTGCTCGCTAGAATTTTAACCAGCCAATAAGAGCAAGGGTTCGGCCTCGAAATTTCAAGCATGACCAAAATGGTTCATTTCGGCCGGAAATGTCTTCGGCCGAGCAGGTTACAACTGACAGCGACAACGTTATGCATCGTTTAGTTCGTTTCAGCTCTCGTGTGACTACCCTTTAACAGTACCCCGGCGATACCCAGGACTTCAATGTTTTTTCTAATCAAATAGCTTGCAGGTGGGTGTTTGAGAGGCTTCTTCTCAGGATCCATACGGAGTTTGAAACCAAATATGTTAGTGAACTGGTGCAGAGCATGTGTTAAGTTTGGATGAATATGGCCAAAAATGTGGAAGACCATAGCATCTATATGAACTAACGGACACAAAGACAAGTTGAGATTTATTACTATAGATGTTATCGTAACAAACATGTTGCCATAATCATCGTGTTACTGCAGCAACCATCGCTATTGACGATTTCAAATACAAAAATATTTGATGACGTATTCATGATACAGAAAAAGGAGAATACTTGATGCAGCAGTCTGAGAACCTCAAAACTCCACCCATTTTATTTATCTCATTTTGATATTCTTGAGCACTTACCAATTTACGGGTCTGGGCACAGATTTCTGGCCAGAAGGATAAAGTTGCTCCAATTCTGAATACTTCTCCATTAGGACCTGTAGAAGCAGGATACATAAGGAGACAATCCTATCAATCGGTCACATAAACATTGAGACAAATAAAGGATAAAGTTACGAAAAAGCGGAGGAGAAAATACTAGTACTGCACCACCATGTTTAGTACTAGTGAAAAGTTGGTCCTTTCCGGGGATCAAAATTTCATATATGGAACAAACAGAAGAATGGACACTATAATGTTCTACCATATCAATAAGTACTGGTGAAAGTCTCGCTATCTCCAGGGTCTCAATACTCACAGATATAAAACAAATAGAAGATATATATACTTTCTATACTTATATATGCTATGTTTTATATACCATATACATGTATATCTACCGATAAAATTTTATAAAAGTGCCCTATATTCTCACACTAGCTGAGTCACTGTATCTACACGTATGTAATTTATAGATGTAATATATGTAATAGATGTAATATATATGTAATTTATAAAACATGGAGAGGCTGAGATTTAGCTCTACGAGTCTTTAAAAGATAGAAGTGAAGCACCTACCACTAAGACGCAAATCAGATATGATGGAACAAAATATCTAGACCGACCTCTCGACACCTTATAGGGGTGCTTTGCTGACTCGACGCTGTGCCTAGTTGACTGGCGTGTGGACGGCTTGCAAAGTATTCATCAGATGTTGTTGCTGAGAGTCTCTCTACAGTTCCTTCTATACGCACCTGCCGATGCAAAGGCTCCCAGTAGAATAACAGCGCCGCTCGTGGGTTCTCTGCCTGGCATAGACATGAATTTACTTATTGCATTCTAGTCTAACTCTCAAATATTATTTATAATTGTTTGCTCTCTCAAATCAAAGATTACATGAAAAACCAGCAACCGTCTCTCAGAAGCCAGTGTAAAATAATTGTCTTCTCTCTCAAAATCAAATACAACACCAGCAACAATTTCTCAGCAGCTAGGTGTGCAGTGTAAAATTGAGCTGGTAAGACCTGAATCAAAATTAAGTTAAAAAAATATGCCTCCATATTAAACCCTAAAATGCATAAACAACTGATGGTGGATTTGATGTGAAATGGCCAGAAAATTTGTGATTGGGTGACATCAAATTTTGAATATAGCAAGTTGAAAATAACTTTTAGCAAGATTCATCTACAGGAAGTCTTCGGGTTACAACAATCCCAACTTACGTCGTTTCGTTATTACGATTATTATTACGATCATTATTATTATTATATTTAAAATAATATTTATTGTAGTTCCATCTCCTCAAGTTACAACAATCACAAATTATATTGTTTCGATGTTACGAACGAACCCCATGAAAATATTAAAATTAATATTTAATGTAGTTTCGGTTCAGCGCCACGTACTACATAAGCTGTGCAAATTGTTAGCTAGTATCCATGGGATGAATATACTTTGTTGTGCTTGTGGAGGAAGAAGACAGCATCAGTGTGTTACTCAGTGTGTCACTCTCGATCTGTTGCCTGTGTAAGGTTTGTTTTTACTTTTGGGCCTTCATTATCACCCAAAGGGCAAATCAGATTGCTCCATGGGCAATGCATGAAGGTGATACTAATCGAGGTGATACTAAATATTAATGAGTACAGAGTAATTCATTCATGATGTTTTGACCTGGACTAAAATTCGAGTTACAAGGCGGTTGAAGAACAGATCAACACCGTAAGTCAAGGACCCCTGTATTAACAATCAGCACTACACCTACACACACGACCTCCTCTTTTTATCTAGGGTAGAATGATGGGAATTTTTTCCAACAAAACCTGCACCGGTAAACTCAGGAGAAATATGACATATTGTTATACTGACCAGTTGGCTCCCTTTATAACTAGAATAGTTGGTGTAAAACTGGAAGCCTGTCGAGTCAAATCCCTTTAGCAGCACCATCCTTGCTGATGGATATCCGTTCCTGGTAATCAATATACACTGTACTAATATTTCATCTTGTATTATATAATGCGAAAAGGACAAAACCTTCATACCCAAGTCTTTGATTCTCTTCCCTCCCCAAAAAAAGTTATCACAGCAAGACTGTTGTGTCAATCAATTTGTTGTTTTTTTGGAACAACTAAAAACATAATTATCTCAATTTTATATAGTAGGAAATATCATGAATGCAGAGACTTGAAATAATCAGACTCACTTATCGGCGGTAGCTATTGTCATGGCATTGGGCTCGAGAATACTGTTACAGCTCCTCGCATCTTCAAACCACTGACTAAATAGCTGGAGTGGGTCGGTAGTCGGAAGGTTTTCAATATTCAGCGTATCTTTTGTCTCATAATTAACTCTTAATGCTGCCAAATACCAGAGACAAGGCTGTAAAAATGACTCGATTCAATTTTCATCAAGGAATTAACAATTCAACTCCCAATTCTTTTGCGCCATAGACCATGTAAGAATCAATTCAAATTGGTATTCCAGCGCAAAACACCACTATTTAATTCTTAATGGTTGACTTGCAACAAAATTCACATTACAGTTATTTGGTATCAAAAGATTCACCATGTCTTACTCTGTTGTGTTGTAAATGCCAAATATGTGGAAATATGATTACAAGCTCTTGAAAGCTCAAAAACGAAAAGCCGCCGTAGATTGGAATCTCTTTATTTCGATAATGTAACCACAAAATTTGGTTATCGTCTTGTCACGTATGTTCTCATGTGAATTGAAAGGCCAATAAAAGGCTCAATATAAAACTTTTCTTAGTACTAGTTTATGACAAACACTTCGGGTTTTATCGAAGACCCCGTATCAAATATAGATGCTCGGTACTTTACAGTTTTGTTTCGGTTTGGTCTAATCGGCAAGTCGTAATCTGATCATGTGACCCAATACTTCGCAAATAATTTTTGCAACACTTTTCGATTATCACAGGCGACCAACAGGCTCATCATGATTATCAGACAATGATATGTACTCCTTCGAACTAAAGTTGAAAATTTTAACGATTTTTTACGATAAGTTAGAAGATATCAGTGCTAAAAGTGACAGCATTACAATGACGATAAAACAGACGCGTAAGAACAATAGACATAGTTTTATTGAATGCGTGAAGTATATTTGTGAAAATATTTCGACGAATAAGGTTGCAAGAAAGTGTAAACAGAAACCATCTACTACAACTACGTCACATTTGAGCCGTTTTTGGAAAGAGAATCCAAACTACGGCGGTCTCGTGTGGCTGCGATTTTCTGTTCGTTTTTGAGCTTTTAGGAGCTTGTAATCACCTTTTCACATATTTTGCACCTACAACACAACATAGTAAGACATGGTGAATCTTTTTATATCAAATAACGGTAATGTGAATTTTGTTGCAAGTCAACCTTTAAGCTATCTTAACTTCAATAAATTAGTTCAAATCATTCTTCCCAAATAGTCAAAATCAGCTCTTTATTCATTCTCGCCAAAAAGCTTGCTTGTGGCAACCTATCAAAATAATTATAGACAAATACATACAGAGGATAAATAGTTCATTTAGGTTGATTTGATTTTGGCAATGGCTTTCATTCTTAACAAGTAAAACGAGATATAACTGTGTTTGTGATATACTTGTGATTATACTGTGTGTTTGTCAGCTTACATGAAGATTTTTCAGTGTTTAAACTTGGTTCTGAACACGGCAACAGTAAGTCTCCCTTAAGTGTTGCTTAATGTGGCCTTTAGAAAGGCTACCTACTCGGCTATTCTGAAGAATGAATTCACTTTTGTAATGCAATGATCACTGAAAATTTTCGGAATAGCCACTTGTAAAACCGGTTTTTGACTCACCTGAAATATCGGCCATAACTGTATGCGATGACAATAGTCGCCCCAAGGCTCGTCTATACATTGGAGAGAAGACTAAAACAGTAGTGAATGACAATCAAACACATAATTAGAAGCATTAAAGTCTCCCTTCACAGTACTGTCACCAGTATTGATTGGACAAGGTTAATGACCCTGTTGTTGATTGGCAGAATGAAATGCTGTGTATAAATAGCAGTGAGCTTGTCACAAAGACAGCTGGTACCAATACCAAGGCTATTATGTCAACTTTGAGATCATTTGATATGTCTCTTCGGGAGTTGAGTAAAAACTATTAAAAAATAAATTGAAAACATTTACATGTAAAATATTAATTGAATGACATCTCAAATAAGTTTCATGGTACATCAGCTGGCTAATATTTTGAAACCAAATGCTCTAATATGCCTGTGCAAATCAGTTGTTAAAAATAATTTTCCAAATTCAAAAAGTGTACTGACAAATATACATCTTAAAAAATAGAGCTCGTCCTTATACAAATTTTCTGTAGTTTCAGAAATGTACGTTTAAACCAATTTTATTCCTAAAAAGTCTTTGCCGAGATGGTTGTTCCAACTTGGCTCTGCAGACTTTAGCATACTTTGCAGTCTCTCTTGAGCTTGGCAGATATTTCCAAGAGGCCCATGATATATATACCCATACACAGTTAAATTAAATAGGCAGCATGTAGAATCTTTCAATATAAATTATGAAAATGTCATGATTCAAGGTTTTTTTCTATGGAAAACTCAATTCTCTGAAATATATATTACCAAAACCGCACATCTTATCTCAAGCTTAGCGATTTTGCATATATAAGCTTTTTCTTGATATTTTAATTTTACCCGGAAACATTGGTCACTGTATAAGTTCAATCAGCATTTTACAACCATTTCCTACATACTGCTCACCAAGTGAACAACATCAAGGTAAAGGAGATTAGACGTCCAGGCTAAGTTGAAGCAACTCTCAGGCTAATCTGAAGGATGACTAGGTATGACCAAAAACTACTTATACTATATACTATACTACTTATATAATGAAGAAGTAACTTTTACTGGTAAATATCAGTATTTTTTACAATAGCTTAACACTTTCATTAGTACGCACCTGAACCAGTAATAATCAAATTAGTTCCGACAAGCTAAGCAAAAGTGCTCAAACTAAACACATTCAAAATAGAATACGATGACAAAGCAAATTCAACGCTGATGTTGTGTGTGGATTTGGATTAGTTATCCATAATATAATTTCTCTATAGGCCTATCCATAGGCTACATTAACAATCTACCCGAGAGTTTATTCTGCAATGTTAGCCTTTACTCTGATGACACACTAATTTACCAAGTAGTTAATAGTTCAGGAGATGCCAAAATATTCCAAAATAACATTAATGAAGTGTACAACTGGTAAAAAAAAATGGAACATGCAATTCAATGAAAAAAGTGCCAAGCAATATGTTTTGGTACAATGAGCCAGCAGTTTACGTATAACCTAGGAAATTTGCCTCTTGTCTGGACAGAGGACACAAAATATCTAGGTGTGATCATCCAGTCGGATCTGAAATTCGATCAACACATAAAGAGCAAATGTAGTAAATCAAGGAAGATACTGGGGGGCATTAAACATCTGATGTATAGCACCCCAAAGGAGGCTAAACTGCTCGCATACACAAGTCTATGTAGACCAATTCTAGAATATGCAGATGCAGTCTGGGCCACAACCAATAAAAACACAATTCAATGCATAGAGCTAGTACAAAATGATGCTATACGGTTCATAAGTAACATGAGAGAGCGTGGAAAAAGTGTTTCGGAAGCAAGAAACCAGCTAGGTATAAAATCACTGAAAGACAGGCGAAAAAGCCACCGACTCTGTCTGCTCATTAGAACTTTTCAGAATGAAGAAAAACACTATTCCCTCTCTGAAGCATACGATGAAATCAACCAAGACAGAGAAAATATAACAATAACAACAAGAAGAGCCTCCAGGGGAGAACTTAACTCTGTAACAACAAACATCTACCACAATAGCTTTTTGCCTCGAACAATTCGAGACATCAGAGGGCACACAACCAAAACTCAATAATCCTAAGCAGCAGTGTGCTGCTCTCCAAATTGTACTCTGACTCAAAACAAACTCAATAAAGAGAGGCTTCTCTTTAGATTCAAATTAAATCGATAGGAAGTTCTACCTCGTCTGAGGTAAGAGAATCCATCCATAACAAAATATTCTCTCGATATTCTAAATTAAATAGAGATACAGATGTAAACAAGGTTATACCATCTAAGTTTAATTCTCTAAATATTTATTAAGTTTAGTTATTAGTAAATCAATGCAGTTTGAAATACAATAAAATTTAATATACGGCGATTATAATCTACTTCAGGATAATTAGCTTAGAAGTCAAAAGTATTTCAATTATTACAGCACTTAACATATGACTTTTACTTTTGCGATACAAATACCTGATTTGGTAGCAAATTATGTGTTAATGGGTTATATATAGCCTGATGTTAGATAAAGCACCATGCTAGTTCAATCCCTGGAGTGAGGGAGAAACAAAGCCGGACGGAACGCCGAGTGCGCACTACTTAGTTAGATAACCCTTATGACGATCTTGACCTTAGTCTGATTACTTTTTCATTCATTCGGTGAACGTGGCGTCGCTTACATTTCACCAGTAAGTACACGATAAAAACTGTGTCAATGAGCATAAAGAGTTTGAAGTCCTAAAATAACTTACATAACATTTAACTTTACGCGCTCTTTAGTACGATGGCTACGAGTTATTACCTCTTTGTTAGATATTGTTGTAATAAAAATCAAAAGCAGTAGCAGCTTCTAACTTACCAATCACTTGGCATTCTATCATTATGAGCCCATTTTTGTATACAAGAGGTTTTTTCTCAAAATAATAGCTAACTGATAGTTTGAAATAAGTTGTTTTAGCCATAGTGGAGTTATCTTCCCAGTTGTCAGTGCATGTAGCACAGCACATTTGTTAACGTTTTACGCTATTACTCATATGGCATTTCTTATTTTGCAGTCAAACTTACCAGAAGCATGCTGAAATCTTCTTTGAACACAGCATTGAATATTGTACCAATGTAGATAAAACTCGCATAAGGTAACACGTTCTGTTCAACCAATGATATACAGCCCCCCTGTATATCATTGGTTCAACACACTCCTTTTGTCTTATGCTTAACTATTATGCAAGTTCTATTTACTCTTATATCTACCCATTTTGCAATTGAGCTGATATTCTGGAACAAACATGATAATGAATTTTGTATGAGTTTGTCAACAATTTGAAGCATTCAATGAACAATGATCACATGGCCACAAACCAGTTGGCTTTTTAGTTATTCTGTATCAAAATATTAAAGTTGAATATTGTCTATTTCTTATGTGGTCATTTTATTGTTCTTTGTGTGTAAACAGAGTCTGATTGCAAGTGTAAACTTCATTTATGTTTATCAATTTGTAACAGCAGAGACACGCTTGTTAGTATAAGTTCACAACAATCTGCATGTTTATTGGTTATATATGCTTACTTATGGAACTAAATTTGAGCATCAATATTTTAAAAATATAAAATCTTACAAAATAATAAAAAGTAGCAAAAAGGCCAAACGCATATATACTAAAAATAAATGACCAAGCAATTGTTATAGCTGAAAATCATGTTTTTGAAATAGCTGTATATTAGCAATGTTCCCGCAAACGTAAATGTCAAGAGACTAGTTAATAGGTAGAGAACTTAGCAGTTACAATACATTCCTACAGCATATATTATCTCCCACTAACGGAAACAAGTATGCATCAACAACCATTGCTTACATGCTGCATACGTGTACAATATTCTTACCATTTGATTGTGGAGTTGGGAGTTATTTACTCAGTCCAACGCAACACTATAATAGGAACACAACTCCTATTCAGTCCATCCATTCATATAGAAGTAGCTTAATAGTTATATTCATTCTATGTCTAGCAACTAAGGAAGCAACATCAGTTAATTGTATACTAATAGTTGATCGATCAACATGTATATTGTATCATAATATCTTACGTCTAGACTGCTATTCTAACCCCAACCGAGACTTTAGAGGGTTGGTTGGAGGTGTACGTACAGTAGCGTATACATATGAAGCATCGTTACATGAACTATAGCATTGGATTAGCCTTGTTGTAGAACCGTAACCTGACCATCACTAGACTACCTCCCACCTATCGGCATTGACACTCACATAGACAGTGAATAACACTATAGCACCAGCTAACCAGAGTCCTCTGCACCTAATGACAAACACAACTGAAGTGAAGACTATCCATATATATAAAGAGATTTGGACTCATACTAATACTGAAGGTTGATAGCTCATTTAGAACAAAATAAGCTACAACACAATGACAAGTTTTAGCTACTCAACTGCCTAAATAAACAATCGTTCAGAATGAGACAGATTGTGACCAACAGCAAAAATATAGATTACCTTTTTTTGTAGCGTGTACATTGGGTCTGTCCAGACAAAACTACTTGAAGTTGTTCTTTTTATGTTATAAATGTCAACAAAACTTCATAGTTTTTAGTAATGAAACAATGCAAACCTTTGTCTAGCTAGTAACACAGCATAAAGGTTCCAGCGATCTACAAACAACTCAGGCCTATACTTTCTCTCGTGTATCAATATTTATTTCTATAAAATAATATTTATCAGTATGCATTAAAGCAGAAAAACTACATTGTAGATCAAAACTTGAACTACCCTATACAAGTTTTTGGCTGGCACCCATTCACGTATTAGATGGAGCAAACTTGACACGCACGGAGAGCTTACGAAAAATTACCCATACGCCTCACCAAGCTTTATGAAAATATACTAAACCTGTGAAGGATGACACTTCTATTATCAAATAGCCGGCAGTAACTCCTAAGTAAAAATTTGTTGGTAAGTGTATTACTGAAACCTATTTTTGCTTTCTGCAGTACATTTAGTCAAATATCTCACTGAGCCAACCGATGGTGGTGTTCAACTCAGGATAAGGTCTACTAGTAGAGTCAGAAAGACTTCATAGTTGTTCTCTTATCTACTCATTGAAAGATTCATTTTTATTGGATAGGGCAACTGAAAACATCAGCTATTAATTTTACATGAAAGCTTTATATACAAAAATTGAAAGCCGCTGCCTCATTGGTCAGCTGCCATAAACACTATTGGTATGAGTAAATGACTGATTGAGAGTGTAACAGTTTTTGTTAAAATCAAAATAAATTATGTAATTTTTAGCTAGCTGTTTGCAGACTATTGTTTCAAATGACCAAAAATCTGCTAATGCTACCTTAAAGACTGCTACCAAACAGGGTAGATGTATGGCGCCTTACAGTGCTTCGCGTTGCGCATTCACAACTTGAGTTGTACAACTCGAGTTGTGAACACGCAACGCGACTTTTCAAAAGTAAGGTGCAATATATTGGTATTACGGTAGGATAACCGTAGATCTGGTTATATTAACAATGGTACATCAATAGGCACCCGTTAGCTAATAGAAATTAAACTATGTATGTATGTACTGTAAAACTAGAACTAAATGGCGAATTATAGTGTGCCGAGTTTGCAACTCGAGTTGTACAACTCGGCTTAAGAACATCTCATCGTTTCATTTTCTCTAGCTATATGGAATTTTTTTGTGCATCATTAAACGCCGTTGAAATAATTTCTATGTTCATTTTCGGTGTTCATTCATTTTTTTGTCAGATTCTAGAGAGACCGATGACTCTTTTTTCATTTGAAAAAGAAGTTGCCCGGCTGGCTGCGAAATTTTTTTCCCAAACAGGTTTACATATGGCAGTAAAATTTTGGCTCATGATTGGCTTTAGTAATTGAGTTTTAGTAACCAAAACCTACATGTACATCATTACATTAGAGATCAATAGTTATAACTAGAAAGGAACATAAAATTCTAAATAACGTAGTAAAAATGATGTTATCATTCAAAAAGTGCTGTTAAAACGTAAGAGGCGCTCACTTAAAACTAATTAATTTAAGCCATTTTGAATAAAATTTTGAAATTTGTGTTCCTCTCTAATTGTAACTATTGATTTCTAATGTAATGATGTAGGTTTTGATTACTAAAACTCAATTACTAAAGCCAATCATGAGCCAAAATTTTACTGCCGTTTGTAAACCTGTTCGGGAAAAAAAATTTCGCTGCCCGGCTCTCATATAGATTGTTTTTTAGTTTGCTTTTTATATTCTACAATTGTTTATGTCTCTTTATATCTATAAAAATAAACATGCGCAAATCTCGCCAATATATATAATTTAAATATGTATACATATTTAAATTATTAATATTAAATTTCTGTAAATGTTCTGTAAATGAGACACCCCAATTACTCACTTTGCTTTTTTTACGAACCCGTATTAGTTTTGCGTAACACAACTCGAGCTCATCAAAAACCCAGGCCGAGTTGTACAACACAAAGTTTCAAAATGTCCACTTTTATAAGCTAGCGCAATTTAAACATTTACCTTAGGTGAGCAGCACTTACCAGAAGTGTGGAAGTTTACTGTTCATTTTGTGTATATCCTAGGAGTAAACTTAACGTTCTAGTAAACAAAAAAAACTACAGGGTAACAGCGTACTGTCAAACATCATGTCAAGGCATTATGTAAATAATTGCTACCATATTATTGGGCAATAAGGAAACTACACTAATAGAGCTTACTGACAAATTTATGTTCACTTTTCTGCTACTAAATAAATATTACATATTGAACTAGGTGTCAACCTTAACGTTCTCATTGAATTTAGTCAATACAAAAAATAAGTCTTAACAAAGATATGGTGACTGGGTCAGTCCAGATCTACACATAAACTAGCCTTCTAAGACTAAAGACAGACGAGTATTGCATTTAAATACAATGTATGTCTGGTTATATTCTACAACTAATAACTTTAATAATCAGCTGAAGTAATACGAAACATTTTATTTCTATTTTTGTATCAAAAAATTTTAGCCACAAAAGTTACAAATTTTTTGAAATTATGCTCTTTTTTATAATTAAATAATTAGAGCTCTAAACTAATTTAGATGTTCTAAACTACATGTATATTTAGCTAAAAAATCTATAAGGTGTTTACCATAATCGTATTCTAATATAAGATAATCTTCGAATTGACTATACACTCACCTCAACATAAAAACTTGAAGAAGAGACCAACTATGACAAAAGAAAGCTGAACTATTGCATAAATAGTCACATCATCCACTTTCCAAACCTTGATAATCGGAAAGATAGTCACACAGCAAAGCGTGCTCACTAGAAAACACAGAGACAACCAGAGACACATCTTGTCCATCTGATACCACAAAAGCTGATTAATACTAATTGTTGACAGAGCGTAATGATGTAATAATTAGTTGTTTGTGACAGAACATAAATGATTATGCCCTTTAATAACCATTGTTATTACTGGCTTAAACTTTTCTTTGTTTCAAAAGCTATAAAAATATCTTTATACATGTAGCATACATTTTGGTTGTCGGTAAAGAAAATTCATCAACCTAAACATACAATGGCAGATATAGTATGTTGGTATGGAGCATGTCATTTATTGCACATGACCCCTACCAAATCGAATAGCAGTTGTTTGTTAGTTTATATATATATGTACTAGTAGAATATATGCTCGTATGCAGGTTTTAAATTTTTTTTACAAATCATAGAGATGAGAATGAAAAATTCAATAAAAATATGGAGTGGCCCAAAAGTATTGAAGACAAGCTGCTGCCAACAACAAGCTGTTAATTTTTTATTCTTTAAAAATACAGCCTCTGTTCAGTAAGAACTTACGGAACTGCCTAGTAATTGAACTTACCAAACAGTTCTGTAGTGTCTTAGTTCCCACATATTGTATGTTTTCATTAGCATGCCGAGAAAAGCATTATGTTGGTCATTATGTTTAGTCAGCCTATTTACCTTGGTTGCATTATTGTCTCATCAAGTTTTATGGCACATTGTATGCCTTGGATATAGGTACATAATACAGTTCTTGTATAGACAGCAACCAAGCAAGTGCCTCTCTAGTTCTCATTATCATGCGCAATAAGTTCCTTAGAAATTTTCTATTTCTTTTTACATTTTCAAATATGGCATTGAGATTGATTTTGACTGCTCAGTAAGCAGAACTTTGGAAAGTGCTTTTGGTTGACCTCTACATTTTTTCACAGTCTGAAACCAGTAACAATGAGTATTAAAAAAATTCAAAATTTTTACAACTTGGGTGATTTTGAAAACTATTCTCAACTAGAAATAAATAGGTGCTACCGACATTTTGTAATTATATTCACAATCTCAATGCCATCAATATAGATAAAACATTGGTTTTACTACAGATAATGCATGCATTTTGGTTAACTGCATAATATATATAAAACAATTGTTTTCCACTAAAGAGTTAACGAAGCCCATCAGAAACCAATGCTAGAAACTAATGCTAGATTTTAAACTTTTGCAAACCTGGTTAACTAACAAATCTTTGACAATTGAACAAACAGATGAGTGTCTTCCAGTGCTCAGAGGTCTGCAAAAATCATTCAGATAGCTTGCACTTTTGTACATACATGTAGAGCATTGATATAATATGTCAAACTTTTATAACATAATAAACACTGGGTAGTAGTCTTCTCTTGTCAAAAAGTAGAAGAATTCTCTGTATAGCTGATGAGTTTTAACAGCAAACTGTTGATTAACTAGCTGCTCACAGAGAGGTGTACTGAAAGGAGTCCTATGCTACATGACAGAAGGATTGTGGAGAAGTGTACTGCTCAATAGAACAGCTGAATGCATCATTTTAGAAATGTACGAGTTGCTGACTTTTATGGATAACTTATAATATATGTATAACTTATATATATAACTTATAATATATGTATAACTTATAAAATATGTATAACTTATAATATATGTATAACCTATAATATATGTATAACTTATAATATATGTATAACTTATAAAATATGTATAACTTATAATATATGTATAACCTATAATATATGTATAACTTATAATATATGTATAACTTATAATATATGTATAACTTATAATATATGTGTAACTTTCTACTGGCATTAGTAATCATCAATTATATTTTTCATTACATGTCAAAAAAAAGGACAAAATGAAAAAAAATGAGGATTTGTTGATTGGGCTGAGCAAACGTGTTTTAAAAGTTGGTAATCTAATAGTTTTGTGGAGAAGTCAGTGAATTGAAGTTTGCAGTAACAGAACATTCATAAACCGAAACTTACGATTGCGGATATATTATGTTGGTGAGGAGCATATCATTTATTTTGCACATGATCACTACCACATCGAATGGCAATTGTTTATTAGTTTATATACACTACTAGAATATATGCCCATAGGCAAGTATTAACAGTTTTTTACAGACATGAAAATGGAAAATTCATTAAAAATAAGAAGTAGGCCAAAATTAATGATCACAAGCTGCAGCCAGAAACAAGCTGATAATTTTTATTCTTTAAAAATAAGGCTATGAACACTAAGGGCTTAAGGAGCTGCCCGGTAACTGAATTTACCAGGCAGTTTTTTAGAACTTTTATATCTCTTTTCTTTTGAACCTTTAATTCAGTGCATGACAATTAGCACTGATAATCCATAAAACTTTCCATATAAGCATACTCTGTTATTACATGTACGGTATGTATATCTGTACATACACAAAACATGTAACAACCTTTAAATACATGATTGAATATTATATATATATATATATAAATGATGAGTCCAATGATAATTTTATGAATGTATCAAGTAAACCGGTATGAATGATAAATAGAAATATTATTGAGAGACACCCAACTACACAATAATCTTTCTTTAAATATGATATCTTAATAGTTCTCACATGCCAACATCTCACATGTCAATAGTATGGTGACATCAACCTGTCACCTGCTTACAAGTGACAAGTCCTACACGGCGGTAATGACGCCATTTTTGAAATTTTACTAAAATAGCAAACTATACTGCTACTGGTTCAAACTGAGTTTTCTTTTAAGAAACTGAATAGCTACAAGTATTAGAATGATTTTCGATATTCTCATTGAATTAATTAATGTATGCTATTTATCAATAAAGCAATAGAGGGTAAGTAACCATGCCAGAATTTTAAGTGTTGATTTATCAATCGCTAATAGCATGTACTCAAGTGCCAATGCAAAATGTTGTATGCATATCTGTAAAATGTCCCACAGGTATAACTTTAGAGAGCTTTTTTTCATATACTCAGTTTCAGTTGCATTGTGCATTATCACATGGCACGTTTTAATTTCGAATGGTTTAACATTTTTGAAACCGATTTTTTTATAAAGAAGTTGAACCTTAGCTGATTTGTTTTAAGAAATTTGGACAAAAAACCAGGAGTGCTGCGAGTAGACTCGAAGCGTATACAACGCTAATTTTATATTGAATGCCCTAATTTTGACGCAATAAAGAACTAGCAGCCGCAAACAGCAGAATTCATTTACAAGCGTCTCATTTGTTGCGTAGAAGATTTGTTTCCAGATTTTACAAGAGTTTATAAGATTTGTTACAAGGAACAACAATGCTAATACTACAGCGAGGTGTCACACTTCTCAACAGTTGCAAACAATGAAGCGGAAAAAACAAACCATGGTTGAATAATACAACTCTCCATTCTTGAACCTATGATTTTTTTTGCAACAAAAGAATCCCAAATTCATTAGCAACTAACACATAGACCTATTAACTATACATAATATGTATAGTTGAAAAGCTGAGAAATTGGGCTAAAAACAATTTTGTGATCTGACCTCGTTTGTATTGAAAATGACACGACCTGTCACGTATAGTTGATAGGTTTATGAACCAACATGATATACAAATGAAACAAGGAAACTGTCGAGATGACAAATTATATATACATAATTATATTACTTATATCATATTAATTCCATCAGCAACAAATATTCAACTCCATAAAACAAGACAATCAACGATAGGATAGAAATTGTGGAATAGAAATGGCATTTGAGAAAGCACCTGTTTCATAAGGTGTGATAATAGTTTATAAAATGCAGCTAGCTTGATATGCATAGCACAACTCTGCATAGATGGACAGTGCATAGTTGAGTTTGAATGCTTTAGAATACACAATTGCGTAACAATTATGCTGATATATTACCTAACAAAATATGGCACTGGAGTTGTTACAGAACTATAAAAAAAACTTGATAGGTATAGCTATAAAATAGCAAGAATAAAACAATTTTGACATGGGAATTCTTGTGCAGGTTCGGTTATACTTCCCACACAGTTGAACAAGATCAGTTAGAAAAAATGCTAAAGCTTTAATGATCTAGCAACGCTGAATAAATAATCTTAGCTTATTTGATTTTTAGGACAGAATCTATCAACTCCCCGCCAAAATTCAAGCGGAGGGAAGTCAATCCTTTTGAAAAGGTTCTATAGAACATAATAAAATACATAATGCATGTATATATGAGCAAAACTGAAGCTATATCTAAAAAGTTTCAAATTGAAGCAAGACCAGTGATATAAAGATAATAATCACATGACATTTACAAACAGCCATGGCTAGCATATGACTACAAGGTAGCATATGACCCCAAGATTGCTATGACCCTAAGATAGAGTGCGACTATGAAGCAGTGTATGACCCCAAAGTTATGTATGACCACGGGATCATATATGACCCTAAGATAGCACACATATGCACCCGGCCATCGCAATGCTATGAACGTACAAATTAATACAGATGATCAGCTGGTGTTCAGAGTTATCCCACCTCTCAATCTACAAGAACAAAAAAAATTAAGGTCAGTATTGAGAAGTAACGTGACTTATGGTGAAAAATAATGCACTTCAAACGAAAAGAGATTGAAACAACTACCTTGATTAAAGTGAAGTTCGAGATCCGTATCCTCACTGCCTTCACTTCTGACACTACTACTCATGTCACTATACTCATCATAGTCTGCGACAACTATAAAGAATTTATCAAATGAGAAGAACACGCAGAAATGTGAGTTGTTATAGCAAGTACTCGCATAAGCAATTAACTGTTGACCAAACAGATGAACTTGTGATAAAATATCATGAACTTGTGATAAAGAAAGGCCAAAGATATTCGACAATGGTGAAAGACTGAGATTCATAGTTATTGGATTAGATTGTTAAAAGATGTTAGTGTATAACAAGGGAATAATACCCAAAACAAGTTGAAACACACAATAAAAGAAACCTTGAAATTTATGGAAATTTAAATACATAAATGAACAATAGGATTGCTGATAATATATTGTTACAAGTTTCATATATATTACTCCATTGATTACTAGCGTAAAGTTCTTTTGTAGCTTTGAATTATATTTTATTTGTCTAGGTAAGTAGAATTACGCTCGAGTATAAACATAAGATAACTAACTACATATACTATATTTCTATATATACGATATATATATTTTGTTATATGAAGAGGCAAAGTCGTGGCCACAAAATGAACACGAATAGAAAAGATAATCAGAGCCTGACACGTCATTGTGACAATCGGAGAGTTGGAAAAGCCAGTCGGCAGTATGCTATAATGCTGTTAGGCTGCATCAAGAACAAGAATTGAGAATAGGTCGGTTGCATACGCTTTTTCATTGAAAAAATTAATTGCAAATTGCTGCTTATTGAAAACTCACTCCATATAATTGTTAGAAAATTCTGCATATGTAATGGTATATAATGGTTTGTGGGGATTTCTAACAAAATTAAGGCGGTAAATCATAGCTACCATCAACTATCTCCTAAAATGTGCGACTCGGTATCATAATTTTTGATAGCGTTGTATAAGTTAATTCATTTGTCAGTTTTGATGCTGCTCATTCAAGTTTAGACAATGGGATGAAGCATTATGCTAATAATAAATGCTGTCAGCAGTCTGCTGCCACAACAGTCAGCAGGTATCTCAGGTGTTGATTATATCCCTTCAAGAGAAAAGCAAGAAGGTTTATGTGATAACATTAACTATAGTTATGATAGCATAATAGCGCTCTCCGATATACTGGACAAGGCATCGTGTGGATTATAGTTAATTATGTCTATAAAATTGTTTTCGCGTAATTTACAGCGATAAAATTGTGACTTTTCAAAAATAGTTAAGTGTAGTAAATTTTTTATACAGCCATTTACGGCTAAACCTCTACTTTCAGCCAATTATACATGTAAATATGTTTATATTCTACATGCAAATATATTTATATTCTACATGCAAATATATTTATATTCTACATGCAAATATGTTTATATTCTACATGCAAATATGTTTATATTCTACATGCAAATATATTTATATTCTACACGCAAATATATTTATCTTCTACATGCAAATATATTTATATTCTACATGCAAATATATTTATATTCTACATGCAAATATGTTTATATTCTACATGCAAATATCTTTATATACAACATCAAGTTTGAGCAAACATTTGTATAGACAGGAAGATTTTTTAACATGTGACATCTGAACTCTCACTGTCCCTCCTCTTTCTCTTTTACAATTTTGTGAAAAAACTGGTAGAAATATAAAACTAAGCATGAAAAATAATAAAAAACACACAAAGCCAGTCATTATAAACAATACCTAGAATAAATTAGAGCAATTTAAGCTGCAATTTCTATCATTCATTTTACTATTGCATTTGCAGTTTGAGGTAACGCAACAATAAAAACCTTTAATTACTTGCTTAATTTAGTTTATCTATACTGTAATTGGTTTATCTATAATCTATATAGATTAGAGATATAATATATTGTATACTATATCTCTTATATATTGTTTTCTACCTGAACAAATTAACTTCGTATGTCACGGGTTCAACTGTATAGCAAAACTGAATGTATATGTGCTTATCTTGGTCCACATTTTGTGAAACGCTCGAATTGTTTCAGTGAAATTGAGTTCTTATGGTGCGTTTACACTGGCCGATTTAGTCGTGCACAGACAAATTTGATGAGTCGGTATCGGCGTCGGTAGGTGTGAACAGAAAGATCGGTGTCGGCACCGATCTGAAAGTCGGTGTCGGAGAAACCCAGCAGTGCCCGGTTGCACCGACAAATCGGACGCTCATCAGCCAATCAGAAGCTAGGAGCCTCTGGTTAAATGAGCCTAGGCTTTAATGACAGTGCTAAGTTTAAGAAACGAAAGGGCTAGGTTTAATGAGAGGCTAGGAGACTGTCATTAAACTTTCCCTCGTTCTCTTTTTAATAGTGAACCGGCATGGCTAGCAGCGATGTGAACGCGAGAGTACCAAAAATCAAGTTAGTTCTTTAATTTAAATTAATTAAAAGTGAATAGCCAGTTGTACGACTACTACTAGTAATACTACTAGTTCTACTACTAGTACTACTGTAAAGGAATTTGCCGGCCCTTACTTGGCACGATCTAGATAATGTCATACAGAAATAAATTGCGTGTGATTTCATTCAATGTTTTATTAGCGACGGAAATTCACTAGCCGAGGAGCGTACGGCCATTTGCTCTGTCTACTAAGTGAGCGTTTCTCCCTTATATACAATAAAATTGCCCATTCCGGCTAACGGGACCGAGTGAGAACACCGGCTAACAATGTTTAAATGGCCAATAATTAGGCCCGCTAGTGCGTTGATATGACAACATAAACGACGACAATTGATAGCATAATGAGTAACAAGGCCAACAATAAAAAGGGAATAAAAAGAGAATAAAAAGGACAACCCATATAATAAAATATTTACAGACATATAAAATATATACAAACAAATCATTACAAGAAGTGTAAAGTGTTGGCCCGGCGTCCACCACACTACTACTACCACAAATATACATTCACCATTCAATCTTCTTCATTATTCATTTTATTTATTATAATTACTCGGACGAAAGAACTGTACGTACAGTTCTTTGCTCGGATTTTCATTGCCTCATCATTCATTCATTGCTTGGCATTCAGTAGTTGCTTCTAGCGGTAGTAGTAGGAGCAGTAGTAGTAGTGTAGTACTCGTACTTTTATGTGTACTCGTCTTCGCGTTGTCGGGTGAAGGTCAGAACGGCGAAACGCTGTGATTGGCTGTTGGTACCGACAAAAATCGTTTGATCGTTGCAATGTAAAGGGGGAGTCGGTGTCGGCACCCATACATGAAATGTCTGAGGTACCTGTCTGAGTCGGGGTATTGGCACCTAATCGGAGTCGGTGTCGGCCAGTGTAAACGCACCATTAGACTTTTAGTATGAAAAATATTTTCTGCTCTTTGTTTTCATAGCATTTACTTAAGTTTGATTGAAATATTTAAAACCAAATAACATTAAATTTTGCCGATTCACAAATGAACTACAGCAACAGCGATATAAAATGAGTTACAATCAAAGACCAAATTTCTTATCGATGACTCCTAAAGAAATTAAACTCTTCAAAAAAGCACTCATGATTATACCGGTAGAGTTTGACATTGTATATATAAACTTACTTTCTATGATTTACAGTTTACACTAAGCTCAAAACAATATTGACTAGTACAAAACCAAGATTCTTACAAAGGAAACATAGTTGTATATTAGTAATAAATCTTTAATAAAACTATTTTTAAAATAAAGCTGACAAAATAATTAGATGGACCTAGAAATTCTTCATCGGCACTCTTTCTCAACTCCAGAGAGAAGAGACAAATCTCGGACAACGAAAACCATTAAAACATAGACAGACTTACCTAACGGTAGCATTGGATCTTGCGGAGAGTCTCTTCGACCTAGTAAATAAATATACATTAAAATAATTATTCTACCGGAAGCATATGATAGACACTAGCGGAATACCTGGCGCTGCACGGGTATTAAAAGTCAGCTTTTAAATAATGACAGTTAATGTGGTTACATGATGATGAAAATCTAATGGCAAGATTTTTAAAACTTGCCATTAGCTTGGCACATTTCCATTGGCTAATTTGAGTAAGCTTACTAATAACAGCCGTAAAACCACGCATAAAACTATGTTGCGCTGTAACAGAGAGCGGTAAATTTTCGCCCAAATAGTGACATATATCGCCCAATGAATCCATCAACCTTGCGTAGCTTAATTGGTAAGGTACTTTCCTGGTGAACAGGAGGATCTGAGATCAAATCTTCGGCAATTGGATTTTTCCTTTCCATTATTCAATAGCTATAGCTGGACAAACCGAACAACAAACATACCCATACAAACTTTGAGATTTATATATATATATAGATATGTAACCATAGAGTGAATATGTTCTATTGTATGGGTAGAAGTGTTGCCATAACTTCTAGACTATTATATTCATACAAGTAACATCTAAACTGTTATGCTGTTTTCTATCGTCAGAGGTCATTCAGAGTTATCTCATCATTCTCCAAAAACTTACAGCAGCTCAAAATTCTCTCAGCAATGTTGGTTCATTTCAACTTATTAGGACCTTGCTAGACCTCAAAATTAAATTAATCCCAGAATAGTCATAGATGTTGTATTCAGATAAGTGATATATTTTCAGTGAAAGCAAGTATTGCTTTTGTTACAGTAAAGTACTTGAACGATTTTACTACTAAAAAGTATTACAACTAACATATCTCATAAAAATCATAGAGGGAGCAACTTGTAATGTTGTCTACAATGTTTTTAATAGCACAAACAATCAGTTGAAAGTTGAAATTTATTTATGCTAGATGCTTAGGTACTTGATTTTTTAAATATGTCAAAAAATACTACTTTTATGACAAATACTTGATTGTTTACTTAATATTACTTGAATTACTTTAGTTAGTTGTGTAAACAGTCGGAGACCAAAAGCCTGTGAACCACATTTTAGATATGACCCTTTGTATGGAGGTAATAATAAATGATGTAAAACTTCATTCATTATATTCTCTTGAAAATAGAACAATGAATACTGCAAAAGGTTGAATGTACCACAATGGAGGCGAATGGCGACAACTAGTATCACAGCCTTGCAATGAAAGCTCTGCAAAGCTACTGAAGGTGTGAAACAAGAGTGTAATCTTGTACTTTGACTTTCATGCATACCAATTTTTAATAACATGAATTTAATATAAAGCACAGACTTTTTTGTGTTTTTTTTACAACTGATTTTAAAACATCTATTCTGCATGGCGAAATATTACTTTAGAACAAATGAGGTTTTAGTATAAGCTAAACTATAAATTTGACTTTCATTTTAAATTCTAAGCCAGTCGATAACAACAGAGCAGATAAAAATGAAATATTTCTAATCAATGCAAATTTGTTGCCATTTGAGAAACAGGGTTAATGTATGCAATGAACACGTGTGCACTTACGTATTACTATAACAGGTTACAAGTAACTGAGGCCTAACAAACTGTACATATAGCTAACCAGAGCTACATGTATATGGTTAAAGCTATGGCATGCTTGGTCAATAACATCTCAACCGGATGGTGCAAGTTTTATCAAAAGTCTAGGCAACACAGAGGAAGTCGTACCTTGAGGAATTGGAATAGAGTCCGATACATTGTTAGGTCGTACTTCCTCCATTAACTGATTTACTTCAGTGGAGAATGCTACAAGCAAACATAACTAAAGGTAGTAGTACTACGGAATGGTTTGGCTGAATAATTGCGAAACAATCAATGATGACTCAATCAACCAGTTTTTAAACTTCAGTAAAATAGCAAGGTGAATCAACTGAGCTCATTACACAATAGATTCAAATAGTGAAATTGAAACAAAAACCAACTCCAAGATAGTAAAAGTTAACAATTGTACATACAACTTTGGTTATCATCCAGCCTGTGCACCTCTTCAATGGCATACCTCTGCACATCATCAACCTTTTGATTAGTTCCACTGATAGACTCTGGCCAATAAGATGAAGCAATGGTTAAACTAATGTCATGCTTATGATAAGAAGGGCGTTATTTCTTTATGACTTCACAATGAATGCTTTATGAGTCCACAATGAATACTTTATGAGTCCACAATGACTACTTTATGAGTCCACAATGACTACTTTATGAGTCCATAATAAATACGTTATGAGCCCATAATAAATACTTTATGAGCCCACAATGAATGCTTTATGAGTCCACAATGAATACTTTATGAGTCCACAATGAATACTATATGAGTCAACAATGAATACGTTATGAGTCCACAATGAATACGTTATGAGCCCACAATGAATACGTTATGAGCCCACAATGAATACTATATGAGTCCACAATGAATACTTTATGAGTCCACAATGAATACTTTATGAGTCCACAATGAATACTTTATGAGTCCATAATAAATACTTTATGAGTCCACAATGAATACTTTATGAGTCCACAATGAATACTATATGAGTCAACAATGAATACTATATGAGTCCACAATAAATACTTTATGAGTCCATAATGAATACTTTATGACTCCACAATGAATACTTTATGAGCCCACAATGAATGCTATATGAGCCCACAATGAATACTTTATGAGTCCACAATGAATACTTTATGAGTCCACAATGAATACTTTATGAGTCCACAATGAATACTTTATGAGTCCACAATGAATACTACATGAGTCCACAATGAATACTACATGAGTCCACAATGAATACTTTATGAGTCCATAATTAATGTTTAATGAGCCACAATGAATGGCACATAGGGGCTCACAAAAAAGGCCCAACGTGAGGCAGACAAAAAGGAGCCCAACGTGAGGCACACAGAGAATCAGAAAGGGGCGCCAAGTTAGGCACACGAGAGATTTACGCAGAGGCACACATATAAGATCACAAGGGCTGCTTTATTGCACTGGCACACCAGTCCTAAAAAGACTAGAACATTTACTCCCCAATTACCTTATTCTCAATAGATATAATTATGACAGAATCAATGTCTATGATGATTGCTCAATGTCAAGTAGCCACGAAATATGAATCTCACCTTTGAAACTCTCTAAAGAGGTGTCAACGTAACTATGGAAACTGTCCATGTTACTTTGCATGCTACTAAGTTTCTGTGAAGACTCATTCCTCTGTTGCTCTAACTCTGTGTGCAAATCTGTAAGTCAATGAGAGAGAATCAGAGAATATGTCATTATATAAATAGTGTTATAAAGATGCGAATTACTGGCTAATAGTTGAGATGAAGGATTTCTATCGGCCATCAGAGGACAAGAAAAGTGGTACTAGTCAGAAAGCTGAAGCAGCAACTAAACGCATATATAAAGAAATATACTAAAGAATATACTAAAGAAATATTCAAAGGTGGTATATATAGAGATATATATTCAGAGATATATATTATCTCTCTCTTAGAGAATTTAGATACAGCATAAATATAAATGTAGGGTAACTCAACAACACAGAGCGCAGTCACATAGGTGATAAGTAAGTCGCACTTGGGAAGTCATGTTGCACTTTGTTAAGGTCCGCAAGCTAGTGAGGTAATACAAGTCAGTCTTTACGTTATTTTAGTTTGAAAATCGACTTTCAAAAATAAAAGCGTGGTTCAAGAAGAATTTGCTGTAATGGTAGACTTACGATCAGTTCTTCTCGTCATCTCATCATGCGCGTCTAAAAGAAAGATGGAGCAACATGAAACCACGAAGGACACTAAACGACACAGAAAAATAAAGGTGCTTTGCACAAATGTAAAAACTTTACAATGTATACCATACCAGCTCCTTTTTGATAACATAACTATACATTACCCATTACTCATTACCTTCAACTATGTACTACCTGTTTCAGCCCAGTACAACTACGACAAATAAATGACAATCAACAAATATATTAATCACGGTTTTTATCTATTAATAAAAACAGAATTCAACAGGTTGTTTTTATTTTTCTTTTAAAACTTTGTGACGTTTAACATAAAAAAAATGATTGAAGGAAATGCATACTAAATCTTAACGAAAACAAAGCAATTAATCAGGCAAATGTCCTAATCAGGCTTATGTGGTCATCTCTCATTGAGGGAGACTTCCGTAAGGATGATGTCTGTCCATCGGGCACGTGACCATCAGGCATATGGCTGTCAAGTATTGAATGAAGGAATGTGGCTGTCAGGCATGTGACCTAGATTCCTTGATCTGCTTATGTTAATGCAGCTGTGATAACCATGATAGTCTTTCAACTGAGTCATTATTGCCTGCCTTCGGAGTAGCAAAGTTTAGTAACAATTCTTGATGGTATAACTTGATGCAATGATGGATGCAAAACTTGTTGAGACAACTTGTGACTATGCAAAGCACTTTAGGATTACTAAGGATTTTTAAATGTGAACCACTTTACCAGGTATAATTATATCTTGTCAAAAGAAACAGTGCTTACAGAAATGATCTGAGAGAAGGCTTGACAATACAAAGCAATAGATCAAAAATTCCTTTAGTGACCAATCTTAGAGAAGATTGGTCGCTATGCATTGATCTTTGATTGATTATTGATCTTCGCGAGATCTTAATCTATGTAAATCATCGCCGCTATGAAGGTTTATACTCATTGTAGATGGGTTATTAAAGTTACTTCTAACGTGGTTTTCATTGACATGTTATTTGTTCTACAAGTGAATAAACTGGCAACTTGAACAATAAATGTATGATCAGTCCAAATTAGACATGAGTGATACACAAGCGTTCCAAACCATACCTAAGTATGGGTGTCAATGTCGACTGACCTCTTGTATTTTCAGCTGAAACGCTTAATCGCTCTTCCATATTCTCCACTTTCTTTTCCGCATCTGTAACCCTAAAGCTGGTGTCTGCAAGCATTATCACAACAATTAAGTTTCCGAGGGACCAAGAACGCAATTACAAATAGAATAGAAGGTTGTGTTCTAACTACGAGTGCATCGACTCTCGACAGATAAACAATCTGGTAAGGCCTCCAGTTATGACTACCTATATACACAAAGTTTTCTGCCCATGACGTAAAATTCCAGTACATATTTGACTCTATACTTTAACTACTTCCCAGCGTACAACATTTCAAGTTTCTCAGTCTCATGTTTTCCAGCCTGGGGAGACTGGTGAAAATTAATAAACAAAACTTGATATGCAGAGGTTTGACTACATAAGCAATATATACATATATGTACATATATACATATAAATATTGCATACGAACACTTAGGCAACCATTCCACCAAAGAAAATCCAGCGAATCACTGAGGTACTGTAATATGTATTTCATTAATAAAGAAAATTTATGGTCTTAAATAACAGCTGAAATCAAAGATGCAAATAATCTAAACACACTTTACTACAACTTGTTTTATGCGGTGTGAAAAAAAGTTGTTAAAATTGAGTTCATCATTTATTGTGACAATGAACCACATGCAAATTCTAACAACTTCCTTTGTTCACACCGTATGAAACAAGTTGTAGTAAAGTGTGTTTAGAATTTTTGTATCTCTTATTTCAGCTGTTATTTAAAACCATAGATTTGCCTCTGTATTAATGAAATACATTCATATCATAAATAATACAATTATATTTATAATTGAGCGCCCTGGTGTTCAATTAGAAGTTTTACGGTATGTATACTGTATATATACTCAGGCTACAGACAGTACTGTTTCAGCTTATTAAGCCTCATTGGTGCAGCTCCGAGCTGGCAAACCCTATTGCCAACAAGAGTTGACTTCCTGCCATGAAACAACTAAGTTGATTCACAGACTTTGAGAAAAGTCAATGTGTGACACAAGACAGCTCAAATCACCGGAGCAATGAGCACTGCACTAAGGTCAATAGCGTCACATCTTTCACATAGCACTCAAACAAACCAAAGTAAGGTACTGTAATTTAACTCATACTATATATATATATATACTATACATATATAGTATATACCTTGTATATACTATATACATACCACAAAACCTGTAATTAACTCAACCCGTTTTGAAACACCATCTTTATTTGACCGCTACTATAGGAAAAGTGTTGAAAAATGGAGTGCCACCCTCTAATTGAACGACACTTCCATTTGACTGCCACTTTGACTTTTTTTTATCTTTGCATTTGCACACGTTTGTACATAGAAAATGGATTTGCTGAAATCTATTTTCTAAGCACTAACGTGTAGAAGTTTTGCGCTGCTAAAAAATTGTTAGGACGCTAATATAGATTAGTTTAGCAGTACAGAAAAAAATGAGTTGATTATACAAGCAGCTGCAATATAATTGCACTAATGCAGAGTGTGCCGCAATCACTATCGTTTCTACCAAGCTTTTAGGGTCAGACTTATAATAACAATTTGAGGTAAAACCATGAAAGAAGTCTAATTCTTTTAGTAAATAAAATGATTACAAATGTTTCAGTGTATCTGGTTGCCTTCTATTTACAGTTCATATTTGAACAAATTCAAGATTTCTTAGTGAATCAATTCTTATAAATTGATCAAGAAGGGAAATGAAGCATTAAGATATATCAAATACGCACCTTCCATCTGTTTGCCCATGCTTTTAAATTTGGAATCATAGCTTTTAAATTTGGAAGCATAGCCTAAAACAAGATAAGTTTGGATGAGATGAGAAAAAATAACATTTGAGGAGTAATGTTATTGCTCATTAGTCTTAGGAGTAACAATAACGCTTAAATAAAATATAATAAAAAAAAAAAATATATTGTTTGAAGGGTAAGTCATAAACAAAATTCTAACTTTTCAATGAACATAAAGCTGCCTTCCAAATACGTAGAAGAATATCAAGGCAGAGAACAAACTCTTGGACATACATGTAGAAATGCTACACCAATAAAGAAGTCTAGTCTTAACTTCTGCTTTGTATAAGTGCAAGCATTATTTGAGCATTATATTTGACCTATCAATTTTATTGAAAAGATACATGCATATATTAACTTTCTTTACACAAATCGAATGCAACCAAACCAGTAGCATATTGCTATAATGTTTGTGTGTGGTGAATAATTAATAGCACACTTTTTATAATTTGTTTGATCAATAAATCATCTGTTTTGTTACAGAAAACCATTACACTTGACTAATTTCCTTGTTGCATCACTTTATTCCTGCTCTCTACTGTACCCTCATTTTTGATCCTATCGTTTTTAATCAAACTGAAGTTATTCTTAGTAATAACATGGATCACTCGGCACTTACCTTTTTGTAATGCCAACACTGTCTCCAAGGGGACACCAGACACTACAAGTGGCCAAAAGATTTCTAATTAAGTACAGCAGATATGAGCTCTGCAATAGATACCCAAGAAAACAGCACAAATAATGCAGTGGTAAAAACTGCCATTTTTAACTACTAAAAACTTGCTTTCGACAAAGAAAGAAAATAACGATTTTAAACAGAAGAAGATTTTTAGCATATAACAACAGATCTAGCAAAACCAACAGCCCCTTTTCAATACTGATATTGAGGTATGACAGGGGTGAGTAGGTTGAATAAAGGCTGTAACAAGCGAACAAGATTGCCTCAATTTGTACCTTCAAAACAAGTCTAGTTCTCGATTGGGTAAATCTTCTCAATCACTCAGCCTGTTCAGTTGAACCATAATTCTAGCCACGTATCATAGGTCTAAATTAGTTTTACATAAACAACAATTGCAACAGATGCTGATGATAACATCATTTGAGAACTATAGTACCATCGTTAATGAGCAACTTTCGGTGATACACTGACTGACCTTCACATTGACTTGGAAGTACTAGTTATTTGATTACAACTACGAAATATCATTTAAAATCTGATGGCAAATAAGGAATAGTGGAAGAAACTCATGTTTATTAAGCGAACTTAAAGATCTGTTTGCGCTAATGACTGTAGCGGCATTGTTATGCGATGCAGCTGTGAAAAAACTGAGAAAATACTGCAACAAACTAAATATTAGAATTTTAACTAAAGTTATTAAAAAAAATCTTTGGAACTAAGAAACCGGGCGGCAACTTATCAAATTGAAGAAAATACACATAAACCTGAGTAATGGAGTGACTAAAAGTCACCGTTAGAAGTGAGATTTGGCACTAGTCATACTTGTATTAGTCATATTCACCTGCCATTAGAGCGCCTAGCGATACTAGTCACTTTTGCATGGGGGTCTGACATTGGCCCACCCATTAGGGCTAGTCATGTTTACCCTAAGGATCTAACACTAGACTACCTGGTGTTCTTAGTCATTGTTTCAACTACAGTGCGCCCTCGGGTTAAGCCGTCTTCGTTATATGATCTTTTTGCCTTACAATGTGGAACATGATGTTTTTTCGTTCTCACTATACGACTTTTTTTCATACGATGTCAACCAAAACTTCTCCCGAAATTCAAATTTGGCAGTCGCTGTGCTGAATACGTCGAAATGCCGATACGCCATTTGCCGAAATCCCTCCCACAACGCCTGAAAGAAATATGATGGTCACTATCTCTCTGTTCAGCACTATTCCTTATGAGTCATAGTGAAAACGAAACCGGTAACAAATAGGTGGTAAAATTTTAGATGATGACAAAATTAGAGTTCAGTTTAAAAAAATACATACTAAAACTTTGCCTTAAATATATGTTTAGCAAGCTGAATTCGTTCAAGTTAAATTCAAAGTTTAAGTTACACGTATGTCTCAAAGGTAAGAGCTCCCTACAGTACGTACTGCATATAGTACATTGCAATGTTACATTTTATTGTAGATCATAACCACTAAATACACTTAAGTTACTGTGGGTAACTATAGTTACTAAGGGGAACCTACTACTTAGCTACTAATTTTTAATATGTACAGTATGCATATAAAATTTTGGTGTTTTCTCACCAGGTGTTTGCATTAAATAATTACTATAGGTTTCTATACCCATCTATATGACATTTTCACCTCATGATGCCAACACTGGAACAAATTAAAATCGTATGGCGAGGGTCAACTGTATTACATACTTAAATTACGAAAACAGTACCTGGCAGCGCCGCAGCAACCAAGAATGAACAGCATATTAATTCTATGCTACTAAACAGAGAGAAACTAACCAGGCCGATAGTTGTTATGAACCATACTGTTGGAAATGTCTTCAGTGCTTGTTGATTCCTTGATAAAATCCTGTCCTTGCACTTCCACGACAAATGCACAACTAGGAGAACGACTGCAAAAGTGACAATAAACTCTTGACATTGCCCTTTCTTCAAAGAAGGTGTGACGAGAAAGAATGTTAAAATTAAAAAAAAACAGTTATTAGGATCTCTGTTGTGACATAAACTACATTTGCCTCTCCTTGTATTTTACAGGTCAGACATTCTCAACCACTAGGCTATGGCTGCTCTCATTCTAGTGCAGATAAAATTGAAACTATGTTTTTTATTTTGCAATAATCAAATGAACTCACCTACATTATGTATACTATTATATATAATTTACCCAAAAGTTCAACTTTTTACAACAGTAATAACAAAACTGATGAAATAGGATATAACATTTTAACATCTAAATAAAACATCTGTCACTATAATCTGACAAATTAGAACAACACTGAAAGATTATAAGATTTTTTGAAAAGAACAATATACCAAACATCAACTAGTGCTGATGTTGGTGAATGCCTGATTTTTGAAACAAAGTTTTTCGCGCATAACCTTTATGCGATAATCAGTTCAGATACAAATTTACGCAGCTAAAATCTGTTCGCATTGGTTGCTATTCATACATAGAAAACTTATGCTATAAATGGAAATATTTGCATTCGTCAACATTTTTGTTTGAATCCTAACTTTTTACGATGTGAACCAGGCCTCAAAAAGCTTTATGATAGTAAACCATGTTATTGTCATTCACTGAAGCGGTATATCCTGAATAAAATATGTTCCTATAAATACAATTTTCCTTCCATAGTTACTTAAAGCTGATCTGTAACCAGTGAAAACTAGGCTTAATCTTCAAATTTCTTGGGACATGCAGGTAATACATAGACCAGACTTAGCCTTAGAACTCTGTTGTACGATGCAGAGACTTGTACGATATATCAAACACGAGTAAAGGAACTACATACTGTGATGATGGGACACCTGAGGGACATCATGAACATTAAGTGGCAAGACAAGATCACAAGAGTAGACAACTTAAAACGGGCAGGCCTATCATCAATGGCTGACATTCTTATTGAAAAAAAGTGAGATGTTTGGGCCATGTACATAAAATGGAACAAAACCGGCTCTACATCAATTAGTATACTCGCAACTATGTGATTGCAAACGAATTCAAGGAAGGCCTAAGCAATAAAAATGCAGTAAAGAGGAATTTAAAATGGAGGCGGATCCATACAAACTCATGGCAGATGACTGCTTGAAATCAAGCTGATTGGAGATTTGCTATCACAATAAGCCATAAAACTTATCAGAAACTTAACATATAACTTTACAGAAACTTAACACAAGCAAATGTACTTACATGGTGAGAACGTTGGCACTATTGATGTCTACAGATTCAAATAGCTACTTGAAAGGAGTTCAATGATTAAATGTGGCAAAAAATGGTAAGTATGCTTAGAATGCTTGTCGAAGGAAATGGCTACATACCGAGCATGGAACTTCCAACTGTCACGATAGTTCTCGTCAATGTCATGTTTGTAAATAACGACCTTGCATCTGTGACACTCAAATTCTTTGTCACACCTCTGGAAAAATCCTGCGACGCAGAAGCTTCGCTCTTCCCTCCTGAATTGTGTGAAAGTTTTCATCCGTCCATCAAAACATTTAATTTCATCTAAATAAGAATGGTGTGAATAAATAAGCAAAGCAAACATGTTATGAGATTTACATAACTTTTTCTTTTAAGCAATTGCAAACAGATTCCAATATGAACTCTAGGTAAACAATTCATGTTAGACCTTCATAAGTAAATATATTATTCCAATTCTGTAACATAACTTATAGTTTATTGCATTAATTCAACTTGGTCTGTTAATGCATCATGTTAATAAAATAGATGCACTGGATAAAAAATAAAGTGACATAAAAATGATAAAAAAAAAAAATGAACTTCCGGTAAACAAATAAAAAAGACAAATAAAACAAGTACTCAAAAAGAAGTCTATGCATCTACAAAGGACGTTGCTTGGAGATCAGTGACATTCTTATCTGATACAGTATGATGTGTTCATCTGTACATGAGTATTGTAATGACATACAGTATGATGTGTTCATCTGTACATTAGTATTGTAATGACATACAGTAGGATGTGTTCATCTATACATGAGTATCGTAATGACATACAGTATGATGTGTTCATCTGTACAAGAGTATCGTAATGACATACAGTATGATGTGTTCATCTGTACAAGAGTATTGTAATGACATACAGTATGATGTGTTTATCTGTACATGAGTATTGTAATGACATACAGTATGATGTGTTTATCTGTACATGAGTATTGTAATGACATACGGTATGATGTGTTCATCTGTACATGAGCCTGTATGCTTGTATGCAATAGCCTATTCAAGATACCAACAAATAGTTGGGAAAACTGTCATGCTTAAAAAGGTTAAAGAGCTCCCTCTCCTCTCCCTCTCTGTGTTACAACAAATTAGTCATCACATAAACACATCAGAATAAAAGAAAACATAGATTTAATCTGTTCCATCTCAGTTTAGCTGACAATGTGTTTATTTAAAACTGAAGCATACTACAAGTTGTAGTATTACAAATGAGCGATAAACAGTTAGATTTCTGTCTGACTGATTATGTGTTTAGTTCAAATCAAAGCCATGAACTTACTCATAGATTATTTACTCACACCGAGCCCACAGCTTTCTAACTAAATACAGTAATGCATGAGTCACCTGTTAATGGCACCTTCAAGTTCTGATAACCATCAAGTTGTTAGAATATCGTATTACAAAAATGTGGAATAATATCAATCATAGACTGACTGAGGTAAGCTGAGCTAACATCCTCCTGATGGTATGTTGGTGCTTGTTTGGGTGCTTTTACATTGCATACATCATACTGGTTGATTCCGTTAGTGGTGTGCCCAGTTTTTTGCTTTCGTGAAAAGGTTTTGAAAATTATATGCTTGACAACGCGACAACTCGAACAGAAGAGGGCTGTTCAAAGTGAACAATTACGCGCAACTTCTACAGCCAACATCTAATCAATGCAGATACGATTGATGAACACCGATTTCGTGAGAAATCAGTTTTGTCAATTGATGATTTATTTGTGAACATTTTATGAAAAATCTTCAAAGAGAAACCATTTGCAAACATAATTTTCAGTTTAGCCATTTTAGGCAATGTTTTAACAGCATCTTAATAAGTGCACAAATATGCAAACTTAACCTTCAACGCATGAAAATGGCTAACATGAATACGCCTTTATGGCAGTTAAAGCAATGCTCACCATCTTTGTTTCTTAACGGACTCCGCATTCGCTCAGTACCTTCACTACAACAGACAAATCTCTCACTGACGGCATGTACTACAACGAACAAGCATCTTCAACTGTTAACTAGTCAAATCGTTGTGAGCAGCCCAATTATTGCATTCTTTCATAACTCACTGCGTTTCAACAATAATGACAGAGTGAAGTTGAAGATTTATTTGTTGTAAACCGCTATAATCATCATCGGGTCAGTATTCTACCAGAATACTTGCACCTTGATAAAATGTGAAATTGCGTCTTTTGCCAGTTGGCCATGTAAAATTGAACGTTTCAAATTGTCTCCAGGCTGTATTATTCCATGATCTGATGAATGCAAAAGTGATAGTCAGAAAGGATGGTGGCAAAGAGCTTAAAATAATAAATGGATACGCTTTAGGATATTTTTAACTTCATGATTTCACAAATATTCTGTTATGTGCAATTTTTACTCGCCATATCTATTGCTAGGAAAATTTATGAATGCCCTTTGAAAACCGTCACATCGACAATTTAAGACAAAAATTTTTCTCTGTGCAACATTATTTCTATTTTATAAATCTGGATGCAAGTACATGTAAGTATGTTTAATACTTTTGAGAATCCAATGGCATGATTTTGTTTTATTTTAATCCATTTGAATAGTTTTTTCTCAATAAATGTTTTAAGCACAAAATTAGAGACTATAGTTTAGTTTTGAAAAGCTGTGGAAATTTTGTTCAGACTTTTATTGGCATGAATCTTCTGCTAAAAATCTATCCGATAACCAAATCCGACGAACCACTTTTTCTGTTTTAACAAAATAACTTGAAATATTTTCATTGTTTAAATGATCAGTTGAATTCAACACTGATTTTCACACTGAATTGCACCATGAAATTAATTTTGGTCTTGTCTAATCATGCATTAAAATAGATTTCCTAAAAAAATCATAAAAAGCCACAAAGCCGAGACCTTCCTTTGTCTGCTGATAAGTGCAGATCATATGATATCTTTTTGCAACAATTTTATTCTTTCATCTACTGAAGTGGTTAATTGCAACGAAAGAAAAGACTGCTATAAATGCTACCATTCATTATAAATGTATTAGAAATACCAAAGACTTATTTTTGCAAGTTTACTATGATAGCTGTTGAAATGAACTGGCTTTTTCAATAATTAGTTCAATCCAAGTCTTGAAGAAACCGTGTATTGAAGGATTGAAAGCCACCTTCACAATTCGCCATTCATGCTGAAGGTGAATATATCAAATATAAATGTTTCTTTTAAGAAAGCATATCCGTTCAGGATTTTACATTTTCTGATTCAGTTTATTAAAAGAACACCAACCCAACGCTTCACTTATGGTCAACATAGATTTTAGACTTAATATCAGGGGTATTTGACAGACCCATACTGTCTCTCATTTTACATAAATGGATTTAACCTTCAATTTCGTACAAATTTGATTTCGGCTGATGACGAAAACACAAATATGGTAACAAAACTCGAACAAGTTTTAAAACCAGAACCATAGTATTACTAAACGAAAGTCGACCCAAAACAATATTTAATTTGCAACAATTTATAGTGCAAGTAAATAAACTTGCAAAATAATGAAATGCCGTGAAATGTTTTACGCAAGCGTAGCTCTAATCAATGAGTTAACAATTTTGACAGTACAAAATTCAGACTAATATATTTCAACATACTCCTAATACATAGTAGATGACTATAATACCACATATACATGTAATTACTCTTTCAAAGGGTAATCGCAAATGTTCAAATTTTAAGGTTCCAATTCTTTTGTATTTGGTCTCTCAATTATGAGCTGCCAGAACTGGTCCAATATATATAGAAAGATACAGAATTGACATAAGAATTGATTCATGCATTTAGTCAGCTCTAGGTTTGTGCATTCGTTGTGTGAACAAACCTAATGAGTTACTTACTAATACATGACGAATAATTGAAGCCTCGTCCTGTTTAAGAAACTGAAAGGTTAAGACAAACTTAATGGTGCCGACACAGTCTACACCTGCAAGAAGGCTACACCTGCAAGAAGGCTACATCTGCAAGAAGGCTACATCTGCAAGAAGATTGGAGTCTGTGCAAGGCTGTTTCCTCAAGGTTTCATCTACAATATCAGCTATGAGTCAGTGAGATAATCAGATAAAACAATGATATTAATAATTCATGATCGATAAAAGCTCAAATGAAACAAGTCGAAACAAATTAAAAGGGTCTCTAATGATTCATACACGTATTACACAAATGTAATTGTTATTGCAGACACTACAATTAGAGATGTTACAGCATGGCATAAGTGTTGTTCTAAGCTTACAATCAGTTAATAAACTGACATGTGCATACCTAAGCTATGACTGTGCAGCTTGTTTGATGAACATTTCGCACCTATTTCGTATTGCTAAAGGAGGACTGATTTTGACCAAAAAACAGCAGTTCTCTACCTAACTATTGATAATTCCTGTGTACTCAACTGGGAAAATAACATATCACTGAGTGCTACAACCAATAGTATAGTTTTGCTTGAATAATACAGCAGACGCTCCTACAACGTAAACAATCCGTTCCAGAAAAGTTCATTTTATGGTGATTTTACGTCAAATAGCGAAATACAGTGGAACCTCGTTTCTTGAACATAATCCGTTCCAGAAGGTTGTTCGAAAACTGAGTTGTTCGAGATCCGAAACAATTATTCCCATTAGAATTAATGTATGTAAATTTTAATCCGTTACAAGCCGTGAAAAAAACTTCGGTAAAGTGTTTTTTAAACATTTTACACCATAAACTGTACTCTACATACTATAAATAAAAACGGGTATATATAGATCGTGTTTATTTTTAATAAAAGATTTTCTATCTATGATGATAAAACAGAAAACAAGAAGTAAACATTTCATGTTTTGCTCTTAACCATCGAAAACATTCTAGGTTAAGATACAATACCAAAAATTGATAATGAAACAGCAAAGAATGCAAGAGATCAGTTATATCAAAAATTGTGTAAAAAAGAAAATATAAACAGCAATGGCAGTTTACTTCACATATTTGAAGGACAATCTTCCTTCAAGACAATTTAGGGTGACTCGACTGGAGGAGTTGTCTCCCTAATAAATCTCTTCGGTAGAAGAACGTTGTTCCAGATGATTCCTTCCTTTTTGTAAAGAATTTATGAAGCGTAATTTGCTTCTCACTTTGTCAACGAATGTTTACATGCTGTTTCCGGAGCTGTTCCTTACGTTTAATTCTAATGCACATGCTCCGGTTTGGTCGAGAACCGAATTTATATTCAAGATCCGAGACAAACAAATCTCAATTTTTTGGTCGAAAACCGAATTGGTCGAGAACCGAAGCGTTTGACAACCGAGGTTCCATTGTATATGTAAATTGTCTAATCCTTTCCAAGATCTTTTCCAAACTCACCCCTTTGGCTTTTCAAATAAAAACCAGACACAACTTTTCAATTTATTGACTGTACGGTAACCGTGGTATTATTGGTTGGCATTGACAACTTTCCTCCTTTTTCTTATCACTTTCACTCGGATTATGGTTCATGATTGCAGTAAGTTTACAATAAGTTAAGGGAGCGCGCATGTCCAACATCAATTTACAACGATTTGTTGATTTCTGTAGACAGCAAAGTTTATCCTGCAATGGAAAAATATAAAATATTATACATGTCTACAATAAAGCAAAACAAAAAAGAATTTTAATAATAGTCTTCCGTCAATTAATCTCCAGGGTTCAAGTTTATGATGAAAGATAGTTTTTGATGATACGCCAAGTCGTGATATTCAGATTGATAGACGGACACTCTAACACCTGCATTAATCGATCATTTTCAAGTATTATAGAAAAATAGTGCATCTACTGATTATCTGTATTTATCGGCCATCCGAAGATATCTCTCGGCGAATCAGACTGCTACAGTACTTGTATATATCATAGAGACATAAGCCATTTTCTCTCTCATATGAGGCGAGCAAAAGAACAATCTTTTAATGCTAACTATGAAACTCTTGCTATTCAAATAGAATTTGTGAACTTGAACCATCTTGAAACTTTATGTTACATGGAATTTTTTACGTTGTATGAAGCAAAAAATTCACAAATTCTTCAAGTTATCTGGAATTTACGTTATAGGAGGTATATGTTAGAGGAGCGTCTGCTGTACTTTGGCTAGTAGGTTATGTAAATTTAAAAAGAATCATTTATTGTGTGAATGCTGATAGTGGCTAATACAAATGAAGCCAAACCTTGACATAAAATGTTAGCCTGTTCAGTGATTTATGTCAAAAGCATTGCATGTTGGAGAAAATGTGTTGGAGTTATGTATAAGATTATGTTGTATTTCGTTTAAATTGTTCTGCAGCCCAAAAGCTTGGAAATAAAAACTTCAGGTAAGCTACACATGGTGTTAAAAATGTGTTATGCAAAAGTATTCAAATACCGAATACAAAATCTAAATTGTATGTAATAAACTTAAAACTCTCAATTTCATCAATGAAATTAGAGTTTTGTCAATTCACCTATAGGTTATGCATTTTGCCGATATGTTAAAAATGATGAAGGAAGGTGTAGCCTTGGGAATTGAGACAAAGAATGATGTTTAGGTAGATAGGGCGGTGATAGACTTGGATAACTACGTAGACTACCTCATATTTTTTTAAACAATTGATCCAATGACATTCATTCAATTTTAAAGTAGTAGTATAATTGGCTGTACTGACCTAAGTTTTTCAGTCTTGATATTTGGAATTAGAAAATGTCTTAAATTTCCAAATTAGTCAAACATTCAAAATAGCGGAAAGGATTTCGGAAAAGATGAATAAAAAACATTTCAGGCCAGAGATTAGAAGTCTGTTTCTAAAAGCGAATCGATCGGATGTAAGTGCTGTTTAGGTTTCGCTCTGTTGTTTTGTCCCTTCCTTATTATAAAAGTCCTTCAAAAATTAGTCAAACGAATCCCTTTAGGTTCGGACAAGCGTAATAACTCAAGGGTTAAAGATAACTTTATAGAAAACAACGACACAATGACGATCTTTTTCGCTAGAGGGCCATTTTAGAAATCAAGCAGTCAGGTGGGCCGGAAATTGTTCACCTTCATAGCTATATTTACTTTTACATAAAAATAGTGACACATGTAATGAACACATTCAATGGGCAATATTAATTCTACCTTCAAACAGAATATAAATTATTATAAATGATACATATACACTAATATACATCAAAAATGTGTAATTGTAATTTTGTAAATACACTAATGTGGTGCACACAAAGTTTTACTCACACCAAAATTTTAATGGCTAGGATGAATTGGGTTTTAGCACTCAAAATGCTTTTGTAGTCTGGTTCCATCTGCCTCTATGTTAATATTATTGAATGATGAAATTGGTCTTGCATGAGGACAGATCGTTGCTCAGATTTGATAAGGTTCAACTGGAAAAATGCAGAATCACATAGAAATGTTGATCAAAATATTGTACACAGCCAAAGTGCTAGTTGGGACATGTTACGATACAATGCCTTGTTGTGGCTCTGGTCAAAAACATTGGAGTCAAAACAGTCCATGTAGCTTGCAGGCCACATAGTTCCATTTACATGACAGCCACTGACAAGCCAATAGAAAGTTCACCTATGGCCAATGCCCAATCACGATTTATTCTAGCAGTCAAAGATGCTTTTATGACCAAAGTCAAGTTTTCTCATGTCAACATCACTAAAATGCTTTGAAAGCCTCATGACTTAGTTTGTTGATACAGTCACAGTTGCATTGGACATCGATGTCTTCCCTCTCATCTCGCAATAACTTGAAGCAAGGAAAGTGCAGCATATCTGCTCGAATGTCACTTGTTAATAATGATAGCTGAAAATCAAACGACTTCACAGCTGAATGAAGATAGAGTATTGATTTGTCCTTCCCTTGCAGTTTCAAATCAAGTATGTTGAGGTGCCTGCAGATGTCAACCAGGGAAGCCATACCAGCCATGCGCTTTTCACGTTTTAGAATGGTAACAAACATTTCAGCGCTTGAGCCACATGTTTCAAGAAACACAAGCACGTCTTCTCATAACTGTTATATTCTGCCGAAAGCATTTCCTCTACTGAGCCAACGAAAATTGTTGTGGACAAGAAGTACATATTACTGGACACCGATATCTTTTAGAGACTGCTTTAGTTTCCTGTGAAATGCCGATTTTCTCTTGAGGTAGCTGATCATCTTCAATGCATCTGTCATCAACGTGAGGAAATCTCCATTGAACATGCCACACAGCACTGTTTGGTCAATTATGCTATGAAAGCTACCAGTTTTAGCTGACTCATTTTCAATCGCCCTAACAACCCCCGCTCCTTGCCCATCATTACTGAAACCCCATCAGTGATATCAGAAACACAATTAGTAAAAGAAAGCCCTGCTTCTTTTAGTTTTTCTAAGGTAACGGTATGCACTGCAAATCCTGTTGTGTCAATGCCAACAAGAGTTTACAGCTTTTCTATGCATCTTTCTCCATTAAAGTATTTACAAACTAGGGTTTCGGAAATATTAGAATAAAATATTTTACAGACAGCTAACATAGGATGCAGCTGTATGTATTCAATACATTTCTTATTTTGTATTTCACAATCACCATGTCCATAAACCTTACAGCAAAAATGTATTTTTACAACAAATCCTACAAACAAATATTTACTGGATAAATATGGCTAGTTGGGCCACATCCAAAATATCTGTTGACTCATCTAAAGGTAATGAATACTATTGTGCATTATGCACTTCTGCACAAAGTTGCCTTACTAGGTAATTAGCTAATTCATCTGTGCGTGTTGTACATGCTTGCCGTGATAACAAGACTGATTGCAGCTTGTCAACAATGTTTTTTTGTGAGGAAACACTGTCTCTGCAACTTCCAACATGCAAGACTTTACTAGATCCGCATGACTGTATGGCGCCATAGCTTCTGCAAGCAACTTTGATGCCCGCAAGGAAGCCTCTGTAGCTCTCTTTTCCTGTGAAGTGAAGTTTTGTAACATTACAGTCGCTGATACAAATGCCATTTTCAAACTTTCAATTTTCTTTTTTCTTGCTTGAAAACCTAGTAGAAACATGATCAAACTTCTCTCTGTGCTTAGCATTGTAGTGTCTCTAAATGTTAGTTTTCTTGATAATAGCAGCTGTATCATGGCATATCAAGCACCGAGGCTTAGCATAAAGTATAAGAAAAAACTCCATCGTCCAGTCATTAAATATTTGAACAGTAAGCTATTAGTTCTGCTTTTTCTCTGCGCTAGCCATTATCAAATGTATATTGAATGAAATGCTGATGTACCATTACCAAATGAGTAATGCAGAACGAGGTGATGTCACACAATTACATGCCTGTGCAATACAGAGGACAGTATTTATAAAGCCTATATATACGTACATGTATAACTGTAGATTTGGTCAAAACATTAAGTTGTGTGATGCAAAACTTTTGGATGTTTACGATAATCCTACAGTACATAGGTACACACAGAACAAATCCAACGAGTTTCAGAAACTATTTCCTGCCCAAAAACTAAAAGAAGCAATTAGGTCACTCTAAATAGGCAAGCGGGCAACATTTGGCCCATTGACCATAATTTTGCCATCCTTGCATTACAGCGATGCTTAACAATTTGTAAAAGAAAGGAGAGCGAAAAATGGCAAGCAGCACTTAGTTCCTGTTAACTTGCTCGTGGTAACACAGCCTAAGCCCCAGCCTGGCGCGTGCTTTTTAAACATATTTTTTAAAATCACTTGGAGTATTTTAAATTTTGTTGGCATTTTTCAAAGCAAAATATCACAAACAGACAGTTACGCAACTATCGAATGCGCTGCCCTTTCCTCTTTTTACCATTATAGCACTTCCAATAATCTTCTGGGTTCTATAATTGTAAAACTATAAAATGGAAGTATCAAGGACTGACTAATGCTATTCAAACACCACAGAGACATACTTATGCAAATGTGAACTGCATATATTTACTGGTTTATAAAACTGCAATGTATTGGAAAGCTTTGGTTGTTGAAAATTGTTTGGCATATTAAGTTAGATATTTGATAAATTTTATGTCATATGTACCCAAAGAATTGTGTGAAGGTATCGTAAGCCAAAGTCAGACTGCCCATATAATTCTCATTTAGAGATTTATGGTCATTTTTACGTCAGCGGTTTAGCTTCGATGCTAAATTTATATGATGCCAAAAAAGGAATGATAGTTTCAAATAACTGAAAAAAATCAAAAATACCAGATCTATTTCTGTTTTGTGTATAAACAATCCAAATCATAAATTCATTCAAACTTTAAATGATTCATCATCCTTGAAACTAGGTTGGGAATTTCTTGAGATTTGGTATATTTCACGCATAGGTAAATATTGTAAAGTGATATTACCACTAGTCTAAGCATGTGATAAAAAACATGAACATTTCAGAATAGAACCCTATTACATACTTGAAAATTCGTGAAGGAAGCAATTCAAGATCAGATGCCCTCCCACTATTGAAAATTGAATTCCAATTGAGCAATCTTGAGCAATTATTTTCAATAAACAATTTTTAATGGTAAACCTATTTCAGTAGCACAAATCGTACCATGTGATTGTTGACTTACTCTCCAATTGGATTGATATGGACCTATCGCAAACAATCATTTCGTTGCTATGATTACTAATCTAAAGACACTTTGTGTCCGCTTTGGATATTTTGTGCAAATCATTGTTGACAATAGAATCCTGCTATTCACGTAAACAACTGAAAGAATTTGTCACTGAATGAAAAACCCAACACATAACAAGTGCTCTAAAACAAAATCAAAGAAATGACTTAGATGAAGGAACGCATCAAAATATCAAGAAAGTTAACAAAGGTGAATTTCTTGGAAGGGAGCTATTTATATGATGCTTTATTTCAAAATTGGTTCAAGAGCATAATGCAACATCAAGGGAGAAGCGATCCTTATTTTAAGCACTTCTTAAACCCCAACCAATTAAAACCAAAAAGTTGAACAATGCGTCTAAGAAAATGTTAAGAAGCATAGGCTAAAAACCTTGAAACCTGACTAAACCTTTCAAATAAAATACAACTAGAGATATGAAACACCCTTTTGCAAGGATCCTCAAACAGTACCTGATTGGCAAAAAATTATGGCAATGCTTACCATTGTGAAACAAACCAACTGTCGAAAATTACCACTTTTGCATCCTACAAACTAATCTCAACCATGAGTTTAAACAACTCCAGCATATTGTCATCTGCATTTCAGGTTGCACAGGAGCCTAATCTAGTGGTTACGTTTAACTGGTATCAAAACACATCGAAATTGATCAAATCAAGATATGAGAGGTGTTCATCGGTTTCACTTAGCAACATGTATACTTGCAACTACAGAGAGGGAGATGTGATACTTGTATAGAATTGTCTAATTTATTATTCTACTCTCATCTGCATGCTGTTTGTTTGCTTTCTTACAATGCTCTCACTCGATATGGCATACATTTTGCTGCTATATGGAGATATCAGGAAAACAAGAAACGCTGATTGCATGTACATCAAACTCTCATGAAAACCAACTAAAAAAGTAGTATTATCCAGCAGATCAGAAAAACACCAAAGAACATTAAGAGCTGATGACACGTACACGGCTTTGTCAACCTTCACCAAACATGACCAAAACAGTAGTCATCAGTTCCAATTCAGTACATTCCCGTACGTGACGTACTCAAGACAATTTCGCTTAAAACTGACCATCTACAACATAACGAACAGCACCTGAGCACCTAAACAACTTCTCACAGGCTAAGAGACATCTATAAAAGAAAATAGCTCCAAAGACTGTGGCTTTCTTTTCATTTTTTGAGGCTTGTTCTAGTTTGACTGTTGAAGTTTTTTTTTCAACTGTTTTGTAAACCTGAGCCTTTTCTCTTTGCGCTGCCATCGCTCTTTTGAGACTGTTGAGACATGTAGACATACAGCACTGGGTGACTGAACATGAAAAACTGTTCGCGTAAAAGTGCAACTTCCATTGGCTATTTTTACTTCACTGTCATTATTATTTTTATAATTTTCTTAATTGAATTTTCAATGTGTAGCATGTAAATTAGATTATTTCTCATAAATGTCGTCGAATTAGGCCTTTTATTAGTTGTCATCTGTAAAAGTTTTAGTGCTGACTCACATCTATTCATCATGATATGTTTTCATACTTTCCATTTTTTGTCAATGGTGTGTTATTATAAAGCAATTATGCTGCAATATTCGTCATGTGCTTTCTTTGCTTTTTATGATACTAACCTTGTTTTGCTGGAGTGAATGAGACAAAAGTGCTAGAGCAATAAAGGAGAATAGATCTGAAGTTGAGGGACCGTTGATAAGATTGGTAAAACAAGATACAGAACTTAGATAGCACTTACAGAAATAAAGAAGTATCCTTTACTGGTAAACATTGGTATCATTTACCAGCTCGACTAGTGTCTAAACAGCAGTATTCAAATAGGTCCATGCAACCTAAGCAAAAGAGCACAAATTAAACCTCTGAATTACATAATAATCATGGTCAAAAATAGATTAAGATGACAAAGCAAATTCATCACTGATGTATACGTATATTGTATGCGGAATAATTGTGTATAAACTGATTCCTCTAAATCTGCTCAACAATGTTTTTGACATTATTATACTCAAAACGATAGGCCCTTAACGCCGTAAGTTCAAAGTGATATAGCATATTAATAATATAATGCATGCAACATTCTTTACTAATTCAGTTGTGCAGACACAATTTTGTTGTATATAGTTATTAACAAAAGCAGATTGCATAATAGAGAAACGCTTAAACACCACCGATATATGCAATATTTTAATGAACATGACACCTAACACATCAGAGGACCAGCAATAAAGACAATCATCATATACTCATTTACAAGCGAAATAGAAATATCCTGTAGAAGTGACTCATGAGAAAAAAGACATCAAGTGGCCGGCCAGAAAAACAATAAAATGGAATTAGAACTTTCCCAGACCCGTCCAAAACAATCAAAGTTGTCATGATTTCCAATCTTTACACTTCCATGATGTACTTTTTTATGTTTTGTATGCATTTGAAGTGTACACGGAATGCAGATGGTTACGATGGCATTTATTGACAGAAGAAACAGATATTTGTAACATCATTTAAACCTCGCACATATATTGATATACATCAAGCGATTTCCGTTAAAAGATAGCATAGCCGTTTAACATAAAGAGCATCATAACCCTATGGACACAACATCCCTATTGCCAGCTAAATTTAAAACTTCTTCAAGCCCATTTAAAACTGTCTGAATGGTGTACTGAAAGGTCTCAGGAGCAGCAGATACTCCCATTCCTAACCGCTTCATTCTGAACAAACCGACATGTCTGACAAAAGTAGTAATGCCCAAGATGCAGGATCCAATTCACACAGAAAAAACCCTGTTTCAAATCCAACTTTGAGAACACTTTGGACCCATTGAGCTCAATTAGCATTTCCTGCATAGTTGGCACAAGATAGCGTTCCCTAACAATTGCGGTGTTAGCTCATCTCATATCAACACAAATACGAACCTCATCCCTTTCTTTACACACAACAACCAAAAGACTTACCCAAGTGGAACCTACACCCTAAACCTGCTCAATGACATCCTTCTTAAGTAATTTTTGTAAAGCCTTTTAAACTTTGAACCAATAACTGAAAGGAAGACGTCTGACTGGCTGAGCAACTGGTTCAGTCTGGATTAGTGTGTAGCTTTACCTGTACGTTTGTCAATTTACCAACACCAGAAAAACACTCAGCGTAGTTGTCTTCCACAACATTTTCTAAACTGGCTTCAGTACGCAAGCTACTAGCTTTAGTCAGACAAAATAGCCCTCGTCTACTAGCAGTGGCAGCACTCAACAAATTGCATGCAATACCATCAAAAACATAAAACGTAGCATTAATAGCCTTACTATCTACTGTAATAATTAAATTGAACATACGCAAGGGTGCACATTGCCCATAAGCAAATAATTTCTTGGTCGTCGATTGTAACACAACACTATTACGCAAAACGTCATAGAACTGTGTATCAAGTACATTATCTACAGCACCTAAATCTACAAGAAATGTTACCGCTATACCTGCCATTGATGCGGTACACGTAGGAGTGAGCTTACCAAGCGTAAGCTCATGACCAAAATTGTTCACAGCGGAAGGCGAATCAGTAGTAGTCGTAATGTCATCGGTTGTAGCGGCGCTATTGTCAGCGATAGTGTTCATCGTTGTAGATTTTTTGTTCTTCGCTTAACGACAGAACTTAAGCCTGCAAAATGTCCCTCCTTGCATTGATTACAAATTTTAGCACGAGCGGCACAGAAAGTGTCACTAGTTACCTAGCCAGCCTTTGAACATCGGAAGCATGTAACGGTCTTTGAAGTCTTGTCCTTTTCTAGTGTTACTACATGTAGTCGCAAAACTGTTATAGTTAGATATTGCACCTCCTTTATGAACAACACGAGCAACGACATTAAGGGTAGTGGCAGCTATAGCCCGAGAATCACCATCTAGAAACTGAACTTTACCAGCAACTTTCATAGCTCCAGCTAATGTCGTAATTATAGTATCCTCAACGAAATTTTTCGATAATCCTGAATGATTAACTCCAGAGATGAATTGCTCCAAATAATTTTTATCAAGTATATCTCCAAAGTTACAGTATCTACATTAGCTCCCTTTTTGAGTCAAATCTGGAAATCTGTGAATGAATCACCACTCTGATGTGTAGTTGAATGAAACCGTGTGCGCTCTAGCCTTATGTTTCTAGACTCACAAAAGTGTGATTGTAGCCTAAGCTTCAAATCGTTATAATCAACGGATTGTGGCACTGCAGACGAAACAAGTCTCTCAAAATCTGATATTGACCAGCACTAAGTCCCATTAATAAGATAGGTACCTTCTTAGCATCCTCAGTACTTGACACAGCAAAGTAGCATTTTGATCTTTCCAAAAACAAATTGATCTCGGTGCTGTCATCAAATGTGGGAATAGGTAATCCAGCCATTGCAGTTAATAATAACGAATTAAATAACCAGAAAACAAATTAAAGGTAAGCTGAAACATTCTTGTCACCAATTTTATGTTTTGTATGCACTTGAAGTGTACACGATATGCAGATGGTTACAATTGCATTTATTGACAGAAGAAACAGATAACTAAAATAGTGTGTAAATCTCGCACATATATTGACACTAGCTGTGCTACCTGGGGTCGCCCGAGTATTAAAAATCAGCTTACAAACAATGAGGGGTAATGAGAGTTGCCTGCCACTTGCTATTAGCTTGACACATTGCCAATGGATAATTTGAGTAAGCTTACTAATAAGTGCTACCGCTTCTCATGGCGTTACGCCATCGCATTAGCGCGGTAGAGTATTTGCTCCCATATAACGACATATATCATCAACGACTTCATCAAGCTTGTGTGGCTGCATCGGTAAGGCGTCGGATGGGCGAACCGGAGGGTCTGAGATCAAATCTTCAGCGACACGGATTCTTTACGTCAAGATTTTATTAGCTATAGCTGAAACGACACACATACCAACATTCAGAAATATATATAGATAAATCCTGCTACTTCCGTTAAGATAGTGTAATCATTATACATGATGAACAGCATAACTCTATGGACGCAACATACTTTAAGGTTGACTTGCAATAAAATTCACGTTACAGCTATTTGATATCAAAAGATTCACCATGTCTTACTCTACTGTGTTGTAGATGCCAAATATGTGGAAATGTGATTACAAGCTCTTAAAAGCTCAAAAACGAACAGTTAATCGCAGCCAACACAAAACCGCCGTAGATTAGAATCTTTTTCCTAAATGGGACGTAATTGTACAAGATGGCTTCTGTATACACTTTCACGCAACCTCATTCGTCGAAATATTTTCACAAATATACTTCACGCATTCAATAAATCACGCATTCCATGTCTATTGTTCTTACGCATCTATTTTATCGTCATTGTAATGCTGTCACTTTTAGCACTGATATCTTATAACCTACCATGACAATTCGTACAATTATTTAACCTTAGCTCGAAGGAGTACATATCATCGTCTGATAAACATGATGAGCCTGTTGGTCACCTGTGATAATCAAAAAATGCTGCAGAATTTATTCGCGAAGTATGAGTCACATGATCAGATTACGATTAGACAATTAGACCAAGCCAAAACAAAACTGTAAAGTTGCGAGCATCTATATTTGATACAGGTTCTTCGGTAAAACCCGAAGTGTTTGTCATAAACTAGTGCTACGAGAAGTTTTATATTGAGCCTTTTATTGGCCTTTCAGTTTACGTGAGAACATCACGTGACGAAACAACCAAATGTAATGTCTATGTCAGAGAAATAAACTGATTTCGATCTACGGCCGTTTTGTGATGACTGCGATCAACTGTTCATTTTTGAGCTATTAGGAGCTTGTAATCGCATTTCCACATATTTTGCACCTACAACACAGCAGAGTAAAACATGGTGAATCTTTTGATACCAAATAACTGTAATGTGAATTTTGTTGCAAATCAACCTTTAAGACAAGTCCATTCAATCGCTTACCCTTTGCAACATATAGCACAGAACCTGAGTGCCCAAAAACTTTCTTACAGGCTAACAGGGATATTAATAAAAGAGAACAGCTCCAATGACTCAGCCTCTCTTCCCAAGGGCCAGCTGAGGCTCTCTTTTTTCAAAGGCCTGCCGAGGCTCCCTCTTTCCCAAAGGTCCGCTGGGGCTCCATCTTTCCCTTTGCATGAGATGCAACCCTCAGCCTCTGAAGCGACTTTTCTTCTTCCTTCTGCCCAAGCTTTTGCTTTTACCCAAGCAAACCTGTTTTTTTTGCCCCAATCTTCCAGTAGTGTGGCTTTTGTGAAGGGTTAAATAACTTCCTTGTTTTTGTCCATCGGAAACATTACTCAGAAAGGCAAAGACAGCTACTCGCTTTAGTTTGTTGAAATAATCTATCATACTATACTCATACTCTATAATACTATCTCATCTCATTCTAAATGTATACAGGTTCAGTGAGTTACGAGTAATCATATACTTATTACTAATAAACAACTATGTATAGACATATTTGTGGCATTCTCATCTATCAATAGCCTCCATGACACATGGTTTCCATATGGAATTATGTTATCTTTTGCTGTGGTCTTTTTATACGCTATGAAACTTTACCCCAATTATCAAATCCTCCTGTTTTCAATGCCCCCAAAACAGACTCTTACTCCTTTCCCCACTCCAGGGTTGGCAGGCCTGCCTGTAGAGCCTCTATCTCTCCCCTGCATCTGGAGCCTCGTTCTCCATCAGCTGACTTTTATTTCACTATTTCAACTGCTGAGCCTCCTTACCTGTGAACAGTGATGTAGTGCTACCCTAGCTTTCCCTAACTAAGTTTTGGTTAAAAAATTTGTGTTTTTTAAGTATGACTATAGTTAGGGTTAAAAAATTTTAGACTATGCCAATTCTCAATGTAAATTATAGCTCTATTTCCTTGATTCAAGTACACTAATGTCATTATAGTCATTAATGGCCATTCAATATAAAAGCAGCATACATTAGTGACACACAGTGATGTAATGGTCATGTAACATGACAAGATTGCGATTCTAATTGGTTGTCTACAACAAAGGCTAAGATCAGATTACAGCAAACCAATGGCAGTCAGCATTTGTATTGAAGGATAGAGGCATTGATTTTTATTACTTTCTCAACTTGTTTATTACTACAGATGTACTCATTTCTCATATCATATACATGATTTTAAAGCCCTGTAAGCTTTGGCGGCCGAGGCCTCGCCTGTGGGCACTTACAGTGCCCACAGGCGCCCAGCTGTTCCAACCGCTGGTGGAGTCGCGCATTTCAACCGGTGGACTCGCGTTGCGACTCTTGTTCGCCTACATCCCCTTATCTCAACTTTACAGTTATGGTTAGAAAAGTTTAGCAATACATCACTGCCTGTGAACTGTCATGACTTCAGTTTGACCATCAAAACTCGCATCCGTACGGGACCGAGCAAGCAAAGCGACGACCGTTCGATTAAAAGTTTAACGTTTGTTTGCTAGTTAACTTTTTGATTTTGTTGTTTAAAATTCTGTTAGCTATATTATTGTTAGCTCTGTTATTGTTATGCTATCTGTTAGCTCTGCATTTGAACTGTTTGACTTGTATAATAACTAATTAACTTTTACTGTCAGATATCCGTATTGCTTACAATAGGTTAAGACCTTGTCTAGTACCTGAACCAATAATAATCAAATTAGTTTACACAAGCTAAGCAAACGCGCACAAACTACACATAGTCAAAATAGAATGAAATAACAAAGCAAATTCTACAATAATATTGTGTATGAGTTTGGATTAGTTATGCGCAGGCCTGCCAACCCAAGAGTGGGGCAATGCTTGAGATTTGGTTTTGGGGCAATTGATGTATCAATGACAGTATATATAAAATTGTGGAAATTGGGCAAAAATCTCACGCATTTTCATTTTTTCTTTGGGATGATTGCGTGAGTCTCACGCCCAATGCGTGATAGTTGGCAGGTATGGCTATGCATTAAATAATTTCTCCATATCCACATATAACAACACTTGTACACGAATACTGTTCGTGTAAAAGATTCGAGATGCTATCCAAAAGTCTATCGCGTGATTCGACGTTAAATCCTAAAAAGTAATGGCCAAAAACACTGACTATAATGTAATGTTCATTAACGTCGAAAAGAAGATGCGCACGCGAAGAAACTGTTGCTTCAGCTGTTCACTCCTTCTGTTTCAGCGGTACAAATGATCAGTACAGCGGACTGATGACTGAATTCTAGACTTTTCTACGAAAAACCCGGCGACCGTGAAGTTTGCCCTTCCTCGTCTACCTGATAACTAGACTGACAACTTAATTGTCAGTCAGTTTTATCAATGATATTCTACCAGCAATTCTTTCGGCGAACACCCATGATCATGAGTAAGCATCAAATGGCGACATGCAAGTTGTTTTGGGCGCTTCAAAGCCGTATACCTAGTTTCACACCGCGAAACTCGGAGTCGTATAGTTTTCACGTTTTCGCTGTGTGAAACTATACGACACTGGCGAAACTATACGGCTGTGGGGCGCTTGAGCTCGATGCATAGATATATAAACCTAGATCTAGATATATATATATAAACCTAGATCTAGATATATATATAAACCTAGATCTAGATATATATATAAACCTAGATCTAGATATATATATAAACCTAGATCTAGATATATATATAAACCTAGATCTAGATATATATATAAACCTAGATCTAGATCTAGATATATATATATATATATATATATACCTAAAACCTAGATATATATACATAGACATATAGGTTTATATATCTTGGGCTCGATGCAACAGGAATATCCATTCCGTGAAGCAAGGGAAAATTATCAAATTACCCAAGCGCAAAAAACATCGACTCGTGCAGATTTATTTATTCATTGCGCTACGCTGTAATTGTGAGACCGCGTTTCTCATATATAGTAAGTACCTAGCTCCTATAGAAACAACACGAGGCTCTGTTAAAAGCAAATTTGACTACAGGAGCATGCCATTTAATTAGTTGTTCAATTTTGAATTTTATTGTCCTCTAATACAATGCACTGGCACCTCCACTACAGTAGACGAGACTAGTACCGGAGTATTCTCACTGTTATAGTTTTTGCACTGAGCATGCGCGCCGGTCAAAGAGAAGGGTTCTGAGGTTTTCTGTTGCAGTTTATAAAGTTATTCTTCGTTGCAAGTTGATCCATGTTTGTTTGTTCTTTCTCTTTAATATTTACTTGTAAATAGGTTTTACGTATAAGTTGTTTTATACTGAATAAGTATTAACTCTTCTGCACAATTGTTATCGCCGCAAGTAATGGTGATGGTTGATCGGTAGGGCTCTTTATTATCCAAGCTCTACAGTAACTATGAACAGGCAGAGAACAACAAAACACAGTTTACCAAAATCAAATGTAATGGTAAAATTAGCAGGCAATAATAAGTACCCGGGCAGGTACATTTGTAAGTACAAGAACGGAAATGTATATATGCACCCTGCTGTGCAGCGTCCTGTTGTTAATTAATATTACCGTCCTGTTGCTCTGTAACGTATTTAAAACATGGTTATTTGCTTCGTCGGTTACTGATTCTTTGCTCTTTTTTACTAGGCTTCTCCTTCCCAAAGCACTGGTTCACAGTTGCTTATATAGCGAGTTTGTTGGTTAGTCATTGGCTTTCTATGCAAGTTGGCTTTTTTTATTAATGATGAAGTAAAATCAAGGCAATCTCTGCACCAGGCCAAGCAGGAACTGACGTTTGATTATAGTTGCCATGATGCCTTCATTAATTCCTCGCATACTTGATCTTGACCATGTTATATGGGTATTTAAGGAATTTGCTTCACTTGAATACCACACTAACATAAATGATTAATAACTACCAGTTCTACTTCAATCTAGCCATGTTGCTATGGTTGATTAGGCACAGTCAAACCGCCTTGTTTGTTATGGTTGTCAAGAGTGGAGAGTTCAATTTATAGGACTTGACCCAGGTCTTTGGTGCAAGCCTGCTATACTAAGCCACAGATGTAAGTGTAGCAATAGAAATAGTCTTTATTCTCATAAACGAAAACCTTATACACAGTAGCAAAGTTCTAGAATATAAAAAAGATAACAAGTAGTAAAAGCTAAGTGGTATATATGCCCTTGGCCAACAGCTAGCTGTAACCGCCCTTAAGCTTTGTCTTGTACGCCTACAAGATGTCACTGTCAAAAGAGGGTGAGCTACTAAATTTGTTTGCTTTTATAGGCATTTCGGATAGTCTGAGGATGGGTACATATAATTTTCAGTATCATATTTTATGTTGCAGGAGTAAGTCCATTGGATGGAACACTGTCTTTGGGTACACCATTTGAAGAGCGCTGATCTGGTGGACTGAATGCTAGGATTGCGTAATATTGTTTCCGTTGGCACCGTACATACGTCAAGGAAAAGTACTGGGTCAGGGTGGGTAAGTTCAGTTATTTTCAGCGGTGCTTGGTCGTGGTTGGTAGATGTAATTGGTTTCACATCACTTTGGCGGTTTCCACTGGTGGTATTGACGTAGTTTCCATGATTGATGTCTTCCAATTCTGACGATTCCATTTAGTGAATCTTTTGATGTCCTTTAGGCATCTTGCTGCTTTTAGGTATTATATGCTTATCTTGTGGTCTGGCTGCATTCCCTGTTGGCATCTTGTTTTCGCAGTTCGCATCTCCATACAACAACCTGCATTTGCACATTGTCACGGATTGTGTCTTTAGGAAGAGTATACGTTTCTTCTAGTATTTGATCTGGAGTATAGTCAGGTCAGTTTGATCGGTTGTCTATTGGGTGTACACTGACGTTTCGAGTAGTGATCACTCTGTTGTGACTAGAATCAGTAACAAAGTAATATGGTTACGTACATTTATACCTAGGTAAAAACCAGGGAACCCTCTGGCATCTAATTTGAGTTTGTGATATTCGTTGTAATATGTACATGGTGAGCCAAAGGTATGCGTTTTGCTCATGTTTCAGCCTCATCTTTTGAGCGTAAAAGGTAAACAGACAACAATCTTGAATATTCGCCAATAAAATTAATCAGGTATTTAAATCCTTCATGAGATGTTGAATATATCGGTCCAGCTATATCAGTATGACCCCGTTTGAGAGGTTTGGGAGTGTAAATTATGTTGTCGTCGACCGACTTAGGTTGGCGCATGATTTTGTTTTCATGACATATTGCACAAGGTTTAGAAGGATTGGTGGATTTACTGATATTCATACCTCTAGTACAGGAAGGAAGTTGGATGATGTCATCATTGCCCATGTGTCCCAAGGCATGGTGCCATTCTTCTAGTGTTTTAGCAGCATAGGCGGGTGTTGATATATCAGTTTCTAGAAAGTAGAGCTTTCCACCTTTAGTCATGTTGAAAGCTCTGTAGTCGTATTTTATTATATTTGTTGATTTAGTGAAAGTTGCTGTGGCGCCTGCTTTAGCTGTGGCGTGTACAGAAAAGAGGCTGACAGGGAAACTGGGTGCCCAGTAAAGCATTGTGTAAGATAACGACCTGTTGCTGGTTTTTCGAGTCGATAATAGAGAACTCCGCGTTTCCATGGGCTATAACTAGGTCATTTCTTCGTCAGCCATCTGCAACTTCGATGTAATGCTGCCTTGGATTAAAGTTTGGGTCGTATGACACAAAGTGATTTGCCGAATTGATAATGTGGGTCGTTGCGCCCGTATCTACGAGCAATGCAGATGTGTAGGCACGAGTAGTTTGGTCATTTGTATGATGAGCAGTGACCATGAAATGAAAAGATTATGTTAATTCTTCGGGTGGCTGTGTAGGTGTAGACACAGGCACACGCTTAGTTGTTCTGTTGGCGTTATGATTATTCCGTTTCTTGCGACATACAGACTCTACGTGGCCAGTATGTTTACAGAATTCACATTGTAGAGTTGATCTATCAGTAGAGCAGTCATATATCTTGTGTCTTTTGCCGCAAGCATAACACCTGGTGTTGTTATCTGTAGGCCTAGGTTGATTATAATGTGTGGTATGCCCTTTATTGTTACTGTACCTAGTAGCCATAGCGGTGCTGGGTGTTGCTCTCATAGCCTCAGTGGTAGCGTATGTATTAAGCGTTGATTTGAATTCTGATAAAGTTTTTATTTTATCGAGTTGGATGTGTACCACCACGAATGGTTTGTTTGCTTCAGGGAGACCTTCAGAGAAGTATCATCGCGATTGCTAAATTGTCCAATATTTGTTTGCCTGATGTTCGTAGTCTGGTGGTGGTGTGCTCTGTCCTGATCATGTAGCCCGTAATGTCTCCGGTTTCTTGAAGCTGCAGGGTAGTAAGCTCCTCGTAGAGCGCCAGTGTTTGGGGCTTTTCAATGCTGGCATAATGTTCTCTTAGTACACTAAGCGCTCTCCTGCCATCATTAGATGCGTTGGTCATAATCAGTTGTAGAGATCGCTCATCTAGCAACTGAACTAGTTCAGCATAAGCTCTTCTAGTAGCAAAGTTATCTTTGTCGTCCTTGTTGTCAAGCTTTGGCTGGATAGCAGTGTGGACATCTTCATCTTGTGTGTACAGATACAGTCAAACATGGATAACTCGTCCACGGGTAGCTCGAACACATGGTTAATTCGAACATTTCCTTTGGTCCGTTCCCACGTAATGATAAATTGCTATAGATAACTCGAACTCAACACTGTTAATTCGAACTGTTTTTTTGCCCAACAGCTACCGAAACGGTTGTTTTCGCTTTAGAAAATCACTTTATTCAAAGCCATAGAGGTAAACTTCATCTTTTCGTAATTCATAAGCGTCGTTATTACCACCATCGGCAAAATATTTTTGTCAACGACTTTTCTAAAAGTTTGGTGAAATTTGATTTATACTGCGATACGATGAATAGCACGGGCTAGCCGGGTCACGCGCGCAAGAATTTTCGCCACGCACATACAAAACAAAAATCGCATGTTGTTTTGTATGTGCGTGGCGAAAATCCTTGAGTGCGTGACTCGGCTAGCCCGTGATGAATAGTTTTCCGACGTTGATTCCGTGTTGAATCAACGTCGGAATGTTGAATGTTTAAAACGTCTTAAAAAATGTTGTAATTAAACGTATACGTTGTCTGAGCTACAAAAAACTATTCATCGTTTGACCTAAACACAGAATACGTGTGTACATTCAATAAGTATCTATTAAAAAAGCGTGAGTGATATAGAATGTACCGTAAAACCTCGTAAAACTTCTAATTGAACTGCCTCGGAGTGTTGCTCTTAACGAATCCCAGGTAAAGTAAGGTAATCTGCATAAACTTCAAGAAAAAACGGCAAAATTGATCGTGGGTAAAACCCCAAAAGAAAAAAATGTCTTTTCTTTTGAGCATTTCAACAACGATCAAGTTTTGCCAATGTCAATCTGAAAAACGTCCTGGCAATAACATCACCTCAAACAACAAACCAATCTCAAGTGATAGAAAAATCTCTATACTTTTTCATGAAAACGTTTTAAACTTTACATTAGAAGCATTTAATTTGAAACAAGCCATTTGTGCTTTTGATTTATATTATAGTTTGTATATGTACATGTATCTACTAATAAATAAGTAAATATATGGACTTGTGACAGTGCTCTGATAACTTGAATGCTCTGATAATTCGACCACTTTTGCTCGGTCCCTTGAAGTTCGAGTTATCCATGTTTGACTGTAGTTTAGGAATCTTATTTCCCATATATGATAGTTTTCAGCAATGCCGTCGAAATACAGTCTGTTTTTTGCCTGACTGGCCCCATAAACTGTTGAGATAGAGCTCGATGCCATGGATTTAATAGTGTGAGCTTTGATTAATGTATATTGCCTTCATAATTTATACAAGATGAGAGAAATGTACAGAGAATTGTGGGATAAAAATAGTGAACATAAAATGATCACATTTAGGAGTTGTTGTCTCTTGTTTATGGTGGAGGCAATTGCTAAACATAACATTGTAGCATAAGTAATAAAATATCGGTTAGAATGTTAGTTTTACAGTACATAGAGTTCCTATATCACACCGATAACAGCCTGTATATTTACCCAGATCTCAGCTGTCTAAATTACTAAATAAAGATGTATTATACTTGAATACACTTATCGTAGTACAGTCGTACACCAGAGTACTCCAACATCCAAGAAACTCGAGATACGAGCTGACTTTCTAGCAAGTTTCTTCTTGGAGATAAAAGTAATCTTTGAAATATGAGCATACACGCCACTTCTCGATGTCCACTGCACTATATGACCAAGTATGCGCGAGGCCGCTTTTAAAGACAACATTTTCCGATCTTCCTCCTCGCTCGAAAAAAGTTTGAAAGAAGTTTTCGAATCAGTTTGAAAAAAGTTTATAAAAGGTTGGCTAAAACTTATAGTTTACGCGAGGCAAAAACCACTTAACCGGAAACATGTGCTAAAAATATGATAATAAAATTAAAGTTTAGTAGAAGATTAAAGCTTTGCTTCAAATGTATGTAATACCGTGTAAGCTTAATTTATTGAAGTTAACTTCAAAGTTTCTGTTACATAAAATCTCAAAAGTTTAGAGTACCTGCCGAACCTCATTGCTCTCAAGTCTCTCTCAGAAAGTCATTATTCACAACATCTGTCTCGAAGGTAAAACTTCATACAGCAGTGTACATAGTAATGTTACATTTTATTGCAGATTATAACAACTGAATAGGTATTGTAGGTACTGTATTACAACAATTAAAACAGGCTTGTCCACCATAAATATCCTGTTTAGGTGGTGTTTTCAGATTATGGTAACGGATTAATTTGTACGTAGTGATTTTATATAAGAGATAGTGTTTCGATGCGCAAGTAAATTGACTTATGAGCTCAGTCATAAAACACATTAGGCTCGTATGTCGAGGTATGATTGCATTGTAAAGGATCCGGCTGAGTTTCGCTATTTGCTACAAGAAACAAACCACTTGAGTGCAAGGTAATAAATACATATATTTCGCAGTTAATATACAGACAAGAGTACAGTTCAAGATGCGATGAACGTACAGTAAACTGCTTGATGAGAGACTTCCAGCTGCTGTGCTTGTAGTTGCTGCAGCGGCGTCTTTTATAGCTCCTGCAGTGGCTTGACTCCGCCTCTTGGTGGTATGCCGGCCCTTGGCCGGCTGGAAATGTTACCAAGGGCTGTATCGTCTACGAGTCACGGCTTGGCCCGGTCGTGGCGTTGGCCACTTCGGGATCAGACCTCTCTAGCCAGCTCTGGTCTCTGCAATCTGTCACCACAGTTTGTACTATGTATCACCTTGCCAACTATATTCCAATTGACTTTCAAACATAAAAACAACTGCTTATATAAGTGAGCAGAAGCCAACTCCATATATGGTTGGTGGTTACAAGTAGCTGAAATTCTTAGATCAAAATTACAGTTATTTTTAAAAAGAACAAATATTACAGTCAATTACACAGTACAAAACATTCACTACATTTTTATTATACAGTAGATGCTCCTATAACGTACACCTCCAATAACGGAAATTCCAGATAACGTAAAGAATTTATGTGCAGTTTTTGCTTCATACTACGTAAAGAATTCCATATGACGTAAAGAGTCAAGCCTGGCGAGTTCTCAAATTCGATATGAATGTAAACCTGTCTTGCCACACTTGCGAGAGAAAAAACAACTTGCGTATAGCGTTATGTCTATTATATGTACAACCTCCATGACGTTACTAAATCGTAATCGTTACTAAATACTTGAAGGCGATCAATTGGTGCAGGTGTTACAGCGTTGGTTTACCAATCTGAATGTCAGGAGTAGAAGTATTGTCAGGGGTTCTCTTTTATCATAACTTTGACTCTTGGATACAAATAGATGACGAACAGGTAGTACCACTTTTGTCATAGTAGAAATATTTTTTGTTTACAATATTTTTTGGTTTTGCAGCTGTATAAATTGTTATTAGTTTTACTTTGCTGTTTAAAAAAATAAGCAACTTATTATAAATCAACCTCAAAGATGTGTGCTCCTCATCAACTTCATTGTAAAATTGCTGCAACCATGACTGAGAAAACCATTGTTGATGTTTATAAAAAGTTGTCAATGTAAATCAATAATACTGCAGTTACGGTGCATCCCACAAATTGAAAAGTTAAGTTTTTCATTTTTGTGTGGCCAAAGGGGTGTTTTTGGAAAGATCTTGGGACGGATTAGGCAATTTACATGTATATCACTGTTTGTAAAACGTAAAATCCCAATAACGTAAACGTTTCTGGAACGAATTATTTACGTTGTAGGAGCGCGCCTATTGTACACTATTTAATGAGGGAAGAAAGTTAATAACAAACAATCAAAGGAACATTCTTTCTCAATTTTGGTGATTCTCTTTGCTCGCAGGTCCAGGGCAGCAGGTACCTTATAGTTCATTTAGCAGGTGTATCTTTGCCTATATTTATTCCAGCGAGCACCCTAGACTATGTTATTAGCCATTGAATCACATCATAATTTAAATCACTTGTGTACATGGCCCAGATTGATTCGCTAGTACAGTTTTAGCCTGTGCTCCCATCCTATTCTCAACCTTTTTCAATACCACCAACATTTAATAAGGATTTGTCCCTTGGCGTTGGCGGTAGAAAGTCTTTTTCATATTTTTACTTGATTTTGCTACACTGGGCCAATAACAGAAAAGCTGAGCTTGGCAGAACCATCACACAGTGTTATGCTGAAGTGTGCTTATAACAATTTTATAGACAAATGATACTATTTACAGTCCAGGAAATTATTTAGAATCACTGAAAGCTTGCATCAGTTATTCTCAATAATTGTAATTCTCAATAATCAGTGATCTTTTCACAACCATCAAGATAATATTTCATGTTATCTATTTATAATTCATTGTAGGGTACTTCGTGTATTAACTTATCAAAATTCAAATGTTTTATTTAGGCATTAGTAAGTTTTTTACTTGGGATTATGGCTAAGTTGAGTACTTCTTGATTGCTTGCATAGACTTGTTTTTTAGTACACAATGGATCTCTGCTGTGCAGAGTTAATCCGTTCTGGTGTTGGGATCATAAGGCGAAAATGTAGTATGAAGAGGCATAGAAATCTATAATAATTATCTAATGCAAATCTCTCGGTGAAAACATTAAAATTTTAAATACGTATTAAAAATTAATAAAAAATTAATGCAGTAACCTTAGTTTCCTATTTAGCGGTTATGATCTGCAATAAAATGTAATATTACTATGTACAGTACTGTATCCAGCGTTATGAAGTTCATATCTTCGAGCCAGATGTGGTAGCTAACAGCAGAGTGAAGGAGAGACTTTACAGCATCGCGTTCAGTACACTAGACTTTTGTGACGCTACATGACATAACATAAACTTTGAATGTAACTTGAATGAGTATAGCGTACTTAACACGCTTAACGCTAAGCTTTAGTATGTGTTTTACTAAACCGAACTTTAATTTTGTCATTGTCCTAATTTTTTATTACCTGTTTCCATTTTGGCGGGTTTTGCCTTCCCTTCACTATGACTTTCAGCCAACCTTATTGAAACTTTTCAAGCCGCCGTAGAACATCTATTTTAGTAGAACATCTATTTTAACGCCATGGCGCTCAATTTTTGACCCTTCCTCTCTGGCGGCAGTCAATTATAGGTGGCGTTCAAATAGAGGCTGGTGGTGTATTTTTCAAATGGCTCGTCAGAAGTTTGGGGAGATAAATTTTGCCCATTTTCAGGCGAAGCTAATGTCACCTATATTTTACTGTTTCTTTCCGGTGGAGCGATGTTAAACCTTTTGTATGCAATAAATTGGCTAACGTGTCTCTAACTTGTCAAAAATCTTCAAATAAACTTTGCATTGGCAAGCCGAGAGATATCTCTACCAGTTGTTATCTATTACAGCAATTAATCTTCGATGATATTATAGCCTTTGTTTTGCTTTGAAATTTGTTTGAACTTTCAATTTTTCGTTTTATTCTAAACTTGACAGCATATTTTTATTTTATATAGTGTATCTATATTCAACAACATTGAATAAAATATCGTTGCACTCATTGATATGTTTGCTACAGTTTGCATACAAACCTGGATTTTTATGTGCAATAGACGAGGAGTTGAGAGCGTCGATCCATTGTAAGGTGTGTTAAGATAATCGCAAGGGCGCTATTAAATAATATGCTTTAAATTTACAAATTTGTTACAAATATGTTTAATAGATGTAGCATTCAAATAAATAGCGGAGCTGTATTTTTCAACCCTTTCCCTATTTCTATTCTAGAGATTCTCATTCACATTCTCAGAGATACTATCAAATGTATGTGGCACGAGGATTTATGGTGTATATAATATAGATACTTCTAAATGTCGTTTTCTTGCCCAAATGTGGCAAAAGAAAACAATGATGTTTAAAGCTAATTATGGAACTCTCGTTATTTAAATTAAACTAACTAAAATTAAGTTTGACACTTACACTGACTTGAATTCTGACTGATTCTTACGTAATACGAAGCAAAAACTTTACATAAATTCTTTGTTATGTAAAGAACACGTTTACTTAAAATGAAGTTTATGTTATAGGAATGTTTACTGTATATGGTTTGTCGTTTATGTTTTTTTTGTCAAACCACATGTTTATTACGGGCAGCAATGGTTGATGAAGGCAATTATGGACCCAGTGAGCAAGTTGAACTGGTTGTGGTTGCACTGCAGTCTCGAGTCGAAGGCATTGAGAGGCAACTTGAGAATCTAACAGTCATTGTCACTGGTAAAGGCAGCTGAAATTCGTTTTAGCATTTGCTTTTCTTTAATAAACTTCAGTATGAAATATCTATGGTTTAGCCTCTCTCCCCTAGGATTACTACTGCAAAGCTTTCATTTTTGGATTTAAGGCTAGGTGAAAAGTTGTATCACATATAGTTTAAAATCAGTTCAACTGATCAAAATATTTATCAGTCTCGAGATATTCATTGACAGCCTTTGACAAATTCAATATCACAAATGAAATGCATGTCAGGGAGTGCTAACTTTTTAGCATAGTCTGAACATACTCTGTTGACTGCTGTTTGCTTTTTACTTGGTCTAAATGCAACCATTTCTGGTTGGTTGATTGAAACAAATTTGATCTCTTCTATTAGTATAATACTTCAGGTTTCCGCATACATTATATGACTGACTTTCACCCATTATTCATCGATATCATCTTCTGTTACTGTACAACATGTAAATATGCAAATATTGGTCATGGGTCAAGATTAAATTTTGCAGAATTCCCTTAACGTTCAAAATGGCTTATGTCGTTTGGCTGTTAGTTAGCAACTTAGCACACATGAACACATTCATCAAGTATGCTAGTTTAGAATAGAAGAATCTCTCAAATATTTTGCGATTGAGCATAAAGTTTTCCAACCATGCAACTGGTAATTTTTTGATGTAACACAACATTTCCCATGGAGATGTTAGGTTTTTCTGTGGCATAAAATTTCCCCGCTCATGCACTGGGTTTTTCTGTGGCAAAAAATTTCCCTGCTGATGCATTCAAGGGTTTTTCTGTGGCATAAAATTTTCCCGCTCATGCGCTGGGTTTTCTATGTGGCATAAAATTTCCCAACCATGCAGCTTGTATTTCTGTGATGGCTGACAACAAAAAGGCTAATTTTCATTACATAGAAACTGAAAACTAAAATTTGCTGCGCTAAATTAAATCCTTTTGGCTGCTGTTAACTGAGTAGGCTACAGTATGTACGTATGAGATGTAAGTATGATATGTAAATACGACGTGTAAGTATGGGGTGTAAGTATGGGGTGTAAGCATGAGATGAACATATGTGATGTAAATGTTAGTCAATGTGTAAAATCACTCAATTTGTAAAATGCCTGAAATTTTCAGCCTATTTATAAATTGCCTGATTCACTCAGTGATTTTTACAAAATTAAAGAAATTTTCAGTCATTCACACTTGACTAAAAACCAGTCCCTTTTTAGACAGGCTGCCTGAAAGAAGTCATTTACGTCAACCAGAGTATCAACTATCTCATACATATATGCATTCAAATCTTGTATAACTTACTACTATTTAATATTTGAAAATATGTTGTTTTAATAAGCGCAACAAATGATGTGTAATATTTGATTGAGAAGATGGAGATTATCTTGAAACACACCAGTTCTGACTGCACAATTACGAACATCAAAGCCTTCGGGCACTCAATAAATAGATGTCAGTATTGGTACCTGGTACTCATTTCCTGCTGGATGCCAATGATGACAGACACTATGGAATCCAGGTTCTGCAAGGAGCTGTTAGATATGAAAAATGCAGATAAAAACTCTGTTCTCATGACAAAGGAAGGGTACTTCTTGTTGCTAGAAAAACAGAAAAAAGCATCTGCAGCTCAAAGAAGACTAACCATGGCTATGAGCTATGAAATCTGCAGATATAAAATCATTTTTTAATGTGGTGATATTGAGAAATTGATTTTTGTAAGCGCAAGAATGACTCTCAAGACCTCATTTACTTTGCTCACATTTGATGATTTGCTTGATATCATCAAATGTACACATGTTTCAAATGGACATGGTGGCCGCAACAAGTAGACCAAAGCTATGAATAAGTGTGCAGAAATCCTTACACATTGAGTGTCAGAAGAAACTGAAACTAGTAATTTGTAAGTTAGCATAATCAATGACCGTATGATACGATTGTAATTCAAGTGAACCCTATGTTTTGGTAGAAGGTATTTACACTTTAATCAGTGTAAATACATGCATAATTTAAAATGAGCTACATGTAATGGCTGTTTTAGCAACAATTAGTTTGGATTTTTAAATTGTGTTGTTTCATTGATACCAAGATCAAATGGATTTGTGGATAGCTGCCTCCTTTAATGTGAGTACTTTACCAGACACTGCTGTTAGGCTCTAATTACTGCCTGAAATGGCCTCATTAAATTTAGCACACCATTAATTATGGTAAACAGCTACCCTATGCAACTCATCCAAGCATCTTAGTATTCAAGTGTCTGATTCAGGTATTTAATATTAACATGTGTTTAACTGTATACAATCCTCAATCAAATATTACACATCATATTTGTACTTATTAAAAGAATGATTTTTGAAATACTAAATGGTAGCAGCTTTTTAGCGTTAACAAAAATGTTAAACAATATGTGAATGCATATAGTTGATAGTTGATGTTCTTCTTGATGTAAATGACTTGTCATACTTCATATCAATTTCTCAGGCAATCTGTCAAATGGATTGATTTTAGTCAATTTGCAAATTTCTGAAAATTTCAGTCATTTTTTAAAATTTGTAAAATAACTGAGTGAATCAGACAATTTGTATATTGACTGAAAATTTCAGGCATTTTACAAATTTACTAATTTTACACATTGACTGTAACATGAATGTGAGAAGTAAGTACTAGATGTGACTACAAAATGTTGGTACGAAATGTAAGTGCATAATGAAAGTACGAGGTGTAAATACAAGATGTAAGTATGATGTGTAGTGACTCTGACAAGCCAATATGTTTCACTTTAAAACCGCTCACATCTTTTTAGCCTGTGTATAATTACATCATAAAAAACCTTTATTGCAAGCCAAGGAAGCAATTTGTACAAATCTAAAGTTTACAGTTTGCATAAAAGGGAAAAACCTGGACAATTCAGTATTAAATTTGTTGTGATACTTGCAGAATTATCTAGAAATGCTGCCGATAAAGTACCTGTAAAGGCTCTGAGAGAAGACCTGGAGAGGATGGGTGTGAACGTCAAAGGTTTTGTTATGACCATATTGGCTTTAAATCAGCATTTTAACCTTAGTTTTCTTATATTGTATTTGTATATTATTTGTTTGATTTAAGCCGCAATCTACTTTTATACAAGAATGGTTGACTGTTACCAAGTGCAGTAGTTTCTACTGTCATTACTATATGACAGTCACGAGAGATATTCCGCCGGCAGGTAAATGAAAAGTATGGTTTAGAAATTTGAATGACGCTGTTTTTACTTTTTTATGAATCTTCTCTCACACTTCCTCGCTAAAATTTTTAGATCAAGTATTAATAGTTTTTGCAAGGTCATGTTTAAATCTTCAAACCAGCGCAGATACACAGACAGCGTGTAAGCTATGTACATACTGATGAAACCATTGAATATAAACTAGATACAAAGGTAGCATGTAGACTGGTGATCAAACCCTGTCAGTGTACTATGGCTTTGTATCTTATATCATCGTGTTTCACAGCATTGTGTTCTTTAACAAAGTATTCCATAGCGTAACGTTTTATATCATAGTATCCTATGTCATAGAATTATATTCTATTGTATCCCATAGCATAAACTTTTATAGTATTGTCTCATGTAGGAATTTTTCCCACAGCATTTTATTTCATAACTTGCCTACACATCTTCTTAAGAACTCATTTGAACATTTTCAATGCTCCAACATTTCTTCCGCAGTAGCTGGGTCTTAGTATATCAGTGTCTTTTGCATTGATATATTTCAACCTGCTCAGTGTGTCATCCTCCTCATGTCATATGTACCCGTTATTCTCAAAGTAGGTTCAAACGCATATTCCTATTGGCAGCTTTAAAGCAAACAGTCTGAGTTATAGTTATTATATGAATGATGAGAATAATCGTCAGGAATGCCATACGGCGTAATAGCAGCCATTGTTGTGACGTATTGAAGTCTGTTTCTTAACTCCAAAGCTTTATGGATATTTCTTTAAAACTTTCAAAGTGATACCATCAAAATAATTAATAGCCGTATCTGTCTAATGTTTTACCTAAAGTAGTCCCTTGTTTAACTTGGTCTTATATTAACTCTATTATATTAACTATATTATATATAACTCTATTATATTACCTCTATTATATTAACTATATTATATTAGCTCTATTATATTAACTATATTATATTAACTATATTATATATAACTCTATTATATTACCTCTATTATATTAACTATATTATATTAGCTCTATTATATTAACTATATTATATTAACTATATTATATATAACTCTATTATATTACCTCTATTATATTAACTATATTATATTAGCTCTATTATATTAACTATATTATATATAACTCGGCGTATATGAAAAATGCTTAGCAAAAATACTGAGGCAGATGGCATATAGTGTGGAAAATAAAGGTGGCGTTAGCATCGCTTTGTCCGTAAAAGGGTTAAATTAATCTTCCAAAAATACTGATGAGCTATTCGAAAAATGATGCACCACCCTCTAATTAAACGCCAGATCTAACGCATTGCCACTTCAAGGTAATGGTTGAAAAATGCAGTGCCACGGCGCTCAAATAGAGGCTTTACGATATATACAGTCATGGGTTAGTTGCTTCTTACTAGTAGGCCCTATGTGTAGTGCTTTAGTATTTCCTGATTCCGATGTTGTATTACAGCTATAAAGGATGCTGCACTACTCAACCGTCTGCTACTGAAGCAGGAGATAGAAAGAAGCAATCATTTTGGCAGTATGTATCTTTACTCTGTTTATTGGTCAGCTTTATTCAACTTCCAATTGTGTTGAATCCTTTGAAATCAAAATGTTACTTCTTTATTTTAGTGTAAATTATATTCAGTTGTTTATTGCAGACCATCTTAGTACATACCTTAGGACACTTATGTATTCGCCTCATCTAACTTTCGCGTTTTCGCGGAGTCATCCTCTCGCGAACATTTCATGAGCGAAACTAAACTATCATAACGAACGAGCGAAAACGCGGAATTAAATAGCTTTGTTCGTTGATACTGTAGAATGGAATTTTATAACCACATTTATTTTAACGTTTTTAACGACCACTATAGCATCGTTAAAATATAAACCAACAAAATAATTTGACTGTCAGAATTTATTACGTTATTATTTTGCAATTAATTATGATTATTTTCCCATTAAGAATGATTTATAATGATAGGAATTTGATGTCAATGCACACGCATTAGTAGCGTTATCGTTTGTTGGGGACATCAATCGATGCAGTGAGCACCGCGTGTTGAAAGAAAATAAAACACACTGACACTCACAGTACTACACAAGCAGCATGGCTCTGGAAAGGTTTGGATTTACCACTGACACCTCTTCAGTAACTTATAATGGTTCAGAAGATGAGGCAATAGAGAAAGAGTTAGCTCTGATAAATAACACTAATAAAAAAGGAAGAGAAGAAGTTATAATAACTACACACTGTGCTAGTATCTGTAGCTGTAGTATTACTAGCAGCTGTATCATGTATGTATTTGTATACAACTTGTAATTACTGTAATAAAGATGTTCAGCAATTATTAGCAGCAGTTGAGTGTTTGGGAAAACGTTAAAAATAATACCTATACACAACACCGTTGATCGTTAAAATAAAAATATGTTAATATAAAAACGAGCTAAATTGTGACAAAAGCTTTAAAATTTTCAGCGTAATTAAATTCCATTCTACAGTAGTCCAAGAAACAAATGGCAGCACGCGATCACATTGCATTATCGATCTCGGCCATACAATTCTACCTGCGGTTCACAATTACAAACTAGTCCCAAAATGAAAAAATTTTCTTACCGGCAAACCGAACCTGAGGAATATAATTATGTTTGTTCCACTGCATTTATTTTCACATCATTATATTTTCGCACTCATCAGAGTTGCGAAATTAAGTTGCAGCGAAATTTTACTCTGTATGCTACTCACGAAACTAAATACTAGCGAAATATAAGTGTCCTAGGGTACTTTAGTTATCAGACATAAGAACTGACAATTAACATGTCGTGGGCTGTGGAAAATACCGTAACGAGGGGCCTGAAAAACTTTGTGTTCCACATCGTGAGACGAAAAAACCGCAAGACCGGACGCAATATCCCGGGACGCCATAACCCAGGGTCCACTGTACTAGACATTAAAGCGGGAACAAGTGGTATAGCTCATGGAGTTTTGGAATTATCTTTCAACATTGTCTATTACATAGCTATTTGCTGTGTTTTAATTTTGAGACACTATTTTTAAGAGGATTTCAAGGCTGATTTTTGCTGTTTCCTCATTCTAAATAGCTTAAGCTCTAACATCTTTTTTTTCTCCAAAATTAAATGCAAGATTGGCCCATGCTTTTGGTCAAGTCTCTTTCTCTCCTGAACTTGTTTACGTGATTTTTTTCGTTTCCGCAGAGGATGGAGTCTCCAAATTTGGCCCAGTAAGCGTCTGAAATGTGTTTAGTCATGCAATGCAATTCCTAGGTAGTCTAATGGTTAGGATCCAATGCTATCACTGTTGTGGCTGGGGCTTGATTCCTCATCTGCATACCATATAGCAAACTGAAACTTTTTTGCATTGATATGTACCGAGTTGTTTCATCTAATGATACTACAGTCATAAACTTAACTGCTAAACTTCTTGACCAATCGCCAAGGCTAAAATAACAAGTCAATACATTGAAATCTTTATGAATGATAAAATTGTTACTTAATCTAAAATGACAAGTGTAAAAATCAAAAAGATGATTCTAATTGCGGCAACTGCAAATTACAATGTATTTTATATATACATACATGTATATATACATGCATGTATATATACATACATGTATATATACATGTATGTATATATACATGTGTAGTGTATATACGTATACGTACGTGTATATATACACGTACAGTACCTCCAATTTTGTACGTGGAGGTCTGAATGTATTTAAGAAGATTTGTTTGTTTTCCAAACCTTGTTCATCTTATAACCTTTTGTTTTACAGAAAAGATTGCCAAGCACGATGATGACCTTGAAAACACTAAAAGTGCAACAGAAGCTGTTCGATCACAGACTGCTTTTGTCGAAACGATTGCTTGCCGAGCCGAAGGCGCTGCAAACACTGCTGTTAGGTCTGCTTGTAAGGCGGAAAATAATGCTGACTTGGCAAAAGAGATGGCCTGCACAGGTATGTTTGCGAGGTTATTTCCTACATTCTATACATATGTATAATAATCTCTTTTTCTTGGCGGCTTTACTGTAGCTTGTGTTTAGTGACCACTCAAGTTTCTTTATTTTCATTTAGTAATGATAGCTTATGTTTAATAATTTTAGTAATTTTATTGTCGTAACAAGAATTAATTAAAAGTTCATTACAGTGTACAGCAGTACAGTACATGTATATAATGAGTCAGTACAGTGTACAGTAGTACAGTACATGTATATAATGAGTCAGTACAGTGTACAGTAGTACAGTACATGTATATAATGAGTCAGTACAGTGTACAGCAGTACAGTACATGTATATAGTGAGTCAGTACAGTGTACAGTAGTACAGTACATGTATATAATGAGTCAGTACAGTGTACAGCAGTACAGTACATGTATATAGTGAGTCGGTACAGTGTACAATAGTACAGTACATGTATATAATGAGTCAGTACTGTGTACAGCAGTACAGTACATGTATATAATGAGTTAGTACTGTGTACAGCAGTACAGTACATGTATATAATGAGTCAGTACAGTGTACAGCAGTACAGTACATGTACATAATGAGTCAGTACAGTGTACATTAGTACAGTACATGTATATAATGAGTCAGTACAGTGTACAGCAGTGCAGTACATGTATATAATGAGTCAGTACAGTGTACAGCAGTACAGTACATGTATATAGTGAGTCGGTACAGTGTACAATAGTACAGTACATGTATATAATGAGTCAGTACTGTGTACAGCAGTACAGTACATGTATATAATGAGTTAATACTGTGTACAGCAGTACAGTACATGTATATAATGAGTCAGTACAGTGTACAGCAGTACAGTACATGTACATAATGAGTCAGTACAGTGTACAGTAGTACAGTACATGTATATAATGAGTCAGTACAGTGTACAGCAGTGCAGTACATGTATATAATGAGTCAGTACCATGTACAGCAGTACAGTACATGTATATAATGAGTCAGTACAGTGTACAACAGTGCAGTACATGTATATAATGAGTCAGTACAGTGTACAGCAGTGCAGTACATGTATATAGTGAGGCAGTACAGTGTACAGCTTGGCTCTAATGATCAGTATGAGGAACCTGTTAAAATGGTTCAATTAAGACCCCTACTCATGTCTATTGTTTTTTTGTAAACAAACCTCCTACTTTACAAGGTTAAAGGTAACATTGACACTCTTTTGGCGTTAAAGTATGAGCCTTTATCTCTTTTGTATTATGTACTGTATTCTTTCTTATCGCTCTAGTCTCACTCTGATGTACTGTATGAGAAGATATCAGTCTTGGTGACACACTAATTGAGCACCGTATGAATCATATATACAAAATGGTGCAGTGTTTTATGTAAACTTAGCGTGCTGGTGGTGTCATATTACATACTGGTACGTTAGCAGCTGAGTGTGCTGTAGGAGATCGTCAGATGTGCCAAGAAAGCGCATCTGATGATGATCTCATATTCAGAAGCACTAAAAGTTCATGCCAAAAATCATGGGTTCTAATCCCATATGATGCAATATTTTTTCCTAACCTCTCACTGTTAGGAAAAAATATTTAGACTGCAGTTTCGGACAGAGACGGCTCTTGCTGTAGTAAAGAATATTTACTGGACGAGCCAGTTGTCTGGTATAAAATCCAAAGTTGATACCGCTTGGTTTAAAATAATTGCCAGTTCGGTAGTTTATCTCTGATCAAATGGAAGATTTTTTCAAGAATATTTCATTTTTATTTCTGAATTTTAGTTTACGTGCCTGTTGAGAAAGTTCGCCATTGCTTCAATATTGTACTCGACTGGTGGTCCAAGTTACAAGCAGCCTTTCACTTCATGGCTAGAGACCGGTATGTGTACACTACTCACACCACTTCATTATGGCTAGATACCGGTATGTGTACACTACTCACAGCACCTCATTATGGCTAGATACTGGTATGTCTACACTACTCACATCACCTCATTATGGCTAGATACTGGTATGTGTACACTACTCTCATCACCTCATTATGGCTAGATACCGGTATGTGTACACTACTCTCATCACCTCATTATGACTAGATACCGGTATGTGTACACTACTCTCATCACCTCATTATGACTAGATACCGGTATGTGTACACTACTCTCATCACCTCATTATGACTAGATACCGGTATGTGTACACTACTCTCATCACCTCATTATGACTAGATACCGGTATATGTACACTACTCACATCACCTCATTATGGCTAGAGACCGGTATATGTACACTACTCACATCACCTCATTATGGCTAGATACCGGTATGTGTACACTACTCACATCACCTCTTTATGGCTAGAGACCGGTATGTGTACACTACTCTCATCACCTCATTATGACTAGATACCGGTATGTGTACACTACTCACACCACCTCATTATGGCTAGTTACCGGTATGTGTACACTACTCACATCACCTCATTATGGCTAGATACTGGTATGTCTACACTACTCACATCACCTCATTATGGCTAGTTACCGGTATATGTACACTACTCACACCACCTCATTATGGCTAGATACCGGTATGTGTACACTACTCACATCACCTCATTATGGCTAGATACCGGTATGTGTACACTACTCACATCACCTCTTTATGGCTAGAGACCGGTATGTCTACACTACTCTCATCACCTCATTATGACTAGATACCGGTATGTGTACACTACTCACATCACCTCATTATGGCTAGTTACCAGTATGTGTACACTACTCACACCACCTCATTATGGCTAGATACCGGTATGTGTACACTACTCACATCACCTCATTATGGCTAGATACTGGTATGTCTACACTACTCACATCACCTCATTATAGCTAGATACTGGTATGTGTACACTACTCACACCACCTCATTATGGCTAGATACCGGTATATGTACACTACACACACCACCTCATTATGGCTAGATACTGGTATGTGTACACTACTCACATCACCTCATTATGGCTAGATACCGGTATGTGTACACTACTCACATCACCTCATTATGGCTAGATACTGGTATGTCTACACTACTCACATCACCTCATTATGGCTAGATACCGGTATGTGTACACTACTCACATCACCTCATTATGGCTAGATACTGGTATGTCTACACTACTCACATCACCTCATTATGGCTAGATACTGGTATGTCTACACTACTCACATCACCTCATTATGGCTAGATACCGGTATGTGTACACTACTCACATCACCTCATTATGGCTAGATACTGGTATGTCTACACTACTCACATCACCTCATTATGGCTAGATACCGGTATGTGTACACTACTCACATCACCTCATTATGGCTAGATACCGGTATATGTACACTACTCACATCACCTCATTATGGCTAGAGACCGGTATGTGTACACTACTCACATCACCTCATTATGGCTAGATACTGGTATGTCTACACTACTCTCATCACCTCATTATGACTAGATACCGGTATGTGTACACTACTCACACCACCTCATTATGGCTAGTTACCGGTATGTGTACACTACTCACACCACCTCATTATGGCTAGATACCGGTATGTGTACACTACTCACATCACCTCATTATGGCTAGATACTGGTATGTCTACACTACTCACATCACCTCATTATGGCTAGATACTGGTATGTCTACACTACTCACACCACCTCATTATGGCTAGATACCAGTATGTGTACACTACTCACATCACCTCATTATAGCTAGATACTGGTATGTCTACACTACTCACATCACCTCATTATGGCTAGATACTGGTATGTGTACACTACTCACACCACCTCATTATGGCTAGATACCGGTATGTGTACACTACTCACACCACCTCATTATGGCTAGAGACCGGTATGTGTACACTACTCACACCACCTCATTATGGCTAGATACTGGTATGTCTACACTACTCACATCACCTCATTATGGCTAGATACCGGTATGTGTACACTACTCACATCACCTCATTATGGCTAGATACCGGTATATGTACACTACTCACATCACCTCATTATGGCTAGAGACCGGTATGTGTACACTACTCACATCACCTCATTATGGCTAGATACTGGTATGTCTACACTACTCACATCACCTCATTATGGCTAGATACCGGTATGTGTACACTACTCACATCACCTCATTATGGCTAGATACCGGTATATGTACACTACTCACATCACCTCATTATGGCTAGAGACCGGTATGTGTACACTACTCACATCACCTCATTATGGCTAGATACTGGTATGTCTACACTACTCACATCACCTCATTATGGCTAGATACCGGTATGTGTACACTACTCACATCACCTCATTATGGCTAGATACTGGTATGTCTACACTACTCACATCACCTCATTATGGCTAGATACCGGTATGTGTACACTACTCACATCACCTCATTATGGCTAGATACCGGTATGTGTACACTACTCACACCACCTCATTATGGCTAGAGACCGGTATATGTACACTACTCACATCACCTCATTATGGCTAGATACCGGTATGTGTACACTACTCACATCACCTCATTATGGCTAAATACTGGTATGTCTACACTACTCACATCACCTCATTATGGCTAGATACCGGTATGTGTACACTACTCACATCACCTCATTATGGCTAGATACTGGTATGTCTACACTACTCACATCACCTCATTATGGCTAGATACCGGTATGTGTACACTACTCACATCACCTCATTATGGCTAGATACCGGTATGTGTACACTACTCACACCACCTCATTATGGCTAGAGACCGGTATGTCTACACTACTCACATCACCTCATTATGACTAGATACCGGTATGTGTACACTACTCACATCACCTCATTATGGCTAGATACTGGTATATGTACACTACTCACATCACCTCATTATGGCTAGATACCAGTATATGTACACTACTCACATCACCTCATTATGGCTAGAGACCGGTATGTGTACACTACTCACACCACCTCATTATGGCTAGATACTGGTATGTCTACACTACTCACATCACCTCATTATGGCTAGAGACCGGTATGTGTACACTACTCACACCACCTCATTATGGCTAGATACTGGTATGTGTACGCTACTCACATCACCTCATTATGGCTAGATACCGGTATGTGTACACTACTCACATCACCTCATTATGGCTAGATACTGGTATATGTACACTACTCACATCACCTCATTATGGCTAGAGACCGGTATGTGTACACTACTCACATCACCTCATTATGGCTAGAGACCGGTATATGTACACTACACACACCACCTCATTATGGCTAGATACTGGTATATGTACACTACTCACATCACCTCATTATGGCTAGATACCGGTATATGTACACTACTCACACCACCTCATTATGGCTAGATACCGGTATGTGTACACTACTCACACCACCTCATTATGGCTAGAGACCGGTATGTGTACACTACTCACACCACCTCATTATGGCTAGATACTGGTATGTGTACACTACTCACACCACCTCATTATGGCTAGAGACCGGTATGTGTACACTACTCACACCACCTCATTATGGCTAGATACCGGTATATGTACACTTTACTCACACCTTCTCATCATTGTGGCTAGTTTATATATAATGGTAACGAGGTGTTGTTAGAAATCAAGTATTACATAAAAAATGTTGATTTTATCCTCTCAAATTTCCAAGCATTTATTTTATATTAACACTGGCCTGGAAAATGATTTGATCCAAATACCATTGATTTCGTTCTGTGACAAAAAAGTGACAGTTTTTCTAGTTTCTATTCATTTTCATGTGATTTTTATCACTTATTTCTTTGACGTACTTTAGTTCAAGGAAATATTTTATTTTATATTCTCACATGAAGGAAAACAACTTTGTCATAGAGATTTACCACCACAAGTTTTTATTTCTTAAATCCTCAGTTCAATTCTTTTAGATATGGCAATCATTAACACCGTATTTTCTTATATACTAGGAACACCGTAGAATGATTATGGTCAGGTTATGAAATTGCTTAGGATGAAATGGCTGCGCTATATATTCTGCTACTCAGTTGAGAATGTGTGTTGTGTACGATTCAATTTTTTTTGACAAAAAGACAATATTCATTGTATTTTCTCCAAATTTATTGAACGTGCATCAAATAGAGGATATTCCAAACTTATAGCTGTCATATTCCTTCAAAATTTTTCTTTCGACAATTCTGTGCAATTTTTTAAGCAACTTTATGTGAAGGCTCATAACCTTTGAGGGTTCGGAAAATTAATACTTCGACTCGTGTTTATTAGTGTTTGTTCTATATCTCTATTACAGACTGGTATGGTAGTACTACGGAGTGTGATGTGGAAATGTGGAAGACTGGTTGGTCTAACGAGGTTATAAAACAAAGAAGTAATTTACCTTCATCAGGAGACACTACACTAATATACTAATACAAATACAGATTTTAGTTAGCTATTGATAAGGTTAGGTTATTAGAATTTCCAACAGCACCATTACAACACTAAACCTTCTCAATGTTGCTCTCAGGTGTTTTATTAGGAGAATAGTATTAGTCTTTTGATGTTTAACTATTCTGTTCATTAGAGCATCCAGTGTTCAACATGGCTTCTTACTGCTAATAGAATAGTGCTATGACATCACAATTACTAACCAATCAAGAAGAGCTGTTAATCACTTGGACAACTTATCATTGATCAGGATAGATATTCTATGATGCCATCGGGTGAATTATTTGTTTTCAAATAATTTTTTTTATATCATTTTTTTATTTAGATGGGTAACAACTTATGACAACATGAATTATGTTATATTTTAACTGTGAACCAAAGTGTGGAGAGATTTATTCCTTATGCCAATTGATGCTTACTCGGTTATAGGCACTATTTGTGACTATTATCGCAAGCCAAATATTTATGGAAGTTGTCTTCTCTGTTGCTAGTTTTCATTGTAGTGTATCAAATCAACTGTTTGTTATTATGTAATAGGCTTTGTCAATCTAATGAATTCATTGTGTGTTGTTTCTATTGTATAGCATCTTTAACCATTTGATGTATGGTAATGTAATATCATACATGTACCAGCTACGATTCATTCGCATTTAGAATATGACTAAATGTCATGTTCCATACACCTACTTTTATTGCATCAGTCACTGAAAACCAACTTTTTTGCTGTTATGTTATATATGTTTGCGAGAATACACTTATATTTTTGTGGCATACATACATGTATTTTGTTATTATCGTTGTATATATTATGCAGTACGTAATGCAGAATAAACTAATAACACATTCTCAGAACATATCATTGCTGGAGGTCATTAGGTGTTGGGACTGCAAGCCTGTTAGGCTAGCTAGTGCAATAAGTGATGTACAGTTCACAGGCTTCTCAGAATACTTGATCAGCCTGTAGATGCCATGGAATGAAGTCGATAAGCATTCAGGAATTTATCAAGTGTTAATAAACTTTGTTCATGTGCAGACCTTCTTCAGATTTGATCCTGGCAACTAAAACTAGTAGAAATTCTGGTTCTTTTGTATTGCTTGCATGTTTTTCAATTTATTAAGCAAGTTATTATTTTCAATTATTTAGCTAGCAGCTATAACAGTTTTATAGGTTGGGATTGTAAAACAAAAATAGATTTTTGAATATTGCAAAAGAAATATTTGTTGCATCCCTTATTGGTTATTGTGATACATTAAAAAAAAATTCTTTTCAAATTTTCGTAAATGCCGTCATATATGTATGAAGAATATAGGCAGCAGAAATATATATAGGAAGTATATTGATGTTAAAAGTAGCAGCAGCAGCAAAAGTAAAGAGCAGAAAGAGTAGAAGCAAAGCAAAAGTAAGAATATACAAACAGTAAGAGTTGTTCTAGAAGCTAGTAGTGATAATTATGATATGTAAGTGTTCGCATGTATAACTATTACTAGTACTTACTGTCTCACTTAGTCATGTCACTTAGAAATTTTCATGTCACATGCATAGAAAAACTTTGACCAGTAACAGAATCTATATAGGAACGAACAAAAGAAATGTTCATAACCACAGTGCTTCCGGACTTCAGTCTTCTTTGATAATGTAACAGCTTGTGCAATTTTAGATAGTAAGATACTCCAAAACACATATCTCTAAAGGCAGAAAAATAAATGGGCACTGTAAAATGATTGTTAGTCAAAGTTAAAGTATGTTTGTAAAGGTCGATGTGGACGATCCATTGCTTATTTACAGCGTTCTCAGTGGTTGTCTTCGGCTAAAAGAAATGAGAAGTACATGCAATTTGATTAAAGAACTTACTATGAATATATATATATACTAGTTGAATACCCGGCGTTGCCCGGGTAACAAAAATCTTTGCACAGAAAAGTTCTTTTTATTTAACATATAAAACAGTTACCATTCTAACTTTCAAACTTCATATTACGAGAAAAGTGTTTTGTGTAGTTGAAATAAATTAAGAGGAAAAACAACACAACTGTGACGGTTTTTAAACTTTGTCAAACAACTGTAACTTTCAGACTTCATATCATGAGGAAAATGTTTTGTGAAGACTTCAAATAAATTAGGAAACAAAATAAAACTACTATAAAAGGCTTTAGATGTAAATCTGAAATAATCAGCAAGTAATAGCTAAATTAAGCCTGTTTTGCTATGATTACAATAAAAGATGATGTGGTAATGGTACAATTAATACGAACCGAGAAAACTTAAACAAAAATTCTGAATATGTTGAATAAATAATAACAATTCATTGCATAGACGTGTGTGTGTGTGTGTGTATATAAAAAAAGATTACTGTTCCAGCAGAATATATCCATCAAAACTTTGAATAGCTCTCGTTTTGGTCTCTACCTTTGGTATCTGATTTTTGGTATCTCTCGATACTGGTAGAAATGTAAAAAGGAGATATCGGACTGTCTTTGTCTGACCGGATGGAGAGAGAATGTAGAGGCTCTTCCTATTCGAGATAATACAATTGTCCGGGTAACAAGTATTGACCTTTACCGATTTAACAATTGAACCTTACGAAAAACCGGAAGTAGAAGTTCATGAAAAGATAAAAAAGCATCACGTTTCATAAAGTTAATAAAGTTTCAATTATTACGACATTTAGCCTGTGAAATTGGGAAAAGAGTGTATAACATATATGGTAAACTCTTTGAATTGTATGAGCCTTTGTATACTGGTGGTTAGACAATGGGATTACTAACTGGTTACTAACGGTTGCAATAATTGTGAGTTTAAATCCAGAAAGATGCGAGATTTCAAATTTAAGATTTTAATAGCTATAGCCAAACAGACTACAAACTTTGAGATTTATTTAGAACTATAATATAGTTCTAAAACAATGAGATTTATATATTATATAAATCTCATTGTTTGTCGTTCGTCTATCTAACTATAATGGTAAAACTTTAGCAATGAAAAATCACCTTCGTACCGGATTTGAACCTGTGACATTCAAACTGCAAGTCTACTAACAAGCACGAATAACTACTAAGTCTCAAGTCTACTAACAAGCACGAGTAACTACAAAGTCTCAAGTCTACTAACAAGCACGAGCAACTACAAAGTCTCAAGTCTACTAACAAGCACGAGTAACTACAAAGTTTCAAGTCTACTAACAAGCGCGAGCAACTACAAAGTCTCAAGTCTACTAACAAGCACGAGCAACTACAAAGTCTCAAGTCTACTAACAAGCACGAGTAACTACAAAGTTTCAAGTCTACTAACAAGCACGAGCAACTACAAAGTCTCAAGTCTACTAACAAGCACGAATAACTACTAAGTCTCAAGTCTACCAACAAGCACGAGTAACTACAAAGTCTCAAGTCTACTAACAAGCACGAGTAACTACAAAGTCTCAAGTCTACTAACAAGCACGAGCAACTACAAAGTCTCAAGTCTACTAACAAGCACGAGTAACTACAAAGTTTCAAGTCTACTAACAAGCACGAGCAACTACAAAGTCTCAAGTCTACTAACAAGCACGAATAACTACTAAGTCTCAAGTCTACTAACAAGCACGAGTAACTACAAAGTCTCAAGTCTACTAACAAGCACGAGCAACTACAAAGTCTCAAGTCTACTAACAAGCACGAGTAACTACAAAGTTTCAAGTCTACTAACAAGCGCGAGCAACTACAAAGTCTCAAGTCTACTAACAAGCACGAGCAACTACAAAGTCTCAAGTCTACTAACAAGCACGAGTAACTACAAAGTTTCAAGTCTACTAACAAGCACGAGCAACTACAAAGTCTCAAGTCTACTAACAAGCACGAATAACTACTAAGTCTCAAGTCTACCAACAAGCACGAGTAACTACAAAGTCTCAAGTCTACTAACAAGCACGAGTAACTACAAAGTCTCAAGTCTACTAACAAGCACGAGCAACTACAAAGTCTCAAGTCTACTAACAAGCACGAGTAACTACAAAGTTTCAAGTCTACTAACAAGCACGAGCAACTACAAAGTCTCAAGTCTACTAACAAGCACGAATAACTACTAAGTCTCAAGTCTACCAACAAGCACGAGTAACTACAAAGTCTCAAGTCTACTAACAAGCGCGAGCAACTACAAAGTCTCAAGTCTACTAACAAGCACGAGTAACTAAAAAGCTAAGCTAGTCTTATCATTCCCATGACTCTTACCATATACGGCATGTGAATCTTTTTTGTGAATGCGCATTTTTATTATTAATTAATATTACCTTTTGCATTTGTCTTTTCTTTAAAATAATTTTAAAAGCCATTTCTTTTCACCTTTGCATATTTTTTAAATTTGATTTTTAAATGTGTCATTTCAATTTGAAATGTGTTGCTACACTCATATTTCTGGTTTTGGTGAATCTGTAAAAAGTACACGCTTTTCACAAGAAAAATGCTATTATCTAGAGTGGAAATTGCCTCTACATTCTCTCTCCGTTCGGCCAGGCAAAAATTCGGACAAAAAAGTCGATATCTCATTTTTACATTTGTACCAGTATCGAGAGTTACCAGCATCGTCCATCAAAACATTGATTACAAAGAGTTTCTGCTGCAACAGTAACCTTTTATACACACACTTGCATTTACTCATTGTTCATTTTTTCTCTTAATTTATTTCAACTGCACAAAAACACTTTTCTCGTGCTATAGAGTTTAAAATTTAGAATGGTAAATGTTCTATTTGTTGATTAAAAATAAGTTTTCCGCACAGGGACTTTTTATTACCCAGACAATGCCAAGCACTCATCTAGTGTATGTATAGCGGAACATGCTACCAATCGAAGACTTATAGAATTTTGTGAATTCGTATAACCCTTGTGACTGACTGATAGCAGCTGCACTTAGTATAATAAAGTTTGCTAATATGAGTTAATGCACTCTCATTTCCCTTTACATAGTTATGTAAATAAGTACATTGACAAGCAAACATTCAAACTGAATTCTGCAGATACTAGCAAGACATGAAATGAAGGGAGCAAACGAGCTAGAATGTCTTCACCCTAAAATCTTATTTGAAACAAGAAACTTAAAGGTTGACATGCAACAAAATTCACATTAAAGTTATTTGGTATCAAAAGATTCACCCTGTCCTACTCTGCTGTGTTGTAAGTGCAAAATATGTGGAAATGTGATTACAAGCTCTTAAAAGCTCAAAAACGAACAGTTAATCGCCATCATCACGAAACCGCCATAGATTAGAATCCCTTTCCAAAACGGCTCAAATGGGACGTTGAAGTTGATAACACAGGAAGTGAAATTTAAGAGTAAGCCAAACGGATTGAAAAATGAAGAAAGATGGCAGAAGCAACGGTGGCGATGCTTAGTAGAGGTCAAAAGTGTAAAAAATGCAGATTCATTCAATGCTCAATGTTCATCATCAAACACAATCATTATTGTCATCAAGCCTGAAGCAATTCGTAAAAATAAAACTTTTCTAAACCAAAGATAGAAAAGTGTCTTAGGAGTAAAGGGAACTCAACAAATTAATCGTGTGCAAAGTGGTGCCTGTCAAGAAAAGCTGCGTGTTAGCTGTGTCAGGGTCCTGAGGACAAAACAAATCATAAAATCTACAGAAGTGACAGATGTCATTCAAATTTAACCAAACTTCAAGTATGGCGATGATGTTGTAGTCATATACCAGACAAAGTGTAATCACTATGTGGGCATCACTATGTGGCCATCATTAAAGCCTGTGATGTAGAAATCGGAGAGTTTGAAATAGTTTCCAAAGAGAGTTAGGAGGCCTACGAGTTTAAAATTTGTTATAATGAAAAAACACCAGTTCTGGGTAGAGGAGAAATAAATACAGTAGATGCTTCAATAACGTTAAACCTCTTATAACGTTAATTCGAGATAACGTAAAAAATTTATATGAAGTTTTCGCTTCCTACTACATGTACATAAAATTCCATATAACGTAAAGTGCTAAGTCGGGCGAGATTTACAATTTGATTTGAACGTTAATCTATCTTGCAGCACTTGCAAAAGAAAAAGCGTTACAGCGTATAAGCGTTATACCTACATATTATATACGTAAACAACTTTTGCAACTAACTAGTTTGTCGTGATAGATCGTCAGATGGGTCGACAAAATAGAATATAATAGGGTAGCTGTGCATTGTTTATAAATACAAAGGTGATCAATTGGTGCAGGTGTTACAACGTCGGTCTACCGATTTGAATGTGACACGTTGGGGTAGAGACGAAAGTTCTCTTTTACGCTAACCTTGACCCCTGGATACAGATAGACAACAAACCTGTTGTACTACTTTTTAGTAAAATATTTTTCTGCTTTGCTTCCTTGTAAATGTATAAAATATTTTTATTAGTTTCACTGAAAAGTACACACTGCTGTTTAGATAAATAAGCAAATCGTTGTAAATGAACGTCGAAGATGTGCACTCCCCATAAACTTGTTGTAGAGTTACCATAACCATGATCTACGAAACCCAGTAAAATTAATCATGAAAAGAAAAGCTATCTGTCTAAACAAATAATGATGCAGGTAAAGTACAGCCTATCAAATTAAAAAAAGTTAAGGGAAGTTTTTCCTTTTTGTATGCCCAAAGTAATGCCTTAGGAAAGATTTTGGAACAGATTAGTCAATTTACATGTATTTTCCTGTTATTACGTAAACGTTTTTGGAACGGATTATTTACGTTGTAGGAGTGCGGTACTGTACTTACTATCCTCCCACAAGTAAAATAAAATTACAGTATGTGTTGTCTGAGTTGGATTAAACTACAAATCTTTGGACAAATCATTAGATGTGAGTAATTGAGTTGTAGAAATATTTTGCCGAAGAACTTGTTATTTAGTATTACTGTTTAAAATCTTTGCTGGCATCATGTACTTACGCTTGTTATGTGTAGCAATTAATTTTATAGAATATTATTATGTTATATTTATTCCATATAAATATGCAGTTATGCTAAATTAAAACTCTAATCAACGGTGCTATGTCTTATAAATTTCAATACGTAAGTCTAATAACCTCATCAAAATCACAGCTTCACGTCATACACAACTTGCTGGTCATATCATACACACAGCCTCCACCATGGACACGGGCTACTCATTCAATAAACCATTTAATTTTTTCATAAAACGCGTCTTTGACACCTTGCCTATCTCACATGTTAAAGTCTAATAGGTAGTGCGAGTCACTTCAGAAAGTTTGCACAAAAAAAAATGAACAATTTGTGATGCCACATCATCCATAAACTAAATGGGCCCTCACGACCTCAATATCTGGTCAAATTAAGCAAAAGTAAAATCTCTCTGTTCAGAATTTTATGCTCTTTTAGGTGGGACAATGCGAAGTTGTATATTTTTAAATAAAAAAACAGAATTTAGTAACAACATCTCCAACTGTCATGTCATAAATTATGGATATGCCTAAAATGGACATTGATGGGTACTCATTATCACACTTCCATCATTGCTGTTTGACATGAATACAAATGTGCTTCTGAAACTTCCTAGGATGAGTGAATAGTTCATTGCCATGGTAACACCGAGCTTATATGGAACTTCTACTGACACCTGAACATTTCGTGTAACAACAGTAACATCAGGCCATAATATCAAGTAAATGCTAGCAAACAATTATCTACCTTTTACTTAGCACTAGAAACTTACCTTGTTGAAATTCACCATAACCAGAGATAGCCAAATCATTGATCACTGCTATAACAAGATGTCCCTTGCACAAAAAGATAAAAATAAAAAAGTAGATTTTTATGTTTAATTTCATGAGCTTTGGAACAATATTGACATGCTGCTGCAAGCTGGCAGTAAAGTTGCTTTTCATTGCTAATTACTAGTTGATTCATTTATATAAAATAATATTGAAATGAACAAATGCAATTAAACTATAAAAGAAATCATAATTTAATTAGGTAATTCAAGAGTATGAAAAAGTACACATTTTTAGGAAAGAACTAATACAAATATACGATAAAAATTGTTATTTAATTGCAATTCAAAAGAGGATTAAGATCATTGAGTTATTAAGTTGAACTCATGAGTAATTAAGATGAACTTATGAGTAATTAAGATGAACTCATGAGTGATTAAGATGAACTCAAGAGTAATTAAGATGAACTCATGAGTAATTAAGATGAACTTATGAGTAATTAAGATGAACTCATGAGTAATTAAGATGAACTCATGAGTGATTAAGATGAACTTATGAGTAATTAAGATGAACTCATGAGTAATTAAGATGAACTCATGAGTAACTAAGATGAACTCATGAGTAATTAAGATGAACTCATGAGTGATTAAGATGAACTTATGAGTAATTAAGATGAACTCATGAGTAATTAAGATGAACTCATGAGTAACTAAGATGAACTCATGAGTGATTAAGATGAACTCAAGAGTAATTAAGATGAACTCATGAGTAATTAAGATGAACTTATGAGTAATTAAGATGAACTCATGAGTGATTAAGATGAACTTATGAGTAATTAAGATGAACTCATGAGTAATTAAGATGAACTTATGAGTAATTAAGATGAACTCATGAGTAATTAAGATGAACTTATGAGTAATTAAGATGAACTCATGAGTAATTAAGATGAACTTATGAGTGATTAAGATGAACTTATGAGTAATTAAGATGAACTCATGAGTAATTAAGATGAACTCATGAATAATTAAGAGGAACTTATGAGTAATTAAGATGAACTCATGAGTAATTAAGATGAACTCATGAGTGATTAAGATGAACTTATGAGTAATTAAGATGAACTCATGAGTAATTAAGATGAACTCATGAGTGATTAAGATGAACTTATGAGTAATTAAGATGAACTCATGAGTAATTAAGATGAACTCATGAGTGATTAAGATGAACTTATGAGTAATTAAGATGAACTCATGAGTAATTAAGATGAACTTACGAGTAATTAAGATGAACTCATGAGTAATTAAGATGAACTCATGAGTAATTAAGATGAACTCATGAGTGATTAAGATGAACTTATGAGTAATTAAGATGAACTCATGAGTAATTAAGATGAACTCATGAGTAATTAAGATGAACTTATGAGTAATTAAGATGAACTCATGAGTAATTAAGATGAACTCATGAGTGATTAAGATGAACTTATGAGTAATTAAGATGAACTTATGAGTAATTAAGATGAACTCATGAGTAATTAAGATGAACTCATGAGTAATTAAGATGAACTTACGAGTAATTAAGATGAACTCATGAGTAATTAAGATGAACTCATGAGTGATTAAGATGAACTTATGAGTAATTAAGATGAACTCATGAGTAATTAAGATGAACTCATGAGTAATTAAGATGAACTCATGAGTAATTAAGATGAACTCATGAGTAATTAAGATGAACTCATGAGTAATTAAGATGAACTCATGAGTAATTAAGATGAACTGATGAGTAATTAAGATGAACTCATGAGTGATTAAGATGAACTTATGAGTAATTAAGATGAACTCATGAGTAATTAAGATGAACTAATGTGTAATTAAGATGAACTCATGAGTGATTAAGATGAACTTATGGTAATTAAGATGAACTCATGAATAATTAAGAGGAACTTATGAGTAATTAAGATGAACTGATGAAAAATTAAGATGAACTAATGAGTAATTAAGATGAACTGATGAGTAATTAAGATGAACTAATGTGTAATTAAGATGAACTCATGAGTAATTAAGATGAACTGATGAGTAATTAAGATGAACTGATGAGTAATTAAGATGAACTCATGAGTAATTAAGATGAACTGATGAAAAATTAAGATGAACTCATGAGTAATTAAGATGAACTCATGAGTGATTAAGATGAACTTATGAGTAATTAAGATGAACTCATGAGTAATTAAGATGAACTCATGAGTAATTAAGATGAACTCATGAGTAATTAAGATGAACTCATGAGTAATTAAGATGAACTGATGAGTAATTAAGATGAACTCATGAGTAATTAAGATGAACTGATGAAAAATTAAGATGAACTCATGAGTAATTAAGATGAACTTATGAGTAATTAAGATGAACTAATGTGTAATTAAGATGAACTCATGAGTAATTAAGATGAACTGATGAGTAATTAAGATGAACTAATGTGTAATTAAGATGAACTCATGAGTAATTAAGATGAACTTATGAGTAATTAAGATGAACTGATGAGTAATTAAGATGAACTCATGAGTAATTAAGATGAACTGATGAGTAATTAAGATGAACTCATGAGTGATTAAGATGAACTTATGAGTAATTAAGATGAACTTATGAGTAATTAAGATGAACTCATGAGTAATTAAGATGAACTCATGAGTAATTAAGATGAACTCATGAGTAATTAAGATGAACTCATGAGTAATTAAGATGAACTTATGAGTAATTAAGATGAACTCATGAGTAATTAAGATGAACTCATGAGTAATTAAGATGAACTTATGAGTAATTAAGATGAACTCATGAGTAATTAAGATGAACTCATGAGTAATTAAGATGAACTTATGAGTAATTAAGATGAACTCATGAGTAATTAAGATGAACTCATGAGTAATTAAGATGAACTTATGAGTAATTAAGATGAACTTATGAGTAATTAAGATGAACTCATGAGTAATTAAGATGAACTTATGAGTAATTAAGATGAACTCATGAGTAATTAAGATGAACTCATGAGTAACTAAGATGAACTCATGAGTAATTAAGATGAACTCATGAGTAACTAAGATGAGTGATGGCTGCGATCAACTGTTCGTTTTTGAGCATTTAAGAGCTTGTAATCACATTTCCACATATTTTGCACCTACAACACAGCTGAGTAAAACATGAACTTTTTGATACCAAATAATTGTAATGTGAATTTTGTTGCCAGTAAACTTTTAATAGATTCAAGGAGACCAATTATCTGCTCAGCCTTATTTTTATGATAACTTGTATTTTAATATTCGCAATCAAACAAGTAGTCTCAGCACTCAACTTTAGTTGCTTCATTTAGTCATACATGTAACGGCCAACATTGAAATTTTGGTTTGACTGCCCCTTGTCCAGACCTTAAATTTACTATGACAACCATCTTAGTTTGATGAAAGGCTGGAAAACTTCCTCTATTCTCTATTTCAATCACAGTGCTGCCAAAACATAACCTGCTGAGTAATTATGACTTGATTATATATTTTCTCTATTTTCCGCACTGCTTATAGCTGTACCAGGTGATAACTCAGGGTTAGCGTCGACGGGCGCGATAGAATTAGACACAACTGTGGTGAGGTTGAGTTAGTTTTTTATTTGTGCCAGTACTCTGGTACCGTGAAAGCTAAAATAAAAGTCTCAATGTTATGTGTGAACTTCGCAAAAAATCGCATAAAATTTGTGAATGCGATTAGAAATATGCTTATAAAAAAAACTGATTCGTAATTACCTCTTGCCCCTTATCATTCTGGTAAGGCTAGGTTTATGATAGTTTAGAAACGCTGTATAAGCTGTCTCGCTTTAGTGGTATCTAACTACGGTAATAAAGAAAACAGATTTCGATGAAATACACAAACCATTTTAAGTTGGTTTAAAAAGAAAATAATAAAATCATAAATTGCATTATATATTAATTAGTAAATTCCTTGTACTTGAGAATCAAATAGTGGTGTAGTCTAATTTACTGTATATTTACACAACAAAAATGCACAGAGACTGGTGTGCCCAACTAATCTGCCCTAGATTAAAACATAGAATGACCTAAGCCAATCCTGAAGGCTCACCCATAAAATGGCAGTCAAACCATCGGCCGAAACCGCACCGCCTCGAGACCAGACGCATCGCAATGACAAAGGCACACCTCAGCCAAATCATTCCATTGCACCACTCACACACACTGACATAGCATTATTAGCTTCGTTGTGGCATCCTTGTTGTTTTTAGAGTCACAAGGTTGATTTGTTTTTTATTAAATAAATTATATAGAAGGATTAGGTATACGGTCTAATATTTAAAGCTGTCCTTTACACCGCTTACTAATGCTATATTTCCATAGAGGTAAGCAATCTGCACATATTGACACAAGTGAAATTTTAAAATAACATGGACCAGACACTGTTCATCCCACCTTCTCCAAGCTAACATTAATGGCTGTAGGAAGATGCCTAAAGGTGAATTTCAAAGAAGCGTGGCTGTCTGATCGCATTCTTCTGATTGTTACAATCTGTGAGCAATCAACTCCAATATCTTAAAACTGGTTGTTCCTCACAATGCCTTACATAGAAGTCGGCAAAACTCTATATCAGGCATTTGGTAGAAACTTGCTCACTGCTGTAAATGCAGCATGACTAGGAAGTGCACCATATTTAACTCACCTCGAATAGCACTGTTAAGTGAAATAGCTGAATGGCCCAGCTCCAGCACCGTCAGCAGGACTAGTTGCAGCCTCTACGCCATATAGGATTTCCCGATCATGTCTGTTGACTGTTCCTTTGAACATAATTATATAGTATTGTGTTTGAGAACCACAACAACAGTTTTAGAAAATTAATGAGCTGGTCTCACAAAACAGTCTACAGCTTTGATATTAATTATTCAAAAAATTTCCTGCCTAACCTTATATGGAATTTCCTATGCAATCTGATGTGAAGAATTACATGAATTCTTTAAATCAAGTGAAATTTACATAAAGCAGGTCTATGTCAAAGGTGGGTCTATTGTGTTCATTTTTAGACATATAATTACTTTTGAATATAAAAGCAGTATAATCAATTATCATTAAGGCTCTATTGGAATGCCATGGCACTCTATTTTCAGACCCTTACCTATTAATAGTGGTGTTTTATTAGAAGATGACGTTTAAATAAAAGGTGTCATTGTATTTCTCAAATAGCTCGTCAGAATTTTGAAATTATATGCATGGAATGTTGCCTATATTTTGCACTCTCGCTGATATTAGTGTCTAAAAATGCAATGCTACTTTTTATTTGAACGTCACCTCTAATAAAATGCAACTGTAGAGAAAAGACTGAAAACTAGAGTACCAAGACGTTGAAACAAAGGTTTCATGGTGAATATATACATTTTTTTTTTACAATAATAGTTGGTCGTCAAACACTGGCACTGCAAAATGATTTATATAGTTAACATGACACTTTTATTCAACTATGGTTATCATGCCTGTAGTATGATAATCATAGTTAAATAATTAATTCAACTATGATTATCATGCCTGTAGCATGATAACCATAGTTGAATAATAATTCAACTATGGTTATCATGCCTGTAGTATGATAATCATAGTTAAATAATTAATTCAACTATGATTATCATGCCTGTAGTATGATAATCATAGTTAAATAATTAATTCAACTATGATTATCATGCCTGTAGCATGATAATCATAGTTGAATAATTAATTTAACTATGATTATCATGCCTGTAGTATGATAATCATAGTTGAATAATTAATTTAACTATGATTATCATGCCTGTAGCATGATAATCATAGTTGAATAATTAATTCAACTATGATTATCATGCCTGTAGTATGATAATCATAGTTAAATAATTAATTCAACTATGATTATCATGCCTGTAGTATGATAATCATAGTTAAATAATTAATTCAACTATGATTATCATGCCTGTAGCATGATAATCATAGTTGAATAATTAATTTAACTATGATTATCATGCCTGTAGTATGATAATCATAGTTGAATAATTAATTCAACTATGGTTATCATGCCTGTAGCATGATAATCATAGTTGAATAATTAATTCAACTATGGTTATCATGCCTGTAGTATGATAATCATAGTTGAATTAATTATTCAACTATGATTATCATGCCTGTAGTATGATAATCATAGTTGAATTAATTATTCAACTATGATTATCATGCCTGTAGTATGATAATCATAGTTGAATAATTAATTCAACTATGATTATCATGCCTGTAGCATGATAATCATAGTTGAATAATTAATTCAACTATGATTATCATGCCTGTAGCATGATAATCATAGTTAAATAATTAATTCAACTATGATTATCATGCTACAGGCATGATAATCATAGTTGAATTAATTATTCAACTATGATTATCATACTACAGGCATGATAATCATAGTTGATTAATTATTCAACTATGATTATCATGCCTGTAGCATGATAACCATAGTTGAATAATTAATCAACTATGATTATCATGCCTGTAGGATGATAATCATAGTTGAATAATTAATTCAACTATGATTATCATGCTACAGGCATGATAATCATAGTTGAATTAATTATTTAACTATGATTATTATGCCTGTAGCATGATAATCATAGTTGAATTAATTATTTAACTATGATTATCATGCTACAGGCATGATAATCATAGTTGAATTAATTATTCAACTATGATTATCATACTACAGGCATGATAATCATAGTTGATTAATTATTCAACTATGATTATCATGCCTGTAGCATGATAACCATAGTTAAATAATTAATTCAACTATGATTATCATGCTACAGGCATGATAATCATAGTTGAATTAATTATTTAACTATGATTATCATACTACAGGCATGATAATCATAGTTGAATTAATTATTTAACTATGATTATCATGCCTGTAGCATGATAATCATAGTTGAATTAATTATTCAACTATGATTATCATGCTACAGGCATGATAATCATAGTTGAATTAATTATTCAACTATGATTATCATACTACAGGCATGATAATCATAGTTGAATAATTAATTCAACTATGATTATCATACTACAGGCATGATAATCATAGTTGAATAATTAATTCAACTATGATTATCATACTACAGGCATGATAATCATAGTTGAATTAATTATTCAACTATGATTATCATGCTACAGGCATGATAATCATAGTTGAATTAATTATTTAACTATGGTTATCATGCTACAGGCATGATAATCATAGTTGAATTAATTATTTAACTATGATTATCATACTACAGGCATGATAATCATAGTTGAATAAATTATTTAACTATGGTTATCATACTACAGGCATGATAATCATAGTTGAATTAATTATTTAACTATGATTATCATACTACAGGCATGATAATCATAGTTGAATTAATTATTTAACTATGATTATCATGCTACAGGCATGATAATCATAGTTAAATAATTAATTCAACTATGATTATCATGCCTGTAGTATGATAATCATAGTTAAATAATTAATTCAACTATGATTATCATGCTACAGGCATGATAATCATAGTTAAATAATTATTTAACTATGATTATCATGCCTGTAGCATGATAATCATAGTTGAATAATTAATTCAACTATGATTATCATGCCTGTAGTATGATAATCATAGTTGAATTAATTATTCAACTATGATTATCATGCCTGTAGCATGATAATCATAGTTGAATAATTAATTCAACTATGATTATCATGCCTGTAGCATGATAATCATAGTTAAATAATTAATTCAACTATGATTATCATGCCTGTAGTATGATAACCATAGTTAAATAATTTATTCAACTATGATTATCATGCCTGTAGTATGATAATCATAGTTAAATAATTAATTCAACTATGATTATCATGCCTGTAGCATGATAATCATAGTTGAATAATTAATTCAACTATGATTATCATGCCTGTAGTATGATAATCATAGTTGAATTAATTATTCAACTATGATTATCATGCCTGTAGTATGATAATCATAGTTGAATTAATTATTCAACTATGATTATCATGCCTGTAGTATGATAATCATAGTTGAATAATTAATTCAACTATGATTATCATGCCTGTAGCATGATAATCATAGTTGAATAATTAATTCAACTATGATTATCATGCTACAGGCATGATAATCATAGTTAAATAATTAATTCAACTATGATTATCATGCCTGTAGTATGATAATCATAGTTAAATAATTAATTCAACTATGATTATCATGCCTGTAGCATGATAATCATAGTTGAATAATTAATCAACTATGATTATCATGCCTGTAGTATGATAATCATAGTTGAATAATTAATTCAACTATGATTATCATGCCTGTAGCATGATAATCATAGTTAAATAATTAATTCAACTATGATTATCATGCTACAGGCATGATAATCATAGTTAAATAATTAATTCAACTATGATTATCATGCCTGTAGTATGATAATCATAGTTAAATAATTAATTCAACTATGATTATCATGCCTGTAGCATGATAATCATAGTTAAATAATTAATTCAACTATGATTATCATGCTACAGGCATGATAATCATAGTTGAATAATTAATCAACTATGATTATCATGCCTGTAGTATGATAATCATAGTTGAATAATTAATTCAACTATGATTATCATGCCTGTAGCATGATAATCATAGTTAAATAATTAATTCAACTATGATTATCATGCTACAGGCATGATAATCATAGTTAAATAATTAATTCAACTATGATTATCATGCCTGTAGTATGATAATCATAGTTAAATAATTAATTCAACTATGATTATCATGCCTGTAGTATGATAATCATAGTTGAATTAATTATTCAACTATGATTATCATGCCTGTAGTATGATAATCATAGTTGAATTAATTATTCAACTATGATTATCATGCCTGTAGTATGATAATCATAGTTGAATAATTAATTCAACTATGATTATCATGCCTGTAGCATGATAATCATAGTTGAATAATTAATTCAACTATGATTATCATGCCTGTAGCATGATAATCATAGTTAAATAATTAATTCAACTATGATTATCATGCTACAGGCATGATAATCATAGTTAAATAATTAATTCAACTATGATTATCATGCCTGTAGTATGATAATCATAGTTAAATAATTAATTCAACTATGATTATCATGCTACAGGCATGATAATCATAGTTAAATAATTATTTAACTATGATTATCATGCCTGTAGCATGATAATCATAGTTGAATAATTAATTCAACTATGATTATCATGCCTGTAGCATGATAATCATAGTTGAATTAATTATTTAACTATGATTATCATGCCTGTAGCATGATAATCATAGTTGAATAATTAATTCAACTATGATTATCATGCCTGTAGCATGATAATCATAGTTAAATAATTAATTCAACTATGATTATCATGCCTGTAGTATGATAACCATAGTTAAATAATTTATTCAACTATGATTATCATGCCTGTAGTATGATAATCATAGTTAAATAATTAATTCAACTATGATTATCATGCCTGTAGCATGATAATCATAGTTGAATAATTAATTCAACTATGATTATCATGCCTGTAGTATGATAATCATAGTTAAATAATTAATTCAACTATGATTATCATGCCTGTAGCATGATAATCATAGTTAAATAATTAATTCAACTATGATTATCATGCTACAGGCATGATAATCATAGTTAAATAATTAATTCAACTATGATTATCATGCCTGTAGTATGATAATCATAGTTAAATAATTAATTCAACTATGATTATCATGCCTGTAGCATGATAATCATAGTTAAATAATTAATTCAACTATGATTATCATGCCTGTAGCATGATAATCATAGTTAAATAATTAATTCAACTATGATTATCATGCCTGTAGCATGATAACCATAGTTGAATAATTAATTCAACTATGATTATCATGCCTGTAGTATGATAATCATAGTTAAATAATTAATTCAACTATGATTATCATGCCTGTAGTATGATAATCATAGTTAAATAATTAATTCAACTATGATTATCATGCCTGTAGTATGATAATCATAGTTAAATAATTAATTCAACTATGATTATCATGCCTGTAGCATGATAATCATAGTTAAATAATTAATTCAACTATGATTATCATGCTACAGGCATGATAATCATAGTTAAATAATAATTCAACTATGATTATCATGCCTGTAGTATGATAATCATAGTTGAATAATTAATTCAACTATGATTATCAAAATTTTAAAATTCATTACCTATTTTTTAATTTGTTCTTTTCAAATGTGCTGCTTCAATTGCAAATGCCCTGTTATCCAGTTCCAATTTCCAGTTTTTCCTCATGCCGATCACTAAGAACTATTAGATTTAAATCTTACACATGAAATGTTGTATTATTTTGAGTAGGAATTGCATCTACATTCTCTCTCTACTCGACCAGACAAAGCATTTGACAAAAGCAGTCTGATATCTCATTTTTACATTCGTACCAATATCAACAGGTATTCAAAGGTTGGATGGATAGCTTCTTTTACAACAGTAACCTTTTTATACTCACACATCTATGTAATCCTTGTTATTAATAATTCAAGATATTCATAATTTTTATTTTGTTTTCTCAGTTCGTAATAAATGTATCAGTGTCAAATAATTTTTCATTGTGATCATTGTAGTAAAACAGATTATCTAGCCATTACTTGCTAATTATTTCACATTTAAACATCTTCACAATCATTTTATTTTATTATTTCATTTGAACTGCACAAACCACTTTTCTCATGATTTGAAGTTCAAAATTTAGAACAGCGAGCGTTGCATATGTTAAATATAAAAAAAAATCTGCCCGAAGACTTTTTATTACTAGGGCAACGCCGGGCATGTAATCTATATCTTTCTCAAAGTATGTCTGTCATTCCAGCTATAGATCTTAAAATCTTGGAATAAAGATTCCGTACCAAAGAAGATTTGATCTCAGACACTGCCATTTGCCAGTCCGACGCCCTAACCACTAGACAACAGAGTATGAATTGCTAGCTTGCCAATATAAGTCGCTATATAGGAGCACATACCCAACGGCATTGCGTACAAACCATGGGTCATAGCATAACATCACGATAAGCTTTTGGCTCACATTATTAAGCGTAATAAAAGTTTCCATTGGCAATGTGCCAGGCTAATAGCAAGCAACCCTCATTACTTCTCATTGTTTATAAGACAAACAACTTATCTCTTGATATGTAGTTTGAAAGTTAGAATGGCAAATGTTGTTATATGTTAAATACAAATCATTTTTCTGTCCAAAGACTTTTCTATTACCCGGGAAAACCGGGTAGCACAGCAGTACAAGACTTAAGTATCAGTTATTCCTCACTCTCTTATATTTACATACATTTACATACATTTACATACGTTGAGAAATATATATATATATATATATATATATATATATATATATATATATATATAAATATATATATATATATATATATATATATATATATATATATATATATATATCGATTTACATTATCTTATTACATTTATAAACTTCGTATAACTTTTGAAGGTTATAATATAAGTTTTTAAAGTTTGTGGCATTATCGTTTTTATTTCAACCTACATTTTTAAACATAGTTTGAGTATCGTGTTTGAAGTTTAAACACCATTTATTTTCCTATTACTATTATTATTACTTAGTTAGTTTCCATTCTTTATTATTAATATTAATTTTTCATTCAACTATTTTTGGCAGACATTGTTCTAATAAAATTTCAACTACAAAATACTACCATATTCTGTCATATTTTTTATAATTAATCTGTTAAATACTTGTATTCTCAGAAGTTACACATTGTCTAATGCCTCCAAAGAAAACAACTTGTCCTGCACAAAGTCATTTCCTCCTAATATAAAGTTTGAAAGTTACAGTTGTTTGACAAAGTTTGAAAACCATTACAGTTGTTTTTATTTTTTCTCAATTTATTTCAACTACACAAAACACTTCTCTCATGATATGTAGTTTGAAAGTTAAAATGTCAAATGTTGTTATATGTTAAATACAAATAAATTTTTTGACCGAAGGCTTTTTATTACCTGGGCAACGCCGTGTAGCACAGCTAGTCTGTATATAAATAACAATGTTTGTCTGTCATTCGTCCGTCCAGTTATAGTGATGGAGTTTAAGCAACAATAAATCACCTTCGTACTTGATTTGAACTCACGACATTCAAATCACAAGTCTACTAACGTAACCACAAGGCTAAGTGTCCTAGGGTAAATAACAATGTTTGTCTGTCATTCGTCTGTCCAGTTATAGTGATGGAGTTTAAGCAACAATAAATCACCTTCGTACTTGATTTGAACTCACGACATTCAAATCACAAGTCTACTAACGTAACCACAAGCTAAATGTCCTAGGGTAAATAACAATGCTTGTCTGTCATTCGTCTGTCCAGTTATAGTGATGGAGGTTAAGCAACAATAAATCACCTTCATACTTGATTTAAACTCACGACATTCAAATCACAAGTCTACTAGCAAGAGCACGTAACCACAAGGCTAAGTGTCCTAGGATAAATAACAATGTTTGTCTGTCATTCGTCTGTCCAGTTATAGTGATGGAGTTTAAGCAACAATAAATCACCTTTGTACTTGATTTGAACTCACGACATTCAAATCACAAGTCTACTAGCAAGAGCACGTAACCACAAGGCTAAGTGTCCTAGGGTAAATAACAATGTTTGTCTGTCATTCGTCTGTCCAGTTATAGTGATGGAGTTTAAGCAACAATAAATCACCTTCGTACTTGATTTGAACTCACGACATTCAAATCACAAGTCTACTAACGTAACCACAAGCTAAGTGTCCTAGGGTAAATAACAATGTTTGTCTGTCATTCGTCCGTCCAGTTATATTGATGGAGTTTAAGCAACAACAAATCCCCTTCATACTTGATTTGAACTCATGACATTCAAATCACAAGTGGGGGTACTACCACACAAAGTTGTCGTCAGAATAGTCACTTTTAAAATCACTGTCGTCATTTTTAAAATCACTGTCACACTTTTCAAGTTGGTAACCAAAACAACCTCTTTCTTCACATTCGTTATTTTAATACAAATATACATTCTGATGGCACTGGGTTGCATTAAAAACCTAAAACTTGCTCAGTTTGAACTTCTGCTAACCAAAAGCATGGCTCAACCAGCGACCTACACAAACTTATTAGTGATGTTTGGGAGCGTTGCCGATTACTCCGCGAAGAGTGACAGCCGTTTTAGGTTTTTAGGGCTACAATTCTTGTACTGAAAATAGATCGAGATTGTCTTTAATAATCACTGTCAGTCACAGACTTGGAAACAGATTTGCTGTCAATGTCGTGGCATTACATTGCTGTTTACTTTAATTGTTTGGCAGTCTATAGATGCTGGGCCAGATGCTTTGAATCAAAACTAGTGAAGTTTCGGTTGAACGTGTTGATTTATGGACAAATAATAAGTTAGTAAAGGTACGGATACCCGTAACAGATTTTTCGTTAGTTTTAACCGAAATCACGAAATGATTGAAACACACAGAATTATTCTGCACTGCTAGAATCGTACTAGCGAGCACGATTCCAGCAGCTTTTGCAATTAGTATAGTCCAAGAGATGTATAATTACACACAATAAAAGAATAAGTGCAATACAACATAGCCCACGATGCAACTGCTTAAACTGGGTTATTGTATGTATTTATTGTTTGGACGTTGTAGCTACAAATTGTTTATTTTTTAATTATATTTCCTTTTAAGCAGCAAAAGTTTTGTGGTAGAAACTGTTGCTATCTTTAGCGCAATCAAGTCGGTTGCATCGTATTTACTTTGATGAATTTTCTTTATATTTTTCTTGCGTGTCGCATTATGTTCTCGGACTACATGTATCTTAAAATTTGCTGGAGTCGTGCTCGCTAACCAACAATAGCGCAATTTAAACAGTTACATCGTGTGTTCTATGTTGAATTGCTTCCGTACTTTTATTGTGTGTCGCGATACATGTCTTGGACTATACTAATTGCTAAAGCTGCTAGAGGCGTGCTCGCTAATAATTTGTTTAATCTGTTAAAAGCGTTTCGTCGACGAACTCGGTGGGCATGCACAGCTCAAATAATTCTGTGAATTTCGACCGATTAATTCTGCGTTTTCAGTGATTTCGGCCAGAACTCCGAACCAACGCAAAATTTTTACGTGTAGCCGTACCTTTAGTAATCCTACTTACACAATCATCGTCACCTACATTGATAAATGGTCGTCTCGTCTGTCACTTTTTAAATATCCATGTCGTCGGGTCGTCAGAATCGTCACAAAACATGGGAGGACCCCCACAAGTCTACTAGCAATAGCACGTAACCACAAGGCCAAGCTGTTCTTATTACACCCACTGCCCTTACCATATACTGTATACCCTCGTCGCAATTGGGATTAATTAATTAATAAATTATTAATTAATACAATGCATGATATAATATAATGGGTTACCATGCCATTGTTATAAGGATTTTTGCGCATCACTATATGGAACACAGTGTTTTTTCGATTTTTTTGCCATACTATATCAACAAAAATTTCTTTCGAAATTCAAGTTTGGCAGTTGGTGTACTGATTAAGATGAAATATAAAAATTGCCGATATGCTGTTCGCTCCCACAACGCCTGAAAGAAATACAATGCTCACTATCTCAGTCAAGCGTTATTTGTTGTAAGTTATAGTAAAAACCAAACTGAAAACAGATAAGTGATAAAATTTTAGTCTAGGACAAAGTTGAATCTTAATTTAAAATACATACTAAAACTCACCTTCAAGTATGGGTTTAGTAAGCTAAATTCATTTAAGTTAAATTCAACGTTTATGTCATGTCTGTAACATAAAAACTTTCCATGGTACATACTGCACGTAGTTCATTGTAATACACTAGAAATTCCTCTGTCATACAGCCCACAACCACGACAATGAAAAAAGAAAGGGTACTGCCGGTTGAGAAATGCAATATTAGCAGTCAAATGGCACTGCATGCAGGGCAATAGGAGAACTGCAATGGTAGCTGCAATGGTAGCTGTAATGTAATGGGTTTTATTATATACAACAAACAGCTACAATGAAAGGAAAAGATTATATGTTTATATCTCTCCCCTGCAATAGGAGAAATGCAATATTAGAAGTAAAATGACAAGCTGCTGTGTAATATACACAGGCTGGGCGCTGTATATCAATGGTCATAGAAACCAATATCAAGAAGTTGTGATCTTTGTCTAGATTTCTGTACTTATATCAAAAAAATTATGCTGAAATTAAAAATCTAAACAGATTTTAGCTGGTCATCATAGAAATAGATGTATATGTATAAGGAAATTTAGGCCTACTACTTAATTTTGCAGATATTAAAAACGGCTTGGCAGTACCGCGATATTGGGCGCAGCCGCAGTATCATCAACAAAATTTTTAGAAAAATAATACCAGTAACATATTGCACACCATCAGTCACTATACACTTCGATTTTGTAAATTCGAACAAATATTCTTATAATTAAATCTTATAATAATCCTATAAAACCGAATAATTATTCTTATAATTAAATATTGTTAGAATCGTTAGAAAAATATCATCGTCATTTCCTTTACTGTCACTGCTTTGGACATCAGTTGAAATACCAAAGTACTCATTATAAGTGTCCAAAATGTCAGAGTCTGGTAGAATTGGCAAAAAAGAAACGATTACTTTTCAGTACTTCTACGTTAGTTACAGAAACTAGACTATAGACCATAGACCATAGACTGGTGAAATGTGCATGTTTTTCTGGTGAAATGTGCACGACTTAATGATTCTACTCTTTGTCGTGCGGCCTTATCAGCGTTTCATTGACCGGTCTTAATTTTGATTAAAAGAAGCTTGTAAAATTTTTATCGCGAATTTATGCCAAATTAATCTGTCTATTTATGTATAATCCGATCTAATGGGTTAGTTTTAGGATATTGCAGAAACTTTTCAAAGACTTGGTAACATATTTAAATATGTTTATATGTGTTTTGTATCATTATTTTACTTAAACGACTTTACACAAAAATGGTTAAATTCGTTGATAAGATTTCGGTACAAGGGTTTGGTCACTGCCATTATCGAATAATTTTTCGGGTGTTGTGTGCAAATATGCATTTATCATAAATCTCCCAAATAATCACTTCGCTCGTGTTTGGTCGTGAGATTACATTTTTCTGCAGGTCATAACCAATAAATACACATAATTACTGTAGGTAACTTTAGTTACTAAGGTTAACATATTATTTTGTTACTAATTTCTAATATGTACAGTACTCATATAAAGTTTTGATGATTTTTACCAGGAGTTGTATACCACTCTATATAACATTTTTTCCTTACAATGCCAACACTGAAACAAATTAAAATAATATAATTGTACATGTATACCAAATAATTTTTCATTGTAATCATAGTAAAACATAATTTATTTATTTATTTAGCCACTACCTGCTAATAATTTCACATTTACATGTAAACAACTTTACAGTTGTTTAATATTTTACTCGTAATTTATTTGAGCTACACAAAACACTTTTCTCATGATATGAAGTTTGAAAGTTCGAATGGTAACTGTTGATATATGTTAAATACAAATAAATTTTGTGTACAAAGACTTTTTCTATTACCCGGGCAACGCCAGGCATCATATAAGCTAAAAAGAGATGAAGGATGCAAAACACCAAAACAGTGTAATATATTACTGCAAGTAAGTAAACAGGGTGTCACACCATGCTGTGCTATCAATCTGATTAGTGTCTTATGGCTATCATGCTACCCTTTCTCTTACTATTATTTTGACTATCATGCTATTTTGTCGTATGCATTTGCATCCCCGATTAGACATCACAAAATTGTCAATATATCCTGGACCAATAGGCCAATTTTAAAAGTTTTCAAGTTTTAGATATATAAGGTGTCATATTAAGACATAATAAATTTGAGGAATTTGCAAAACTTGGAAAAGTTCACTAAATTTTAGACAAGATTCTCATAATAAAAAATCTTATCCAAGTATATGAATGGCTTTAGCTATGCTAGTTTTCTCTACAAATGTTACATAGATAACTAATAGAATGTTTTATAAACTGCACCTGGGGATATTTGTGTACTCAAATACAGTGAAACAGAGTTCTTTCATACAGAATGATGAAAACCTTCAAATGTAGCTATCGGTGATACTTACTGGCAATTGCGTCGACCCTCTGTGTTCCTTCATTCATGGCTAAATGATTGGCACGAACATCATTCCTCAGACCTAAAATAAATCAAGTTAAAATATGAACCAAATTTATTTCACTTTGTTTGGCATTCAGAGCACCTAAACAAATTATAACAGAGCACAACCACATCTCTCAATGGGGAGCAGAAAAACAATGCAAATAAAGTAAACATGTCAGAAACATTATACCATTTAATGAGCAACAAAATAAAATGTTATAGTACATCTCTGGTCAGACACACTGCAAGAATAATAGAACTGTCTTGGGCAAACTATCATCACTATCATTAGATATTTGGACTGTTTTTTTACCATCATAAATTTGGATTGCTTTTCTTCTTTGCTATCAGAGAGATGCGTTGTGTCATTTTTGTGACACATACTTGAAGTGAGAGTGTGTCACACAAGGTTTCAGCAATTTGGTAACTGATCCCTTTCTTACCTCCTGCACTAAACAATTATGCATTTATATTGGCTCTTAAATCGTAAGCAAACACTGCTGCTAATCATCCAGCTAACATAATGTGGCGAGGGCCAACCGGCCTAGACCAACTCTTGGCTTGCCTGGAAAGAGTTCCACCTTGTGGTGGAACTTTGAGTAAGGAGACGAGGGGATCTAGCACAAAGAATGACTTGGTGTGAACGGAGCCTAATCATGACATCCATATATAAAGAGGCAGATGCAGAAAACCAGAAAAAGCATCTTTGTGCCATGCTTATATGTGTAACTTATTTAACATTACATACAAATATACATATATATATCTTGAACGCAACCTTGCAGTTGGAAGGAAGTGAAAGACCTTGCAAGAGGAGTCTGTCTAGTTTTCTTTATGGTATTTCAGCTGGGCACACCATATGGTGTCCTATATGGTGCCGGATAAGGTACCCTATATGCTGCCCTATAAGGTGCCCTATATGGTGACCTATAAGGTACCCTATATGCTGCCCTATAAGGTGCCCTATATGGTGACCTATAAGGTGCCCTATATGGTGTCCTAGTATATGGTTCCCTATAAGGTGCCCGATAAAGTACCCTATATGGTGCCCTATATGACACCCTATAAGGTGCCCTGTATAAGGTACTATCTGAGGTACCCTATATGGTGCCTTATATGGTGCCCTATAAGATGCCCTTTATGGTGCCCCATATGGTGTCCTACAAGGTTCTCTATAAGGTACCCCATATGGTGTCCTATAAGGCGACCTATATGGTGCATATAGGACATATAGACTGCTAAATTATATAAACAATATAAAGTACCCTATAAGATACCCTACAAGGTACCCTATATGGTGCTCTATAATGTGTCCTTTATGGTGCCCTATATGGCGCCGTATAAGGCGCACTGTAAGGTATCATATAAGGTACCCTATAAGGTTCCTTATACGGTACACTATAGAGACACTATGATGCCTTGTCTCTGCACATTCAGCTTTTGCGGTAATAGCTCAAAAAGAGAACTTACAAGAAAAATGCTATATTGTAGCTTGGTAAGCATTAAAATATTAGCTATAGTAAGACAATTACCCGAGGATGAAAAACCACTGTAAGCACATAATCTTACCATCTCAAAGGTAAACTAAAAGAAGTTTAAATTAGGTTATGGATTACTAAAAAGCGAAAATAAGTTTATAGGAGTGCACCAAGGGAGAATGCATTTGCATCCAAATGCAAGTTAACGTTATCTATAAACGATAAAGTAAGTAGAATATAAACTATAAAGTAGAATATTACTTACAAAATGTGAGGCAGTTGTAAACTGATATGCTGCAGTTTCACAACTCATAAAATAGAAGAATATTGTAGACCCAAAGTTCATTAAAACATGGTGCTAATGCCAACTATCACATTATCACTAGACATTTTCTAAAGTGTTTTGTCTTTGACAACCCAAGGTTTAGCAATCACATAAATGCTGTGGAATCAAATTAAGCCAAAGCTCTCAATTACTTATGGAGCACAGGAATGCATTATATCGTCTCAACAATCAAGCAATAAGCAAATTTATCTAACACGGTATTGCTTGTACATTGTATTTGGTTGGAAAATGGTAACTTCGGTGTAGGTTGGAAACCGGCTAAGACCAACTCTAAAAATTATAAAGTCATGTTTCCGCGCGTGATGATAAATATTGAATCCATGTTGAACTGCTCTCCAACATGCATGTAGTTAATGGTTAAGAAGCTGAGAATGCTGGTATCTAATTATCTCCTGGCAGTCTGCTGGTAACTTCTGAGAACTGACCTTTGTAAACAATTAAACTATTTCGCTACCATGAGCTGCATATAATGGCTCTGCAAAAGCAATTGCATATGGCCAAGAGCCCCATCATGCAGTTTTACTAAGCTTTCTACAAATAATTTCTGATTAGTCAATCAACCCACTGATCATATTTGGATCTAAACAAAAGGAAATGATTATCTGCCTGTGTTGAGCCAATGGAAAATATGTTTACAGACCATCATGAGCGTAGTTTTACATTGCAAAAAAAGCAATTTTTCATTGCAATTTCTTGTTAGCAATGACTAGCCATGTCAAACGTGTACACTAAATTTCGATCTATGGACTTTACGTTCTTTTAATAGAACAATAGTACTACTGAAAATCATTTTTATCTTTAGCATTAATTATAATGCCGTAAGCTATATTAATATTGATAAAACGTCCGACTCGGACACGCTCACACTTGTAAGGAAAACGGCCAAAGAAAGGTACAAGCTTATTCTACAACACACTTGTGGAATTTTTATGGCATCAGATAATGTAACATCTTATGCTAATTGATTTGATATACAAACATTTTGATACAGTTCTTAGTTCAAAGGTTATAACAATTTATATGCAGCCCTCTCAAGTTTTAGGTTTAATCTAATATTTAATTATGTCCTGGTAAACAAATTAATTTGGTAGTGAAAGCGTGAGCTATTTAATATTACTAAATGCCACTAACATCAATAAATTCAGGATGGAGAGTTTGACGCCTCCAAGAAGCTTCATAGAGAATAATATTATATTTTACTGCAACTAATCAGATGATTCTCAGGGCGGCATTGCTACTGTTGTGGTATAAAGGTTGTGTTAGAAAAGGCATCCAGCTACAAATGATGCTGTGCCAAATCCAACAGTCTGCATGAAACCACAACTCCGCAGTTGTGAGAGTTGACTTTTGAGAAGTGTCAACCGAAAGGAATGCCCATAGTGTATGGTAACTGACTGAACAAATATAATATAAATTTACCATCAAATCTTCTCCCCAGCTCAGTATATTGTTCTCTCCAACTTTCGTCCAGCTCAGAAAGTTGTTGCTCCAAACTTTCTATGATGTCATCCTGTTCGGCCTTAGACTCATTATGCGCTCTAAGAGCTTCTACAACAGAATTCAGACATATTTTAATATTGCAACAGAGGTTAGAATTTTGTTTCTTCTCGGTAGATCCAAGTACAGCCCCATAGACCAAATTGATTTCAGTTTTCACATTTCCTCTCTCAATTACAAATCATTTGCATATCTGGAATAGCTGGAATATCTTCCCTAAAATTATATTGCGTTAACATAGCTACCCTTCAGGACCAAAGTTTCACTTACAATAAACGAACTTGTTATACTCGTATGAACAAGATTTGAAAAACATCCACTTGTTCAAGTGTAAGGTATGCCCATGGTGTATGGTAGCTGACTGAACAAATATAATATAAATTTACCCTTGAATTCTTGCACCAGCTTAGTATAATTTTCCCTCAAATCTTTGTCCAGCTTAGCAAGTTGTTGCCCCCAACTTTCTATGACGTCATCCTGTTCGGCCTTACACTCATTATGTGCTCTAAGAGCTTCTACAACAGAATTCAGACATATTTTAATATTGTAACAGAGATTAGAATGTTGTTTCTTCTAGGTAAATCCAAGTACAGCCACATAGACCACAGCAAATTCAAAGTGATTTCAGTTTTCATATTTCCTCTCTCAAGGGAAAATCATTAATACCTAAGGATTCCTAAAAATGCAAACTTAGTATAAAGAATCATGAAAAGTACTGCCGAGGCTCATAATTCAAGGCAGCCACCTGATATTTAAAGGATTGACATGATATATGTTTTCATATGATATGCTTAAAACAATAATAATAATAAGCACGATAATATGAATTAAAGCATAGCTATTATTAAATATTGATCTGTGTAGGCAGATTTAAATACAGAGTTATTGCTTAGATAAGCATTAACCTAGGCATGGCTCGCTCTACCCTCACCCCCCAAAGAGAGCCATGCCTAGGCTGGAAAAGCATGATCTGTAGTAAAGGGAACATATTGAAATGTCTACAAAATGAAATGACTGAAAAAAGGAGCAGCATTACAGAGAAACTTGAAATGGTTTACCAACACAAGAGGAGAGGTTTCAATTTCCAAACCTTTCCAGTGTCAATATTAACATTTCAAACCTTGTTCATACAACAACGACATTCTGCAGAAAGCACTACTTTTAAATCTCTATTTCACAACTATCACTAATTAATAACAGTGATGATCAAATGACTTAGGAGTAAGTAATAGCCATAAACTAACTTGTATTAGTTTGAGTAATTAAGAAAATAATTTCGATAACTTGCACATTACCATAATTCTTAACATGTTATAAACATTTAGATTCTTGCACAATTTACTGGAATATCTTCACTAAAATTATATTGTGTTAACATAGCTACCTTTCAGGAACAAAGTTTCACTTACAATAAACAGACTTGTTATACTCGTATGATCAAGATTTGAAAAACTTCCACTTGTTCGAGTGTAAGGAAAGAAGTTACGACATTATATAATTTTATATGTTTAACTTTAGTTCTCAAAAACCGTGTGTGTTCCAAGTTTCTGCTCATCACTTCATGAAAGCTATAACCTCCAAAATTTAGAATATAGCTGTTCTATTAAAAATGTCTATCTCACCCTCTAAATTCTTGAGCTCTTTTTTCAGAACATCATATTCCTTTTTTTGCACTCTCTTGGATTCTACTATGTCTTTTTGAAGTCGTTTGAAATCCGCCTCTGTAAATAGTTTCTTAACATAAATAATAACTTCAAGTTTCAATCATTGATATATATCACCAAAGCATCTATGCTGAACAATTAATTTCGATGAAATAATAGAGATACAGAGTAGAAAGTAAAGGAGCTTGCATATCATTATTCTTATGATGCAAGAACGGAAATATACTCACATTGCCTTCATTCAACTACAGATCTTTTTAAATTGTTACAAATGAATGAGCAGTTGTTGAGTAAATGACACCATATTAATACAAGGCTCTATTCTTTTTATGGATTTTCGACCTGTTTAATGGATATTTGATTAGAAAAAACCAGATGAATAGGTGTAGCAATTGGCTGAGGCGCAAATGCAATGTTTTGACAGTGATGTAATATTAGCATGTACTAGATATAAATACGAGATAAATAAATAGTAGCCATGTACGAGATCATAAATTAATACCTACAATAGCCTCATAATTCAATGTACGTACTGCTGGGAGCTGTCTGTTCCAGACGAGAAATCCGCTCCTTTAGACTCTCTAACTCCTGTGTAATGCTGATGTCTAAAATCATATATTCACCCATTTACCATTTGCCCTATGGTTGAATTACAGATTTTTTAGTTGAAGATTTTTCTAAATATTTTAGTGCTAAAACGGACAACCATAACAGTAAGTAACAAATACAAGCGTGTCTGCAAATTTTCACAGCGCAGGCACAATTGCAAAAGTGATGTTAAAATATATTTTGTACCACCAGTTAATATTACAGCTCTTTAAAGAAAATGATAACTCGTTATTTTAATTAGCCGGTATTGAATTATTTAATTTAAAGCCCTACTGAAGGATGTCACAAATTTTTTTCCAATATAATTAACAAATGAACTGCAAGCACTGAAACAAAAAATATGATAGCATTGCTTTAATCGTGCAGTTGTACCACATTTTTAGACAAGTTAGACCATAAGTTAGACAGTGATTTTGTAAATATTGAATAGAATCCAACAATATTGCTTAAAAATATGTTTGCAAGATAAATAAAGATAACTTTTTTAACGATTGAAATTGGCATTCAGAACTTTACATAGATATATTATTTACCTGCAGATAAAAAAGGCTGTGAGACCCTTTTTACGGTTTCAAATGCCTCAGCAGTAAACTAGAAACAGTCTAGTTTACATGTATTGTCTTGAAAAGCTTTATCTGGTCATTAGAAGCCAGTGCTTCCTGATCGAATAGATCAGGAATTACAAGTTGAACAAGGCTTAGCATTAGATCCAACTAGAGGAAGCCCTTTCTGTAGTGCTGTAGTAATTCAATTGCATGAGTTGAACTAGGTTCGTGTATTATCAACTAGTTATATACTAGAGCCTGCTTTGTTGCAGACTACAAAACTGCATTAAGCAAGGACAACCCACCTACCTCTTGTAAAACACATATAGAAAGATTAGGGCTATGTCGTAGTGAATAGAGAGGGTCTTTTAATACAATAATGTTTCTAATGTACCACAAATAAATCAGCCAATTTGCGTTATTATCTCACAAATTAGATAATGCACTTTTGTACAATGAATTTTGCTATACCATGACAGACCAATTTATCATCAATTAAATAATGAAATGTAGTCATACCATACTTGACAACTCTTTCAAAGTTAGCCACAACAAAAGAATGCTAAGATAAAAATTGCTTTAGCAAAAGGAAAACAGACAAATGGTTGACCTGGAAATAAACAGCCAAACTTTATTTGTAATAGACAAATACTAATATAATACATTTAGACATCTTATACATTACAACCTACATAATTATTATAAAACAGGTCTTTGTAGTGTTTAATCTGACTCACCTCCTGTATTATATCCTTGACTGTACCCAGATCCTAGAATAAAAAACATTCACAGTACGATTTACTTAAATGTTTGCTTGCAACTCCTGCATATTGTGTTTATGGTGAATGTAACCAGCAAGTCTCATTATCAAGTTGCTGCACGAAGTTGCTATTACACGCGAGTATGACAACGAAAAATAACCTGTCAATAATTGAGGACATGGGCAGCAACACTCTTAATGTTGACTAGCACGCTTATACCAACAAAAATCAGAAAAAGGCTTCTATGAAATATAAATTGTATGCTATTGGTTGTATTCTATAAACCTGCATCTTAAAATATAAGGACTTGGCATATATACTCTCAAAACATGATGTAAACCAGATTTGATGAAGCTACAAAGTACTGTGGCATTGTACGGTGGTAAACTTGAAATTGAACAAAATGTGCCACAGTTACTGGTATTAAGTTGGTGTTGCCTAGAGATGTTTTTCAGGTTTTAAAAATTACTTGATTCAATTCTCATCAAAAAAGCAACAATTCAATTCCCAATTCCTTCGTATCATCGATTGTGTAAAAATTGATTCAAGTCACAATTCACTGCAAAACACCATAATTCAACTCTCAATTCTTTAGCTATCCTTACTTCAGCAATTGGTTCAATTCAACTCTTCCAAGGGGACAAAATCAATCCCCTATCAACTCTTACCAAAATTTCCTTTTGCAGTATATCCAAATAACAATAAACCGCAATCACTAACTCATTAGTTTTTTCCCTTGACTGTTTGTATAGCACTTATCAACTCCTTCACTACGGATTTTATGGCTTGTGCAAACAGAATTAAGTCATGTCAAAAGTTTTTTGCTGGTATACACTGGGTATTTTTAGTGTAAAAGCTAGATTTTTTGCCATAAAACTTTAAAGTTTTTTTAGAGCCAGAGAAAAGAAAAAAAATTGCACAAGGGTCAATGCATTTGACCAACAAATGGAATTTTTAACATTTTTGTAGTTTAGTGAAACCAATGATACAAACGCCCCACAGGATAGGCGACGGCTATCTGGGCGGCGTTTAATGATTGAGCTCTGTTAGGATTGTGCTAGCCTGGATTTTGGGACTAACACCGTTCTCGCGGGGCGGTCGTGTTGCCTTGTTAAGTTTTCGGGTCTAGATTTTCATCGCCTATATGCGTCGATCGCGGATAATACCTGATTTCCAGTTAGTAGACAAAACAACAAAACCTGTAACCAGAAAACACGTAATTCTCTCTTTCTCTCTCCAACTTTAGCGATATACTAGGATCCATGAAAAATAAAACATTTCAAATGACCCATTTTGGGAACTATATATTGAGAACTATATTTATTTGACAACAAAATGAAACCAACATATCAGTAAAATAACCACTATTCAGCATATTTCATTGTTTTAGTGCCATGTTTGGGTTCATCCCAACAGAGCCGATCATTAAACCATGCCCATATGATAGCCGTCGCCTACCCTGTAGGGGTTTTATATCATTGGTGAAACTAGCTGCAAAAAAGCACTATTGTTTCTACAGTTTGACAAAAATGCAGACACCTTGTCTCTTACTTAAAAATACAGTCATCAGAAATATCTTTAGAATACAGTCATCAGAAATATCTTAGGTCCAGTGTTCAACAAGAGTTTTACGAGGAGTTTTACCGGAAAGAACTACGTTTAGGTCGCTTTGTACAATTTTTCTTTTCATCCATCCTACACAGGATAGAAAAAAAATAAAAAACCGCAAATTTATTCTGTGAGTGAAGAAAAAACTGATTGGTTGGTTGCTTTTTTTACAATTTTTCCAAGTAGGATAATTCACTTCTACAGTAAGTAAAACATATGAGAGAATCTATCCAACTCAATTGTGATTGATCCTTAAGGTTTGCTTGAGCAAGGGTGTTAACTCGAGTGGTCATCTCTGGTGCTGCCTGGGAATTTTTTTTATTTTCTATCAGATGTAGATTTTTAACACAAATTACTTTCACGATAACAATTCATAAACGGATTCATAATGAAGAATAGATCGTGGTACGTTTATTCTGAAAAATGATTTTTAATTGGAAGATGTTTAAGAGACTAATTTCACAAGAAGCAGACGGAGTTTGAAAACTGAAATTTTAGTAGAAGAAACGAAGCATATACTTGTGAAGTTTGGACAAAATCAGCCAAAAATTGTGGAAACGCAGCATTTACGCAGACTAACAGACAGACACACAATGGCAAGGTGATATTTATTAATAGAAATTCCCTCCGTGTAGACAGTAAGGGGGTGATTTGTAAACAAAAAATCAAAACAAAACGAGACAACCATCACGACTTTCGACATTCTTTGACTTATTAAAGGACAAATGAAAACTTTTATTGTAAATTTGACCGATTTCTTAACAGTACATATTTAATTTTAAGATTTGCTCAAAAGGTATAATTTGTATAATTGGTATAATAGAGTGCACATACTTTTAGTGTGTTTGCACAAAACGTATATCTGGCTATTTATCAGTAATCCTACTGTCATTGATGACACAAGCATATTTTAAACAAGCAAACCTAGTCATTTTTCGAATTAATTTTTGCTGAAATTATTATATCTATTCGATTTCACTGCTTCTTTATAAAGCAAAGTTGGCTACAGGACTTACTATAGACAAATCAGAACAAATACATGAAGTTGGTTAGGGTTGAACAATACTCACCAAAGTCTGATTCTAGAGCCCCATCCTTGTCACCATTTACCTGATCACCAGCTACAAGGACACACAACCTTCATAAGGTATTTCATAAGATCAGCCCTCCATAATATCTCATTCTATGCATTGTTTAACACCAAAGTAATAACAGTAATAGCCAAGGTCAGTAGCATCGACCGCAAAATAATAGCTTTTATATGGTATAAATATGGTATATTCATTTGATTTTACTGCTTCTTTATAGTTGGAGCTAAGTTGGATACAGGAATTACTAGAGATCAAACGGAACAAATAAATCAAGTTGGTTAGGGTTGAACAATACTCACCTCGGGGTGGTTCTACAGCTCCACCCTTGTCATTATTTGCCTGATCACCAGCTACAAGGATACACAGCCTTCACAAGATATTTCATAAGATTAACTCTCTATGGTATCTCATTCTATGCATTGTTGAACACCAAAGTAATAACTGTAATAGCCAAGGTCAGTAGCATCGACCGCGAAATAATAGCTTTTATAAATGTGCCTGTTATGAGAACTTTCTACTAGTGGACTATTTGTTTTAAAACAATGACTACTTAGAGGCAAAATGTTTGATCAGAATGTTTCGATTGACTTTTACTTATGAGCAACATTTTCTTGACCCGAATCCATCTTTACAATTTATTAAGACAGACATTCAATTTTTATCAACATTTGCACACACGATGCCAAGCCATTGCCGAATGCTTTACAGATATTTTAATGTATCAACCTATTGATGACACTTATGACATGAACAGTATATTTGAGGATAATTCCAAGGAATCAAAAGCTAAAAACATGATCTACTGCATATTGGGTATCTACTGTATATTCGACTGCACTGAATATTTTTAAAGTACAGTGTTCCCTCACATTGTCATGGTTAAGCTTTCTCGGTTTCGGTACTTGGCGTGAAAATATTCATTGAAAAATCAAATGCGATAAATAGAAAAAACACTGAAATACATAAATCTTGCTCATACTCCGGCCTTCAGGCTAGCATAGCCTGAGGAATTTGCATTCTTCCCGCTGTACAGTCTAGTACAGCTGATGGAATGTAAATTCAAATCTAAAGTCTTTACATAACATTGGCTATGACTCACAGGTGTCCTTTAGGTGTGGCTACACACACACACGCATGCACACGCGCGCACACACACACACACAAACGCACACACACACACTAACGCGCACACGTACGCACACAAACGTGCACACACACGCTCAAAAACAACAAAGGTCCACGTAATTATGAGCAAAAACAAAAGTATCCATCCAATTATCTCACCAACCCCATGAGCAGCACACACAAAAACTAAACCAATCGACAGGACCACCCATCATGCCAACATATTTCAAGTTTCAAGTCATGTCTCGTACAACTCACCTTATGGTTTCTCAAAACTTGTCTCTAAGTCTCTATTAATTTGAGACTGTCCGATTGCTGTTTTCTACATGGTCGCTGCTAGCTTAGCATCCTACTTCAACACCTCAGTAACTATCGGGGCACCGCTGAGTGCTCCCAAACTTTTCCCGATAGTCACTGAGGTGTTGAAGCAGGACACTAGGCTAGGCTGGTTTTTATGTGTGCTGCTCATGGGATTGGTGAGATAATTGGATGGATACTTTTGTTTTTGCTCATAACTACGTGGACCTTTGTTGTTTTTGTGTGTGTGTAGCCTATGGCTTGGCCTCGGCTTTGGCGATATCCCACTAAAGGACACCTGTGCTATGACTATTAAATATTACTCAACAGTTTATAGTAAAATATGAGTACACAACTCCTAATGATGCATCTAAAAAATTAAGTATTACCGTATTGCAAATCATGAAAACATATTTTACTTATTTCCATGAAACATGTTTAAATAGAATGCAAAGGAACAATGTAGAAGTTCTAACTTTCAGCTGATCGAATGATGAGAAGATTGAGCAACTTTTTTATGCTTATTTGATCACATGGGCAGCATCACAAAAGCAGTTGACATACTGAATGTGTATCATTGGGCAAATAGCAGGCTGAGGAGTATTAATCTAAATTGACTGTCAGCTCAAATTATAAGAGAAAACTGCACCTAATATTAAAAATCATAGAATTATCTTACCACATGTTTTTAATCAGTTGTACCTTTAGCTACATAATTCACTTGCCTAACAAAACATTAATATATTAATCAAACAATGATATAGACCTCCCAGAGAATAGGGGACGACTACAATATGGTCGGGGTTTAATAATCGAGCTCTGTTGGGATGAACATGAACACGGCACCAGAACAATGAAATATGCTGGATGAAGCCCCTTGTACATTTACAAATACAGTGAAACATGGATAACTCGCCCTCGGATATAGCGAAAACATGGTTAACTCGACTGGATTTGCTTGGTCCGTTCCCCCGCAATGATAAATGGCTCTATATAACTCGAACTCAACACTGTTATAACAAACTGTTTTTTGCCCAACGGCTACCGAAACGGTTGCTATCACTTTAGAAAATCACTTTATTCCAAGCCATAGAGGTAAACCTCAATTTTTCGTAATTCATAAGCGTCGTTATTACCTCCATCGGCAAAATATTTTTGTCAACGACTGTTCTAAAGGTTTGGTGAAATTTGATTTATGCCACGCATTTATGCCACGCATTATATGAAATTTGATTATGAAGATTTTCGCCACGCTCATACAAAACAAAAACAGCATGTTGTTTTTGTTTTGTATTTGCGTGGCGAAAATCCTTGCGTGCGTGACCTGGCTAGCCCGTGATGAATAGTTTTCCGACGTTGATTCCGTGTTGAGTTAACGTCGGAATGTTGAATGTTTAAAACGTCTTAAAAATTGTTGTAATCAAACGTATACGTTGTCTTAGCTAAAAAAACTATTCATCGTTTGACCTAAACACAAAATACGTGTGTACATTCAATAAGTATCCATTCAAAAAGCGTGAGTGATATACAATGTACCGTAAAACCTCGTACAACTTTTAATTGAACTGCCTCAGAGTGTTGCTCTTAACGAATCCCAGGTAAAGTAAGGTAATCTTTGCAAAAACTTCAAGAAAGATCGGCAAAATTGATCGTGGGTAAAACGCTCAAAAGAAAAAGATGTCTTTTCTTTGAGCATTTCAGCAACGATCAAGTTTTGCCAATGTCAATCTAAAAAACGTCCTGGCAATAACATCACCTCAAACAACAAACCAATCTCAAGTGATAGAAAAATCTCTATACTTTTTGATAAAAACGTTTTAAACTTTACATTAGAAGCATTTAATTTGAAACAAGCCATTTGTGCTTATGATTTATATTATAGTTTGTATATGTTCATGAATCTACTAATAAATAAGTAAATACATGGACTTATGACAGTGCTCTGATAACTTGAACACTCTGATAATTCGAACACTTTTGCTCGGTCCCTTGAAGTTTGAGTTATCCGAGTTTCACTGTATTGTAAACAATAGTGGTTATTTTACTGATATGTTGGTTTCATTTTGTTGTCAAATGAATATAGTTGCCCAATATTGTCATCGTTATGATTAGTCAGCTGCCATTCACAAGCATTCGTGATATTAATAGTCGCCATCGAGAAATAGCCCAAATTCAGTTTTAGATTTAGATTTTGTGTATGAAAACTACACTGCACAGCTTTGCCTGCTGTCCCATCTTATTGGCCAGGTCAAACAATGTGACAACAATGAAAGGCTTTGTCATTTTATATTAGGGGTGGCAAAATATTAATTAAAAACTAGGGAAAAAAGGACGTTGTTCAGGTGATTTCGGGTAAATTATATTTAATTTTAAGCATATACTACGACCTCTACCAAACTCAAAATTGGTAAAAATAAGTAATTTGAAATATTTTATTTTTCATGGATCTTAGTATATCACTAAAATTGAAAAGGGAAAGAGAGAATTACGTGTTTGCAGGTTACAGGTTTTGTTGTTTCGTACTACTAACCGCAAATCAGGTATTATTCGCCATCGACACATATAGACGATAAAAATCTAAACCCAAAAACCTAACAAGGCCACGCAACCGCCCCGCGAAAACTGTGTTAGCCCCAAAAACCAGGCTAGCACAATCCTAACTGAACTCGATCATTAAACCCTGCCAATATTATAGCCATCGCCTATCCTGTTGGGAGGGGGGGGGGGGCGGGGGAGTTTATATCATTGGTTCAAATTATAATCGACGATGTAAAGTATGAATGTAATCTACAATGTTACACATTGACATACAAGCAATTTCACAATATGGGAAAGTGAATTGAGAGGTATGAAAAGTGAGGCAAAAAGAGCCAAGTCAATAAAGAGAAAAAAAATTAGAATTAAGTTCGGTGTAACATAAAATAAAAACATATTTCGAAGTGTGTGTAGTAAGTTAGTATGTAGAAATATGTTATGTTTATTTAAGTTAAATTCAGTGTCTATGTTATATTACATAGTGTCACAAAACAATTAATAACATGTTTTTCCATTGTAATATACTGTACTAAGCGGTTTTTTTTCCAAGGGTGGGAAAAGGATTAATTTGTGTTTGATTAGTTTTTATTAGTGGAATTGATTTGAAAAAAGATTGAATTGACATACAAGCTCAGTTCCAAAACATAATGAGCTTGTACATCGAGATATTACTGTAAGCAAAAAATGCTGCTCTTGGTATACAGGTATAGATATTTAAAATGAAACACAGTGATTAAATATTAAATTAGCGCTGTCTATTTTCCTAGAGAGAGCACTAAAATTCTCAGGTACATGTACTAGAGTAAAAACATTCACAGCCCGACTGGCACAAATGTTTGCTTGCAACTCCAACGCATTAAGTTTCTAGGGAATGTAACCAGCAAGCCTCATTAAACCTCCGACTTCCTTTTGGATATGATACAAACAAAAAGGATTCTTAAAATTGGCTAATACTCACTGTTTCCTTCTGGTCCCCTTAACGACATATTTCTTTCAACAGGCTTTTCGTTAGCACCCGCAATTGTGACATACATTAACAGATGCATGAATCTTGGTTTATCAGTGGTGTATGCAATAGTAAACCTACAGCTACCAAAGAACAAATGTCTTGTGGCACCCAATGAGAAATAATGAGTGTAAGACCAAGCTCTCAGGAAGGAGGTTCAAAACCTGGTACCTATCAGTTTGGTAAGAGCTAAGCGAAACAAAAATGATCCTTCAAGATGGCTAATACTTACAGTCTTCTTCTGGTCCCTTCAATTCATTAACAGGCACTTTGTTAGCATCTGCAATTGTGACATACATCAACAGAGGAGCGAATCTTGGTTTATTAGGGTGTATGCAATAGTGAACCTACAGGTAACAATGAACAAATGTCTAGTGGCACCCAATGAGAAATACTGAGTGTAAGACCAAGCTCTCAGGAAGGAGGTTCAGAACCTGGTATCTATCAGCCATGTGTAAAACAATTTTGTTTGACTGCAAACAAGGCTGCTTGTTACAAGACTCAGAGACGCTTGACAACGGTCATAGCATAGCTCAAAGGTCATAGCAGTCCAACATGCAATAGGGACCACATCAAGCGGAAAACATCACGCAGTATCAGCAGTCTCAGTCTATAAAACCAGTGAAAGTGATCAGAAAAAATTCAATGCAAATGAATAATACTACTTGCTGTAGCCAAGTCTTGTGTTTTTTGTATGACCAAAGTGGTGAGTTTGGAAAGATTTTGGAACAGATTAGGCAATTTATATGTATTTAACTGTTCGTATAACATAAATTCCTTATAACGTAAAAGTTCCAGGAACGGATTATTTACAATATAGGAGTATGTACTGTACCTCGATATCACTGCATATATTTTATTGGTCAATAATATGTACCACACACTAATATAGTGTAGCTCTATGGTTTATCAGTGCTCATGAATATTGTTCATTTTTTAAAGAGACTTTAAAATGACTCACCTTTGTACTCAGACAAAAAACATTGTTCACGGATTGCAGTGTTAACAAATCCATCCAGAACTTTGCCACAAGGTTTTGCCTTTAGGTTATCATTTTCCAAAAACAAACCAGTTACGTAGTTTTTCCTTTACTCACAAACAGCATACAATTGTGGTTTCAACTTTTATATTTCAGGTTTAGGATGAATGAAAAGAAATATTGTAAACAGCAACCTAAACATATTTTTGCTGGTGAAATTATTCAAAAGTGGACCAAAGATATTTTTGACTACTACCTGTTTATGTTAAATATTGCGTGTTAATATTTGGTCAAACTGCAAAAACGATAGCGTTTTTCTTTTGCAGCCGGTTTCACTAAACTAAAAAAATATTAAACATTTTTTTTGTTTTTCAAATGTATTGATTTTTGTTGTGCAGAACTTTTTGCTCATTCTAAAAAGCTTTAAATTGAAGTTATATGCCAGAAACTCTGCATTTACAACAAAAATACCAGGTAAATACCCGCAAAAAATGATAGGCAAGACTTGATTCCATTAAAAAAGCAACGAAATTCGAAGGGAAATAGTTGATATGTGCTACACAAACAGTCAAAAGACTGAGCTAATGCGTGTAGCTGAATTAGTGATTGGGGTTTATTATTATTTTGATATAAGCATTGTCATAAGTCAAATTTTACAAGAATTGATTGAGAATTTATTTTGTTTATTTAGGACAACTGAATTGAATCGAGTCATTGAAGTTGAGATAAACTAAACAATTGAGAATTGAATCGCGGCGTTTGCAAAAAATTGGAAATTGAATTGATAATTTTTTGATGAGAATTCAATCAAGTCATTTCAAGCTTTATAAACATCTCTGCCAATATGACACTATACCTAGTTACACAAACAGTTTTTACCTGCCAATATGACACTATAACTAATTACACAAATAGTTTTTACCTGCCAATATGACACTATACCTAGTTACACACACACTTTTTACCTATCAATATGACACTATACCTAGTTACACACACACTTTTTACCTGTCAATATGACACCATACCTAGTTACACACACACTTTTTACCTGTTAATATGACACTATACCTAGTTACACACACACTTTTTACCTGTCAATATGAAACTATACCTAGTTACACACACACTTTTTACCTGTCAATATGACACTATACCTAGTTACACAAACAGTTTTTACCTGTTAATATGACACTATACCTAGTTACACAAACAGTTTTTACCTGTTAATATGACACTATACCTAGTTACACAAACAGTTTTTACCTGCCAATATGACACTATACCTAGTTACACACACACTTTTTACCTGTCAATATGACACAATACCTAGTTACACACACACTTTTTACCTGTTAATATGACACTATACCTAGTTACACAAACAGTTTTTTACCAGTCAATATGACACTATACCTAGTTACACACACACTTTTTACCTGTCAATATGACACTATACCTTGTTACACAAACAGTTTTTACCTATCAATATGACACTATACCTAGTTACACACACACTTTTTACCTATCAATATGACACTATACCTAGTTACACAAACAGTTTTTACCTGTCAATATGTCATTATACCTAGTTACACACACACTTTTTACCTGTCAATATGACACTATACCTAGTTACACAAACAGTTTTTACCTGTCAATATGACACTATACCTAGTTACACAAACATTTTTTTACCTGCCAATATGACACTATACCTAGTTACACACACACTTTTTACCTGTCAATATGACACTATACCTAGTTACACACACACTTTTTACCTGCCAATATGACACCATACCTAGTTACACACACACTTTTTACCTGTTAATATGACACTATACCTAGTTACACGCACACTTTTTACCTATCAATATGACACTATACCTAGTTACACGCACACTTTTTACCTGTTAATATGACACTATACCTAGTTACACGCACACTTTTTACCTATCAATATGACACTATACCTAGTTACACACACACTTTTTACCTGTTAATATGACACTATACCTAGTTGTACGCACACTTTTTACCTGTCAATATGACACTATACCTAGTTACACACACACTTTTTACCTGCCAATATGACACCATATAAACAAACAGTTTTTACCTGTCAATATGACACTATACCTAGTTACACACACACTTTTCACCTGTTAATATGACACTATACCTAGTTACACACACAGTTTTTACCTGTCAATATGACACTATACCTAGTTACACACACACTTTTTACCTGTCAATATGACACCATACCTAGTTACACACACACTTTTTACCTGTCAATATGACACTATACCTAGTTACACACACACATTTTACCTGTCAATATGACACTATACCTAGTTACACAAACAGTTTTTACCTGTCAATATGACACTATACCTAGTTACACACACACTTTTTACCTGTCAATATGACACTATACCTAGTTACACAAACAGTTTTTACCTGTTAATATGACACTATACCTAGTTACACAAACAGTTTTTACCTGTTAATATGACACTATACCTAGTTACACAAACAGTTTTTACCTGTCAATATGACACTATACCTAGTTACACACACACTTTTTACCTATCAATATGACACTATACCTAGTTACACACAAACTTTTTACCTGTCAATATGACACTATACCTAGTTACACACACACTTTTTACCTGTTAATATGACACTATACCTAGTTACACAAACAGTTTTTACCAGTCAATATGACACTATACCTAGTTACACACACACTTTTTACCTGTCAATATGACACTATATCTAGTTACACAAACAGTTTTTACCTGCCAATATGACACTATACCTAGTTACACACACACTTTTTACCTGTCAATATGACACTATACCTAGTTACACACACACTTTTTACCTGCCAATATGACACCTTACCTAGTTACACACACACTTTTTACCTGTTAATATGACACTATACCTAGTTACACGCACACTTTTTACCTATCAATATGACACTATACCTAGTTACACGCACAATTTTTACCTGTTAATATGACACTATACCTAGTTACACGCACACTTTTTACCTATCAATATGACACTATACCTAGTTACACACACACTTCTTACCTGTTAATATGACACTATACCTAGTTACACAAACAGTTTTTACCTGTCAATATGACACTATACCTAGTTACACAAACAGTTTTTACCTGTCAATATGACACTATACCTAGTTACACAAACAGTTTTTACCTGCCACTATGACACTATACCTAGTTATACAAACCGTTTTAACCTGTCAATATGACACTATACCTAGTTACACACACACTTTTTACCTATCAATATGACACTATACCTAGTTACACAAACAGTTTTTACCTGTCAATATGATATTATACCTAGTTACACACACACTTTTTACCTGTCAATATGACACTATACCTAGTTACACAAACAGTTTTTACCTGTCAATTTGACACTATACCTAGTTACACAAACAGTTTTTACCTGCCAATATGACACTATACCTAGTTACACACACACTTTTTACCTGTCAATATGACACTATACCTAGTTACACACACACTTTTTACCTGCCAATATGACACCATACCTAGTTACACACACACTTTTTACCTGTTAATATGACACTATACCTAATTACACGCACACTTTTTACCTATCAATATGACACTATACCTAGTTACACGCACACTTTTTACCTGGTAATATGACACTATACCTAGTTACAAGCACACTTTTTACTTATCAATATGACACTATACCTAGTTACACACACACTTTTTACCTGTTAATATGACACTATACCTAGTTATACGCACACTTTTTACCTATCAATTTGACACTATACCTAGTTATGCACAAACTTTTTACTTGCCAATATGACACAATACCTACATGTAGTTACACACACACTTTTTACCTGTTAATATGACACTATACCTAGTTACACACAGACTTTTTACCAGTTAATATGACACTATACCTAATTACACACACACTTTTAATTTGCCAATATGACACCATATCTACATGTAGTTACACACACACTTTTTACCTGTCAATATGACACTATACCTAGTTACACACAGACTTTTAACCTGCCAATATGACACCATACCTAGTTACACACATACTTTTTACCTGTCAATATGACACTATACCTAGTTACACACACACTTTTCACTTGTTAATATGACACTATACCTAGTTACACACACACTTTCACCTGTTAATATGACACTATACCTAGTTACACACACTTTTTACTTGCCAATATGATACCATACCTAGTTACGCACACACTTTTTACCTGCCAATATGACATCATACCTAGTTACACACACACTTTTTACTTGCCAATATGACACCATACCTAGTTACACACACACTTTTTACCTGTTAATATGACACTATACCTAGTTACACACACTTTTTACCTGTTAATATGACACTATACCTAGTTACACACACACTTTTTACCTGTTAATATGACACTATACTTAGTTACACACACTTTTTACTTGCCAATATGATACCATACCTAGTTACGCACACACTTTTCACCTGTTAATATGACACTATACCTAGTTACACACACACAGTTTTTACCTGTCAATATGACACTATACCTAGTTACACACCCACTTTTTACCTGTCAATATGACACCATACCTAGTTACACACACACTTTTTACCTGTTAATATGACACTATACCTAGTTACACACACACTTTTTACCTGTCAATATGACACTATACCTAGTTACACACACACACTTTTTATTTGTCAATATGACACTATACCTAGTTACACAAACAGTTTTTACCTGTTAATATGACACTATACCTAGTTACACAAACAGTTTTTACCTGTTAATATGACACTACACCTAGTTACACAAACAGTTTTTACCTGTTAATATGACATTATACCTAGTTACACAAACAGTTTTTACCTGTTAATATGACACTACACCTAGTTACACAAACAGTTTTTACCTGTCAATATGACACTATACCTAGTTACACACACACTTTTTACCTATCAATATGACACTATACCTAGTTACACAAACAGTTTTTACCTGTTAATATGACACTAAACCTAGTTACACAAACAGTTTTTACCTGTTAATATGACACTATACCTAGTTACACACACACTTTTTACCTATCAATATGACACTATACCTAGTTACACACACACTTTTTACCTGTCAATATGACACTATACCTAGTTACACACACACTTTTTACCTGTTAATATGACACTATACCTAGTTACACAAACAGTTTTTACCAGTCAATATGACACTATACCTAGTTACACACACACTTTTTACCTGTCAATATGACACTATATCTAGTTACACAAACAGTTTTTACCTGCCAATAGGACACTATACCTAGTCACACACACACTTTTTACCTGTCAATATGACACTATACCTAGTTACACACACACTTTTTACCTGCCAATATGACACTATACCTAGTTACACAAACAGTTTTTACCTGTCAATATGACACTATAGGCTACCTAGTTACACAAACAGTTTTTACCTGTCAATATGACACTATACCTAGTTACACACACACTTTTTACCTATCAATATGACACTATACCTAGTTACACAAACAGTTTTTACCTGTCAATATGTCATTATACCTAGTTACACACACACTTTTTACCTGTCAATATGACACTATACCTAGTTACACAAACAGTTTTTACCTGTCAATATGACACTATACCTAGTTACACAAACATTTTTTTACCTGCCAATATGACACTATACCTAGTTACACACACACTTTTTACCTGTCAATATGACACTATACCTAGTTACACACACACTTTTTACCTGCCAATATGACACCATACCTAGTTACACACACACTTTTTACCTGTTAATATGACACTATACCTAGTTACACGCACACTTTTTACCTATCAATATGACACTATACCTAGTTACACGCACACTTTTTACCTGTTAATATGACACTATACCTAGTTACGCGCACACTTTTTACCTATCAATATGACACTATACCTAGTTACACACACACTTTTTACCTGTTAATATGACACTATACCTAGTTGTACGCACACTTTTTACCTATCAATATGACACTATACCTAGTTACGCACAAACTTTTTACTTGCCAATATGACACCATACCTACATGTAGTTACACACGCACTTTTTACCTATTAATATGACACTATACCTAGTTACACACAGACTTTTTACCAGTTAATATGACACTATACCTAATTACACACACACTTTTAACTTGCCAATATGACACCATATCTACATGTAGTTACACACACACTTTTTACCTGTCAATATGACACTATACCTAGTTACACACAAACATTTTACCTGTCAATATGACACTATACCTAGTTACCCAACACTTTTTACCTGTTAATATGACACTATACCTAGTTACACACACACTTTTACCTGCCAATATGGCACTATACCTAGTTACACGCACACTTTTTACCTGTTAATATGACACCATACCTAGTTACACACACACTTTTTACATGTCAATCTGACACCATACCTAGTTACACACACACATTTTACATGTCAATATGACACCATACCTAGTTACACACACACTTTTTACATGTCAATATGACACTATACCTAGTTACACACACACTTTTTACATGTCAATATGACACTATACCTAGTTACACGCACACTTTTTACCTGCCAATATGACACCATACCTAGTTACACACACACTTTTTACCTGGCAAAATGACACTATACCTAGTTACACACACACTTTTTAATTGCCAATATGACACTATACCTAGTTACACACACTTTTTACTAGCCAATATGATACAATACCTAGTTACACACACACTTTTAACCCGCCAATATGACACCATACCTAGTTACGCGCACACTTTTCACCTGTTAATATGACACCATTCCTAGTTACACACACACTTTTTACCTGTCTTACCTGTCAATATGACACTATACCTAGTTACATGCACACTTTTTACCTGTTAATATGACACTATACCTAGTTACATGCACACTTTTTACCTGTTAATATGACACTATACCTAGTTACACACACACTTTTTACCTGTCAATATGACACTATAACTATGTTAGAACAAAGAAATAACTAACCTTCATTGTCCTTTTTCTTTTTTGTCTGGTCAACAGCTGCTTTCATTTCCATACCGAGTTCCTCATCCAAACGCAAATCTGTAAGTCCCACAGAATACATTAGTTGGCATGAAAAGTGGCGAACAGAACTAAATGCAATAAATTATGATATCATCAATTAGACAACAAGACAGTACAATATATGTATGAAAAAATGTCAATTGTCAGAAAATGACTTGACTAGAGATAATAATTTACGCTTGGTTTACGTTTTTCTCAGCAAGCGAAGCTTGTTTTGTTCAAGCTCCTTCTACCTGTCAATATGACACCATATCTAGTTACACACACACTTTTTACCCTTTAATATGACACTATACCTAGTTACACACACACTTTTCACCTGTTAATATGACACTATACCTAGTTACACACACACTTTTTACTTGCCAATATGACACTATACCTAGTTACGCACACACTTTTTACCTGCCAATATGACACCATACCTAGTTACACACACACTTTTTACTGGCCAATATGACACCATACCTAGTTACACACACACTTTTTACCTGTTAATATGACACTATACCTAGTTACACACACACTTTGTACCTGTTAATATGACACTATACCTAGTTACACACACACTTTTTACCTGCCAATATGACACTACACCTAGTTACACACACTTTTTACCTGTTAATATGACACCATACCTAGTTACACACACTTTTTACCTGTTAATATGACACTACACCTAGTTACACACACACTTTTTACCTGTTAATATGACACTATACCTAGTTACACACACTTTTTACCTGTTAATATGACACTATACCTAGTTACACACACACTTTGTACCTGTTAATATGACACTATACCTAGTTACACACACACTTTTTACCTGCCAATATGGCACTACACCTAGTTACACACACTTTTTACCTGTTAATATGACACTATACCTAGTTACACACACTTTTTACCTGTTAATATGACACTATACCTAGTTACACACACACTTTTTACCTGTTAATATGACACTATACCTAGTTACACGCACACTTTTTACCTATCAATATGACACTATACCTAGTTACACGCACACTTTGTACCTGTTAATATGACACTATACCTAGTTGCACGCACACTTTTTACCTGTTATTATGACACTATACCTAGTTACAGGCACACTTTTTACCTGTCAATATGACACTATACCTAGTTACATGAGCACTTTTTATCGCCAATGTAATGCTATATCTAGTTACATGCATTTTTTGCCCGTCAATATGAGACTATACCTAACCACACACATTTTTGCCCTGGCTATGTGGCTCGATACCTAGCTACAAAACATCTCCAACCATCTTCCTGCCTAGCTTCAAATGTTGACTGATTAAACCATCTTTTATAATAATACAGAGAATTGAGAATAGCAAGCAGTAAAACTAATGCACACTAATCTACAACAGTGATGCATCACATTTAATTGCTCATAATATTTGTAATCTTCTGAACATAACCAAAGAATATAGCTAACCTTCATCTTTCTCGTCATATTCATTTCGGCTTTGATTTGCAACCAGTTCTTTTTTCGGTTCCTCATTCACTCTCATACCTGTAAATTTCAGAGCAGGTAATGATTGATGTGATTTTTGACAAAACAAACCACATGCACCATTTTATGATATCATCAATAAGACTATGAGATAACAGAAGTCAAGGCCAACCGGACAAACATATTAACTGGCCAATGCTTTGAGTTTATTGGTTGTAAAGTCAAAAAGAGAAACCACTGAGATTTTATCAATGATGTAAATGATCATTTATGCTACTAATGCCACACAGAAGTCACACAGATGTCATACAGAAATCACACATGCTTTGATTATTGCCACAATATTTAACATAATCTAGCGCAAGGCCATATGTTATATAATTACATATTCGCTATGCTACACACCATGTTTAGTTTTCCTTGTTGTAAAAGCTAAAATTACCATCTTTTTATGTTTGAAATTTACTCTGCACTGTTTTCACCCACAACAAGCGCTTTAAAATTCTTGATTAATAACTAGCAATAGTTAATATTTGTTATCCTAACCAATCAATGAAATTTCAAGCAACAGTAAAAATTGACTCTCTATTTTAGGGTCTTACGTAAAACCAGCCATTAATCAATCAAACTACAAGGGAGCCAGCCAGAAGCAAGGTTTGGGTACTATTCTGAAAAATTGGCATGGAAAGAGAAACCTCTATATAAAATATGGCTTCTGAGTTTATGATGTTACTTACAACACTTATGTTTGATAGATTTATAATAATTGATTGTAATCATCTTTGTGACTAACTGATATAACTAAATTTATACAATTTACTGTAAGTAAAAGACAAATGGGAATAGACAATAGTAAGGTTAAAGGCTATGTAATATAGTGTATCAGTTATTGTTCACACCAGTTATCGATACGCTGTGTTCTTTGGTGCAGGGGAAAGCAAATAGTGAACTTTGTGCAATAAACATTTGTCAAAGTCCAAGTTTATGCTAATGAGCTAATCTTTTACTATGGGATAAGGTAACCTTAAAAAAAGGCCAGCTTTATAATTTTGTGGGATAGTTTTACGATCTCACTTCTGAAATATTCTGTTTTATAGTACTTTGATTTCACATAAATAATGATATCAAATTTAAAAATCTTTTTTTATTGAAGTTGCACGTACATTGCCTCAAGAGTGTTTACAATTGGTATGCGCCTAAACTCAGATGCTATCTGACACTACCTTCTTTTCAATACCCTATTTTTCGCTGGAACTTTTCTAGTAACACTGCCACCTTCTTTTTATTGTACCTTGCATCATACACTTTAGAGCTTGAATCTCTTTTTCTAGACTGTCGATCCTCATCTCTTGATTTTTGATCACTGATTGCATTTTGCTTTGGTTTGTCTCTTGACTTTTGCTCACTGATTCTAACTGGTCTTTACGATCTAACGCATTTGCCAATTGTCCATCAATGTCTTGTGGGCCCCTCTGCCCTAAAACATCAGTTTAATAATTTACAAATCGGTAAAAAACTGTAAATAGTGGCTACTTCCTCAATGGCAGACGAGAGCTTTGCGTTTCAAGCACAAGATATGAGTATAACAGTTTTCTAGAGAATTAAACAATTTTTTTATTATTCATTGCATCTGTCCTTGTTTTAATACTTGTGAACATTAAAATAATGTTCTTGAACATGAACGTCTACTGATTATATTTGATAAACATGCAACATCAACTCAACATTAACTCAACATGTAACCGCTTATTGTACTGCACAACTAAGGGCTTGCATAAAAACTGTAATGTTTTCTCTTTAAAGGTTGACTCGCAACAAAATTCACATTACAGTTATTTGGTATCAAAAGATTCACCATGTCTTACTCTGCTATGTTGTAAGTGCAAAATATGTGGAAATGCTATTACAAGCTCTTAAAAGCTCAAAAACGAACAGTTGATCGCAACCATCACAAAACCGCAGTAGATCGGAATCAGTTTTTTTCTCTGACATAGTCATGACAGTTCGGTTATTGTTTTGTCACGTGATGTTCTCACGTAAATTGAAAGGCCAATAAAAGGCTCAATATAAAATTTGTCGTAGCACTAGTTTATGAAAACACCTCAGGTTTTACCGAATACCCTGTATCAAATATAATTTTAAGAGCTTGTAATCACATTTCCACATATTTTGCACCTACAACACAGCAGAGTAAGACATGGTGAATCTTTTGATACCAAATAACTGTAATGTGAACTTTGTTGCAAGTTAACCTTTAACAATATAGTTATGAAATTTTAATTATCATCAATGATTTCATTGTTAGTAAAGTAAAAACCAGTTTTAAATACAAAAACACTAGATGTTAGTGCTGGGCACTAATATCTAGTGTTTAGTGCTGTATAATATCTCGGTATTAGTGCTGTGCACTAATACCGAAAAACCGGCTTCCTAGCTAATGGTTTCTAAATTATATAACTTACCAAGCTTCAAGGTACTAGTGTCATTTAGCAGATCATTTTTGTTACATCCAAGTAGATCATTGTTCAAGTCTAACATTATAACACGTCAAACATAATCCAACAGGTTTAAAAGAGCATCAAAAACATAGACGTAAGCAAATATCTACTGTAATGTAATAGATATAATATATATAGTAATATAATAGATAGGGTATATATAATATTTCAATGTCTGTCGACTGTTTGTCCACTAGGCTGTCTTTTCTGTACTATAGGATTACTGTTCACATACTTATCTACAAACTGCACATATTTATGCAGCTCACAACACACTTAGCACGCCTGATGGTTATAACGCTTATTAATAATTATAAGCGAGTTGGCTTCAAGATAACTTATGGCACGGCTCTTAATTACTGGGTTTTCATGCTTGAGTGAATGGAACTTTGAATGGATTCAAAGTTTTCTTTACTCCGAAGCATGGAAACAGTGGAATTTGAACGGATTTGACCCAATTTCACTTCGAAAAGTTTTTTTGACGTCACAAAAACGCTCATTGATTCGAGTTAATAATACCAAGTTAAGCTCTCTCCAGTGAGGGTAAAATGATTCAGTGTATTTCACATGAGTTTTTTCTAACTACTATTGCCAACAGTACATGTAGGTTGCTCATAGGACAATGATGAGATAATTAACTTTTATTTATTGTTTGACCTTATTCATTAAATCACTGAACCTACCGATTGTACAGATGCCCATTGAACTGGTGCCGACCTCTTTCTAGACTTAACTCTTCTAGCATAAACAAAGTATATTTTACTAGAAACGATTGTCTTTCATGTGACCTTCGAAGTAATAACTGTATAGCAAATAGTAAATTCTGTTGCTGTTTTGTAATATAGAGGAACTGGATGAATGCCCGGCGTTGCACGGGTAATAAAAAAGTCTTTGGGCAGAAAACTTGTTTTTATTTAAAATAAACAAAATTTACCTTTCTAACTTTATAATTTCATATCATGATAAAAGTGTTTTAGGTGTAGTTAAACTGAATTAAGAGAAAAATAAAGCAACTAAAGGTTTTCAAACTTCTTTAAACAACTAACTTTTAAATTTTATATCATGAAAGAAGTGTTCTGTTGAAATAAGCTATGAGGAAAAATAAAATTTTAGAGGTTTTTAAATGTAAATGTGAAATCGTTAGCAAGTAATGGCTAAATATAGTCTATTTTGCTACGATTACAATAAAAATGTATTTGGTATACAACTACATGTGTATATGATTTTAGTGTGTTCCAGTGTGGTCATCATAAGGGGAAAAAGTCGTATAGAGTGGTATAGAAACCCATAGCAAGTATTTAATGCAAAAACCCTCTGGTGAATTAAAAGTCAAAAACCATCAAATTCATCATCATCAAAAAATAGTAACAAAACAATATGTTAACTTTAGTAACTATGGTTATCTACCATAACTTTAGTGCATTTTGTGGTTATGATGTGCAAGAAAATGTAACATAACATTGTACTACGTGTAGTAGTTTGTACCGTAGAAAGTTTTTACCTTCGAGACAAACATGCAACGTAAATGCTGAATCTACTGTTAGCTTACAAAACACATACTTAAAAGAAGTTTTAGCATCTATTTTGGTAAACTTCAAACTTTTACCTAAAAATTTATCAATTATCTGTTTGCGAATCCATTCTTACCATAACGGGTAACGCTGAACTTTCCGGCGTTGTGGGAGGTATTTTGGCAAATAGTATATCAACATTTTTCTTATTTTGTTGTACTCAGTACAAAAATCGCCAAATTATAATTTTGAGAAAATTTTTTGTTGATATCGTATGGAGGAAAACAAATTAGCTTTAATATAGCGAGGAAAAAAACGCATCGTGCTTTAGAGAGTTGGGCAAAAAATATTTTCTAACAGGGGCATCGTAACCGGTGGGCGTAATGCATCAATTAATACAACATTTAATGTATGCAATTGAGAAAAGGGTATACGGTATATGATAAGAGCATTAGAATTCTAAGGACCGTGTAGCTCAGGGGTTAAAGTGTATGTTAATGCGTATTTAAAAGTGTGCAATTGCAATCTCCGTCGTTCACATCCAGCACGTAGTGAGCTATTTATTTTAAGACTTCAATAGTTATAACTGGGCAGACAGACATATGAAATAGTAATGACAAACTTTGTGACTTATATATACAAGATAATATAGATTTTAATATCATTAATAATAAAGAAAATTTTAATCAGGTATTCTGGCTGAGCTAGTGCAACAGGTGTACAAAGCGTGAATTGAAAAGTGATCTTGACCCGGAAGGGAGTCTACTTTACCAAGTTTTTTATGAGTACATTGCCAGCTTTGGAAATATCGATAACGTGCAACTCCGAATCGGTGAAACAGTAGGATGCGAATTCATTAGCAGAGGTCAAATCTGGATCTATTCAAAGCATGGAAACTCAGCGAATATAGTAAATTATTAGCTTAAGTTACGAACAGAAGTTACTCAAATCCATTGGGTAAAAAACTTAGCCAATTGCAACTAAATTTAGCAACTACAGACACTTCTCAACTTACAAATGAGATACGTTCTAAGCGGCTGTTTGTTAAGCGAATTTGTTCAGAAGTCGTTTATGTTCTATATTTCGTACAGAACATATGTTTAACATTTTGACTGTCGGTATTCTGGCATCCACATGGCTCTGTTTCCAAAAGCTGTTTCCAAGTAACAGCGTAAACCAATAAAATTAAGTTTTGCACAGAAGTTGGCCCGAAAATTTCACATACATTTTAATCATTTTCAAATATGTTTTCATTATCTGCTTCCTTCGTTACAATAACAAGTTTACTAGGATGACATTGCAAAAAAATTGATACGGCTTGTTTGTTGGTATGTCATGGATGATTGTAATACAGACGGAGAATTACATGTATATGATACTAATTACAGTTCTTTTGAGTTATTTTGAGTCTTAAAATGATGAATGTGTGCTCGATGGATATGCTATTGCAAAGATTTTTAGAAGTTTTTAAAACTGTACGAATTTTTATGGTTTTAGCGTGAAGTACTGCGCAACGATTTTTTGTATTTGGTGACAATTGCCGTGTTGTTGCACTATTTACCAGTGTTTTACCAAATATCATTGTATTATGAACATATATATTTAGACATATTAAATAAAAGTTTAAAAACTTCATATCATTGATTAGTTGCCCAGGGATATTGGCAGACATTGACAAGGACGGCCCATCTTTCAAAAAGCTAAGGATTATATAAGTATGTTTAAGGCTTGTGTAAGTAACCTATGTTGGTTTGTACTGCATTTAAAGAACATTAAATAATAATAAAAGAATATGTTCTATAAAGATGTGCACAACTGGAGAGAACAACACTGTTTGTATCTACAACTGTTCATAACACGAACGTTTGTAAGTAGGGTAGCGTCTGTAATGCTAGATTTTCTGCATATTTATATTTTCTGTATATATATCTTTAACTAGCGGAATGCTCAGAGTTGCGCAGGTATTAAAAATCAGCTTGTAAACAGTGAGAGGTAATGTAGTTCCCTGCCGCTTGCCTTTGCTTGGCGCATTGCCAATGGCTAACTTGAGTAAGCTTACTAATAAAAGCCATGAAAGCAAGCATAAAATCATGTTGCGCTGTAACGGAGAGCGGTAGCATATTTTCACACACATAGCGACATATATCGCCCAATGAATCTGTCGATCTCGTCTAGCTTAATTGGTAAGGTATCTGCGTGATGAATGGGAGGTTCTGATATTATATCTTCTGTGATACGAACTCTTCATTGCAATATTTTAATAGCTATAGCTTGACAAACCAAAGTACACACACAAAATTTGAGAAGATATAAAGAAATTTTAAAGATATATATAGATAATATATATATCTTTGATACATATATATGTACATATATATTAAAGATATATGTATATATAGTTTTGATATATATATATATATATATATATACAATCAAACATGAACAATATAATATAATAGCTATAATATAATATATAGCTTGACAAACCAAAGTACACACACACAAAATTTGAGAAGGTATAAAGATATAAGATAAAGATATAAAGATTTAAAGATATATATATATATATATATATATATATATATACAACCAAACATGAATAACTCGCCCTCGGATAGCTCAAACACATGGTTAACTCTAACGGTTTCTTTGGTCTGTTCCCACGCAAGTTTACTGAAGTTATTTCGGTAACCTTCGTATATTTATTGTATACATATATACAATATATGTATATATCAATATGCGATATATATACAAAAATATTGTATATATGTATATACATGTATATACATCAAAACATCATTTGCCAGACACAACAAGAATCTATTTAAAGAAACATTTTTAGCTCAGTCTAAGTAAAAATAATGGGTTTTATTTGTCCTGCGCACATATTTTGAGCAGCTATTTATGATTTAAGGTCAGCAACCGCCAAAAGGCTCAAGATCATTTTTTATAAAAAGGTCATGGATGGTGCTGGAAAGATTATCTATTATTAATGAGCTGTTTAACAGTAGCATTCATATTTATTTAAATGAGAAACAGGCAATTTCGCTTTGACAGCTGCGATTGAGAGTAAAAATAGAGAGACCTTATAAGAGCTGAGAGGCTGACTCATGCTTTACTACTTCTTTAGCTAAATAGAAAGAAATATTTCAATAGAAGTAAAACTATATGAACTAACAACCAAAATGGATTTAGTGTTTTAAAGTTTAACATTAAAACTCTAACATCAGTACATGTTAAATTGATTACCATCTAAACAATGAATAATAATTTCATATTAAATGAATGAATATATAAGCAATATGTCTGCAATAAATTACAAAATGTGTAAAACTTGACATTGACAATAAAATAATTACCCAAGTCGTCAATTTGGTCACCACGACTCGGCGCTCCTCCCTCGGCCATTATCGTCTAAAACGAAATTTTGAAATATTCAATAAATGCTAAAAGTCAGTATGCATGTGAAATCTTTTAAAAGAGCATATGATAGTGTGCAAGTCTAAAACAGTGCTGTGTGCATTTACACTTGTGAGCGTGTATGTATTGCTTTCTCAGTGTTGTGTTTCACAAAAGACCCAAGCTCTAAAACAATAGTTTTCTTTATGACAATATAATTGAACTGGATATTTTTTGTTTGCCATCACGAGGCAAGCTCACTTGGAGTGAGCTAAATTGCAGCTATTCACTGAGCCAACTAGGCAATAGCCAACTTTCTTTGATACACCGTCTTACAAATCAATATTAGATACTTCCTACAAAAGAAGAGCAGTAGTGCGTACCATTACTGTACAGTTTATAAGGCAATTGCTGTTGACGACCATGTACCATCTTTATTAGTAACCTTGGTCAAAAGAAACAGGACAATAATCAGTTGCAGAAGAGGGTTTTACTTAAAAGGATGAAGATCTTGATACAAGTATTGAAACAATGAGTTAAGGCAATTGAAACAATAAAGCCATCACGAGGCAAGCTCACTTGGAGTGACCTAAATTGCAGTGATTCAATAAGCAAACCATGCATAAAAAGCATTCTTTGAGCCACCGTTTTACAAACTCGGAGCAAGCCAGCCTACTAGGCTATTCCATACAAAAGAAGAGCAGTGGTGCACACCATTACTGTTTAGGTTATACGGCAACTTTTGTTTTTATGAAAGTGTGCCATCTTCATTAGTAACCTTGGTCAAAAGAAACAGGATGATAATCAGTTCAGAAGATAGTTTTACTTAAAAGAATGAAGATCTTGATACAAGCATTGAAACAACCAGGTATGTTGTGAGAGACTCTAGTGAGAGACTCATTTCATCCTGAGAGGAAAGAGTAAGATGAAAATATTGTTCACTTTAAAACGTTTATAATTCTGCGTTTTTGAGCCATCAAAGCTAAAAAAGCGAGATCAATATACTATGTATAGAGTTAGTTATAAAATAAAAAAGTAGATTTCATTAAAATAGGTATTTCTTGCTTGTGTAATTGTCAAGCATTAAGAAGCTTTTCCACGAGTCTGACAATTGCATAAACAAGAACAAAATCACACCACATTCAGTTTACTTATTTTACATGTGAAATTTTGCATATACATACAAATCTATATACAAATGCACATAAATACATATATATATATCTATATATATCTGCACTAAGACCATATTGTGCCCTAAGCTTGTGGCAAACTTCTTCATAGGTATCGCCGCTCATTCCTATGGTAGCAGGGCCTTTTAATGCCATCGTTAGTCGTAGCTATTTTCTTCTTCATCCCACTGATTGTGCTTTGAAACTGCTTAAAAAATGCAAATATTCTTCCACATCACTTGTTCCATTAAATGAAGGGGCCAGAAAAGACTGTCTAGCAACTGTCACAGGTACGTGCTTGATTTCTGTCGTACTAGCATCTAAATCACATTTATTAGCATTACGCTTATTTCTACGCACCATGTTTAGAACTATGAAGGATTCGAAAGAATTGCTTCAATATTATCCCACCACTGCCACCAGTGAAGAAAACCTTCAGGAGTGGGGTGGAGACAACTCCTATTTCTAACGTATCTATGCTGAACCAAAAGCTACTGACGATACAGTGTAGAAAACTTTCATGAGTGGAGACAACTCTTACTTCTAACATATCTGCACAGAAACAAACGCTGCCGACGATACAGCCTGCTGAACTCAACAGAAAGAAGCTGAAACCAACTCACTGGTTATTTAATTATTGGTTGTAATATTCTCTGAGCTTGCTGATAAGTCTTCTAATAACCATCAGAAGTGATATCTTGTCCGAGCTTGCTGTCTTTTAATAACGATAAAATAATGATTTTGATCCAACGAATAAATGATTTTATTACAGTAATTATATTATAAATTATCTCTTTTAATAGCAAAACACCAGCTGACTGTTTCAAACCAAAATCTCATAGTCTGTCTTATTAGCAGACCGGTTTGACATTACGCTCTTATTCAAACTCGCCAATCGCATCGATTGATGTGTAAACTAGTATTGATAGAAAACTAGTCGTTGCAGTCCAATAATCTAACCTTTTATGAAATTCTACATATGCTATGTAGAAAATAACATTACTTTCTTTCTAGTAGGACACATCTTAATAACGAAAAAGACTAAATACAAAATGTTATCACGAGAAAAAGTAACAGCAACAAAAACAGAAAAATATCACTTAAATGACTTTAACAGCTAGTGCTTGACTGGAACAGATAGATTATTCTGATAAACAATTATGAAGATAAATAAATCATTCGAACATGTGAACAGTAAAAGTTAAATTTGTTAAATGTTCATTGCGTACAAATTTTATAGTATTCCCCGTTAATGACGTCTATCGTCTTTTTTAGTCTATTTTAAATAAGGGTTTGTAAGATCATCACCCATTGTATAATTTGCTCGCTAAAACAGTTAGCGATTATTTTAGGTTTACTACGATGTACTATGTGCAGTACGTACCATAAGGAGTTCTTACCTTCGAGACAGATGTATAACATAAACATTGAATTAAACTTAAATGATTTTACGGTAGCTTACTAAACATATACTTACAGCCAAGTTTTAGCAGGTATTTTACTAAATTAATTTTCAACTATGAAGTTTAAAATTGCCATTGGCTAAAATTTTATCACATATCTGTTTTTGGTTTTATTTTTATCATAACTTATAACAAATAACACTAAACTGATATAGAGAGCAAGCAGCATATCTCTTTCAGGCGTTTACATTTTGACAAATATCATATCGACATCTTTATGATTTCGATCGCAAAAAGGATATGCAGTATATGGTAAGAGAAGTGGGTGTAATAAGAACAGCTTAGTCTTGCGGGTACGTGCTCTGATTCGCAGACTTGCGACTTAAATTTCGCAAGTTAAAATCCACTATGAAGGTGATTTTTTGATGCAAAAACTATCGCTATAACTGAACAGATAAATAGAGATCTATATATAATTATATAGAGGAATATTTAACCAAAAGATAGAGTTTTCATAAAAGAATAAAAGAGAGTACATGGACAGCCATCGGCTTGAGCGTGAATGACTGCTTTATTAAACGGTGGTGTAGGAAATTTCTTGCTTTTATTTTTGTGTATGACTGGAAGTGCATATGCATTCCAGTACCAGAGTGTGACTGTATAGGTTACTGCTGTAATTCAAATTATCTCTGCATCTAAGTGTTGAAATTGGTAGAAACGTTCAGTTGCCAATATAGGTACTATAAATTCCACTGTCATACAGCCCACGACCAAAGTGATATTGGAAAAAAGAAGGGGTACTGATGGTTAAGAAATTCAATATTAGCAATCAAATGGCACTGCTGTGCAATAGGATAACTGCAATGGTAGCTGTAACGTACTGGGTGTGGGTGTTATTATATACAACAAACAGCAATAATGAAAGGAAAAGATTATATGTTTATATCTCTTCCCCTGCAATAGGAGAAATGCAATATTGGCCAATATTAGAAGTAAAATGCACTGATATTATTAGAATAACCAATATTATTAATATAGTAATAGTATAAAACCAATGCACAATTTTGTTTACATTTAAAAACGTCATAGTTAGCGATATCAAGAAGTTGTGATATTTATATAGATTTTTAGAAAATCTGTACTACGTAGTCATTGTTCTGTAGTCATCCAAACTTATAATTAAATATCGTAATAATCTCATAAGAATCGTTAAAAAAAATATCATCATTTCCTTTACTTACACTGCGTTGGACATCAGTTAGAATACCAAAGTACAGTGCACCCTCAAGATACGATGTTAATCCGTTCCAAGACTGGAATCGTATGGTGAAAAAATCGTATGTCGGGGTATAGAAAACATTGTAATTATACAATGGAAAAATACAAGGTAAAAGTCGTCCAAAATTTTATAAAAATGCGGTACATATTGAAAATAAGTAACAAAATAGTATGTTAATTTATGTTTTAGTATGTATTTTGAATTAGTTTACTGAATTTCAACTTATTATCACGAAGTTTTATCTTTCAAAAGTTTCTGTCTTCACTTTCATTATAAAATTTAGCGTGTCTGGTTGAAACCTTTTTCAACCAGAATTCAATAAGAAAGGCCGAGCGATGCAGTTATCGAAAGCGGCCTCGCACACACCTGACCATTTAATGGCTACCGAAAAGAAAAATGAAATTTTATTTACTATTATACAGGACGTACATACCTTTGGAGTAACGTGACTTTAGCTGGTACATGTAGCGAATAAAGCAGAGAAGAGGTAAAACCGTATCAATGTTAATTATGTTGCTGTGCACTTGAAGGTTAATTTAATACATAATGAAATGGAATTTTTAGCAGGCAAAAAAAAGTTGTCTAGTCCTGTCCAATTTTTCTTATGATTCAAAAGAAAAAATGCTGGTGCAATGCAGAAAACTGCTAGCTAGCTAACGCTTGTAGAAGGATCCAGAGAAGGTGCTACAGTAGTTTTTCTTGTATGAAATGTGCACAAGAATCAATGTAACCATACGTACAAAGTTTGTACGTATTTATACACTAGAGGACAAGGCTTTAACAAGTTTCAGAAAGTAATGTGAATGCATCAACTATCTTGAGTAGCTAGTTATATGAGTTACATACATGCGATGAATTGTATTCACATAGGAGATAACAAGTCCATCTGCAAAGACATGGTTAAACAGTAAAATAAAATATAAAATCAAAAGGAAACAAATAGAATGAATCAAATGTGAAAAACATACCACACAAGAGATAAATAATGTATATTTTACATGTATTGTTTTAATGTACCATTCCACATCAGTAAATTAAACACTTGAAATATTTCTGCCAATGTGGGGGTTTTCTGTATCTTCTACCTCCTCGCCTTTACTAATTGGTTGCTCCTTTTGAATGCTAATCGCGTGCATGGCCTTCTAACTCCTTCAAATCTTCAGTCGTAAGCTTCTTCTTGTGCTTGCTTTAATGGAGTTCTTGTTTTAATAATAATTGCAAATGCTGATTGGTTGCGATCATATTTCTTGACAATGTTAATAATACGGGTGCCGTCTTCTTATTTACGACATCCAACTTTGTTGACATAGAAATCCTTTTTCTTTCGTTTTGTATCAGTCTCAAATTCCATAGCTAACGAATTAGATGTAGATACTCATAGTTATATACGTATGCTGACTAAAAGTTTATAGTAAAAGATATTATAACGCTACAAATGAATATTTCCTCTGCCTTGAGTATTTTACACGAAATTTTCCACGCGGAATTCTGAAATGAGAGAAGTCGATCATCGTGTCTCTCCTAAACGTTCTGAAAATGTTTTCGGCACACTATGTTTCGGTGTCTTTTTTTATTCCGACGTGCTTTGTGAGCACACCGACCGCCAAATTTTAACTCGGGCGAAACTTTTCTCACAATCGTATGGTGAAATAAAATTCGTATAGCAAGGTGAAGATCTCACAATGTTTGACTTCGTAAGGTGAAAAAATCGTATATCAGGGTAATCGTATTTTGAGGGTACACTGTACTGTACTCAAGTGTCTAAATTGTCAATTTGAAATCGGCAAAAATGAAACGATTTCAGTACTCCTATATTAATTACAGAAACCGTCGACAATGCCATAGACTGGTGAAATGTACACGTTATTTTTTCGCGAAATGCGCACGATTTAATCGTTCTATTCTCTGTCGCCCAGCGTTTCAATTTCCGGTCTTAACTTTTATTAAACCAAGCTTTTCAAGCGTTTTGTGACGATTTTCGTCCAAATAAATCTGTCTATTTGTGTATAATCCGATCAGATGGGTAAGTTATTAGGTAATTTCGATAATTTACAAAAACTTGGTAACATATTTAAATAGGCCTATATGTGTTTTGTATTGTTATTATACTTTAACTAATCTATAAATCGATGGTTAAATTTGTTGATGAAATTTTAATACAAGGGTTCGTCTCATTGTTGATGAATAATTTTCGTAAGTTGTGTGCCCATGCATTTATCATAAAAACTCCCAAACTTTGCATCCGCTTGTTTGGTCATGGGATAACCATAAATCTGATCTATTCATTTTAGATAGGATAGTTCTATTGCTAAACACATTTATCTACACGTACATAGTATCAATCAGAATTAGGTCATTCTTAAAAAAAGGTTAATAGTGCAAACTAGAGATATATTGTTGGAAGTTTTATATGATAAAGATCAGGTTTACACATTTGTATAAATATACAAAAAAGCAAAAGATCATACATTAATTAAAATGTAAAGAGCAAATCTCTTAAGTATGTTTGTATTTATTCTCATACCATAATTAGAACAAGGGTATATGTTAGCTGAAGAGAGATTTACTAATGAGGGTCTATATATATATGTGATATCAGAGCCAGCGATAGTATACTAATCCATCAATCAGGGTATGCTAGTGACTCAAAAAGGCATCACATTCAATGTTGCTAATAGGTTGGTACTTCTATGTAATCATATATAAGGTGGTAAGGAGTTCCAGGCTCTTTCCATCTGATAAGCAACCTGCCAGTCTTCACAAGCAGTTAAAGTAAAAGGTGAAAAAGGGTGTAGTTCCTGTAAATGCCCAAACCAGCTTGTGGGTGTGTAGAGTTGACAAACTAGCAATATTTCAAATTGTGGATAAATATGAGCAAACAAATAGTTGAACATTTAATGATGGATTAATCTCTGCAGCTTTTTTCGAATAATGGCTATCTTATTTAGTTGAATATTTGATACAAGCTGTAATACAATATACAAATCTACCGTGTATAAAATAATTATGTAATCAGATTAATGCGAATGTCAGCAGGTAAGAAGATGCCAAAAAATAAGACCTATGTTTTGAATAAAGCTGCCCTTAGATTGACCATCGGCTTAGGAGGTTCACCTCAGTGGCTTGAGGTTCACTCCTTAACATAATGAGATTATTACTTTAGAGTTGGTAAGTGCCCATATGCTGAACAATTGATATCATTTAGTAATATAAAGCATTAGAATAACTTTAAAAAACATTTTACTACGTATCTAACTAAAAAGCAGGTAAAGTTGTAAAACATCAAACATCACACCCAGTGTATATGCGCTTAAACTCATCTGTTAATCTACACGCCGTCTTTCAGTTTGGAATTGTAGCTTTTCCGTCTGCCTTGTCGCCCTTCCGTCGGAAGTGGTTGCCTTTCGAACCAAAAATGCTGTCTAAGTGTCTGTCGCCCTAGCGACTGTTGCCTAGCTGTCTATAAACCAAGCGCTTTTGTTACCACAAAACAATATTTAAAAAAATATAGCAGACACGCTTACCGATAATGCAAGCCTCCAGCTCAGTCTTTTGTAACTGCGTATATACATAGACTCTTATAATCACAAAAGAAAGAAAGCTAAAATAGATTTTGGTGTAAATCATTGCGCGTGATATACAAGATAATACCCTACGGGGGTTGACTTGTCAGCAAAAGGGCTTCCTAATATGCAAGCACAATATACAAACTTATACTTTTCCGCTAATAATTGAAACAGAAAAGTTCAAACAAAACCTTTTCGGAAAATTCCAACTCAATAGTCTTTATTCATAGATTAAGATTTGATATAAATAGTTTGTTTTAAGGAGTGCGAGGCAATGCTCCATATTTGAAAAGTCAGAAGGTAATATAGTTATACAAACTGGGTGGCAAGGATTAGTGTTACTCTTCAATGATTGGTATTGATTCCATGATATAATCTTCAATGATTGGTATTGATTCCATGATATACTATTTTTAGAAACAGCCATGATGCATAAATAATCATTAAGACTGAAATTGCTAAACAATAACTGAACAAATACACTGCAAAAGCCTAGGTGCGGCTATAGACATTATAACTAGGTTCATGTAATGTAACAAGAAACCAATAATATACATATCTATTAGCTCCTCAGATATGAGTTCATTAATTCATCTCTATTTACTTGTACTCAACCAAATAATAGGTAAGGTGATATGCCACTTGCTTCGGTATGCTTGTCTCTAAGCAACTAACAAAGCGTTATGCCTAAAGCAATAACACAAGCAATGCTGTCAATAGTGTTGAATAGACACTCTTCAGCACTAGGCTACAGCTGTTTCTTAACAATGCACATACGATTTGATCCCTTTTTTAACGGCACATGCACATCGTAGTAAAATACCTTATGAGAATTATCACAAATGTTTTCTATTTTCCTATAAACTATTTCACTCTGTTGTGTTGTTGCAGTAGCTAGGAGGGCACATTTGCCTATTCTCTCAAATGTTTTATATAACTATAATATAATCTATCAAAACAAAAAATACATTGCATATTTTGTGGATGCATGGGCATGCGTATTTTGCAATATTTCCCAATGCTATTGGAACCATGAGACTTTCAGACAACCAGACCAAAATATAAATTTAAACAGTCTTATTAAATATTGCGTTAGGTTTTTATAATACTATCTACGTCCAAATTACAGTTCATATAAAAGGCAAAGTTTTTTATTGTATTTTTTAGATTAAACCTTTTGTTCAAGCCACTAGTAAAGTTCTAGCAAAGGAAGAAATGCAAAAAATAAAATATGATTCCATCTCAACATTCATTTATTTCCAGCCACAGTTTCAGTTGTTATCCGCTCAACCATACCAAGAGACATTCCGTCACATTTAAAACTGCAAAATGAGCTGCTTGAAGCATTTAATATATTTACTTCACCATATTTGTTTCAGCTACTCATGTGCCTAATTGCAACCAACTGTATCTTCAGCCTTATTATAGTAGCAAGGGTTGAGTGTGTTTTGTGATTCTAATGGATTTTTAGCTCGGTGAATTGAATGTCTGACAAAATGTTATAAGATTTATTCATTTTATACAGTAGAGAGTCTGAAATTAGGAAATTTTCTAAATTAGCCAGCAATCAACAAGGTAAAGCTATCATCCTTCATAGAGCTTTATTTAGTAATATAGAGCAATATTTGTTATCAAGAGTGTGTTCAAGGCTGCACTTCGAATACATGTGCTTGTAAAGACAGCATTTATACTTCAAATTGCAGAAGGAAGATCTTTGCATAGTGAGATAATGTCTCAGACATACTGTTTGATCAAATCATTAAGTAAAGATTTAGCAGTAGCCATAAAAGAAACAATTGTTTAGAAATTGGAGTTGTCTTACTACTGAAAACTTATGATGTGGTTCACTGGATACAACTCCTTGTTTTGCAAATGGTTTATTGGTTGTAAAGCTAGAATATTTGCTTTGTTAACTAATGCAAGAAGTTTGCTGAAAGAACAAGCTGAATGCTTCAGATGATTGATAACAAATAAAGAGGGGAGATAAATCTAAATAGTACATCATATCTAGAACATGTTACCAGGTAAAATGCAATTTCACAAATAAAAAAGATTTGTTAAAAAAAAGCCAAATTGTCTAACTGTTGTTTTAATTACTAGCTTCTTCTTAACACATCTTAGTCTGTATCGGAATGTTGCCTGTTTCAGTATTTGTCTTACATGTTTCTAAATACTGTATAAACTATGATCAGAATACATGTATTTGTCTTTTTACACATATGACAAACATTGTTTTTTTTCCGTGACATTATCATACTATATCCACTATTGTATGTTTCGGTTTATGAACTTTCTATTACTACAACCTTCTATTCGTAATCCTGATTTCTCCGCAATACTATTAAACTATCAACTTTTAAAACACTTGTTCAACCCACCGAATAATTCCAAATTTCTGTTTTCTCATTTTTAATTAAACATTTAATAAAAATTTTTTTTGCTGATGATTACTAATGACAATAAAAGTTATGCATGTTTATTGATTACAATGATATTAATTCAGAGTGATTTCCACAAATAGTAAATACATGTAGTTTCCAAGTGCTAGTTAAAATTGTAGCGTAAAGTTCATGACTTTTATTTATCATTTGAAATTCAGATATCACAAAACCAACCACAATTAAAATGAAAGTGAGAACTGTTCAGAAAAAAGCTACTCAATAAATAAATAATTTGCTGAAACTCAGATACGAAGCAAGGCAGAGATACCTTTAAAGAAATATCTGCAGTCAAGTATAATTTGATGCTTACATTAGGTGTGTCGCCCTCATTATTGAGAGCAAAACTATCAATATTATAAATATTGCGTAAAATAAACCAGAGCAGAAAAATGTGATAAAGCGGAGAATGTCAAGAGTCGAGGCTCCCACCCTCGTAGCGGGCCATATCAGAAAGTTTGGAGAAGGAAGTGCTACATCAGTCTTGTATCATCAGCAGTAATTTTTCTCAGGGTTGACATGAATGATGCTAACAAAACCTCTGGTTTTTGGAGACAAATGATATCAGAATGACATCTTATACATCTTAGTCTGTATCTGTAATAAAATTGAACAGTAACCAGCTTTAGAGTGTCCAACTTTGTAAAATCAAATGCAAATGAAGCCTGCTGTTGACCAAATGTCAGCTCAAGCAGGTGATTCTATCTTCACTTATGTCAATCATAGACTCAAGTCACATGACTGTAAGTAGCTAATGTATTTAATAGTAAGTGTAAGAATTTCATACTGTAGTGTTGCGTGCCGTTATCAGAGCAGTAGAGACCGGCTCTTTAGTGACCGTGGAATCCGAGCCTTTCTGCCATTGGAGAAGGCATAGTCACCGGTGAGAAGACTTGAATGACCAAGTAAATGACTTAAAGGCTGAGCGATAAATAAATAGAAAAGTGAGTGAAGCCTAACAAAAAGCTATTGCGTAAAAAAGTTATTGTTCGCAGAACAAGCGCAGGCTATCAGCATGATTCTCAATTGTTGCACACATTTTAATTAATGTATTTACATATATTTGTGCTGAAATATATATTCTCTAGTAACTACACACTTGGTGTGTTTATTTGTTTTTTGACTGTCTTGTAGAGAGTAAAGGAGAGGGAAGTTTCCTTTACACTAGTGGCAGCAGTGTGATCGAGGATCAAATTCACAAGACCGAGTCAAAAAGCAAGAGAATCTCTGATCTCTAGCCGGCCTTGTGCTGGAGACAGCATCACCTTCCCCTAGCGGTTGATGAGCACTTGTTTGAGTGAGTTGTAGTAAGTGTTTTCTTGAGCTTGGTAGGTCGCGTTGCGCAAACAAGGTCGACCGAGTGCTTGGTGAGCTTTTTATAGTAGGAAAGAAATTTTCCTGAGCTTGGTAAGCCATACTGCGTGAGTAGCGTTACTCCCCTGAGCCTTTCCCGGTAAACCTCGGATGGCTGAAGCTCGAGAAGCGCAGACCTAGGAACAGCCCAGCTGGCCGAGGTCCTTGAACGGCTAGTGATGGTACCCAAAGTTCAGGCCTGGGTCTATCAGTTCAAGGTGCCTCAATACTCGGGATCAGGGAATGTCGAGTATTTCGAAATATCAGCCGGTTCCAAGAAGTAGCCGGAGCTAATGCCTGAACAAAGAAGGCTAGCCTGCCACATCTCCAAAAGGCCCTGAAAAAAAGGCTGAAGATGGCGGACAAGCCGACAGCGGATGAGCTACTTTTGCCATGCCTTGAGCCAGGTTTGGCCTCTCATCCAGTCAGCTTCGCAACAAGCTGAGCAACCTGAAGCAAGCCGCAGCAACCTCCCTCCTGGAGCACAGCTGCCAGGTAGAGAGACTTGTTTGGGTGGCATGTAGAGGTTTGCTTGGCCATTATAGTCACCATGGCCAAAGAGCTATTCTGCAGATAGGTCAACCATGCCGGCCTGCAGAGACACCTCTTGGCTATGCCTATGGCTACTCTGACAACAAAACAGGAGTGCCGGGATGAAATTTTTGCAGATCAAACCTGCTGGCCAAGGGGCTACCGGCGTCCGGGTCATTAAAGAAGCTCTTGAGGAGTGGGCAGCTGTAATTCAGGGCTATACAGTTGGCCAGCTAGCCTGGCACATACAGCAGCTGACGCAGCAGATGTGGCAGCTGCACCAGAAAAGGATGGCCAGAAACCTCTTTATGGCCAGCCCCGATAGTGCTCGGTCTGCCAATCCACTATTAGGAAAACGACCGTCTGGCAGACTCACGACTTTGCTCACTCTAGGAGTCTAAGGTGAGTAGGATGATCAGCCTACTGTGACTGACCTAGTACTGGCCAGGGATGACAGTCACAGAAAGAAGACCGATCAAGAGCTGTGTGGTCTGTCAGGTGGCAAAACACAGTGCCGCTGAAACAGCCGGCAGCAAGCGTAAACTCCATGCCAGGTACCCTTAGCAAAAAGTGGCCGTGGACCTGGTGGAACCGTTGCCTAAAACTTCGAAAGAGAATAAGCGGATCCTAGTACTCATGGACCACTGTTCGAAGTGGCAGAATGCCAGAGCCCATTCGGAGGCTCTAGCTTCAATGATGGCGAATGCATTGGATGAACGAGTGTTTTGCTACATGAGTTTACCAGAGCAGATGCACACTGACTAGAGAGCGCAGTTTGCGAGTTAACTGATGACCAAACTGTTTCAACTCTGGTGGGTCAAAGGAACTCACACTACCCCCTATCACCCATAAGTCAGCAATGTTTTTGAGCACAGTTACCAACAGCTAGGCGGCTTTCTGCATGAACTATTTCTGACTCATGTTCAGGAGGAGTGCAACAAAATGCTCTCTCAGCTGATGCGAACGTATCACAGCATGCCACACTTATCCACTAGAGGAACGACTGACTTGCTGATGCTCAGAAACAAGTTGCGGCTTCCTTACCAACTAAAGCTCAACCCACCACTCTCCGAAGTCCAGCCTTCTCATGAATGCATGGTGGAAACATTGTAAAAGCTGGAGGAAGTACACACAATCCTCTGAGAGAAGGAAATGGCTATATAAAAAAAACCAAAGAGCCTTCACTGTATGCAACAAGAGACTAGATCTGACTTCTGACTTAGAGAAGAAGACGATAAGACAACCCTAAGTTAAAGCTAAGTTTGTGGGACCTTTTCAGGCTAAAAAGGTCTGGCCAAACCACATTTGTCTGATAGAGTGACAGGACCAATTCTATGTGCAGAGTGAAAGCTGGCTCAAGCCCTTCCATGCCTACCCGAAAAAGCTTGGACAAGCAGCAGTCACCATGAAACAATGAAAAGGGTCCAACATAAAGTGGGCAAAGGCCAAGAGGCAGAAGGAACAACTCGAGTTGGTGCTGGCCAAGCAGAGAGCAAGTGCTTATACTTCTCTTGCTTTCAGTATAAAGCTGGAAGACTGGCTGCAAAAACTTTGAATAAACAGGAGCACGAGAGGCAGTAGGAGCGGTAGAAGCATGAAATTATGGGAGAGCCAGCCTTGCACGCAAATCCCTCACCAGTCCAGTTTTCTAGCTTAAGGAAAAAGGCTTTAGGTGCTACTTGGCATAACCTCCAAGCAGCTCGGAGCACTTATAGCCATTGGACCAGTACGGAAAGTTGAAGTGGCTATTAATGGTAACAGCAAATCAGGATGGCCACGGGCGTAGTGATACAGGGGCCTTGGTGAGCAAGAAAGCTGGGGGATTAATGAAACAAGGTCTTTTATTTCTGCACCTTCTAGTGAACCAATTATCTCATAGAGGCACAAAAAATCACTACAGATATCACTCTTTAACCTAATTGAAACACTCCTGTCAATGTGACTATGGCAAATTCAGTTGAGACTCTCCACTCTTTAGCAGAGATGTTGCACCTGTTAGAGCCTGTGGAAACAGGAAAAGAGGAGTTGATGGCCAGCTTGCTGAGATCGGAAGAGGAGACCGCAACTAGCTGCATCAGAGGGCACAGCTGACCTTCTTGGCAACTCAAAGAATGCTCTAAGCTGTTTCCTCCGGCTAATCTGTTACCGGCAAAGAGGCTAAAGTTGAGACACACCTGGTTGACAATTTAGCCTCTATTGGCCAGATGATAACTGCCCGCATCATGCCTTTTAAAGAAATGCTAATGAGCTCACCAGCTAAGACAACCTTGGAGCTTTACAGGCACCTCAACTGGGTGGAAGAGGTAAAGAAGGCGGAGTTGGCCAAGTTGGCCGAGCCACCTAACATCTCATGCATAACTGAAATTGAGTTCATTCAATCGCTGGCCTGCACGCAACCACCTGTGCAGTGGCTGTGTGCCAAGTTGGCTGAGCTACGATCCACAAGGGAAGAACCAAGGCCAAGAGCTTTTCATCAAACTTGAGCTGCCGCAGCGCAACCAAGCCCGTCAAAACCTGGAGCACTCGACTCACCTTCCAGGAAGAGACCAATGCCAGCCAGCGCAGTGACACTGCCAGAAGATTCTGGGTCTGCCACCTCGACCCAGAAACAAAGAAACAAATATCATAGCTTAACATTGACATAATCTTTAAAAGCGCTAAACAAATAAGACGAGTGAGTTAACAACACCAGTGGTAAGGTCCACCAAAGTCAGTCATGGGAAGATAAATCTAAATTTACCTAAACCAGTTCAACCAACTCTGCACTGATAATACTCTTCAACATTAGTGATAACATTGCTAACCTGAGCACTGTTTGTGCTTTTGTCTAAAAAAATCATTTCAAAGGAGCTTTGTGGAATTTCTAAAAAAATAATTGAACAGAAATAATTCTACAGTAAAGACTGAATTTGGTAAAATTGTGTTGCGGCAGACTGCTGTGACCAAGGCCGTACGGATAGGCCATGTTGTCACCATGGACATAGGGCCTAGCCTTCAAGACACCGAAAAAGGCCCGGCCATCGTTAGTGCATTAAAGCTACCGAGAAGAAACCGGGAGGAAACCATGAAGACTGTGAAAGAGAAACCAATCGTAAAACAGAGGAAAAGGGTGGACCTTAATATGAATATAAAAGTATAAAAGGGAGTCTGGCTTCTCAATAAAAGAAGAAGACGAGGGTACTGTTATATATTGTTAGAGTTATCATATCTTTATTAATTAGTAATTGATAATCAGTCTGGATAAGAGTCGTCTACCCTTCTTCCCATGATGCTACAAGACCTTCCCATGGTGCAACCAAGAATAGCACTTCCTGAGGATCTGATGAAATGCTAGAACGCTAAATAAATTACGACTGTAACATTAATCTTTAACGATTGACATCATCTAGATAGTTTAGGGCTGGCCAGCCATTAGGTTTCATCATCAACTAACCAGACAACATTTAGGTAATTATCACAACTTATAACAGGTACAACCCAAATCTATAGGCAAAATTCGTAAAAATTTTCTTAGGAAAAAGGTTTGGCCAAACCATACCATACACAGTAAAACGGCAGGGCCAGTCCTTGGTGCAAAATGAAACCAGGCTAAAGCCGTTCTATGCCTGTCCTGAAACGCTTGGACAGGCACCGGCCACCATTGAGTCAAAAAGAGGGCCCAACATGAAAGGGCCAAGGGCTAGAAGACAAGAGAAGAAGCCGAGTTGGAGCTGGCAAAGCCAAGGACAGAGGCTTACACTTCCCCTGCATTCAGCAAAGAGCTAGAAGGCCGGTTGTAGGAGCTCCAATGGAGCCAAGAACTAAAGAAACAGCTGGAACAGCAAAAAAGAGAATTTCCAGAAGAGCCGGTTAAGCCAGCAGGCCTCGCACCAGTCCAGCTTCCTAGCCAAGAAAGAAAGGCATCTGGTGTTATTAGGTACAACTCCAGTAACACTTTTCTGTGTATATATGCCCCTGCTGCTATCAGCGTGTATCGAGATACCAGCTGATGGCTCCCAGGAAGACCCACCAAACTGCTGAGAGTGGCAACTCCGTATACCTGATTGACCGAGCCTGCTGCCAATCCTTTCTGCATGCTAGAGGAAGGCCAGTTGACCTAGTTGTCATCGGTCCACGCAGTCAACTTTCCTCCTTTTGTTTATTGTCGCCATTTTAGAAAATTGGGCGACTCATTCAGTCAATTACTCATATTCTAATTTGCTGTTTTACTTGAGCCTTTAGATCAGTGGTTCCCAACCTTTTTTTGACCGCGGACCGGTCAACGCTTGACAATTTTATTGCCAACAGGGTAATTAAAATAATAATCATAATAATAATAATAACAGCAAATGTAGATACAGGAAATTATAATTTTAAATACAAGTTATATGTAATTGTAAATTTAATACATGTACATAGTTTGTTTCGACAAGTTTTTTACGTTTATCCATTTTATTCCTTTTATGGTTGATAACAGTAATTTTACAAAAAGTTAAAGGGAGATCTTACTTTCAATGTCAATTTACATTGGCTCTTTTCATTTTTTGAACAGCATTATCTACTCTGCATCGGAAAACTATTGCAAAATATTTTATGTACCTAAAAGTAAAAACAAAAAATGGCTTTACTATTTGTATTAGGAGCGGGTGTCTGTCTGACCGCCCGTTGCCTGGGTTTGAGGTTAGGACAAAAAAATAGCTTTCGACAAAACTAAAACTTGTGACATCAACCCGGGTAACCGTTAAAGTAGCCTGGGCATGGCTCTCGTTGGGGATTGGGAGAGAGAGCCTGGGACACATAGTGAAAAAAAGGTAAGATAACTTCTGCAAAACCAGAGACATATGTTACATATGACGCTCAGACTGATACTAATGGAACCGTGTTGTTAGATTCGGATCTCACGATGTATTAGATGTGGCGCGTTTAAAAGCCTATTGTCACGGTCATGTGACTTGATCTAGTACAAAGCCCTATATTTTAGATAAGCCGGGTGGTTACGTAACACCCGGATTAATTATAAAACGATAAGAACCATAGGTTATTATTCTCTTGCGTTTTCACGTTAGCAGTTTCGTTTTCTATACTGATAAAAAATGAAGCGATTCAAAAATTACTATCAAAGCTAGGCATAGTCACACTGAGACTAGAACAGTTTCAAGCTTTACAACATATTATTGCAGGTTTTGACCAATTTATAGTTCTTCCTACTGGCTTCGAAAAACATATTGGCTTTCAGATGGCACCATTTTGCAGTGGTAGGTTCGAGTTGTTCATAATAACTGTCGCGAGTAAACATAATACTCGCGAGTAAAATAAAACTGAGATTACTTTTTACTAGATAAACTTTTCTTTACTAGCAGTGTGCGATTCATTTTCGTTGTTCTATTACTATACGTTTGCTATGTTTGTATTGTTATTGTGATTTTTTTATTCAATTGATTTAATTTCTTATTATATTTAAATCAAAACATAATGAATTGAACATATGAAATAACATAACTCTTGTGATTGATTTATTATGCAACCAACATTTCATACTTACTAACCAGCGTTTGTTTGCTGCCAATTCAGATTTAAAATAATACATAATACTCGCGTAGATCATAAATAAGACCGTCACATGATACTCCTTCGGAAATAACGATTGTGATATTAGCGACTTCAGAAGTTGACTTTTAGAGTTGTCTTCTCCGCGTGTTGCTATGTGTCCCAGGCTCTCTCTCCCAATCCCCAACGAAAGCCATGCCTAGGCTACCGTTAAAGCATCACTGTCAGATTGTATCACACACGCCAGAAGCCGAATCTACTATATAAACGGAAATCGTTGTCTGTCTATCTATCTGTGTATCTGTCCACTTTATAGAGTACCGTACTTTTCCGACTCTTTGCCGCTACTTTTATATAAGGGCGTGTCTATTCTGTGGTTTTTTCACTGCTACGGTGCATTGACGGGAATCTCCGGTTAGTACACGTCTCTATTATAATACGTAACTTGCTATTCATCGTAGGGATGGACGATAAATACTGATATGCTAATAGTATGAGTTTTCTTCTCGATATATTGAGTCACCGATAACTCCCAAATATGAGCAGTATAAATAAATTATATGGTGGTCTTTTTTTCGATTCGATCGTACGAAGCAAACTTACCGGTAATTAATATGTGTAGTAACGGTAAATAAATTATAGAAATTAAAAATTAAAATTGAAATTAAAAATTTCTTTTTCCATTCGGTCGAACGAAGCTAACCGAACTAATATGAATACTAAATATCGTAATTTCGTAATATCGTAATATGGACTATTAGCCGCTACTTTTCTCTGACGATTTGAGCCAAGCGGCTTATATAAAGGTGTGGCAATTCTGCTGTTTTTCTTTCACCGCTCGAGCGCATTAACCAAAATCCCCGGTTAGCACGCTTTTTAAACGGCAAATTGTCTGTGTATTAAGCGCCTTTCCTGAGTTCTGCGGCTTATACAAAGGTGTCTATACAGCTATACAAATGTACTATTCATTAAATAAAATAAATTAACGAGTAGTTATTTACATGCAATTAATATTTACTGCCAACGTGTACCGAGAAGGTCCCGTAAACGTTTGTTTCTTGGAGCCACTGGAAAAACGCATTTCTCACCTACTAAATTTCCACATCAAAAAGGTAAGTGTTTCTTATACGATGTTGTATTGTCTATGAATTGCCACATCTCCACTACTTAATAACGTTGGATTTGCCGCTGTTCGTGATAGTGGGTCATGTTCATTTCCTTCAGCAGCCGAGTTACTAATTTTTTTCCAGCTACGAGTAGGCCTACTGTAACTTACTATTACAGAACTTTCACGAGTACTCCGAGGGTTGCGATACGCTATTGTGAAAAGAAAGAGAGCAGCTGCTATCGACTTACTGTCACCCTGCATCAGCCATGACCAGCTATACGTCGCCTGCTCAAAAGTAGGCACACGCCGAAAACTGTTTCTTCATACGCCCGACAGAAAAACCAAAAATGTTGTCTATCCGCATGTGTTGCGTTGAACTAAGGGAGAGAGAGAGGGAGAGAAAGGGAAAGAAAGGGAGAGGGAGAGAGAGAAAGAGGGAGAGAGAGGGAGAGAGGGAGAGCGAGGAGGAGAGGGGGAGGGAGAGAGAGAGGGAGAGGGGGAGAGGGAGAGAGAGAAGGGGAGAGGGAGAGAGAGAGAAGGGGAGCGAGAGGGAGAGCGAGGAGGAGAGGGGGAGAGAGAGGGAGAGGGGGAAGAAGGAGGGAGAGACGGAGAGAGGGAAAGAGGGAGAGAGGGAGAGCGAGGAGGAGAGGGGGGGGGGGGAGAGAGGGAGAGAGAGAGAAAGAGGGGAGAGAGGGAGAGACGGAGAGAGGGAGATGTAACTGCATAGTTGGAGTTGTTTTACAGTATGAAAGACAACTCTCAATAAACCTCCTGCTGTACAAGAATCTGATCCCGTTGACGGGTAATGCAGCTAGTCTACTATATAAACTAGAGGTGGAACGAGACAGGTTTTTTAAGCTCGAGACGAGACTCGAGACACTCTCTTGTAAAAATTCGAGACTCGAGACACGAGACAGTAAAATAATAAGCATTTGGTGATGATTTCACTACACAAGTACTAGCTACTTGGTATATATAAAATTAATAAAACTCTTTTTAAATTGAGTTTTCACCTGGTGTAAACGAATTAAATACAACATTTTAATAGTGATATGCATGTAGTTTTTGTAAACAAATGTGACACAAACAGCTCTAAAATACCGAAGCTCAAATATTCTAAGAATTTTGAGCTTGATTGATCATAATTATTATAAACATATTGCTTTGTACATGTATATTTTTACCATCTATTGAATAGTTCTTACTTTTTAATGTAATGTGTAATGAAACCGATAGCCGTCGCTCTACAAAGAAATACCGCAACTAAAAGAACACACGATAACACTTTCAATCTTATCGTTTCATTAATGTTAAGTTTTGTTTGTGTATTAGCTGTAGTATGTGAATTATATTTAAATTGTACTCATGAAATTATATTAATTACTGTATACATGCACATGTATATTCTTATATTGAGCTAACAAAACGTTATTGTTAACCGAACACGGACTATGGTCGACACGGCCTTTCGTTCGTTTCTCCGTGTCCGGGCAAGTTTTATCCGCGATTGGTAGTATATACGTAAAAGAGGCCCGAATTTTATGAAGGGCAGTTGGTGTTTAGACACGATACGATAAAATACAGACATTTTACCCGCAAAAATTCTTATTTATTAAATTGGATTATCCGAAGAGTAATTAGATACGACCCGGTATCTGTTTTAAGGACACAGAACCGAACTAAAAAATAACAGGGCCGTTGTCCGGACTACATGATTAGACTCAGTGGCCAACATAATCAGTAGCAACAGGTAGTAACGGACCGGGTAAAACTTTAAAGGCAGTCGCCCGCAATCCATTACAATATATGGAGTTGTTGCTACCGCAAGAAGCCATGTTTTAACAACCGTGCGCAGGCGCTTTAGTTCTATTTCCTGTCTCGAGTTTGGCAATAGTTAAGTCGAGACGAGACCGATACGAGACGAGACAGGTCGATACTCGAGACGTCTCGTGTCTCGTTCCACCTCTAATATAAACGGCAATCGTTGTCTGTCTATCTATCTGTCTATCTGTCTGTCCGCTTTATAGAGTACCGTACTTTTCCGACTATTAGCCGCTACTTTTATATAAGGGCGTGTCTATTCTGTGGTTTTTTCACCGCTAGGGCGCATTAACGGGAATCTACGGTTAGTACACGCCTCTATTATAATACGTAACCTGCTATTCATCGTAGGGATGGACAATAAATACTGATATGCTAATAGTATGAGTTGTCTTCTCGATATATTGAGTCACCGATAACTCCAAAATATGAGCAGTATAAATAAATTATATGGCGGTCTTTTTTTTGGATTCGATCGTTAGTTAGTTAGAAATCTTTTAATTTGCTGATAACAAAATAACAAAAAGCTTCTAATTGCAGGCATATTATCCAATAAAACGGAAACTGTAGAAGAATCCTGAATGCAAGATAGTAGTGAACAATTCATATTTAGTTTGAGATTATTTGTGTAAAAGTTAAAAGAAAATTTACATGAGAGGATGACTTCAAATAAGTAATGCAGGATAGCTTATACAAAGATAAATTGATTGAGATGTACTAAATACAAGGGTTCAGGGCTGAAGAATAGATCCTCTATGAGTATTGATTGTGGCAAGATTGTAACAGATTCGATCGTACGAAGCAAACTTAATTAATATGAGTAAGTAGTAAAATTAAATTAGTAGTAAATATTAGTAGTGAATTAAATAAAATTTACTAATCTTTAAATAAATTAATGAGTAGTAAATTACATCTAATTAATATTTACTGCCAACGTGTACCGGAAAGGTCATGTGAACAATTGTTTCTTGCAACCACTAGAAAAACGCTGTTCTCTATCTACTATATAAATGGCAATCGTGCTCTATCTGATTGGTTGTCCGCCTTATAGAGCGGTCTTTCCTTTTATCGTCGTACGAACTTCGGTCGTACGAAGCAAACTGAATTAGGTAATATGTGTAGTAACGGTAAATAAATTATAGAGCGGTCTTTCTTTTTTCATCCGGTCGAACGAAGCCAACCGAATTAATATGAGTACTAATTATCGTAATATCGTAATTTCATAATATGGACTATTAGCCGATACTTTTCTCTGACGATTTGAGAAAAGCGGCTTATATAAAGGTGTGGCGATTCTGTTGTTTTTCTTTCACCGCTTGAGCGCATTAACCGAAATCCCCGGTTAGCACGCTTTTTAAACGGCAAATTTTCTGCCGTGTTTAAAAGCACCTTTCCTGAGTTCTGCGGCCTATACAAAGGTGTCTATACAGCTATACAAATGTACTATTCATTAAACAAAATAAATTAACAAGTAGTTATTTACATGCAATTAATATTTACTGCCAACGTGTACCGAGAAGGTCACGTAAACGTTTGTTTCTTGGAGCCACTGGAAAAACGCATTTCTCACCTACTAAATTTCCACATCAAAAAAGTAAGTGTTTCTTATACGATGTTGTATTGTCTATGAATTGCCACATCTCCACTACTTAATAACGTTGAATTTGCCGCTGTTCGTGATAGTGGGTCATGTTCATTTCCTTCAGCAGCCGAGTTACTAATTTTTTTCCAGCTACGAGTAGGCCTACTGTAACTTACTATTACAGAACTTTCACGAGTACTCCGAGGGTTGCGATACGCTATTGTGAAAAGAAAGAGAGCAGCTGCTATCGACTTACTGTCACCCTGCATCAGCCATGACCAGCTATACGTCGCCTGCTCAAAAGTAGGCACACGCCGAATACTGTTTCTTCATACGCCCAACAGAAAAACCAAAAATGTTGTCTATCCGCATGTGTTGCGCTGAACTAAGGGAGAGAGAGAGGGAGAGAAAGGGAGTGAGAGAGAGGGAGAGCGAGGAGGAAAGGGGGGAGAGAGAGAGGGGGGGAGAGGGAGAGAAGGGGAGAGAGAGGGAGAGCGAGGAGGAGAGGGGGAGAGAGAGGGAGAGAAAGAGGGAGAGAGAGAGGGAGAGGGGGAAGAGGGAGGGAGAGAGGGGAGAGACGGAGAGACGGAGAGAGGGAGAGAAGGAGAGAGAGAGGGAGAGCGAGGAGGACAGGGGGGAGAGAGAGAGAGGGAGAGAGAGGGAGAGAAAGAGGGAGAGACAGAGGGAGAAGAGGGAGGGAGAGAGAGAGGGAAGAGAGGGAGAGAGACCGAGAGAGGGAGAGAGGGAGAGAAGGAGAGAGAGAGCGAGGAGGAGAGGGATGGTGCGGTGTTTTATGTAAACTTAGCCTGCTGGTGGTGTCATATTACATACTAGTACGCTAGCAGCCATGTGTGCCTAAGGAAATCGTGAAGTGTAGGCCTACCAATAAAACACATCTGACAGTCGCCTACTATTATTCAGAAGCACCAACAGTTCATGCCAAAAATCATGAGTTTGAATCCCATATGAATCTATTTTCCAAAGTTCCAACCATCAGGAAAAAAGATTCGGGCAGATGGTCACGGCTCTTGTTGCAGTAAAGAATATTTACTGAACGAGCCAGTTATCTGGTTTAAAATTCAAAGTTGAAACTGATTGGTTTAAAATAATTGTCAGTTCGGTATTTTATCTCTGATCAAACGTTGGAAGAATTTTTCAAGAATATTACATTTTATTTCTTGATTTTAGTTTCCATGCCTGTTGAGAGAGTTCATCATTGCTTCAATATTGTACTCGACTGGTGATCCAAGTTACAAGCAGCATTTCACTTCATGGCTAGAGACCGGTATGTGTACACTACTCACACCACCTCATTATGGCTAGATAGTGGTATATGTACACTTTACTCACACTTTCTCATCATTGTGGCTAGTTTATATGTAATGATAATCTTTTATCACCTAACGAGGTGTTGTTAGAAACATAGGAATGCATAAAAATTGTTCAATTTATTCTCTCAAATTTCAAGCCTTTATTTCATACTAACACTGGCTTGGAGAGCAATTTGACTCAAATTCCATTGATTTTATTCTTTGACAAAAAAGTGACAGTTTTCTTAGTTTCTATTCATTTTTATATGATTGTTATCACTTAATTCTTTGACGCACATTAGTTTAAGGAATTTTTTTTTTACATTTTCGCATAAAAGAAAACAACTTTGTCCTAGAGATTTACTATCGCAAATTTTTATTGCTGGCATATTCAGTTCAATTCTTTTTAGATATATGGCAGTCACTAACTCCGTGTTTTCTTATATACCAGTAACACCATAGAATGATAACGGTCAAGTTATGAAATTGCTAATGATGAAGTTGTTGCACTTTATATTCTGCTACTCAGTTGAGAATGAGTGCTGTACACGATCCAAGTTTTTTTTTACGAAAAGACAATATTACATTGCATTTTCTGCAATTTTTTTTGAAAGTACATTAAATAGAGGATATTCCAATCTTCTGGTTGTCAAATTCTTTCAAAAAATTTGTTCCATAATTCTGTGCAATTGTTTAAGCAACTTTATGTGAAGGCTCATAACCATAGGTTAGGAAAATTAATATTACGCTCGCCTTTATTAGCTGTTCTATATCTCTATTACAGACTGGTATGGTAGTACTACGGAGTGTGATGTGGAAATGTGGAAGACTGGTTGGTCTAACGAGGTTGTAAAACAAAGGAGTAACTTACCTTCATTAGGAGACACTGACACTATATACTAGTACAAATACAGTTTTAGTTAGCTATTGATAAGGTTATAAAACAAAGGAGTAACTTACCTTCATCAGGAGACACTGACACTATATACTAGTACAAATACAGTTTTAGTTAGCTATTGATAAGGTTATAAAACAAAGGAGTAACTTACCTTCATCAGGAGACACTGACACTATATACTAGTACAAATACAGTTTTAGTTAGCTATTGATAAGGTTATAAAACAAAGGAGTAACTTACCTTCATCAGTAGACACTGACACTATATACTAGTACAAATACAGTTTTAGTTAGCTATTGATAAGGTTATAAAACAAAGGAGTAACTTACCTTCATCAGGAGACACTGACACTATATACTAGTACAAATAGATTTTTAGTTAGCTATTGATAAGTTTATAAAACAAAGGAGTAACTTACCTTCATCAGTAGACACTGACACTATATACTAGTACAAATACAGTTTTGGTTAGCTATTGATAAGGCTATAAAACAAAGGAGTAACTTACCTTCATCAGGAGACACTGACACTATATACTAGTACAAATACAGTTTTAATTAGCTATTGATAAGGTTATAAAACAAAGGAGTAACTTACCTTCATCAGGAGACACTGACACTATATACTAGTACAAATACAGTTTTGGTTAGCAATTGATAAGGTTATAAAACAAAGGAGTAACTTACCTTTATCAGGAGACACTGACACTATATACTAGTACAAATACAGTTTTAGTTAGCTATTGATAAGGTTATAAAACAAAGGAGTAACTTACCTTTATCAGGAGACACTGACACTATATACTAGTACAAATACAGTTTTGGTTAGCTATTGATGAGGTTATAAAACAAAGGAGTAACTTACCTTCATCAGTAGACCCTGACACTATATACTAGTACAAATACAGTTTTTGGATAGCTATTTATAAGGTTAGGTTATTCAAATTTCCAACAGCACCATTACAACACTAAACCTTCTCAATGTTGCTCTCGGGTGTTTTATTAGGAGAATACCTAAACATAGAGTATTAGACTTTTGATGTTCAACTATTCTGTTCATTAGACCATCCTGTGTTCAACATAACTTCCTATACTGCTAATAGAATAGTGCTATGACATCACAATTACTAACTATTCAAAAAGAGCCGTTAATCACTTGGACAACTTATCATTGATCAGGCTAGATATTCTATGATGCCATCGGGTGAATTATTTGTTTTTAAATAATTTTTTTTATATCATTTTTTTATTTGGATGGGTAACAGCTTATGACAACATGAATTATGTTATATTTTAACTGTGAACCAAAGCGTGGAGAGATTTATTCCTTATGCCAATTGGTGCTTACTCGGTTAAAGGCACTACTTGTGCCTATTATCACAAGCCAAATATTTGTGGAAGTTGTCTTCTCTGTTGCTAGTTTTCATGGTAGCGCATCAAATCAACTGTTTGTTATTATGTAATAGGCTTTGTTAATCTAATGAATTCGTTGTGTGTTGTTTCTATTGTATAGCATATTTAACCATTTGATGTATGGTAATGTAATATCATACATGTACCAGCTACCATTCATTCGCATTTAGAATATGACTAAAGGTCATGTTTCATACACCTACTTTTATTGCATCAGTCGCTGAAGACCAACTTTTTTGCTGTTACGTTATATATGTTTGCGAGAATACACTTATATTTTTGTGAGATACATAATTTTTTAGTGTCATTGTATATATTATGCATTACGTAGCACAGAATAAACTAATAACACATTCTCAAAACTATCTCATTACTGGCGGTCATTAGGTGTTAATACTGCATGCCTGTTAGGCTAGCTAGTGCAATAAGTGATGTACAGTTCACAGGCTTCTCAGAATACTTGTTCAGCCTGTAGAAGCCATGGGATGAAGTCGATAAGAATTCAAGAGTTTAGCAAGTGTTTGTTCATATGCAGACCATCATCAGACTTGATCCTGGCAACTAAAACTACAAGAAATTCTGGGTCTTTTGTATTGCATGTGTTGTCTTGCATGTTTTTCAATTATTTAGCATATAGCTATAACAGTTTTACAGGTTGGGATTGTGAAACAAAAACTTATTAGTGAATATTACAAAAAAAAAATTTGTTGCATCCCTTATTGGTTATTGTGATATGTTGAAAGAAATTTTTTTTCAAATTTTTGTAAATGCCATCATATATGTATGAAGAATATAGGCAGCAGAAGTATATCAGCAGCAGAAGTATATAGATAAGCAGAAGTAAAAATATATAATCAGCAAGAGGTGTTGTAGAAACTAGTAGTGATAATTATGATATGTAAGTGTGAAAATGTATAACTATTACTAGTACCTACTGTCTCACTTAGTCCTGTCACTTGTACATTTCTATTTAACATGCATAGAAAAACATTGACCAGTAACAAAAATCTGTATAGGAATGAACAAAAGAAATGTTCATAATCACAGTGCTTCCGCACTTCAGTTCCACACTTCATTCTTCTTTGATGATGTAATAGCTTGCGCAATTTTATACAGTCATAGAGATACTATAAAACAACTATCTTCGAAGCAGAAAAATAAATGGGCACTGTAAAATGATTGTTAGTCAAAGTTAAAGTATGTTTGTGAAGGTCGATGTGGACGATCCATTGCCTGTTTACAGCGTTCTCAGGGGTTGTCTTCGGCTAAAAGAAATGAGAAGTACGTGCAATTTGATTAAAGAACTTACTATGAATATATATATACTAGGTGAATACCCGGCGTTGCATGGGTAACAAAAATCTTTGCACAGAAAAGTTATTTTTATTTAACATATAAAACAGTTACCACTCTAACTTTCAAACTTCATATTATGAGGAAAATGAAATAAAAAATAAAACAACTATAAAAGTGTTTAAATGTAAATGTGAAATAATTAACAAGTAATAGCAAAATTAAGTCGGTTTTGCAACAATTACAATAAAAGATGATTCGGTAATGATACAATGAATACGAACTGAGAAAACAAAATAAAAAGTCCTGAATATGTTGAATTAATAATACCAATTCATTGCATAGGTGTGTGTGTGTGTGTGCGTGCGTGCGTGTGCGTATAAAAAACATTTACTGTTCCAGCAGAAGCTATCCATCAAAACTTTGAATACAATGATAATGGTACCTCTCGATACTGGTAGAAATGTAAAAATGAGATACCGTCCTGTCTTTGACTGACCAAATGGAGAGAGAATATAGAGGCTCTTCCTACTCGAGATAATACAATTGTCCGGGTCACAAATATTGACCTTTACCGATTTAACAATTAATCAAACCTTACGAAAAACCAGAAATAGAAGTTCATGAAAAGATAAAAAAGTATCACGTTTCATAAAGTTAATAAAGTTTCAATTATTATGTCATTTAGCGTGTGAAATTGGGAAAAAGGTATATAACATATATGGTAAACTCTTTGAATTGTATGAGCCTTTGTAGACTGGTGATTAGACAATAGGAATACTAACCTGCAGTTGCAATAATTGTGAGTTAAAATCCAGCAAGATGTGAGATTTCAATTTTAAGATTTTAATAGCTATAGCCAAACAGACTACAAGCTTTGAGATTTATTTAGAACTACATATAAATCTCATTGTTGGTCGTTCGTCTATTTAACTATAATGATAATGCTTTAGCAATGAAAAATCACCTTCATACTGGATTTGAACTCCTGACACTCAAACTGCAAGTCTACTAACAAGCACGAGTAACTAAAAAGCTAAGCCATTCTTATCATTCCCATTACTCTTACCATATACGGCATGTGAATCTTTTTTGTGATTGCACATCCTGAATGAGCATTTTTATTATTAATTAATATTACCTTTTGCATTTGTCTTTTTTAAAAATAATTTTAAAAGCCATTTCTTTTTACTTTAGCATATTTTTTAAATTTGATTTTCAAATGTGTCATTTCAATTTCAAATGTGTTGCTACACTCATATTTCCAGTTTTGTTATATCTGTAAAAAGTACATGCTTTTCACAAGAAAAATTGTATTATCTGGAGTGGAAATCGCCTCTACATTCTCTTTGCGTTCGGCCAGGCAAAATTCCGGACAAAAAAGCCGATATCTCATTTTTACATTTATACCAGTATCGAGAGTTACCAGTATCGTCCATCAAAACATTGATTACAAAGAGTTTCTGCTGCAACAGTAACCTTTTATACACACACTTGCATTTACTCATTGTTCATTTTTTCTCTTAATTTATTTCAACTGCACAAAAACACTTTTCTCGTGCTATAGAGTTTAAAATGATAAATGTTGTATTAAATGAACAAAAATAAGTTTTCCGCACGGAGACTTTATTATCCAGATAATGCCAAACATTCATCTTGTGTATGTATATAGCGGAACATGATACTAATCGAGGACTTATAGAACTTTGTGAATTTGTATAACCCTTGTGACTGACTAATATAAGCTGCACTTAGTATAATAAAGTTTGCTAATATGAGTTATTGCACTTTCATTTCCTTTTACATAGTTATGTAAATAAATACATTGACAAGCTAACCTTCAAACTGAATTCTGCAGATACTGGCAAAGCATGAAATGAAAGGAGCAAACCAGCTAGAATGTCTCTACCCTAAAATCTTATTTGAAACTAGCAACTTAAAGGTTGACTTGCAACAAAATTCACATTACAGTTATTTGGTATCAAAAGATTCACCATGTCTTACTGGTGTGTCTGCTGTGTTGTAAGTGCACAATATGTGGAAATGTGATTACAAGCTCTTAAAAGCTCAAAAACGAACAGTTAATCGCTGTCATCACGAAACCGCCATAGATTAGAATCCCTTTCCAAAATGGCTCAAATGGGACGTTGAAGTTGATAACACAGGAAGTGAGATTTAAGAGTAAGCCAAACGGATTGAAAAATGAAGAAAGATGGTAGAAGCAACGGCGGCGATGCTTAGTAGAGGTCAAAAGTGTACATCCGACACACACCTCCTATTGTCAACTATTGTTGTTGATGTTTATAGTACAGTATATGGGCCTATCCATAAAATATGGGCTCCGGAGGTTATTTTGGAAACATAGGATTTGTGCTGAAACTTTTGTATGCTAATCATACACATATTCAAGCATGCATGTTTACAATTTCACAGCATTTGGATCAACGCTTTTCAAACTGTAAGCACTTTTTCAAGCAATAATGCGAAGACATGTCAAACTTTCATGATTCTATAAGAGCTTTTTAATAAAGTCTAACTTATATTACATTAATTAAATCTTTGTTTAGGGGTTATTGTAATATTAAGGTTAGGAAAAATCAGGACAAAAAAGCATTAAGGCATCGAAAACTTATGTCTCTGGTTAAATGGATTTATATATTGTGGAGGACCGGGACATGCCTGTGTACTATTTACTGCACTCATATATATATCCGCACTATCATTTAACCGAACCTCTCGAACTTCCCTTATTGCATGCTTGAACTGCCCTTTTATTATTATATAACCGTATCACTGAACTGCCCTTGTATTACTGAACTGCCTTTTTATTATTATATAACTGTATCACTGAACTGCCCTTGTATTACTGAACTGCCCTTTTGGTTACATAACCATCATGTTGTATCTGGCATTTCCTTTGTGATATAAATAGATCAGTAGGCGGAGTTAAACGATAGGCGCTGGCTATATAAGCCAGCGCGATAGACAGGCAAGGTGTGCTTGATTCCACTCATACTTGTGCATACTTGTATTAAAGATATCGATAATAAACTGCTATATACTCATACGAACTGCTTCTATTGACGCCTGCCTGGTTGGCTCACCGATTGTATAAGCAGGCTCTGTGCAACCAACAGACGGAACTGCCAGGGTGACTCTAAGAAGGCTAGGAGGCGATCCACGGCCTTGTCTAGACTCGATCGGGTGTGCCATGGCACTAGAGATCCAGTCTTAAGACCAGCCATTAGTGGATCCAGACTAGCCTGGGATAGAGATCCAGAGGCAGGCCGGGGGTTTGGTTTCGGAGCAAGCCTGACTACTAGATTCTTGTCTTGGACTGACTTGACCGCCACAGGCAGGTCAATCAGGCCTCGGACAAGATCAGCCAGTAGCCCAGGTTGCGACTCCCTTGTTAGGACGTAAAGCTGACTCAGCTACCGGAGTCAGATCCTTTACACTGGTGGCAGCAGTGGGATCCGCTTAACCCACAACAGGACGACTAACAGGGACTAAAAAGACGACGCAGGTATGACCAGACGGACTCGCAGCGCGGAAAGACCGGAAGCTCTCCGAACGGAGGGACTAGGAGGTCTAGAGCGACTGACAGATGTCTTGGAAAGACTGCTCATCAACCAGGGAACGCAGGGACCCCCTGCGCCAAGAGAAACTTTCAGAGCCCCAGAATATGACGGGAATAGCGACGTAGAGGCCTTCATCCGGCAGTTCAATGATGTAGCCGTTGCAAATGACTGGGGGCCAGGGTCCGCACTGTTACACATCCGAGAGAGACTGCGAGGGCAGGCTAAGGACTGTGGACACGGGCAGACCATACACGGCGTATTTAACAACCTCCGGGCCAGGTTTGGACTGACACCCAAAGAAGCCAGAGCCAAACTGCAGGGCCTAAAAAAGGACCAGCAAGCAACACTATTTGAGCACGCCACCCAAATAGAGAAGCTGACCGATATCGCGTTTGGGGAAATGTCAGTCCGCCTGAAAGAGGAGATGGCCGTGGACACGTTCTGTGGTACGCTGGGCAATGTTTATTTGCAGCGACATCTGCTAGCGGTGCCTACTCCTACGTTGGAGGCAGCCGTGAGAGCAGGGAACGAGTACTTACAGGTTCGACCTAGTATAGCGTCTCACCAAGCCCAACCTTTCAGGTCGGATGTCAGGGCAGTCCAGCCAGACGAGACAGGACAGGGCGAGGGAGGACGGGGCCCCGAAGAGCCGATTGTGGTGGCTAGAACTACCCCGAATACCCTCGAGCTGCTGTTGACCTCGGTGACGGACCTAGCCAAAGAAGTGGCCAAGTTAAAATTGTATATCCATCGACCGCAGTCTATTACAGAAAGCGGGACGAAGAAAAAGGAAATGGCGAGATGCTGGGGGTGCAACCAGGAAGGCCACCAGAGGAGAAGTTGTCCGTGGAGGCAGGCAAGTCAGAGGACATCCTATAAGCAGGACCAGGGAAACGCCTACGGCCCGCAGCAGTAGGTCTACCTGCTGGCTGCACAAGGGCACCCGGACACGAAAAACACAGACAACGTAACAATACAAGTCGAAGGGAATCTGGAGTTGATCCGGAGGGTTGGCAGCATCCGACTAAAACGGCGGCACCGGTCAAGAGACCCCTGGTAGAAACGATTCCCATCTACAACCCATACCAAAGTCTATGGGAACTGGACGAGGAGGAAGAGGGATGCGAGGCGAGCCCCCGGAACTCACCGCGGGCGGCCAAACAGGCGCAGCGGCAGTACCTCCACCAGATCCAGAGACTGGACGAGAAACGAAGAGTTTATGGACGTACCAGAGAACCCAAGAGGCCAGGGCGGAAGGGAGGTCCCCCTAGGGCCGAGCACCCCGAGCGATCTGGACAGCAAGGGTCGGGACAGAGAGCGGATTCAGGGGTAACTGAAGCTCTCGAGAGACCAACGCTGTACAGATCAGGAAGAAGGGAGCTTGCGACCCAGAGGGAACCCCGCCGTAAGCCTAGGCAGGTTAGGTCAGAGAGAGATGGCCCCACCGGCGCTGATCCGTTCAGGAGATCCGTATCAACCGGATCAGGATGGAACGAGGACCCAGCAATGGCGGAGCATCTCCAGAGACCGGAGTACCATAGACCCAGAGACGAAAGGGGCTGGAATGAAGCCGAACCCCCGAGACGGGGGCCGACCCAAGGCGGCCATCTCCGAGGGGGGAATCTAGGCCAACCCACGAGTTCGGTGTCGGGTCCGACAGGCCGGTACGGGGAGAGCACAAGGCCAGCTACTCCCGAGGAAAGCCTGGAGGACCAGCTCGAAAAGAGTCCACCACCGGACAGGCCTAGGGGACGTCCGAGGAGGAAAAAATCGGAAGAGATGCTCAATACCGCCGCAACGGGGGAAGGGTTGCCAAGGGTTGGAGCCTTGGAGAAACCCCATGGGTCGAGCTACTTCCTACCGGGAAAGGTAGAGAGGCAAGACCTCCTGTTCCTCATAGACACCGGCTGCAACACTAACCTACTCTCCAAAAAGGTGTTCGACAGAATGCCGGAGCGAGTGAGGGTGCAGTTAGAAGAGAATGACCGGTATGGACTCATGGCAGATGGTAGCAAGCTCCAGTTTTATGGACTGATAAGGCTAACCGGAAGGATCAGGGACGTGGCTATAGAGGAGAACTTCCTCGTAAGCCAGATCAGCGAAGACGCTATTCTGGGTATGCCTTTCCTGATCTCCCACAAGTGTCAGATTGAATTCGGCCGACCCGTCATTTCCCTAGGGAATAGGCAACTTACTTGCACCGACAAATACGGGAGGATAATGGTGTCCAACGTTCACGCCTGGAAAAAAGTTACTATCCCTCCCTTGTCAGAGGTAAGAGTGACGGGGAAGATCTCCGCCAGAAATTACGTGCCGATGGGCTTGATAGAGGGCTCTGATCCACACCTACCCGTGGCATGCAGCCTGAACAGGCCTGGAGAGGGGGGTGATGTCACCATACGATGCCTGAACCCCGGACGTCAACCGATAGAGTTGGGCGCCGGACACGTCATTGGCTCATACACGGCTGTGGAAGAAGAGGACATACAGACGGATCTCTGGTCTGGGCCGGAACACGGGAGCCTCGACGAATCAGGAGTGGGGTGTGCCACTGTAAGGACGGGGGAAGCCGTCCCGGGTCACCTGGTTGAGCTATATCAGCAGGCCCTCCCAGGATGCCGGCACGAAGGAGAGAAGCAGAGCCTGGCCCATCTTCTGACCAGGTACCAGGACGTGTTTAGCAAGTATGATGGCGACGTAGGAAGGACCGACCGAATCGCCCACAGCATACCCCTGATGGAGGGTGCCAGGCCGGTCAGACAACCCCCCCACCGGTTGGGACCCCTCAAGGAGGCAGAAGCGGACAAACAAGTACAGGAACTACTGGAAAAGGGTTTGATCGAGCCTGCCAATGGGGCATGGAGTTCCCCAGTCGTCATGGTGAGGAAGAAGGATGGCGGATGGAGATTTTGTATTGATTATCGACAGCTGAATGCGGTCACCCAACAGGATGCGTACCCCATCCCTAGGATTGATGAAAGCCTGGACGCCCTGGCAGGAAGCCGATTTTTTAGTACGTTGGATCTGACCAGTGGATACTGGCAAGTACCGCTAGATCCGGACGCTCAAGAGAAATCCGCCTTTGCCACGAGAAGCGGGTTGTGGAAGTGGAAGGTACTGCCCTTCGGATTGACGTCGGCCCCCGCCACCTTCCAAAGACTGATGGAGTCTGTACTTGACGGGCTCCATTGGAAAACCCTCTTGCTATACTTGGACGACATCATCGTAATTGCTCCAGACTTCGAGACCCATTTGGCCCGTTTGGGAGAGGTCTTCCAGAGACTCGCCGCCGCGCAGCTGAAACTGAAGCCCTCTAAATGCGAGCTCCTCCAGAGGAAAGTGAGGTACCTTGGCTATGTGGTGAGCCCGGAGGGAGTGTCCACGGACCCAGAAAAGGTAAAGGCAGTGGCCGAATGGCAGACCCCTCGAAATATAAAGGAACTGCAGGCCTTCCTGGGGACCACGGGGTACTACCGACAGTACCTACGAGATTACGCCACTATTGCCAAGCCACTCACGATCTTGACTAGCAAAGGGAAGCCTTGGAGGTGGGGAGCAGAAGAGCAGCAGGCATTCGAGACCCTTCGACAAGGCCTGATCTCGGCACCAGTGCTGGGGTACCCCAACCCAAAGAGTCAATATACTCTGGACACCGATGCCAGTAATGTGGGAGTGGGGGCCGTCCTGTCCCAGAACCAGGGGGGCAGGGAGACCGTAGTGGCGTACTACAGCAAGACCCTCAGCCCAGCCGAACAAAATTACTGTGTAACGCGCCGAGAGCTCCTGGCAGTAGTAAAAGCCGTCAAGCACTTCCGGCCCTACTTGTATGGTCAACAGTTCGTGCTCCGCACGGACCATGCCTCCCTGAGATGGCTGTGTAGGAGGAGGGAGCCGTCGGCTCAAGTAGCTCGGTGGCTGGAGATTCTGTCAGAATTCTCGTACTTACTGGAACACCGATCAGGGGTCAAGCACGGGAATGCCGACGGCCTGAGTCGACAGGTCTGCCCAAACGACTGTCGACAGTGTATCCGAATAGAGGAGCGAGACGGGGGCCCTAGCAAACAGGCATTGCTGGAAGGAGAGTCTGACACCGTGGCTGCAATTAAACTACCAGGAGACCGAAATTTTCGACAGCTGGTACAGAGCCAAATGGAAGGGACACAGGCTGTGGCCAGGATGTACTGGGCAGTAAAAAATGATCAGGAGCTACCAGAGGAGGAGCTGACTCTAGGGAGTAACGAGCTCCGGGTCCTACACAAGAGACGGGAGGCTCTGAGGTTATCCCCAAACGGCGTCCTGGAGGTCAGACTAACGACGGACGGCCACCCCAGATGGTGTACCCTATGTCCTCGGGCGGACCGGAGCCGGGTAATGTGGGACACGCACAGGCTTGCCCACGCGGGGGTTCACAAGACTGTAAAAAGATTACTACTCAATTGGTATTGGCCGGGACTAAATGCCGACGTGAGACGACTCATCAAGACGTGTGAGATCTGTCAAGTGGCAAAAACCGGCGGGAATCACGCAACTAGGAGCAGACACCGATTGTACGCCGGGCGACCGTGGCAGAAGCTAGCGGTCGACCTGGTGGGACCAATGCCAGTGACTAACCGAGGGAACAAGTGGATCTTAGTGATTAGCGACCATTTCTCTAGATGGCAGGATGCAATAGCGATCCCGGATGCAACTGCCCCGGTGGTAGCCACAACCCTGGACGAAAGGGTGTTCTGTTATTTTGGCCTACCCGAGGAATTACACTCCGACCAAGGGGCTCAATTTGAGTCTAAACTCATGGGAGAATTATGTAGCCTATGGAACGTAGACAAAACACGGACTACACCATACCACCCCCAGGGGAATGGTATTGTAGAACGAAACAATCGGAGCCTGGGAGATTCCTTGAGAGCCTTGCTCCTGCGCCGTGGGCCTACAGAGTGGGACTTGTTGCTGCCACAGATAATGAGGGCTTTCCGGGGCACTCCCCCCTCCGCCACGGGAGAAACCGCGAATTACCTGATGATGGGCAGGGAACTGCGATTGCCAGACCAGCTCTCAGAACCCGTTGCAGTCACTGGCCAGGCGGTACAGCCCTACGTACTGGAACTGGCCAACCGGCTGGAGGAAACGTATGAAATTCTCCGAGACCGCCAAATGAAAATTCGGGTGGAGGACGACGAAGAGCCCCCATCGTTTGGGACCGGCGACTTGGTGCTGCTGGTCAACAAGAGACGTAGACGTGGAGAAAACCCCAAGTTACAACCCAAATATGTGGGACCCTATACAGTCACTAGGTGCAATCCCAACCATACGTACCAAGTAGAGAGACAAGGACAAATCTCAGTACAGAACGAAGAGAGATTAAAACCATACTACGCGTGTCCAGAGGCCGATGGGCGGGCCCCGGCCACTAAGGAACCCTCCAGGAGGCCAAACATGAGGGGTGCCACTGGACGAAGAGAGAGGAGGCTGGAAGAGTTAGGGGAGATGCTGCCCGCAGTAGAGTACACTGGAAGGGAGCCTCCCCCGCCAACACGGCAGGAGAGGATGGAACCTCCCCCGGATATGGACAGTGACACGTTCAGGAGACGACTTCTGGAGGTCCTGGCCAGAGAAAGAGAGTCTGCCTCGGGCAGTCACGATCCCAACGGAGGGGTTAGGGAGGCAACAGAGCAAACCGGTATAACCAACGCGGAACCAGAGGAACCAAGTCTCGGGCCCTGTTCCGAACCCCCGGTGGAGCCCCCCGGACAAGAGTTGACAGAAGGAGAGACAGACAATACCGCAGTCGACGAGGCCTCCGACTCCGGGGTCACCGAACAAAGGGATCCGCCCCAACCCGAAGTTTCTACACCAGCACCAGCTGAAGAAGAGGTGCGAATAAACACAGAACTAAGGAGAACAGAAAATGGTATGGGGGAAAGACGAGACGGGAGACCACGGCGAATGGTGGGTCCTCCTATCAGATACGGCGAGACTGTGTGCCACCAAATCGACCCTGAAGAAGAAGGACCGGAAGCCAGAGAAAGACAGGCCGAACTCAGGGAACGGTATCAGTCTACCAAAGCTATGGTGGAACAACTGGAGACCTTGATAGAGAGGGAAGGTCTGAGGACGAACTTAGAACTGATGTCTCAATATACAATTCTAAAAGAGTCAGTTGCCGAACTAGAAGAAATGATGGCCGCAAGCCGCCACGGAGGAGGGCAACCAGATACAATCATACCTGACCGAAATATCCCGGGAAAGGAGACAGAGACGGAGGCAGACGAAGAAAACCAAACAGGAGAAGAACCATCCGGCAATGAAGGCCTTCGACAGCAGACTCCGAACGATAGAACAATTCAGGAACAAGAGCACGGCAGGACCGGAAAGCGGCCATCTTATGAAACTGAGACAGCCTCCAGTCACTTCAACCGCTGCGCACTAACGAAGAACCAGCTCTCTCCACAAACCTATATCACGAATATGAGACCAACTTCAGATGAAACCAATGCCATCGAGGATCCAGAACTGCAGGTATTATTAACAGAATTGGATGAGATCTTGGAGGGAACTGAGATAACAGCAGGGTAACCAGGGCCATCGAGAACACACGGGCCCGGCGAGAAGAGTACAACCGTAGAGCGGGAAGAGAAGAGGACCAATACCGACGTTATATCCGGATGGCCGAGGAATGCCGGGTAGAAGCTCAGAGGTTGAGAACACAACCGCGGCGTTTCCACTGAGATCACTTAATTGTTCACCCCTGGCCAAACAATTGGGGGGGAGAGTGTGGAGGACCGGGACATGCCTGTGTACTATTTACTGCACTCATATATATATCCGCACTATCATTTAACCGAACCTCTCGAACTTCCCTTATTGCATGCTTGAACTGCCCTTTTATTATTATATAACCGTATCACTGAACTGCCCTTGTATTACTGAACTGCCTTTTTATTATTATATAACTGTATCACTGAACTGCCCTTGTATTACTGAACTGCCCTTTTGGTTACATAACCATCATGTTGTATCTGGCATTTCCTTTGTGATATAAATAGATCAGTAGGCGGAGTTAAACGATAGGCGCTGGCTATATAAGCCAGCGCGATAGACAGGCAAGGTGTGCTTGATTCCACTCATACTTGTGCATACTTGTATTAAAGATATCGATAATAAACTGCTATATACTCATACGAACTGCTTCTATTGACGCCTGCCTGGTTGGCTCACCGATTGTATAAGCAGGCTCTGTGCAACCAACAGACGGAACTGCCAGGGTGACTCTAAGAAGGCTAGGAGGCGATCCACGGCCTTGTCTAGACTCGATCGGGTGTGCCATGGCACTAGAGATCCAGTCTTAAGACCAGCCATTAGTGGATCCAGACTAGCCTGGGATAGAGATCCAGAGGCAGGCCGGGGGTTTGGTTTCGGAGCAAGCCTGACTACTAGATTCTTGTCTTGGACTGACTTGACCGCCACAGGCAGGTCAATCAGGCCTCGGACAAGATCAGCCAGTAGCCCAGGTTGCGACTCCCTTGTTAGGACGTAAAGCTGACTCAGCTACCGGAGTCAGATCCTTTACAATATAAGATATATTTGTCACGTGATATATGAAAAATATATAGAAGTTGATACAAAGTGAATAAATTATATTATAAAATTCATTATTCATTAATTAAATAAATCTATAAACAAGAGAGCTTTTTTATTGCCCTCAATTGAATTGCAATACATGAATATTTAGTCTTGCCATGCCATATATACGTTATGACATGATACCCGTAATTTAATGAGCTATATTGATTTAAATCATTTATGACTCTGAATTATGGGATTGCGTCTGTATCTCATAATTGGTGATGGGATTATCTTAAGGACTCTAATATTGTTAAACTGTGAGAAATAAAATGTTTGATGGATTCTGTCTTCGTAAATATAAAAGAACTAACACTATCATAGGCAGCGTTTATAATGAATTCACACCTTACCTACACTAACAGTTTGACTTATGAGTCAACATGGGCTAGACAAAGGTTGAGAGTGTTTTTATTTGTTACACCACAAGCTGTATATAGTATTTTGCGTAATATCCGATCTTCGTCACTTTTGGAAAGCCTCTATATTCAAATTCATGAGTGTTATATTTAAGGAAATCAAAAGTTGTGTCTAGAAGTAGAGGGAGTAAAAGTTTGCGGATAGAGAGCTCAGCAGTTAAAAAATCGCTACCCTTTTTCAAACATAAGATAGTTTGAAAGTGAGTTTGAATTTAAGTTAGAGTGGAACTTCTTTCCTGCTTGCCATAAAAAAGGACCGGTAGATGGGCTGAGAGAGAGCTTGAAAAGAATGGTAAGACAAAAGAAGGTGGTAAAAATGCAGATTCATTCAATGCTCAATGTTCATTGTCCAACACAATCATTATTCTCATCAAGCCTGAAGCAATTCGTAATAATAAAACTTCTCTAAACCAAAGATAGAAAAGTGTCTTAGGAGTAAAGGGAAATCAACAAAGTAATCGTGTGCAAAGTGGTGCCTGTCAAGAAAAGCTGCGTGTTAGCTGTGTCAGGGTCCTGAGGACAAAACAAATCATAAAATCTACATATGTGATTTAAATCGAATAAAGATTCAAGTGTGGCGATGATGTCGTAGTCATATACCAGACAAAGCGCAAAAATAACCATCACTATGTGGCCATCATTAAAGCCTGTGACGTGGAATTCCGAGAGTTTGAAATAGTTTCCAAAGAGAGTTAGGGGGCCTACAGGTTTAATTTGTTATAATGAAAAAACACCAGACCTGGGAAGAGGAGAAACAAATACAGTAGACGTTCCTATAATGCTCTTATAAGGTTAATTCGAGATAGCGTAAAAAATTTATATGAAGTTTTTGCTTCCTACTACACGTACATAAAATTCCATATGATGTAAAGTGCTAAGTCGGGCGAGTTCTAAAATTTGATTTGAACATTAATCTATCTTGCAGCCCTTGCAAAAGAAAATGCGTTACAGCGTATAAGCGTTATACCTACATATTATATACGTATACAACTTTTGCAACTAACTAGTTTGTCGTGAAAGATCGCCAGATGTGTCGACAAAATAGAATATAATAGGGTAGCTGCGCATTGTTTATAAATACAAAAGTGATCAATTGATGCAGGTGTTACAGCGTCGGTCCACCAATTCAAATTTCACGAGTTGGAGTAGAGTCGAAAGTTTTCTTTTACGCTAACCTTGACCCCTGGATACAGATAGACGACGAATCGGTTGTACCACTTTTTTGTAAAATATTTTTTTGTTGCTTTTCAGTAAACGTATAAAATATTTGTTATTTGTTTCACTAAAAAGTACACACAGCTGTTTAGATAAATAAGCAAACCATTGTAAATGAACGTCAAAAATGTGCAGTTCCCATCAACTTATTGTGGAATTACTGCTACCATGGTCTATAAAACCAGTGAGATTGATCATAAAAAGAAAAGTTATCTGTGTAAACTAATAATCTATCAGTTACGGTACAGCCTATCAAATTCAAAAAGTTAAGTCAAGTTTTTCCTTTTTGTATGGCCAAAGGAGTGAGTTTGGAAAGATCTTGGAACGGATTGTCAATTTACATGTATTTTACTGTTCGCGTAACAAAAAATCCTTATAACGTGAACGTTTCTGGAACGAGTTATTTACATTATAGGCGTGCGGTACTGTACTTACTATCCTCCCACAAGTAAAATAAAATTACAGTATGTGTTGTCTGAGTTTGATAAAACTGCAAATATTTGGACAAATCTTTAGATATGATTGAGTTGTTCAGAGCTTTTGCAGTTACATTGTACATGTATTTGCATTCTTGTAGAGATATTTTGCCAAATAACTTGTTATTTTGTATTACTGTTTCAAATCTGAACTAGCGTCATGTACTTACGCTTGTTGTTATGTATAACAATTAATTTTATAGAATATTATTATGTTATATTTATTCCAAATAAATATGCAATTATGCTAAATTAAAACTTTAATTAATAGTGTGATGTGTTTTATAAATTTCAATACGTAAGTCTAATAACCTTATCAAAATCACAGCTTCACGTCATACACAACTTGCTGGTCATATCATACACACAGCCTCAACCATGGACACGCGCTACTCATTCAATAAACCATTTACTTTTTTATAGAATGTCTATTTGACACCTTGCCTATCTCACGTGTTAAAGTCTAACGGGTAATACTAGTCACTTCAGAAAGTTTGCACATAAAAAATATGTACTAAAACCAGTCTTTTTGTGAGGCCACACATGTCCTAAATGGACCCTCACGACCTCAAGATCTGGTCAAATTAAGCAAAAGTGGAACTTTTTGCTAAGCATTTCATGATCTTCTAGGTGGGACAATTCAGAGGTGTATATTTTTAAAATGCAGAAAGTGAATTTAGTAACAATATGTCCAACTGTCGTGTCATAAATTATGGATATGCCCAAATGCAGAGGTAGAAAATGGACACTGATGGGCACTCAGTATTACACTTAGATCATTGCTGTTTGACATGAACACAAATGCGCTTCTGAAGCTTCCTATAGGATGAGTGAATCATTCTTTGCAGTGGTAACACTGAACTTATGTGGAACCTTTACTGACACCTGACCATTTCATGTAACAACAGTAACATCAGTGCCACAATATCAAGTAAATACTAGCAAACAATTATCTACCTTTCACTTAGCACTAAAAACTTACCTTGGTGAAGTCCACCGTCACCAGATATGGTCAAATCATTGAGTCCTGCAAAAACAAAATACCCGTTGCACAAAAGATACAAAAACATTAGGTAGGTTTTTATGATTAATTCATGAGCTTTGGAACAATATTGACATGCTGTTGCAAGCTGATAGTGAAGTTGCTTTTTATTGCTAATTACTAGTTGACTTATATAAAATAATATTGAAAAGAGCAAATTCAATTAAACTAAATAAAAATTAAATTAAGTAATTGAAGAGTATAAAAAAGTAGACACTTTCAAGAAAAAAATCTTCAGAATCGAGTCCTTATAAACAATATTTTTTTGATCTCCTGAGCTTTCAAGTGAATAACCTGTAATTCTTTTTGTCTATGTAAAAAAGTGAAATTATTTATATACAAGTAGGTTAAATTTCATCACATATGAATGACTAGCTGTGCTTCCCGGCATTGCCCAGGTATTAAAATCAGCTTATAAACAATGAGAAGTAATGAGAGTTGCCTGCCAGTTCCTATTAGGCTGGCACAATGCCAATGGAAAATTTCAGTAAACTCGCTGATAAGTGTTATGCTTCTAATGACAGTACGCCATGACACTGCGTCATGGTATTTGCTCCCATATAGCGACATATATAGGTTAGCTAACAAATCAATCTCTGTGGTCAAATAGGTAAGGCGTCGGACTGGTGAATGGGAGGGTCTGAGATCTAACCTCCTTCCATACAGATTCTTGATTATAATGATATCTCTAGCTGGACAATCCGAAAACAGACTTTGAGAAATATATATACATGTATATACTAGCTGCATTACCCGCCTACAGGAGCAGATTCACGTGCAGCATAAGGTTTATTGAAAGTTGTCTTTCATACCGCAAAACAACTCCAAATATGCAATCTACTCAATTTGTTATTCTGATCAGAGTACGTATGCACATATACATGTCAATGTTGGGGAGAACAATGAAAATCTGCAATGTGTCTTACAGCTAGATGTGTGTAAAATCTAATAAATATTCTAGATTCATGCATCCATTCATACCTGTCTATATTTGCAGTTGACGATCCGCGCACTTCTGCCGCTGAGCCCCCGCCTCGGCTGACCAATCGTTACCCGCCTCGCAGTTGACAATCGCGCACTCGCAATCAATCGGTTCGCACTCGCAATCAATTGCCTTGTAATCAATCGGCCCGCACCCGCCTCGCAATCAATCGGCCTGAGCGCCTCGCAATCAATCGCTTTGCACTCTCCTCGCAATCGATCGTCTCGCACTCGCCTTGCAATCACCTCTCACTCACCTTGCAATCAATCACCTTGCACTTGCAACCAATCGCCTAGCACTCAATCGCTTTGCAATCAATCGCCTCGCACTAGCCAACTCATTCATCCAGAAAGCTGCGCCTGGAGACTGACGCTGTACTCGGGGCGAAGAAGGTCTCCCGGGCATCCTTGAGTGACGCCACGGCCCCAAGCCTACCTGTGCTACCCGGCGTTGCCTGGGTAGTAAAAAAAGTCTTTGCACACAAAATTGATTTGTATTTAACATATAACAGCATTTGCCATTCTAACTTTCAAACTACATATCGTGAAAAAAGTGTTTTGTGTAGTTGAAATAAATTAAAAGAGAAAATGAAACAACTGTAAAGGTTTTCAAACTTTTTCAAACAACTACAACTTTCCAACTTCATATCATGAGAAAAAGGTTTTGTGCAGGACAACTGATTTAAAAATAAATAAAACAACTGTAAAGGTTTTCAAACCAATGTAAATTTAAAATTTCATAACTTTCAGCGACCTATATCTTTTGATAATGTATAGTGGAACCTCAGTTCTCGAACATAATCAGTTCCAGAAGTTCGAGATCCGAAACAATTTTTCCCATTAAAATAAAATAATGTAAATTTTAATCCGCTTCAAGGCGAGAAAACAACTTCGGTAAAGTATTTTTTCAACATTTTACACCATAAGCTGTACTTGTACCCGGGTAATAAAAAAGTCTTTGCACAGAAAATCTATTTGTATTTAACATATATAACAACATTTGCCATTCTAACATTCAAACTACATAGGTAACATGAGAAAACATGATAAGTAACCTATCATGAGAAAAGTGTTTTGTGTAGTTGAAATAATTTAAGAGAAAATAAAAACAACTGTAAAGTTTATTAAACTTTGTCAAACAACTGTAACTTTTAAACTTCATATCACGAGGAAAAGGTTTTCTGCCAGTCTAATAAATAAAAAAAATAAAACAATTGTAAAAGGGATTAGATGTAAATTTCAAATAATTAGCAAGTAATAGCTAAATTAAGTCGGTTTTGCAACAATTACAACAAAACATGATACGGTAATGATACAATTAATACAAACTGGAAACAAAATAAAATTTGTGAATATGTTGAATTAATAATAGCAATTCTTGCATAGAAGTGTGTGGGTATAAAAAGGTTACTGCCCTACCAGAAACTATCCATAAATTCTTTGAATGCGGCGATACTAAAAAATATGACAGAATATCATAGTATTTTGTAGTTGAAATTTTATTAAAACAATGTCTGCCAAAAATGGTTGAATAAAAGAATAATATTAATAATAAAGATTGGAAACTAATCAAGTAATAATAACAGTGATAGGAAAATGAATAATGTTTTAACTTCAAACACGATACTCAATTTATGTTTAAAAGAATACAAGTTGAAATAATAACAACGATGAAACAAACTTTAAAAAACTTATATTATAAATTCAAAAGTCATAAGAAGTTTATAAATGTAATAAGAGAATTTAAATTGATATATCTTCTATATATATATATTTCTCAAAGTATGTAAATGTATGTAAATATAGGAGAGTGGAGAATAACTGATACTTGCAATCTTACACGATAAATCTTACAGTAATCTTACAAATGTTTGTTGTAAAATGTGAAATTAATTATGAAAAACTAATTGGTTAGGTTTAAAAGGAGATGTGTAAGCTAATACATCTAGCTGTACAACTCAGCGTTGCCCGGGTAATAAAAAACACTGAACAGAAAATTGATTTGGATTTAACATATAACAACATTTGACATTCTACCTAAAACAACGGTAAAGGTTTTCAAACTTACTTTGTCAAACAACTTTTAAACTTCATACCATGAGAAAAATGTCTCGTGCAGGTCAAATCAATTTTAAAAATAAAACAACTATAAAAGGGTTTAGATGTAACAGTGAAATAATTAGCAAGTAATAGCTAAACTGAGTCTTTTTTGCTACGATTACAATATGAGATGATTTGGTAACGATACAATTAATACGAACTGAGAAAACAAAATAAAATTCGTGAATATGTTGAATTAATAATAACAATTCTTGCATAGAAGTGTGTGTATAAAAAAGTTACAGTTCCAGCAACAGCTATCCATCAAAACTCTGAATACGACGATACTGGTACGACGATATGTTATGTAAAAATAAAATATTGTAGTGTCTTTGTCTGATCGAAGGTGAGAGGATCTAGATGCTATTCCTACTCGAGATAATACGATTGTCCGCGTGAAAAGTAGTGACCTTAACAGCGATTTAGCAATTGAACTTCAAAAGCCAGAAATAGAGGTTCACAAAAACGGTGTCATGTTTCAGAGTTAATAAAACTTAATTGCCAAATTCTAATATCGAGAGAGTCTATTGTCGATATCGTTTTGCCGAAAACAAATTAGCCCTCATACGTCGAGTACAAAAAAGCATCGCGTGTCATGAAGCTAAAAGAAAGCCATAGAGTTGCAATTATTGCGTCACTTTTGTGTGAAAACGGCAAACGATAAATGAGTTATGTATAATAGAGGCGTGTACTAACCGGACATTCCCGTTAATGCGCCCTAGATACCTAGTAGCGGCTAATAGTCCGAAAAGTACGGTACTCTATAAGGCGGACACAGACCGACAACGATTGCCGTTTATATAGTAGATATAGACTATTTAGCCTATGTAAAGTTGAAAGAACTGATGAGCATTAAAGATGAACCCATAAGCAATTAAGATGAACTTTTGAGTAATTAAGATAAAGTTTTACAATATGTGAGCAAGCAACTCTAATATTTTGAAACTGGTTTTTCCTCAAGTAGACTGTACCAGCTAAGCTACCCGGCATTGCCCGGGTAATAAAAAAATCTTTGGACAGAAAATTGATTTGTGTTTAACATATATAACAACATTTGCCATTCTAACTTTCAAGCTACATATCATGAGAGAAGCATTTTGTGTAGTTGAAATAAATTAAGAGAGAAAGTAAAAACAACTGTAAAAGTTTTTAAACTTTATCAAACAACTGTAAGTCTCAAACTTCCTATCATAAAGAAATGATTTTGTGAGGGACATGCTCTTTTTTTTGGAGACATTAGACAATGTTTAACTTCTGACATGTATTTAACAGACTAATAAAAAAATGACAGAATATGGTAGTATTTTGTAGTTGAAACTAAATGAAAACAATGTCTGCCAAAAATGGTTGAATGAAAAAATGATATTAATAATAAAGGTTAGAAACTAAATAAGTAATAATAGTGTTGGAAAATAAATAGTGTTTAAACTTCAAACACGATACTTAAATTATGTTTAAAAAATGCAAGTTGAAATAATAACGATAATGAAACAAACTTTAAAAACGTCACGATCATAACGTGCGGGGGCCACGTTAAAATAATTAGCATGCGCATGGGGTATATGATATATGAAAACATCTCTGATCGATGTGCTGTTCTACTGTAGCTCAGCAGTAGAGCGTCTGCATAAGAAACTTGTCAATGCATTCGTTGTGAGTTCATATCCATCAAAATGTGGAAATTTAATATCAAGTTTTTAATAGCTATAGCCGGAATGACAGACATACACACATACTTTGAGAAATATATACATGTATATAGATAATATGAATAATGTACATTTAAAAACAAACCTGCCTGTATTTGCATTATTCGAAAGAATACTATGTAAGGCATTTGGTAGGAACCTGCGCACAGATGTAAATGCAGTGTGACTAGGCAGTGTATGATATAAAACTCACCTTCTATTGCACTGTTAGCTGTAATGGCAGTGTTAAGAACCCGTTCGAGTGCTGTATTAGCAGTATTCCGAACAGCTGTTATGTTCCCCTGAACAATCGCTATGCCATTTTGATTGTTTTCAATATCCCGAACCCCTCTGTTGACTACTCCTTCGAACAAATATGAAATTTTGTTATTAAGAACCACAACAACGGCTTGGAAAATGAATGAGCTGGTCTTACAAAACAGTCGGCAGCTTTGACATTTATGAGTTAAAACACTTGACGTTTACATTATATAAAATTGCCTATATAATATGATGCAAAAAATTTACATAAATTCTCTACATTAGGTGAAACTTACATAAATCAGGTATATGTCAAAGGTCGTTCTAATGTGTTCATGTTTAGACATATAATTACTTTTGAGTATAAAAGCAGTATAATCATTACCATTAAAGCTCTATTGGAATGCCATGGCACTCTATTTTTTAACCCTTCCCTATTAATAGTGGTGTTTTATTAGAAGATGACATTTAAATAAAAGGCATCATTGTATTTCTCAAATAGCTCGCCAGAATATTGAAATGATATGCCTGGAATGTTGCCTATATTTTGCACTCTCGCTGATATTAGTGTCTAAAAATACAACTCTACTCTTTATTTGAACGTCACCTCTAATGAAATGCCACTGTAGAGAAAAGACTGAAAAATAGAGTACCAAGACGTTCAAACAAAGGTTTCATGGTGTATATATACAGTGCATGCTGTACATGAATTGTTTCCTTTTCCTTGATAACCCGACTGGATGGTAACAATGATTTAAACCCCACAGAATAGGCGACGGCTATCATATGGGCGGGGTTTAATGATCGAGCTCTGTTGGGATTGTGCTAGCCTGGGTTTCAGGGCTAACACAGTTCTCGCGGGCGATCATGTTGCCTTGTTAGGTTTTGGAAAACACGACTCGCTGTTATCGTGTCATTAGCTCATTCAATCAGTAGATCCCGCGGTCCACAACAACAAACATTGAAATTCTGCAATGTAGGGGTAATAGCTGACCCAAGAAAATGGATTCATGGAAAATAAAACATTTCAAATTACCTATTTTTACTAACTTTGAGATTAATAGAGGTCGTTACATATGCCTAAAGTTAAATATAATTTACCCGAAATCACCCGAAGAACTTCCTTTTTTTCCCTAGTTTTTGATTAATATTTTGCTACCCCTAATATAAAAGGCAAAGTCTTTCATCGTTGTCACATTGTTTGACCTGGCCAATAAGATGGGTTAACAGACAAAGCTATGCAGTGTAGTTTTTATACTCAAAATCTAAATACAAAACCTAATTTGGGCCATTTCACAATGGCGACTATTAATATCGCGAATGCTTGTGAATGGCAACTGACTGATCATAACAGAGAAAACATTGGGCAACTATATTTATTTGACAACAAAATGAGACTAACAGATCAGTAAAATAACTACCATTGTTCATAATATTTGTAAATTTACAAGAAGCTATATTCAGCATTTTTTGTTTGTTTTGGTGCTATGTTCGGGTTCATCCCAACAGAGCTCGATCATTACACCCCGCCCATATGATAGCCCTCGCCTAACCTGTGGGGTTTTATATCATTGGTGGTGATGTCTACTCAAGCCTGGGTCTCCTACCGGAGACTGGAGAGTTTGGGCACTCACATCAAGATCTTAGCCGTAAATATATATATAGTGCACACTCAGGATATAATCACCCTGATTTACAATTACCCTGATATATGATTTTTTTCACCTTACGAAGTGGAACATGGTGATTTTTTTATCTCACCATACAAGTCTTATTTCACCATACAAATGCAATTTCACCAAATGAATTCAACTAAATTTTTGCCCACGTTCAAATTTGGCATACTGTACATACTTTGAAAAAAAAATATATATAGATTTACATTCTCTTATTACATTTATAAACTTCGTATAACTTTGAAGTTTATAATATAAGTTTTTAAAGTTTGTGGCATTATCGTTTTTATTTCAACCTACATTTTTAAACATAGTTTGAGTATCGTGTTTGAAGTTTAAACATCATTTATTTTCCTATTACTATTATTATTACTTAGTTAGTTTCCATTCTTTATTATTAACATTAATTTTTCATTCAACTATTTTTGGCAGACATTGTTCTAATAAAATTTCAACTACAAAATACTACCATATTCAGTCATACTTTTATAATTAATCTGTTAAATACTTGTATTCTCAGAAGTTACACGTGTAACTTCTGAGAATACAAGTATTTAACAGATTAATTATAAAAATATGACAGAATATGGTAGTATTTTGTAGTTGAAAGTGTAGTTGAAAGTTGTAGTTGTACATTGTCTAATGCCTCCAAAGAAAAGAACTTGTCCTGCACAAAATCGTTTCCTCATGATACGAAGTTTGAAAGTTACAGTTGTTTGACAAAGTCTGAAAACCATTACAGTTGTTTTTATTTTCTCTCAATTTATTTCAACTACACAAAACACTTCTCTCATGATATGTAGTTTGAAAGTTAAAATGTCAAATGTTGTTATACGTTAAATACAAATCAATTTTTTGACCAGACTTTTTATTACCTGGGCAACGCCGTGTAGCACAGCTAGTCTATATATAAATAACAATGATTGTCTGTCATCCGTCTGTCTAGTTATAGTGATGGAGTTTAAGCAACAATAAATCACCTTCCTATCAAATTTGAACTCACGACATTCAAACCACAAGTCTACTAGCAAGAGCACGTAACCACAAGGCTAAACAGTTTTTATTACACCCACTGCTCTTACCATATACTGTATATCCTCGTCGCAATTGGGCATGATAAATTATTAATTATTACAATGCATGATATAATGGGTTACCATGCCATTGTTATAAGGATTTTTTGCGCACCACTATATGGAACACAGTGTTTTTTCGATTTCCTTTGCCATACTATATCAACAAAAATTTCTTTCAAAATTCAAGCTTGGCAGTCGATGAAATAACAAAATTGCCGATAGGCTCTTCGCTCCCATAACGCCTCAACGCCTAAATGAGATACGATGCTCAGTATCTCAGTCCAGCGTTATTTGTTATAAGTTATAGTAAAACAAAACAAAAACAGATAAATAATAAAATTTTAGCCTACGACAAAGTTGAAGCTTTATTTAAAATACATACTAAAACTTACCTTCAAGTATGGGTTTAGTAAGCAAAATTCATTTAAGTTAAATTCAACGTTTATGTCATGTCTGTAACATAAAAACTTTCCATGGTACATACTGCACGTAGTTCATTGTAATACACTAGAAATTCCCATGTCATACAGCCCACAACCACGACAATGGAAAAAGAAAGGGTACTGCCGGTTGAGAAATGCAATATTAGCAGTCAAATGGCACTGCAGTGCAATAGGAGAACTGCAATGGTAGCTGCAATGGTAGCTGTAATGTAATGGGTTTTATTATGTACAACAAACAGCAATAATAAAAGGAAAAGAGTATATGTTTATATCTCTCCCCTGCAATAGGAGAAATGCAATATTAGAAGTAAAATGGTAAGCTGCTGTGTAATATACACAGGCTGGGGGCTGTATATCATTGGTCATAGCAACCAATATCAAGAAGTTGTGATCTTTATCTAGATTTCTGTATTTATATCAAAAAAATTATGCTGAAATTAAAAATCACTAAAACAGATTTTAGCTGGTCATCATAGAAATAGATGTATATGTATAAGGAAATTTAGGCCTACTACTTAATTTTGCAGATATTAAAAGCGGCTTCGCAGTACCACGATATTGGGCGCAGCCGCAGTATCATCAATGAAATCTTTAGAAAAATAATAATAGTAACATATTGCATACCATCGGTCACTATATACTTCGATTTTTTAAATTCGAATGAATATTCTTATAATTAAATCTTATAAAAATTCTATTAAACCGAACAATTATTCTTATAATTAAATATTGTTAGAATCGTTAGAAAATATCATCCCTATTTCCTTTACTTTCACTGCTTTGGACATCAGTTGGAATACCAAAGTACTCATTATAAATGTCCAAAATGTCAGAGTCCGGTAGAATTGGCAAAAAAAAGATTACTTTGCAGTACTTCTATGTTAATTACAGAAACCTTCGGCAATTGGACAATGCCATAGACTAATGAAATGTGCACGTTTTTCTCGAGGAATGCGCACAACTTGATGGTTCTACTCTTTTTCATGCGGCCTTATCAGCGTTTTGTTGGCCGGTCTTAATTTTGATTAAAAGAAGCTTGTCAAGTTTTTATCGCGATTTTAAGCCAAATTAATCTGTCTATTGATATATAATCCGATCGGATGGGTTAGTTTTAGGATATTGCAGAAACTTTTCAAAGACTTGGTAACATATTTAAATATGTTTATATGTGTTTTGTATCATTATTTTACTTAAACGACTTTACACAAAAATGGTTAAATTTGTTGATGAGATTTCGGTACAAGGGTTTGGTCACTGCCATTAACGAATAATTTTTCGGGTGTTGTGTGCAAATATGCATTTATCATAAATCTCCCAAACAATCACTTCGCTCGTGTTTGGTCGTGAGATTACATTTTTCTGCAGATCATAACCAATAAATACACATAATTACTGTAGGTAACTTTAGTTACTAAGGTTAACATATTATTTTGTTACTAATTTTTAATATGTACAATACGTATATAAAGTTTTGATGATTTTTACCAGGAGTTGTATACCACTCTATATAACATTTTTGCCTTACAATGCCAACACGGAAACAAATTAAAATAATATAATTGTATACCAAATAATTTTTCATTGTAATCATAGTAAAACAGACTTTATTTAGCCATTACTTGCTAATTATCTCATATTTACATTTAAACAACTTTACAGTTGTTTAATGTTTTACTCGTAATTTATTTGAACTGCACAAAACACTTCTCTCATGATATGAAGTTTGAAAGTTAAAATGGTAACTGTTGTTATATGTTAAATACAAATAAATTTTTTGTTCAAAGTCTTTTTCTATTACCAGGGCAACGCCGGACATCATATAAGCTAAAAAGAGATGAAGTATGCAAAACACCAAAACAGTGTAATATATTACTGCAAGTAAGTAAACAGGGTATCAAACCATGCAGTGCTATCAAGCTGATTAGTGTCTTATGACTATCATGCAACTAACTGCAACTGGGGATATTTGTGTACTCAAATACAGTGAAACAGAGTTATTTCATATAGAATGATGAAGACCTTCAAATGTAGCTCTCAGTGATACTTACTGACAATTGCATCGACCCTCTTTTTTTCTTCGGTCATGGTTAAACGATTGGCCCGAACATCACTTCTCACACCTAACATAAATCAAGTCAAAATATGAACTGAATTTATTTCACTTTGCTTGGCACTCAAAGCGCCTAAACAAATTATAACAGAGCACAACCGCATCTCTCAATGGGAAGCAGAGAAACAATGCAAATAAATTAACCATGTCAGAAATATTAATTTTAATATTTAATGAGCAACAAAATAAAATGTTACGGTGCATCTCCAGTCAGACGCACTGCAAGAATAATAGAACTGTCTTGTGTGAACTATTTAAATCATAACAGATTCAGACTGCTTTCTTACCATCATAAAATTAGATTGCTGTTCTTCTTTGCTATCAGAGAGATGTACAATTATTTCACAGCAGCTGTGTTTGTTTTGTTATTTTTGTGACACATACTTGAAGTGAGAGCATGTCACACAAGGTTTCAGCAATTCTGTAACTGATTCCTTTCTTACCTCCCACACTGAATAATTATGCATTTATATTGGCTCTTAAATCATAAGCAAATGCTGCTAATCATCCAGCTAACATGATGTGGCGGGGGGGGGAGGGGGGGTAGGCGGCCAGCTGGCCTAGACCAACTCTTGGATTGCCTGGAAAGAGTATGGTGGAACTCTGATCAAGGAAACAAGGGAATCTAGCACAAGTGCCTATACGGTGCCCTTTAAAAGGAACCGTATAGGGAACATTATAGAGTGCTTTAAAGGGCACCGTATAGGCACTTTATAGGGCACTATATAGGGTACCTTATAGGGTGCCTTTAAGGTACCCTATATGGTGTCCTATATGGTACCCTATATGAGCTGCATATTGCGGCTCCACAAAGCGATTGCATATGGCCAAGAGCCCCATCCAGGGGTTTTACTAAGCTTCCTACAAATAATTTCTGATTAGTCAATCAATTCACCATTTGTATCTGTATCTAAACAAAAGGAAATGATTATCTGCCTGTGTAGAGCCAACAGAAAGCACATCTTACAATCCATTCTGATGTAGTTACGCTTTGCAAAAATGCAATTTCTTATTAGCACTGACCAGCCGTGTCAAATGTGTGACAGCTACAAATGCTTCCCTAAATTTAAATCTATAGACTTAATGTGATTTTTATAAAACAATCATACCACTGAGAGTGATTGTTTTTATCTTTATCAGCAATTATAATGTCGTAAGCTATATTAATATTGATAAATCATCCAACTTGGACATGCTCACGGTCGTAATGAAAATGGCCAAAAAAGGTCCATGCTTATACTGCAACACACTTGTGGAATTTTTATGGCATCAGCTGACCTAACTTATACTGATTGATTTGATATACAAATATTTTTGATACACCTCGTAGTTCAAAGGTTATAACAATTTATATGTGCCCCTTTCAAATTTTAGGTTTAACCTAATATGTCATTATGTCCTGGTAAAGAAATTAATTTGGTGGTGAAAGCATTATTTACAGCCACTAATTTTAGGGTGGAGGGTTTGGCGCTCCTTTCAAGAAGCTTCATAAAGAATAATATTAAGTTTTACTGCAAATAATATGATGATTCTTATAAGGGAGGGCGGCATTGCTAACGGTGGTGGTATAAAGGTTGTGTTAGAGAAGGCATCCAACTCAAATGATGCTGTACGAAATCTACCAGTCTGCATGAAATGTAAAGTAAAAACCTTTGTAAAGTGTCAGCCGTAAGGAATGCCCATAGTGTATGATAACTGACTGAACAAATGCAATAAATTTACCTGCGACTATTTCATTCAGCTCAGTAAGTTGTTGCCCCAAACTATCTATGATGTCATCCCGTTCGAAATTAGACTGGTCTTCTGCTCTAAGAGCGTCTACAACAGAATTCAGACATATTCTAGTATTTCAACAGAGGTTAGAATGTTGTTTCTTTTTGGTAAATCCAAGTACAGCCACATAGACCAAAGCAAATTTAAAGTGTTTCAGTTGTCATATTTCCTCTCTCAATTGCAAATCATTAAAACTTAAGGATTCCTAAAAATGCTGACTTAGTATAAAGTATCATAAAAAATACTGCTGAGGCACATAATTCAAAACAGCCACCTGATATTTAAAAGATTGACATGATATATGCTTTCATATGATATGCTTTCATATGATATGCTTTCATATGATATGCTTAAAGCATAATAGTAATAATAATAAGCATGAGAGTATGAATTAAAGCATTGCTATTATTAAATATTGTTCTGTGTAGACAGGCCTAAATACAGAGTTATTGCTTAGTTAAGCATGACCTGCAGTAAAGAGAACATAATGAATTGTCTATGAATTGAAACGGCTGGAAAAAGGAGCAACATTATAGTATTACAGAGAAACTTGGAGCGGTTTCCCAACACAAGAGAAAAGGTTCCCACTCTCAAACCTTTCCCACTGTCAATATTTACGTTTTAAACTGTGTACATACAACAGTGACAATTGGTAGATAGCACCATAAAGTTATCTCCCCCTAGAGTGATAACAACACGAGCGTTTCCAGTGCCAACAAGGAGCGTTCAGGTCACACCCCTTTTTTGTGCTTGTCAATCGTAGTGATTGACTAGATCAATAACATCAGCCATGAGAATGGCTAAACAAGGGTAATGAATTTCCACAGTTAAGATAGTAATTACTGCTCATATTAAAAAAATGATGATTATAGTTTATTACTCTAATATATGCTTGTTATTTAAAGCAATTCCTACATGACTTGCAAGGGCACTGAATAGATAGTGTTAAGTAAGTGAGTTAATGCAATCAGTTACTCATAGATAAGATAAATAGTCATACTGGGGTTGTATTACATTAGTGTGATGGAAGCTAATCGACTGCCATCAACTATGAGCTGTACTACCCGAGTTGCCCGAGTAATAAAAAAGTCTTTGGACAGCAAAATTTATTTTTATATAACATTTACCATTCTAACTTTTAAACTTCATATCATATCATTTCAGATGTTTTGATTGAAGATTTTTCCAAATATTTCAGTGGTACGAAGGGGCAACCATAACAGTTGATAAAAAATGCAAGCGTGTCTGCAAATTTTCACAGCGCAGGCGCACTTGCAAAAATGATGTTAAAATATATTTTGTACCACAAGTTTAATATTACGGTTCTTTAAAGAAGATAACTTACTTTAATTAGTCGTAATTGGATTATTTAATTTAACGCCCTACTGAAGGGTGGCTTGAATGTTTCTCTAAGAAAAATGAGCAAGTAAACTGCAAGCACTCAAACTAAAGATATGACAGCATTGCTCCTATCGTACAGTTGTACCACATTTTCAAAATGATAATGTTTTTAATGTATCACAAAAATATCAGCCGATTTGCGTTATTATCTCACAAATAAGATAATGCACTTCTGTACAATAAATTTTGCTATACCATGACAGACCAATTTATCATCAATTTAATAATGAAATACAGTCATACTATACTTAACAACTCCTTCACAGTTAGCCACAACAAAAGTATGCTAACATAAAACTTGCTTTAGCAAAAGGAATACAGACAAATGGTTGACCTGGAAATAAATGGTCAAGCTTTATTGGTAACAGACAAATACTAATACATTGCACCCTCGAGATACGATTACCCGGATATATGATTTTTTCACCTTACGAAGTCGAACATTGTGAGATCTTCACCTCGCTATACGATTTATATTTCACCATATGATTTTGAGAAAAGTTTTGCCTGAGTTAAAATTTGGCAGTCGGTGAGCTCATAACGCATGTCGAAATAAAAAAAGACACCAAAATATATTTGCTAAAAACATTTTCAGAAAGTTTAGAAGAGACACGATGATTGAGTTCTCTCATATCAGCATTCCGCGTGGAAAAATTCGTGTAAAATACGCAAGCGAGAGCAAATATTCATTTGTAGCGTTATAATATATTTTACTATAAACTTTCAAGTCAGCATACGTATATAACTACAAGTATCTACATTTAATTTGTTAGCTTTGGAATCTGAGACCGATACAAACGTTACAAAATGAAGGAAAAATAATCTCTATGTCAACAAAGTTGGATGTCCTAAATAAGAAGAAGGCACCCGTATTATTAGCATTGTCAAGGAATATGATCACAACCAACCAGCATTTGCAATTATTATTAAAAAAAGAACTCCATTCAAGCAAGCACAAGAAGGAGCATACGGCGAAAGATTTGAAGGAGTTAGAAGGCCATGCACGCGATCAGCATTCAAAAGGAGCAACCATTTAGTAAGGGCGAGGAAGTAGAAGATACAGAAAACCCCACATTGGCAGAAATATTTCAAGTGTTTAATTTACTGACCTGGACTGGTACATTAAAACAATGCATGTATAATATATATTATTTATCTCTTGTGTGGCATGCTTTTCATATTTTATTTGTTTCCTTTTGATTTTATGTTTTATTTCCTTGTTTAACCATGTCTTTGTAGGTGGGCTTGTTATCTCCTACATGAATACAATTCATCGTATGTATGTAACTCATATAACTAGCTACTCAAGATAGTTGACACATTCACATCACTTTCTGAAACCTCTCTGTCCTCTAGGTCTAAATACGTACTAACTTTGTAGGTATGGTTACATTAATTCTTGTGCACATTTCATACAAGAAAAACTACTGTAGCACCTTCTCTGGATCCTACAAGCGTTAGCTAGCTAGCAGTTTTCTGCATTGCACCAGCATTTTTTTCTTTTAAACCAGAAGAAAAATTGGACAGGACTAGAAAACTTTCTTTAGCCTGCTAAAAATTCCATTTCATTATGTATTAAATTAATCTTCAAGTGTACAGCAACATAATTAGCATTAATACGTTTTTGCCTCCTCTCTGCTTTATTCGCTACATGTACCAGCTAAAGTCACGTTACTCCAAAGGTATGTACGTCCTGTATAACAGTAAATAAAATTTCATTTTTCTTTTCGGTAGCCATTAAATGGTCAAGTGTATGAGAGGCCGCTTTCAATAACTGCATCGCTCGGCCTTTCTGGCCGAATTCTTGTTGAAAAAGGTTTCAACCAGACACGCTAAATTTTATAATGAAAGTGAAGACAGAAACTTATGAAGGATAAAGTTTCATGATAAAAAGTTGAAATTCATTAAAATAGTTCAAAATACATACTAAAACTTAGTTTTAAGAGTGAGTTTGTCAAGCTAAGCTCATTTGAAGTGAATTCAAAGTTTATGTTATGCGTACCATATGAAGGTAAGAACTTCTTACCGTACGAACTGTATTTGGTACAAAGATTACAATTTTACAATATTGCAGATTATGATCACTAGGTGAACTTAATACAATGTAGCTACTGTAGGTAACTATAGATACTAAAGTTAACATGCATGTACTATTTTGTTAGTAATTTTCAATATATACAGCATTTTTATAAAATTTTGGACGATTTTTACTATTTTTCTATTCATTGTGTAATTACAATGGTTTATATACCCGAACATACGATTTTTTCGCCATACGATGCCAGCCTTGGAACAGATTAACATCGTATCTCGAGGGTGCACTGTATAATACATGTAGACATTTTATACATTACAACCTACATAACTATTATAAAACAAGTCTTTGTAGTGTTTAATATGACTTACCTCCTGTATTATATCCTTGACTGAGCTCAGATTCTAAAATAAAAACATTCACAGTACGATTTACATAAATGTTTGCTTGCAACTCCTCCACATTGTGTTTATGGTGAATGTAACCAGCAAGTCTCATTAGCAAGTTGCTGCACGAAGTTGCTATCACACGCGAGTGTGATCAAGAAAAATCACCTGTCAATAATTGAGGACATGGGCAGCAACAGCAAGCAGGACTGGCATGCTTAGATCAACAAAAATCAGGGAAAGGTTTCTAGAAAATATAAATTGTATGCCATTGGTTATATTCTATAATTATGTATCGTAAAATATAAGGACTTGAAATATCTATTCACAAAACATGCAGTAAACCAGATTTGATGAGGCTACGAAGTACTGTAGAATTGTACAGTGGCTAACTTAAAATTGAACAAAATATACCGCAGTTACTGGTATTAAGTTGGTGTTGCCATGAGATGTTTTCAGGTTTTAAAAAACTACTCGATTCAATTCTCAACAAAAAATCAACAGTTCAATTCCCAATTCCTTTGTATCGTTGATTGTGAAAGAATCAATTCAATTTACTATTCATTGTAAAACACCATAATTCAACTCTCAATTCATTAGCTATCCTAACTTCAACTATTGGTTCAATTCAACTCTCCCAAATAGACAAAATCAATTCTCTATCAATTCTTACCAAAATCGATTTATGGCAGCATATCAAAATAACAATAAACCACAATCAATAACTTAGCTACACTCCTTAGTTCAGTTCCTTGACTGTTTATATAGCAAATATATCAGCTCCCTGACTACGGATTTTATGGCTTGTTTGGATAGAATTGAATCATGCCGAAAATTTGTTGCTGGTATACACTGGTTTTTTTCGGTGTAAAAGCTAGATTTTTTGCTATAGAACGTTAAAGTTATTTTAGAATCAGGAAAACAAAAAAATTAATGCATTTGACCAACAAATGGAATTTTTAATATTCTTGTAGGTTAGTGAAACTAGCTGCAAAAAAAACACTATCGTTTTTGCAGTTTGACGACAACGCAAACACTCTGTTTTTTATATAAAAAAATATGGTCATCAGAAACATCTTAGGTCCAGTGCTCAAAAGTTTTACGATGAGTTTTACCAGACAGAAATTCGTTTAGGTCGCCATGTACAATTTTTCTTTTTATTCATCCTAAACAGGAAAAAGAAATTGAAAACTGCTAATTTATGCTGTGAGTAAAGGAAAAACTAACTGGTTTGTTATTTTTTTGGCAAACTATAGAACTATATCAGTGTGTAGTACATTTTACCGACCAATAATATATATGCAGTGATATCAGGGTCTTGCGAAAACATGCATGGCTGGTAACATTGGACTGCGTTGACATCTTCGCTTCGGCACGAATATAACAGATGTTAGAATATCACTGTCTGTGATGGATGTTCCGTCAGCGCAGTAATAATCATAGATTTAGTAATAGTGAAGGGAAGCATTGGTGCATTTTGACTCAAGACATTTTCTTTATTGAAAATAGAGAATTGAGTCAATTCATCTATGACGACAGAGTCAATTCAATTTTTTCCAAGTAGGATGCAAGTAAGATAATTCCCTTCTACAGTAAGTAAAACATATGAGAGAATCTATCCAACTGAATTGTGATTGATCCTTAAGGTTTGCTTGAGCAAGGATGTTAACTCGAGTGGTCATCTCTGGTGCTGCCTGAAGATTTTTTTATTTTCTATCAGATGTAGATTTTCAACACAAATTACTTTCACGATAACAATCCATAAACGGATTCATAATGAGGAATAGATTGTGGTATGTTTATTCTTAAAATTACTTTTTAATCAGATGTTAAAGAGGCTGATTTCACAAGAACCAGACAGTTTTAAAACTGAAGTTTTGGTAGAAGAAACGAACCACATACTTGTGAAGTTTGGACAAAATTATTCATAAAATGTGGAAAAATAGCACTTACGCCGACTAACAGACAGACACACAATAGTAAAGTGATATTTATTAAAGCACATAAATAACATAATTTTTTTATTGTATATTTCAATACATCAGAGTCTTGGCTTTCGAATGAGCTATTGTTTGCCATGGTGAGACAGACATTGGTTGGTGTTTATAGGATTTCCCCAGAGCTTTACCGCAAAAAAGTTTACTGGCATAGTCTCGAAAAATGTGACGACACAATTCTCATATTCGTTGTTGTGTGCTCTTACCGCTTACTTACCAACTACGAAAGGGATGATAATGATGCTAGTGGCAGGCGAAGGTAGGACAACTCCAGAGAACGAATGAAGATGACAAAGGAATCAGTGTCATTAGTTCTCTATGTACATATTATTTCTATGATAACTACCTCAAACTCCAAAAACCATACTATATTTTCCTAATGATATTATGCACTAGCTCTTTATTTTTAACGCGGTGTTAAGGGTGACGACCGAGACTAATTAATTTCAAGCATTGCATGATCTCGCGAAAGTGCGATTGACATTTAGTCCTAGGACCACGCAACCGCAGGTCATAATTTAATCGATGTGATTTCATTACCTTTATCAACGACAGTACATTTATTGAAGCACAATTATTTAACCCAGAACATGTGTTTGTATTGGTCGGGCGTTAGCACGATCGCGGGCATTGTTGATTATCTAGAATCTTAGTTTATTATTAGCGCTCTCCGGGTTTAGCAGCACCGATTGTCACAGAAAAATGCAGCCTCAATGGCAGCGAAAGGGATCGACGACCTAAGGCTAAATGAGAATTATGACGCCACATTTTGAGTACCTGAACCAAGTGATTTTTTGCAGGACGTACTTTTGACACCCCGTTTTTCATAGTTCTATTATTCTTTGTGTATTGAATATAGGCTCATTCGAAAGCCAAGACTCTGATGTATTGAAATACATAATAAAAAAATTATGTAATTTATGTGCTTTAACATAAATTCATGAAGACAATAATGGGATGATTTGTAATGAGAAAATCAAAACGCAACAAGATCTACATCATGACTTTAGACATTCTTTGACTTATTGAAGGAGAAATGAAAAATATTATTGTAAATTTGACCAATTTCTTAACAGTACATATTTCTATAGTTTCTTAACATATGTAAAAAATGACCTCAAGATTCAAATACTGTATATATCACTGAAGAACTCGTGCTTAGCTTAACAATATAAATGAAATGAAGGAGATACAGAGTAGAAAGTCAAGGAACTTGCATATCATTATTCTTCAGATGCAAGAATAGAAATATACTCACATTGCCTTCATCCAACTACAGATCTTTTCAAATAGTTACAATTGAATGAACGGTTGTTTAGAAAATGACACCATATTAATACACTTAATATAGGGCCCTATTCTTTTTATGGATTTTCAGCCTGCTTAATGGATATTTGATTTGAGAAAATCCAATGAATAGGTGTAACAGTTGGTTGAATCGCTAATGTAATGTTTCGACAGCCATGTAATATTAGCATGTACATAGAATACATAAAACATACTAGAAGTACATTGAATAAAGAAGCTACTCACCGAGGCTTTTGATTGGTTCGGAGAGTTCATCTAAAATATATAGATCGAGAAGAAGATCATTAACATTGTAATTGTTTTGAGATCATAAAATTAATACTTACAATTGTCTCATAATTGAACGTACTTACCCATGGTAACTTCCTGCACCGGACTAGAAATCTGGCTCTTTAGACAATCAGCCTGCTCCTTCATGATGCTGATGTCTAAAATCGCATATTTACCCATTTAACGAGAAACATACGAGCAAATATAAAAAACGAGCAAATATACTGCATGCATTCAGACAGAAGATATGACAGCACTGCTCTAATCGTACAATCGTACCACATTTCTCAGTTAGACAGTGATTTTGTGAATATTAAATGGAGTTCCACTATTTTCTTTAAAATACGTTTGCAAGATAAATAAAATGTAACTTTTTAAATAATCAAATCGGCATTCAAAACATTACATAGATAAAATATTATATTTTTACCTGCTAATAAAAAAAGGCTGTGAGACCCTTTTTACGGTTTAAAATACGTCAGCAGTAATCTAGAAACAGTCTAGTTTACATGAGTTTTCTTGAAAAGCTTTATCTGGTCATTAGAAGCCAACGCTTCCTGATCGAATAGATCAAGAGTTACAAGTTGAACAAGACTTAGCTTTAGAGCCAACTGCAGAAAGCCCTTTCTGTGGTGCTGTAGTAACTCAATTGCATGAGCTGAATGGGCTTTGTGTATTATCAACTAGTTATATGCTAGAGCCTGCTTTGTTGCAGACTACAAAACTGCATTAAGCAAGGACAACCCACCTACCTCTTGTAAAACACATATAAAAAGATTAGGGCTATGTCGTAGTGAATAGAGAGGGTATTTTAATATAATAGTGTTCTTAATGTACCGCAAATAAATCAGCTAATTTGCGTTATTACCTTACAAATAAGATGATGCACTTCTCTACAATGAATTTTGCTATATTATGATGGAAATAATGAAATGAAGTCATATTATACTTGACAACTCTTTCACAACTAGCCAAGCTCAACAAAAGAATGCTAAGATAAAAATTGCTTTAGCAAAAGGATAATAATAGGGTTGACATAGGCTGAAATAGGGTTGACCTAGAAATAAGTAGTCAAGCTTTATTGGTAATATGCAAATACTAATATAGTACATGTAGACATCTTATACATTACAACCTACATAATTATTATAGAACAAGTCTTTGTAGTGTTTAATCTGACTCACCTCCTGTATTATATCCTAGACTGAACCCAGATTCTAGAATAAAAAACATTCACAGTACGATTTTCATAAATGTTTGCTTGCAACTCCCACGTGTTGTGTTTATGGTGAATGTAACCAGCAAGTCTCATTACTAAGATGTCGGATGAAGTTGCTACAGTTGTCACACGCGAGTATGATAAAGAAAAAGAACCTGCCAATAATTGAGGACATGGTAAGCAACAGCTTGCATGACTGGCATGCTTAGATCAACAAAAATCAGAAAAAGGCTTCTATGAAATAAAAACGGTATGCTATTGGTTATATTCTATAACCCTGTATCTTAAAATATAAGGATTTATCATATATATTCTCAAAACATTCAGTAAACCAGATTTGATGAGGCTAAAAAGTACAATGGCATTGTATGGCTAACTTGAAATTGAACAAAATGTACCTCAGTTACTGGTATTAAGTTGTTGTTTTTCAGGTTTTAAAACATTACTCGATTCAATTCTCATCAAAAAATCAACAATTCAATTCCCAATTCCTTTGTATCATTGATTGTGAAAGAATCGATTCAATTTACAATTCACTGTAAAACACTATAATTCAACTCGCAATTCTTTAGCTATTCTAACTTTAACTATTGGTTCAATTCAACTCTCCCAAATAGACAAAATCAGTTCTTACCAAAATTGACTTATGGCAGCATATCAAAATAACAATAAACCACAATCACTAACTTAGCTACACTCTTTAGTTCAGTCCCTTGACTGTTTATAACTAGTAGCTAGCAAATATCAGCTCCTTCACTACGGATCTTATGGCTTGTTTGTGTAGAATTAATTAGTCATGCCAAAATCATTTTGCTGACAGGTCGCTAACAATTTCTCTTTTTATCCATCCTAAACAGGAAAAAGAAATTGAAAACTGCGAATTTATGCTGTGAGTAAAGGAAAAACTAACTGGTTTGCTATGTTTTTGGCAAACCATAGAACTATATCAGTGTGCAGAACATATTATGGAACAATAATATATATGCAGTGATATCAGGGTTTTGCGAAAGCATGCATGGCTGGTAACACTAGACTGCGTTGACATATTCGCTTCGGCACGCATATAACAGATGTTAGGATATCACTGTCTGTGATGGATGTTCCGTCAGCGCAGTAATAATCACAGATTTAGTAATAGTGAAGGGAAGCATTGGTGCATTTTGAATCAAGTCGTTTTCCTTATTGAAAATAGAGAATTGAGTCAATTCATCTATGACGACAGAGTCAATTCAATTTTTTCCAAGTAGGATGCAAGTAAGATAATTCCCTTCTACAGTAAGTAAAACATATGAGAGAATCTATCCAACTGAATTGTGATTGATCCTTAAGGTTTGCTTGAGCAAGGATGTTAACTCGAGTGGTCATCTCTGGTGCTGCCTAAAGATTTTTTTATTTTCTATCAGATGTAGATTTTCAACACAAATTACTTTCACGATAACAATCCATAAACGGATTCATAATGAGGAATAGATTGTGGTATGTTTATTCTTAAAATTACTTTTTAATCAGATGTTAAAGAGGCTGATTTCACAAGAACCAGACAGTTTTAAAACTGAAGTTTTGGTAGAAGAAACGAACCACATACTTGTGAAGTTTGGACAAAATTATTCAAAAAATGTGGAAAAATAGTATTTACGCAGACTAACAAACAGACACACATTAGTAAAGTGATATTTATTAATATATATTCATGAAGACAATAACGGGATGATTTGTTATGAGAAAATCAAAACGCAACGAGACCTACATCATGACTTTCGACCTTCTTTGACTTATTGAAGGAGAAATGAAAACTATTATTGTAAATTTGGCCGATTTTTTAACAGTACATATTTCTATAGTTTCTTAACATAAATAATGAACTCAAGTTTCAAGTACTGTATATACATGTATCATCGAAGCACTCGCGCTTAGCTTAACAATATTAATGAAATGAAGGAGATACAGAGTAGAAAGTAAAGGAACTTGCATATCATTATTCTTGTGATGCAAGAATGGAAGTATACTCACATTGCCTTCATTCAACTACAGACCTTTTTAAATAGTTACAATTGAAAGGGCAGCTGTTTAGAAAGTGACACCATATCACTACACTTAATACAAGGGTCTATTCTTTTTATGGATTTTCAGCCTGCTTAATGGATATTTGATTTGAGAACAAGTAATCTGAGTAATGAGACTTGCTGATTACATTCACCATAACCACAATGTGCAGGAGTTGTAAGCAAACATTTATGTAAATCGTGCTGTTAATGTTTTTTATTCTAGGATCTGGGCCCAGTCAAAGATATGATTCACGGATAGAAAGTAAGTCACATTAAACACTACAAAGACTTGTTCTATAATAATTATGTAGGTTGTAATGTATAAGATGTCTACATGTACTATATTAGTATTTGCATATTACCAATAAAGCTTGACTATTTATTTCTAGGTCAACCCTATTTCTGTGTTATAACCTTTTGCCAGAGCAGTTTTTATCTTAGCATTCTTTGGTTGAACTTGGCTAGTTGTGAAAGAGTGATCAAGTATAATATGACTTCATTTCATTATTTCCATCATGGTCTAGCGAAATTCATTGTAGAGAAGTGCATAATCTTATTTGTAAGATAATAACGCAAATTAGCTGATTTATTTGTGATACATTAAGAACACTATTATATTAAAATACCCTCTCTATTCCCTACGACATAGCCCTAATCTTTCTATATGTGTTTTACAAAAGGTAGGTGGGTTGTCCTTGCTCAATGCAGTTTTTTAGTCTGCAACAAAGCAGGCTCTAGCATATAACTAGGTAATAATACACAAAACCCGTCCAACTCAAGCAATTGAATTACTACAGCACTACAGAACACAGAATTAACAGTTGATTGAGGCACAAATGCAATGTTTCGACAGCCATGTGATATTAGCATGTACATAGAATACATAAAACATACTAGAAGTACATTGAATAAAGAAGCTACTCACCGAGGTTTTTGATTGGTTCGGACAGTTCATCTAAAATATATACAGTAATACTTCAACTTACGAGCGCCCCAACATATGAGAAACTTGAGATGCGAGCCAGCTTTTAAGCAAGTCTTAGCACTGACATATGAGCCATGTTTGAGATACGAGCTCGTGAGTCAGTTGCCAAGTACATGTATGTAGGAAGTGTTTTATGAGAACAACATCACTCTGTATTTTTCAACTGCTTAGGTTATACTTTTGTACCATGTTTTTTGTGCGTGATTTTCAGTACAGAATTATATGAATTAAAAGTACTGTGCGTAGACCAAAAGTTTGCGAGTAAAATGAAAAGTAATGCAATGAAAAAGCAAATGATAACAATTGATATTAAACGGAAAATTATTGAAAAATATGTGAATTGTGTATGCATGGTTGAACTAGCTCAGCAATATGACAAAAATACATCCACAATTATCAAACAGAAGGATTATATTCAGGGCATTTAGTTTGCAAAAGGACTAAACATAGTTTCTAAACGGCGCAGTGATCTTCACGACCATTGATGGAAAGACTGCTCAGGCCGTGGATAAAAGACAAACAATTGGCCGGTGACATCGTAACTGAAACGATGTTATGTGAAAAGGCCGGTGCTATCTATTAAGACTTGGATAGGTTTCTCGTAAAATGGCTAGCTGATGGTGATAGCGAAACAAAGGGAAAAATAAGCTAACTAGCAAGAAACTTAAAACTATGAACGCTGAAGAAAGTTTAATTAAAGATTGAAGATTAAAGATAAAAATGAATATTTGCTTTTAGGTTTACTTCTAAGTTTGTCTTTTAAGACTTTGATAAAATCCAAATATATCAAAGTCAACTGTTGTAATGAAAGATAACTTATCTCTCTCCCGCAAATGCTAGCGTTAGCTGCTATTGTATGTATTTAATTTTACACTTTAATTAATCACATTTCCTTGCATTATTTTTATTTGTTGCTTTTTGAAAGCATGTGGTATTGTAAGTTAGGACAATAACCAAAATGTTCTTTCTGTTACAATATCTTGTTTTGAGTGTTTTATTTGCATTTTTTTTAGTATGGAAACCAATCAATATATATTTAATTGTTCTATATATAAATAGTATTTACGAAACATAGTATTTACGCAGACTAACAAACAGACACCTAATATTAAAGTGATATTTATTAATATAATATCATGAAGACAATAATGGGATGATTTGTAATGAGAAAATCAAAACGCAACGAGACCTACATCATGACGTTCGACCTTCTTTGACTTATTGAAGGAGAAATGAAAACTATTATTGTAAATTTGGCCGATTTTTTAACAGTACATATTTCTATAGTTTCTTAACATAAACAATGAACTCAAGTTTCAAATACTGTATATATCACTGAAGCACTCGCGTTTAGCGTAACAATTTAAATGAAATGATGGAGATACAGAGTAGAAAGTAAAGGAACTTGCATATCATTATTCTTATGTTGCAAGAATGGAAATATACTCACATTGCCTTCATCCAACTACAGATTTTTTAAATAGTTCCAAGTGAAAGGGCAGTTGTTTAGAAAATGACACCATATCACTGCGCTTAATACAAGGGTCTATTTTTTATGGATTTTCAGCCTGCTTAATGGATATTTGATTTGAGAAAATCAAAATGATTAGGTGTAGCAGTTGGTTGAGGCACAAATGCAATGTTTCGACAGCCATGTAATATTAGCATGTATATAGAATACATAAAACATACAAGAAGTACACTGAATAAAGAAGCTACTCACCGAGGCTTTTGATTGGTTCGGACAGTTCATCTAAAATATATAGATTGAGAAGAAGATTATTAACATTGTAATTGTTTTGAGATCATCAAATTAATACTTACAATAATCTCATAATTGATAGTACTTACCACTGGCAACTCCCTGCACCCGACTAGAAATCTGGCTCTTTAGACAATCAGCCTGCTCCTTCATGATGCTGATGTCTAAAATCGCATATTTACCCATTTAACGAGAAACATACGAGCAAATATAAAAAACGAGCAAATATACTGCATGCATTCAGACAGAAGATATGACAGCACTGCTCTAATCGTACAATCGTACCACATTTCTCAGTTAGACAGTGATTTTGTGAATATTAAATGGAGTTCCACTATTTTCTTTAAAATACGTTTGCAAGATAAATAAAATTTAACTTTTTAAATAATCAAATCGGCATTCAAAACATTACATAGATAAAATATTATATTTTTACCTGCTAATAAAAAAAGGCTGTGAGACCCTTTTTACGGTTTAAAATGTCTCAGCAGTAAACTAAAAACAGTCTAGTTTACATGTGTTTCTTTTGAAAAGCTTTATCTGGTCATTAGAAGCCAACGCTTCCTGATCGAATAGATTAGACTTAGAAGTTGAACAAGACTTAGCATTAGAGCCAACTAGAAAAAGCCCTTTCTGTAGTGCTGTAGTAATTCAATTGCATGAGTTGAATGGGCTTTGTGTATTATCAACTAGTTATATGCTGGAGCCTGCTTTGTTGCAGACTACAAAACTGCATTAAGCAAGGACAACCCACCTACCTCTTGTAAAACACATATAAAAAGATTAGGGCTATGTCGTAGTGAATAGAGAGGGTATTTTAATATAATAGTGTTCTTAATGTACCGCAAATAAATCAGCTGATTTGCGTTATTACCTTACAAATAAGATGATGCACTTCTCTACAATGAATTTTGCTATACCATGATGGAAATAATGAAATGAAGTCATATTATACTTGACAACTCTTTCACAACTAGTCAAGCTCAACAAAAGAATGCTAAGATAAAAACTGCTTTGGCAAAAGATATGACACAGAAATAGGGTTGACCTAGAAATAAATAGTCAAGCTTTATTGGTAATATGCAAATACTAATATAGTACATGTAGATATCTTATACATTACAACCTACATAATTATTATAGAACAAGTCTTTGTAGTGTTTAATGTGACTTACCTTCTATCAGTGAATCATATCCAAGGCTGAACTCAGATCCTAGAATAAAAAAACATTCACAGTACGATTTACATAAATGTTTGCTTGCAACTCCTGTACTTTGTGTTTATGGTGGATGTAACCAGCAAGCCTCATTACCAAGTTGCTGCATGAAGTTGCTATCACATGCGAGTGTGACAAAACAAAATAACCTGTCAATAATTCAGGACATGGGTTGCAACAGCATGCAGAACTGGCATGCTCGGATCAACAAAAATCAGAAAAAGACTTCTATGAAATAAAAATTGTATGCTATTGGTTATATTCCATAACCCTGTATCTTAAAATATAAGGATTTATCATATTTATTCTCAAAACATTCAGTAAACCAGATTTGATGAGGCTACAAAGTACTGTAGCATTGTACGGCTAACTTGAAATTGAACATAATGTACCGCAGTTACTAGTATTAAGTTGTTGTTTTTCAGGTTTTAAAACATTACTTGATTCATTTCTCATCAAAAAATCAACAATTCAATTTCCAATTCCTTTGTATCATTGATTGTGTAAGAATCAATTCAATTTACAATTCACTGTAAAGCACTATAATTCAACTCTCAATTTTTTAGCTATCCTAATTTCAACTATCGGTTCAAATCAACTCTCCCAAATAGACAAAATCAATTCTCTATCAATTCTTACCAAAATTGACTTATGACAGCATATTAAAGTAACAATAAACCACAATAACTAACGTAGCTACACTCCTTAGTTCAGTCCCTCGACTTTTTATATAGTAAATATCAACTCCTTCACCACAGATTTTATGGCTTGTTCGAATAGAATTTAGTCATGCCAAAAATCATTTTGCTGGTACACATTCGGTATTTTGGTGTAAAAGCTAGAGTTTCTGCAATAGAACTTTAAAATCTTTTTAGAATCAGGAAAAAGAAAAGGTTAATACATTTGACCGGCAGAGAGAATTTTTAATATTTTTGTAGTTTAGTGAAACTAGCTGCACAAAACACTATAGTTTTTTGCAGTTTGACGAAGACACAAACACCTTTATATAAATCATATCTCTTATATAAAACTATAGTCATCAGAAATATCTTAGGTCGAGTGTTCAAGAATTTTTACGAGGAGTTTTACCAGGCAAAAATTCGTTTAGGTCGCTGAAAATTTCTCTTTTTATCCATCCTAAACAGGAAAAAGAAATTGAAAACTGCAAATTTATGCTGTGAGTAAAGAAAAAACTAACTGGTTTGCTATTTTTTTGGCAAACCATAGATCTATATCAGTGTGCTGAACATATTATGGACCAATAATATATATGCAGTGATATCAGGGTCTTGCGAAAGCATGCATGGCTGGCAACATTGGACTGCGTCGACATATTCGCTTCAGGACGCATATAACAGATGTTAGGATATCACTGTCTGTGATGGATGTTCCGTCAGCGCGGTAATAATCATAGATGTGGTAATAATAAAGGGAAGCATTGGTGCATTTTGAATCAAGTCGTTCTCCTTATTGAAAGTAGAGAATTGAGTCAATTCGTCTATGACGACAGTGAAGAGCCAATTGGATACAAATTTTTCCAAGTAGGATGCAAGTAGGATAATTCACTTCTACAGTAAGTAAAACATATGAGAGAATCAATCCAACTGAATTGTGATTGATCCTTAAGGTTTGCTTGAGCAAGGATGTTAACTCGAGTGGTCATCTCTGGTGCTGCCTGAAGATTTTCTTATTCTCTATCAGATGTAGATTTTCAACACAAATTACTTTTACGATAACAATCTATAAACGGATTCATAATAAGGAATATATCGTGGTACTTTTATTCTGAAAATTACTTTTTAATCAGATGTTAAAGAGGCTGAGTTCACAAAAAGCAGACAAAGTTTTAAAACTGAAGTTTTGGTAGAAGAAACGAACCACATACTTGTGAAGTTTGGACAAAAATATTCAAAAAATGTGGAAAAATAGTATTTACGCAGACTAACAAACAGACACACATTAGTAAAGTGATATTTATTAATATAAATTCATGAAGACAATAACGGGATGATTTGTTATGAGAAAATCAAAACGCAACGAGACCTACATCATGACTTTCGACCTTCTTTGACTTATTGAAGGAGAAATGAAAACTATTATTGTAAATTTGGCCGATTTTTTAACAGTACATATTTCTATAGTTTCTTAACATAAACAATGAACTCAAGTTTCAAATACTGTATATATCACTGAAGCACTCGCGTTTAGCTTAACAATTTAAATGAAATGATGGAGATACAGAGTAGAAAGTCAAGGAACTTGCATATCATTATTCTTATGTTGCAAGAATGGAAATATACTCACATTGCCTTCATTCAACTACAGACCTTTTTAAATAGTTCCAAGTGAAAGGGCAGTTGTTTAGAAAATGACACCATATCACTGCGCTTAATACAAGGGTCTATTTTTTATGGATTTTCAGCCTGCTTAATGGATATTTGATTTGAGAAAATCAAAATGATTAGGTGTAGCAGTTGGTTGAGGCACAAATGCAATGTTTCGACAGCCATGTAATATTAGCATGTACATAGAATACATAAAACATACTAGAAGTACATTGAATAAAGAAGCTACTCACCGAGACTTTTGATTGGTTCGGACAGTTCATCTAAAATATATAGATTGAGTAGAAGATCATTAACATTGTAATTGTTTTGAGATCATCAAATTAATACGTACAATAATCTCATAATTGATAGTACTTACCCATGGTAACTTCCTGCACCGGACTAGAAATCTGGCTCTTTAGACAATCAGCCTGCTCCTTCATGATGCTGATGTCTAAAATCGCATATTTACTCATTTAACGAGAAACATACGAGCAAATATAAAAAACGAGCAAATATACTGCATGCATTCAGACAGAAGATATGACAGCACTGCTCTAATCGTACAATCGTACCACATTTCCCAGTTAGACAGTGATTTTGTGAATATTAAATGGAGTTCCACTATTTTCTTTAAAATACGTTTGCAAGATAAATAAAATTTAACTTTTTAAATAATCAAATCGGCATTCAAAACATTACATAGATAAAATATTATATTTTTACCTGCTAATAAAAAAAGGCTGTGAGGCCCTTTTTACGGTTTAAAATGTCTCAGCAGTAAACTAAAAACAGTCTAGTTTACATGTGTTTTTTTTGAAAAGCTTTATCTGGTCATTAGAAGCCAACGCTTCCTGATCGAATAGATCAAGAGTTACAAGTTGAACAAGACTTAGCTTTAGATCCAACTGCAGAAAGCCCTTTCTGTAGTGCTGTAGTAACTCAATTTCATGAGTTGAATGGGCTTTGTGTATTATCAACTAGTTATATGCTGGAGCCTGCTTTGTTGCAGACTACAAAACTGCATTAAGCAAGGACAACCCACCTACCTCTTGTAAAACACATATAGAAAGATTAGGGCTATGTCTTAGTGAATAGAGAGGGTATTTTAATATAATAGTGTTCTTAATGTACCGCAAATAAATCAGCTAATTTGCGTTATTACCTTACAAATAAGATGATGCACTTCTCTACAATGAATTTTGCTATGCCATGATGGAAATAATGAAATGAAGTCATATTATACTTGACAACTCTTTCACAACTAGTCAAGCTTAACCAAAGAATGCTAAGATAAAAACTGCTTTGGCAAAAGATATGACACAGAAATAGGGTTGACCTAGAAATAAATAGTCAAGCTTTATTGGTAATATGCAAATACTAATATAGTACATGTAGATATCTTATACATTACAACCTACATAATTATTATAGAACAAGTCTTTGTAGTGTTTAATCTGACTTACCTTCTATCAGTGAATCATATCCAAGGCTGAACTCAGATCCTAGAATAAAAACACATTCACAGTACGATTTACATAAATGTTTGCTTACAACACCTGCACGTTGTGTTTATGGTGAATGTAACCAGCAAGTCTCATTACTAAGATGCCGCGTGAAATTGCTACAATTGTCACACGTGAGTATGATAAAGAAAAAGAACCTGCCAATAATTGAGGACATGGTAAGCAACAGCTTGCATGACTGGCATGCTTAGATCAACAAAAATCAGAAAAAGGCTTCTATGAAATAAAAACGGTATGCTATTGGTTATATTCTATAACCCTGTATCTTAAAATATAAGGATTTATCATATATATTCTCAAAACATTCAGTAAACCAGATTTGATGAGGCTAAAAAGTACAATGGCATTGTATGGCTAACTTGAAATTGAAGAAAATGTACCTCAGTTACTGGTATTAAGTTGTTGTTTTTCAGGTTTTAAAACATTACTCGATTCAATTCTCATCAAAAAATCAACAATTCAATTCCCAATTCCTTTGTATCATTGATTGTGAAAGAATCGATTCAATTTACCATTCACTGTAAAACACTATAATTCAACTCGCAATTCCTTAGCTATCCTAACTTCAACTATTGGTTCAATTCAACTCTCCCAAATAGACAAAATCAGTTCTTACCAAAATTGACTTATGGCAGCATATCAAAATAACAATAAACCACAATCACTAACTTAGCTACACTCTTTAGTTCAATCCCTTGACTGTTTATAACTAGTAGCTAGCAAATATCAGCTCCTTCACTACGGATCTTATGGCTTGTTTGTGTAGAATTAATTAGTCATGCCAAAATCATTTTGCTGACAGGTCGCTAACAATTTCTCTTTTTATCCATCCTAAACAGGAAAAAGAAATTGAAAACTGCGAATTTATGCTGTGAGTAAAGGAAAAACTAACTGGTTTGCTATGTTTTTGGCAAACCATAGAACTATATCAGTGTGCAGAACATATTATGGAACAATAATATATATGCAGTGATATCAGGGTTTTGCGAAAGCATGCATGGCTGGTAACACTAGACTGCGTTGACATATTCGCTTCGGCACGCATATAACAGATGTTAGGATATGACTGTCTGTGATGGATGTTCCGTCAGCGCAGTAATAATCATAGATTTAGTAATAGTGAAGGGAAGCATTGGTGCATTTTGAATCAAGTCGTTTTCCTTATTGAAAATAGAGAATTGAGTCAATTCGTCTATGACGACAGTGAAGAGCCAATTCGATACAAATTTTTGCAGGTAGTATGCAAATACATGTAAGATAATTCACTTCTACAGTAAGTAAAAATATGAGAGAATCAATCCAACTCATTTGTGATTGATCCTTAAGGATCAAGGAGCAAGGATGTTAACTCGAGTGGTCATCTCTGGTGCTGCCTGAAGATTTTTATATTTTCTATCAAATGTAGATTTTCAACACAAATTACTTTCACGATAACAATCCATGAACGGATTCATAATGAGGAATAGATTGTGGTATGTTTATTCTTAAAATTACTTTTTAATCAGATGTTAAAGAGGCTGATTTCACAAGAACCAGACAAAGTTTTAAAACTGAAGTTTTGGTAGAAGAAACGAACCACATACTTGTGAAGTTTGGACAAAATTATTCAAAAAATGTGGAAAAATAGTATTTACGCAGACTAACAAACAGACACACATTAGTAAAGTGATATTTATTAATATATATTCATGAAGACAATAACGGGATGATTTGTTATGAGAAAATCAAAACGCAACGAGACCTACATCATGACTTTCGACCTTCTTTGACTTATTGAAGGAGAAATGAAAACTATTATTGTAAATTTGACCGATTTTTTAACAGTACATATTTCTATAGTTTCTTAACATAAACAATGAACTCAAGTTTCAAATACTGTATATATCACTGAAGCACTCGCGTTTAGCTTAACAATTTAAATGAAATGATGGAGATACAGAGTAGAAAGTCAAGGAACTTGCATATCATTATTCTTATGTTGCAAGAATGGAAATATACTCACATTGCCTTCATTCAACTACAGACCTTTTTAAATAGTTCCAAGTGAAAGGGCAGTTGTTTAGAAAATGACACCATATCACTGCGCTTAATACAAGGGTCTATTTTTTATGGATTTTCAGCCTGCTTAATGGATATTTGATTTGAGAACAAGTAATCTGAGTAATGAGACTTGCTGATTACATTCACCATAACCACAATGTGCAGGAGTTGTAAGCAAACATTTATGTAAATCGTGCTGTTAATGTTTTTTATTCTAGGATCTGGGCCCAGTCAAAGATATGATTCACGGATAGAAAGTAAGTCACATTAAACACTACAAAGACTTGTTCTATAATAATTATGTAGGTTGTAATGTATAAGATGTCTACATGTACTATACTAGTATTTGCATATTACCAATAAAGCTTGACTATTTATTTCTAGGTCAACCCTATTTCTGTGTTATAACCTTTTGCCAGAGCAGTTTTTATCTTAGCATTCTTTGGTTGAACTTGGCTAGTTGTGAAAGAGTGATCAAGTATAATATGACTTCATTTCATTATTTCCATCATGGTCTAGCGAAATTCATTGTAGAGAAGTGCATAATCTTATTTGTAAGATAATAACGCAAATTAGCTGATTTATTTGTGATACATTAAGAACACTATTATATTGAAATACCCTCTCTATTCCCTACGACATAGCCCTAATCTTTCTATATGTGTTTTACAAAAGGTAGGTGGGGTGTCCTTGCTCAATGCAGTTTTTTAGTCTGCAACAAAGCAGGCTCTAGCATATAACTAGGTAATAATACACAAAACCCGTCCAACTCAAGCAATTGAATTACTACAGCACTACAGAACACAGAATTAACAGTTGATTGAGGCACAAATGCAATGTTTCGACAGCCATGTAATATTAGCATGTACATAGAATACATAAAACATACTAGAAGTACATTGAATAAAGAAGCTACTCACCGAGGTTTTTGATTGGTTCGGACAGTTCATCTAAAATATATACAGTAATACTTCAACTTACGAGCGCCCCAACATATGAGAAACTTGAGATGCGAGCCAGCTTTTAAGCAAGTCTTAGCACTAACATATGAGCCATGTTTGAGATACGAGCTCGTGAGTCAGTTGCCAAGTACATGTATGTAGGAAGTGTTTTATGAGAACAACATCACTCTGTATTTTTCAACTGCTTAGGTTATACTTTTGTACCATGTTTTTTGTGCGTGATTTTCAGTACAGAATTATATGAATTAAAAGTACTGTGCGTAGACCAAAAGTTTGCGAGTAAAATGAAAAGTAATGCAATGAAAAAGCAAATGATAACAATTGATATTAAACGGAAAATTATTGAAAAATATGTGAATTGTGTATGCATGGTTGAACTAGCTCAGCAATATGACAAAAATACATCCACAATTATCAAACAGAAGGATTATATTCAGGGCATTTAGTTTGCAAAAGGACTAAACATAGTTTCTAAACGGCGAAGTGATCTTCACGACTGTTGATGGAAAGACTGCTCAGGCCGTGGATAAAAGACAAACAATTGGCCGGTGACATCGTAACTGAAACGATGTTATGTGAAAAGGCCGGTGCTATATCTATTAAGACTTGGATAGGTTTCTCGTAAAATGGCTAGCTGATGGTGATAGCGAAACAAAGGGAAAAATAAGCTAACTAGCAAGAAACTTAAAACTATGAACGCTGAAGAAAGTTTAATTAAAGATTGAAGATTAAAGATAAAAATGAATGTTTGCTTTTAGATTTACTTCTAAGTTTGTCTTTTAAGACTTTGATAAAATCCAAATATATCAAAGTCAACTGTTGTAATGAAAGATAACTTATCTCTCTCTGGCAAATGCTAGCGTTAGCTGCTATTGTATGTATTTAATTTTACACTTTAATTAATCACATTTCCTTGCATTATTTTTATTTGTTGCTTTTTGAAAGCATGTGGTATTGTAAGTTAGGACAATAACCAAAATGTTCTTTCTGTTACAATATCTTGTTTTGAGTGTTTTATTTGCATTTTTTTTAGTATGGAAACCAATCAATATATATTTAATTGTTCTATGTATAAATAGTATTTACGAAACATAGTATTTACGCAGACTAACAAACAGACACCCAATATTAAAGTGATATTTATTAATATAATATCATGAAGACAATAATGGGATGATTTGTAATGAGAAAATCAAAACGCAACGAGACCTACATCATGACTTTCGACCTTCTTTGACTTATTGAAGGAGAAATGAAAACTATTATTGTAAATTTGGCCGATTTTTCAACAGTACATATTTCTATAGTTTCTTAACATAAACAATGAACTCAAGTTTCAAATACTGTATATATCACTGAAGCACTCGCGCTTAGCTTAACAATTTAAATGAAATGAAGGAGATACAGAGTAGAAAGTAAAGGAACTTGCATATCATTATTCTTATGTTGCAAGAATGGAAATATACTCACATTGCCTTCATCCAACTACAGATTTTTTAAATAGTTCCAAGTGAAAGGGCAGTTGTTTAGAAAATGACACCATATCACTGCGCTTAATACAAGGGTCTATTTTTTATGGATTTACAGCCTGTTTAATGGATACTTGATTTGAGAAAATCCAATGAATAGGTTTAGCAATTGGTTGAGGCGCAAATGTAATGTTTCGACAGCCGTGTAATATTAACATGTACATAGAATACATAAAACATACTAGAAGTACATTGAATAGAGAAGCTACTCACCGAGGCTTTTGATTGGTTCGGACAGTTCATCTAAAATATATAGATTGAGAAGAAGATTATTAACATTGTAATTGTTTTGAGATCATCAAATTAATACTTACAATAATCTCATAATTGATAGTACTTACCCATGGTAACTTGCTCCACCCGACTAGAAAACTGCCTCCTTAGACGATCTGTCTGCTCCTCCGAAATGCTGATGTCTAAAATCGCATATTTACCCATTTAACGAGAAACATACGAGCAAATATAAAAAACGAGCAAATATACTGCATGCATTCAGACAGAAGATATGACAGCACTGCTCTAATCGTACAATCGTACCACATTTCTCAGTTAGACAGTGATTTTGTGAATATTAAATGGAGTTCCACTATTTTCTTTAAAATACGTTTGCAAGATAAATAAAATTTAACTTTTTAAATAATCAAATCGGCATTCAAAACATTACATAGATAAAATATTATATTTTTACCTGCTAATAAAAAAGGCTGTGAGACCCTTTTTACGGTTTAAAATGTCTCAGCAGTAAACTAAAAACAGTCTAGTTTACATGTGTTTTTTTTGAAAAGCTTTATCTGGTCATTAGAAGCCAACGCTTCCTGATCGAATAGATCAAGAGTTACAAGTTGAACAAGACTTAGCTTTAGATCCAACTGCAGAAAGCCCTTTCTGTAGTGCTGTAGTAACTCAATTTCATGAGTTGAATGGGCTTTGTGTATTATCAACTAGTTATATGCTGGAGCCTGCTTTGTTGCAGACTACAAAACTGCATTAAGCAAGGACAACCCACCTACCTCTTGTAAAACACATATAGAATGATTAGGGCTATGTCGTAGTGAATAGAGAGGGTATTTTAATATAATAGTGTTCTTAATATACCGCAAATAAATCAGCTAATTTGCGTTATTACCTTACAAATAAGATGATGCACTTCTCTACAATGAATTTTGCTATACCATGATGGAAATAATGAAATGAAGTCATATTATACTTGACAACTCTTTCACAACTAGTCAAGCTCAACCAAAGAATGCTAAGATAAAAACTGCTTTGGCAAAAGATATGCCACAGAAATAGGGTTGACCTAGAAATAAATAGTCAAGCTTTATTGGTAATATGCAAATACTAATATAGTACATGTAGATATCTTATACATTACAACCTACATAATTATTATAGAACAAGTCTTTGTAGTGTTTAATGTGACTTACCTTCTATCAGTGAATCATATCCAAGGCTGAACTCAGATCCTAGAATAAAAACACATTCACAGTACGATTTACATAAATGTTTGCTTACAACTCCTGTACTTTGTGTTTATGGTGGATGTAACCAGCAAGCCTCATTACCAAGTTGCTGCATGAAGTTGCTATCACATGCGAGTGTGACAAAACAAAATAACCTGTCAATAATTGAGGACATGGTAAGCAACAGCTTGCAGAACTGGCATGCTCGGATCAACAAAAATCAGAAAAAGACTTCTATGAAATGAAAATTGTATGCTATTGGTTATATTCCATAAACCTGCATCTTAAAATATAAGGATTTATCATATTTATTCTCAAAACATTCAGTAAACCAGATTTGATGAGGCTACAAAGTACTGTAGCATTGTACGGCTAACTTGAAATTGAACATAATGTACCGCAGTTACTGGTATTAAGTTGTTGTTTTTCAGGTTTTAAAACATTACTTGATTCATTTCTCATCAAAAAATCAACAATTCAATTTCCAATTCCTTTGTATCATTGATTGTGTAAGAATCAATTCAATTTACAATTCACTGTAAAGCATTATAATTCAACTCTCAGTTTTTTAGCTATCCTAATTTCAACTATCGGTTCAAATCAACTCTCCCAAATAGACAAAATCAATTCTCTATCAATTCTTACCAAAATTGACTTATGACAGCATATTAAAGTAACAATAAACCACAATAACTAACGTAGCTACACTCCTTAGTTCAGTCCCTCGACTTTTTATATAGTAAATATCAACTCCTTCACCACAGATTTTATGGCTTGTTCGAATAGAATTTAGTCATGCCAAAAATCATTTTGCTGGTACACATTCGGTATTTTGGTGTAAAAGCTAGAGTTTCTGCAATAGAACTTTAAAATTTTTTTAGAATCAGGAAAAAGAAAAGGTTAATACATTTGACCGGCAGAGAGAATTTTTAATATTTTTGTAGTTTAGTGAAACTAGCTGCACAAAACACTATGGTTTTTTGCAGTTTGACGAAGACACAAACACCTTTATATAAATCATATCTCTTATATAAAACTATAGTCATCAGAAATATCTTAGGTCGAGTGTTCAAGAATTTTTACGAGGAGTTTTACCAGGCAAAAATTCGTTTAGGTCGCTGAAAATTTCTCTTTTTATCCATCCTAAACAGGAAAAAGAAATTGAAAACTGCAAATTTATGCTGTGAGTAAAGAAAAAACTAACTGGTTTGCTATTTTTTTGGCAAACCATAGATCTATATCAGTGTGCTGAACATATTATGGACCAATAATATATATGCAGTGATATCAAGGTCTTGCGAAAGCATGCATGGCTGGCAACATTGGACTGCGTCGACATATTCGCTTCAGGACGCATATAACAGATGTTAGGATATCACTGTCTGTGATGGATGTTCCGTCAGCGCGATAATAATCATAGATGTGGTAATAATAAAGGGAAGCATTGGTGCATTTTGAATCAAGTCGTTCTCCTTATTGAAAGTAGAGAATTGAGTCAATTCGTCTATGACGACAGTGAAGAGCCAATTGGATACAAATTTTTCCAAGTAGGATGCAAGTAGGATAATTCACTTCTACAGTAAGTAAAACATATGAGAGAATCAATCCAACTGAATTGTGATTGATCCTTAAGGTTTGCTTGAGCAAGGATGTTAACTCGAGTGGTCATCTCTGGTGCTGCCTGAAGATTTTCTTATTCTCTATCAGATGTAGATTTTCAACACAAATTACTTTTACGATAACAATCTATAAACGGATTCATAATAAGGAATATATCGTGGTACTTTTATTCTGAAAATTACTTTTTAATCAGATGTTAAAGAGGCTGAGTTCACAAAAAGCAGACAAAGTTTTAAAACTGAAGTTTTGGTAGAAGAAACGAACCACATACTTGTGAAGTTTGGACAAAATTATTCAAAAAATGTGGAAAAATAGTATTTACGCAGACTAACAAACAGACACACATTAGTAAAGTGATATTTATTAATATAAATTCATGAAGACAATAACGGGATGATTTGTTATGAGAAAATCAAAACGCAACGAGACCTACATCATGACTTTCGACCTTCTTTGACTTATTGAAGGAGAAATGAAAACTATTATTGTAAATTTGGCCGATTTTTTAACAGTACATATTTCTATAGTTTCTTAACATAAACAATGAACTCAAGTTTCAAATACTGTATATATCACTGAAGCACTCGCGCTTAGCTTAACAATTTAAATGAAATGATGGAGATACAGAGTAGAAAGTAAAGGAACTTGCATATCATTATTCTTATGTTGCAAGAATGGAAATATACTCACATTGCCTTCATCCAACTACAGACCTTTTTAAATAGTTCCAAGTGAAAGGGCAGTTGTTTAGAAAATGACACCATATCACTGCGCTTAATACAAGGGTCTATTTTTTATAGATTTTCAGCCTGCTTAATGGATATTTGATTTGAGAAAATCAAAATGATTAGGTGTAGCAGTTGGTTGAGGCACAAATGCAATGTTTCGACAGCCATGTAATATTAGCATGTACATAGAATACATAAAACATACTAGAAGTACATTGAATAAAGAAGCTACTCACCGAGGCTTTTGATTGGTTCGGACAGTTCATCTAAAATATATACAGTAATACTTCAACTTACGAGTGCCCCAACATATGAGAAACTTGAGGTGCGAGTCAGCTTTTAAGCAAGTCTTAGCACTAACATATGAGCCATGTTTGAGATACGAGCTCGTGAGTCAGTTGCCAAGTACATGTATGTAGGAAGTGTTTTATGAGAACAACATCACTCTGTATTTTTCAACTGCTTAGGTTATACTTTTGTACCATGCTTTTTGTGCGCGATTTTCAGTACAGAATTATATGAATTAAAAGTACTGCGCGCAGACCAAAATTTTGCGAGTAAAATGAAAAGCAATGCAATGAAAAAGCAAATGATAACAATTGATATTAAACGGAAAATTATTGAAAAATATGTGAATTATGTATGCATGGTTGAACTAGCTCAGCAATATGACAAAAATACATCCACAATTATCAAACAGAAGGATTATATTCAGGGCATTTAGTTTGCAAAAGGACTAACCATAGTTTCTAAACGGCGCAGTGATCTTCACGACCGTTGATGGAAAGACTGCTCAGGCCGTGGATAAAAGACAAACAATTGGCCGGTGACATCGTAACTGAAACGATGTTATGTGAAAAGGCCGGTGCTATATCTATTAAGACTTGGATAGGTTTCTCGTAAAATGGCTAGCTGATGGTGATAGCGAAACAAAGGGAAAAATAAGCTAACTAGCAAGAAACTTAAAACTATGAACGCTGAAGAAAGTTTAATTAAAGATTGAAGATTAAAGATAAAAATGAATATTTGCTTTTAGGTTTACTTCTAAGTTTGTCTTTTAAGACTTTGATAAAATCCAAATATATCAAAGTCAACTGTTGTAATGAAAGATAACTTATCTCTCTCTGGCAAATGCTAGCGTTAGCTGCTATTGTATGTATTTAATTTTACACCTTAATTAATCACATTTCCTTGCATTATTTTTATTTGTTGCTTTTTGAAAGCATGTGGTAAGTTAGGACAATAACCAAAATGTTCTTTCTGTTACAATATCTTGTTTTGAGTGTTTTATTTGCATTTTTTTTAGTATGGAGACCAATCAATATATATTTAATTGTTCTATATATAAATAAATTGCACCAACATGCGAGTAAATTGACATACGAGCTCAGTCTGAGAACGCATTAAGCTCGTAAGTCAAATATTACTGTAGATTGAGAAAATCATTAACATTATAATTGTTTTGAGATCATAAAATTAATACTTACTAATAATCTCATAATTGAATGTACTTACCCATGGCAACTTGCTGAACCAGACTAGAAATTTGGCTCCTTAGACGATCAGTCTGCTCCTCCGTAATGCTGATGTCTAAAATCGCACATTTACCCATTTACCAGATGTCTGGATTTCAGATGTTTTGCTTCAAGATTTTTTTTAATGTTTGAAAGCTACGAACAGCCAACCACTAACAGTTGATAAAAATGGAAGCGCATCTGCAAATTTCCACAGCGCAGGAGCACTTGCAAAAATGATGTCAAATTGTATTTGGTACAACCTGGTTAATATTACAGCTCTTTAAAAAAATGATAAATTACTTGTTTTAATTAGTCGTAATTGAATTATTTAATTTAACACCCTACTGAAGGTGTTCCGAATGTTTCTCTATGAGAACGAGGAAATATACTGCATGCATTCAGACAGAAGATATGACAGCACTGCTCTAATCGTACAGTTGTACCACATTTCTCAGTTATACAGTGATTTTGTGAATATTAAATGGAGTCCCACAATTTTCTTTAAAATATGTTTGCAAGATAAATAAAATTTAACTTTTTAAATAATCAAATCGGCATTCAAAACATTACATAGATAAAATATTATATTTTATCCTGCTAATAAAAAAGGCTGTGAGACCCTTTTTACGGTTTAAACTACGTCAGTGGTAAACTAGAAACAGTCTAGATTACATGAGTTTTCTTGAAAAGCTTTATCTGGTCATTAGAAGCCAACGCTTCCTGATCGAATAGATTAGACTTAGAAGTTGAACAAGACTTAGCATTAGAGCCAACTAGAAAAAGCCCTTTCTGTAGTGCTGTAGTAATTCAATTGCATGAGTTGAACTAGCTTTGAGTATTATCAACTAGTTATATGCTGGAGCCTGCTTTGTTGCAGACTACAAAACTGCATTAAGCAAGGACAACCCACCTACCTCTTGTAAAACACATATAGAAAGATTAGGGCTATGTCTTAGTGAATAGAGAGGGTATTTTAATATAATAGTGTTCTTAATGTACCGCAAATAAATCAGCTAATTTGCGTTATTACCTTACAAATAAGATGATGCACTTCTCTACAATGAATTTTGCTATACCATGATGGAAATAATGAAATGAAGTCATATTATACTTGACAACTCTTTCACAACTAGTCAAGCTCAACCAAAGAATGCTAAGATAAAAACTGCTTTGGCAAAAGAAATGCCACAGAAATAGGGTTGACCTAGAAATAAATAGTCAAGCTTTATTGGTAATATGCAAATACTAATATAGTACATGTAGATATCTTATACATTACAACCTACATAATTATTATAGAACAAATCTTTGTATTGTTTAATCTGACTTACCTTCTATCAGTGAATCATATCCAAGGCTGAACTCAGATCCTAGAATAAAAACACATTCACAGTACGATTTACATAAATGTTTGCTTACAACTCCTGCACATTGTGTTTATGGTGAATGTAACCAGCAAGTCTCATTACTAAGATGCCGCGTGAGTTGCTACATTGTACGGTGGCTAACTTGAAATTGAACAAAATGTACCGCAGTTACTGGTATTAAGTTGTTGTTTTTCAGGTTTTAAAACATTACCCGATTCAATTCTCATCAAAAAATCAACAATTCAATTTCCAATTCCTTTGTATCATTGATTGTGTAAGAATCAATTCAATTTACAATTCACTGTAAAGCACTATAATTCAACTCTCAGTTTTTTAGCTATCCTAATTTCAACTATCGGTTCAAATCAACTCTCCCAAATAGACAAAATCAATTCTCTATCAATTCTTACCAAAATTGACTTATGGCAGCATATCAAAATAACAATAAACCACAATAACTAACGTAGCTACACTCCTTAGTTCAGTCCTTTGACTGTTTATATAGTAAATATCAACTCCTTCACAACGGATTTTATGGCTTGTTCGAATAGAGTTTAGTCATGCCGAAAAAAAAAATTTTCTGGTACACATTTGGTATTTTGGTGTAAAAGCTAGAGTTTTTGCCATAAAACTTTAAAGTTTTTTTAGAATCAGGAAAAAGAAAAGGTTAATACATTTGACCGGCAGAGAGAATTTTTAATATTTTTGTAGTTTAGTGAAACTAGCTGCAAAAACACTATGGTTTTTTGCAGTTTGACGAAGACACAAACACCTTTATATAAATCAATTTTTTTCTATAAAAATATAGTCATCAGAAATATCTTAGGCCCAGTGTTCAAGAGTTTTTACGAGGAGTTTTACCAGGCAGAAATTCGTTTAGGTCGCTGAAAATTTCTCTTTTTATCCATCCTAAACAGGAAAAAGAAATTGAAAACTGCAAATTTATGCTGTGAGTAAAGAAAAAACTAACTGGTTTGCTATTTTTTTTTGCAAACCATAGATCTATATCAGTGTGCTGAACATATTATGGACCAATAATATATATGCAGTGATATCAAGGTCTTGCGAAAGCATGCATGGCTGGCAACATTGGACTGCGTCGACATATTCGCTTCAGGACGCATATAACAGATGTTAGGATATCACTGTCTGTGATGGATGTTCCGTCAGCGCGATAATAATCATAGATGTGGTAATAATAAAGGGAAGCATTGGTGCATTTTGAATCAAGTCGTTCTCCTTATTGAAAGTAGAGAATTGAGTCAATTCGTCTATGACGACAGTGAAGAGCCAATTGGATACAAATTTTTCCAAGTAGGATGCAAGTAGGATAATTCACTTCTACAGTAAGTAAAACATATGAGAGAATCAATCCAACTGAATTGTGATTGATCCTTAAGGTTTGCTTGAGCAAGGATGTTAACTCGAGTGGTCATCTCTGGTGCTGCCTGAAGATTTTCTTATTCTCTATCAGATGTAGATTTTCAACACAAATTACTTTTACGATAACAATCTATAAACGGATTCATAATAAGGAATATATCGTGGTACTTTTATTCTGAAAATTACTTTTTAATCAGATGTTAAAGAGGCTGAGTTCACAAAAAGCAGACAAAGTTTTAAAACTGAAGTTTTGGTAGAAGAAACGAACCACATACTTGTGAAGTTTGGACAAAATTATTCAAAAAATGTGGAAAAATAGTATTTACGCAGACTAACAAACAGACACACATTAGTAAAGTGATATTTATTAATATAAATTCATGAAGACAATAACGGGATGATTTGTTATGAGAAAATCAAAACGCAACGAGACCTACATCATGACTTTCGACCTTCTTTGACTTATTGAAGGAGAAATGAAAACTATTATTGTAAATTTGGCCGATTTTTTAACAGTACATATTTCTATAGTTTCTTAACATAAACAATGAACTCAAGTTTCAAATACTGTATATATCACTGAAGCACTCGCGCTTAGCTTAACAATTTAAATGAAATGATGGAGATACAGAGTAGAAAGTAAAGGAACTTGCATATCATTATTCTTATGTTGCAAGAATGGAAATATACTCACATTGCCTTCATCCAACTACAGACCTTTTTAAATAGTTCCAAGTGAAAGGGCAGTTGTTTAGAAAATGACACCATATCACTGCGCTTAATACAAGGGTCTATTTTTTATAGATTTTCAGCCTGCTTAATGGATATTTGATTTGAGAAAATCAAAATGATTAGGTGTAGCAGTTGGTTGAGGCACAAATGCAATGTTTCGACAGCCATGTAATATTAGCATGTACATAGAATACATAAAACATACTAGAAGTACATTGAATAAAGAAGCTACTCACCGAGGCTTTTGATTGGTTCGGACAGTTCATCTAAAATATATAGATTGAGAAGAAGATTATTAACATTGTAATTGTTTTGAGATCATCAAATTAATACGTACAATAATCTCATAATTGAACGTACTTACCCATGGTAACTTCCTGCACCCGACTAGAAAACTGCCTCCTTAGACGATCTGTCTGCTCCTTCATGATGCTGATGTCTAAAATCGCATATTTACTCATTTACCGAATGTCTGGATTTCAGATGTTTTGCTTCTAGATCTTTTTTAATGTTTTAGTGCTATGAACAGCCAACCACTAACAGTTGATAAAAATGGAAGCGCGTCTGCAAATTTCCACAGCGCAGGAGCACTTGCAAAAATGATTTCAAATTGTATTTGGTACAACCTGGTTAATATTACAGCTCTTTTAAAAAAAGATAAATTACTTGTTTTAATTAGTCGTAATTGAATTATTTAATTTAACACCTTACTGAAGGTGTTACAAATGTTTCTCTATGAGAACGAGGAAATATACTGCATGCATTCAGACAAAAGATATGACAGCACTGCTCTAATCATACAATCGCACCACATTTCTCAGTTATACAGTGATTTTGTGAATACTAAATGGAGTCCCACAATTTTCTTTAAAATATGTTTGCAAGATAAATAAAATTTAACTTTTTAAATAATCAAATCGGCATTCAAAACATTACATAGATAAAATATTATATTTTTACCTACTAATAAAAAAAGGCTGTGAGACCCTTTTTACGGTTTAAACTATGTCAGCAGTAAACTAGAAACAGTCTAGATTACATGAGTTTTCTTGAAAAGCTTTATCTGGTCATTTGAAGCCAACGCTTCCTGATCAAATAGATTAGACTTACAAGTTGAACAAGACTTAGCATTAGAGCCAACTAGAGAAAGCCCTTTCTGTAGTGCTGTAGTAATGTAATTGCATGAGTTGAACTAGGTTTGTGTATTATTAACTAGTTATATGCTAGAGCTTGCTTTGTTGCAGACTACAAAACTGCATTAAGCAAGGACAACCCACCTACCTCTTGTAAAACACATATAGAAAGATTAGGGCTATGTCGTAGTGAATAGAGAGGGTCTTTTAATATAATAGTGTTCTTAATGTACCGCAAATAAATCAGCTAATGTTGTATCACTAGTTACATCATTTTGGGCCAGTCTGGGCATGACTGTTTTCTTGAGAGTTTTTTGCCGTGATCAATTTTTGTTGAATTTAATCTTCAAATATCTTGACATTGAGATTGCCTAACACAACAAACAACAAACAATGTATCAACTGATAGACGAAAACAATACTTTCTTTTAAAATCTACTAAAATTTGACGCAATCACATCTTTAAAACCTTATAAACATCTCCGCCAATATGACGCTATACCTAGTTGCGAACACGCTTTTCGCCTGGCAATGAGACACTATGTCTAGTTACACACGAGTTTTTACGCTATACTTATGTTAGAACAAAAATATAACTAGCCTTGATCATTTTTCTTGTCATCTTGATATATGTTGCGAACAGCCGTTCGTAAGGCGATTTTGTCCGTAAGTTGTTGCAGACAACAACTCGTGCAGTGCGCATGGCTAAAAGTTTATCCTTATTTTTGTGAAAAGTTTTTCAAATAGTAAAGTGTAAGTTTTGCTTTGCTAAAAAACGTTTTCGACGCTAATATCGACTAGTCCAACAGCGCAAAAGAAGATTTGAGGTGAGCAGACACTGTGGAAGGTACTGAACAGCCAGAAGAAGATGAAATGATTTCATATGAAAGCAACAATCAGAATATTATTATATAACTTACAAATTTGCAGATTTATAGCATGTTATTTGATAGCATCATTGCGGTTATAATAACACGGCTTACAATGGATTGACGCTCAAATGTTCTTTTCTATTGCACATAGAGAGCCAGTTTGGCTGCAAACTGTAGCAAACATCAATTAGTGCAATGAGTTTTAATGTAACATTGTTAAATATAGTTGTAAAATAAATATGCTTCCAAGTTTAGAATGAAAGAAAAAATTCAAAGCTTAAACAAATAGCAACGCAGTCTATAAGATCATCATAGGTTAATTGCAAGCAATAAATATCAGCTGAAAAGATATTTCTCAACTTTCCAATACATACATGTATGTTTTAGAGATCTACAAAAAATTGGTAGTAAGTTATAGCAGATTTATTTATTTACTTCCTCCTGCATAAAATTAATGAAGGAAGAAATTGACTGTCAAGGAGAAGAAGTTGAGGGCTGATGAGTATCTTCAAATCTTCAACGAGTATGTGATAGCGCTGTATTACGCCATTCATTTGATTTGCAACCTTTGTGTGAGGTTCAATATTTGGATCTTGCTGTTCAAAGACTGCGATTGCTTTATTTATGAAATAAAACTCCTCAGCTCGCAATTGCCTTGAATTTCTTTGGGAAAACAGGCGTATCATCTTACTCATCCATTCGTTGCTGAGCCTCTAACTTCAAAAGGTCTTCATTAGTTAATTCCTCGCCATGGGACTCCAGCAAATCCTCAAAGTTCTCCTCTAGGTCAAGCTCAATTTTTTTGCATAATCCTACAAGACTGCTCAAAATATTCTTATTGACGTCTTGAAAGCCAATAAATTTGTTGATGAGTTGAGGGCATAAAAGCTTTCGCTCAGTGTTGAGGTTGACTCTGAAACTTTACACCAAGATGCTTCAATCAATGTTTTTGATGCAGTTAAAGATGTTATACGGCTTCCAGAAGTCATGCAAGGTCATCTCGGGGTCTGAAGAAGTGAAATTATATTTGGAAGCAAGTATACAACTAGGAAACGACAATGAAAATCATTAAAGTGTGGGAGGGGGGATGGCTACAGGCATTGTCCAGCACCAGCAAGATCTTGAATGGAATTCTATTTTTCTGGCAATAAAACTTCATGGCTGGGATGAAATGGTGGAAAAAACCAGTCCTTAAAATGTCCTTAAAATGGCAAGGGCTACCCATGCTTTTGCATTTGACATCCATATAACCGGAAGAAAGCTCTTCGCTACGTTTTTAAGGGTTCAAGGATTAGCTGCCCGATACACCAGCAGCAGTTTCAGTTTGAAGGTCCCATCAGTATTCCCGCCAAACATTAAGGTTAAGAGGTCTTTAGCTCAAGCCTAATGTAGGTCTTCTCTGGCATATTTTTCCAGAAAAAACCTGTTTCATCGACATTGAATACTTTCTTGGCTGAATCGACTTTCGTTTCGATGATGTCCTTCTACACTTGAGGAAATCCCTTGGCAACTGGTTTGTCCGCTGATGCTGCCTTTCCAGTCACAGCCATTTGATGCAAATTAGCATTCTTCTTGAAACACTAAAATCATCCATTAGAACATTTCTTAGCCTTAGCGTTTGCTAAGAAACGTTTTCTGCCAGTTTTTGCTAAAACGTTTGCTTTCTCAGCTCAAACCTTAGCCCTAACATCCTCAAAGATTGATTTGACCTTCTCCTAAATCAGCATAAGGGTCAAAGGAAAATGCTGCCACTGATTCTCGAGCCACATGGCTAAAGGTTTCTCCATCTCTTCTAAGACTTTTCAATCTTTTTTTGTTTATGATCGTAGAAAGATTTCATCAGCACAGCACCTTTTACATACTCTATGATACGGTCTTTCTGTATGTAACACAGGATGACACAGGAAGTGAGATTTAAGAGTTAGCCAGAAGGATTGAAAAATGAAGAAAGATGGTAAAAGCAATGGCGATGATGCTTAGTAGAGGTCAAAAGTCTACATCTGACACACACTTCCTATTGTCAACTATTGTTGTTGATGTTTATAGTACAGTATATGGACCTATCCATAAAACATGGGCCCCGGAGGTTATTTTAGAAACATAGGATTTGAGCTGAAACTTTTTGTATGCTAATCATACACATATTCAAGCATGCATGTTTACAATTTCATAGCATTTGGATCAACGGTTCTCAAACTGTAAGCAATTTTTCAAGCAATAATGCAAAGACATTTGTTGTCAAACTTCCATGATTCTATAAGAGCTTTTTAATAAAGTCTAACTTATATTACATTAATTAAATCTTTGTTTAGGGATTATTGTAATATTGAGGTTGGGTAAAATCAGGACAGAAAAGCATTAAGGCATCGAAGTCTTATGTCTCTGGTTAAATTAATTTATATAAAAGAAATATTTGTCACGTGACACATGAAGAATATATAGAAGTTGATACAAAGTGAATAAATTTACCTTTAAATGCAAACTTTTACATGTTCTTTTATTAGATGATAACGCAAATCTATATACAAGAGAGCGTTTTTATTACCTTCATTTGAATTGCAATACATGAATATTTAGTCTTGCCATGCCATATATATGTTATGACATGATACCCGTAATTTAATGAATTATATTGATATAAATCATTTATGAATCTGAATTATGGGATTGCATCTGTTTTTCATAATTGGTGATGGGATTATCTTAAGGACTCTAATATTGTTAAACTGTGAGATATAAAATGTTTGATGAATTCTGTCTTCATAAATATAAAAGAACTAACACTATCATAGACAGCTTTTATAATGACCTTACCTACACTAACAGTTTGACTTATGAGTCAACATGGGATAGACAAATGTTGAGAGCATTTTGCTTTGTTACACCACACGCTGTAAATAGTATTTTGTGCAATATCCGACCTTCTTGACTTTTGGAAAGCCTCTATATTTAAATTCATCAGTGTTATATTTAAGGAAATCAAAAAGTTGTGTCTAGAAGTAGAGGGAGTAAAAGTTTGCGGATAGAGTGCTCAGCAGTTAAAAATCGCTACCCTTTTTCAAACATAAGATAGTTTGAAAGTGAGTTTGAATTTAAGTTAGAGTGAAACTTTTTTCTGCTTGTCATAAAAAAGGACCGGTAGATGAGCTGAAAGAGAGCTTGAAAAGATTAGTAAGACGAAAGAAGGCAGTAAAAAATGCAGATTCATTCAATGCTCAATGTTCATCATCCGACGCAATCATTATTCTCATCATGCTTGAAGCAATTCGTAAAAATAAAACTTTTCTAAACCAAGGATACAAGAGTGTCTTAGGTGTTGCAGATTGCATTTTCTGCTTTTCTGTAGATCGCATTGTAGCGAGTCAATGTTAGAGACAAAATAGAATTGCGTGCGCAGTTCCTCTCCTGAACTGACCACGCCACTGAAAATACCAAAATACTCACCAAAGAGTAATGTTCAAACATACACCCAGAGTGTGGGGTTAATGACACTTGAACTCATAATAAATATACATGGTGCCCTAGTTGAGGTAATTTTGTGTCAATAGCTTTACTGAGAGGTGGTCAGTTCAGTGAGCAGCGTCACAGATTGTTGTTGGTGTGACGATTTTATTGGTTTTTATTTTAATTATAGTAATTATTTGGTTTTATCAGTTTGACAGGGGAGCATTTTGATGAAGTTTTTTTGTGATGCTGGGTTAAGCTACTTTTGTGTGTATAGCGTTGTCTGGTAGTGATCATTATTATTGTTATTGTTTTGCTACGTGCGTCGGTGGAGTTAACCCAGCTATAGAGAAGCTGTTGTGCCCGGAGCCTTTAAAGGAGGGTAGTGACTTGCCGGAGCAGTGGAAGATATTCAAACGAAACTTTGATCTGTTTATTACCGCTTCTGAAAAGAGTGCTGATGACAAAGTTAAAGTTGCTTTGCTGCTGAGAACTATAGGGCCAAGGGGCCTGGACATTTTTGACTCATTTACATGGGAGGAGGACACGGACAAAGAGAATTTTGCCAAAGTTAGTGGCCAGTTTGATGAGTATTGTGCACCGAGAGTTAACACTGTCGCCATGACACATAAACTGTTGACATCAAAGCAAGGCAGGCTCACGATAGATGAGTTTGTGACAGAACTTCACAATACAGCCCGGCTTTGCCAGTTGGGGGATTTGTACAACAGGAGGGTTTTACAGGGTCTCATTTTGGGTATAGAGAGTGATCGCACTAAACGGCGGCTGTTTGAGAAGTCCAATATAGCACTTGCAGGGGCACTGGACGTGTGTCGATCAGTTGAGAGTGCTAATAGAGACCTGTAGACTATCAAGTGTCGTTTTCAGGATGAAGTGAAGGTAGTGACCCACAGCGGGAAGTCTAGGATTGGCAGGAAGCCGGAAGCCGCAACAGAAGTGTGTCAACGCTGTGCTACGCGGCTTCCCCTAGATCTTGCCCAGCCTATGGCAAGCGATGTCACAGATGCAATGGCATGAATCACTACTCTGTTTGTTGTTTGTCAAAACGGAGAGGGGTAGCTGAAAAGCCTAGAAAAGAAGAGGCTCACCAAGCATCTGCTTCGTGGAATTATTCTTCAGAGGAAGAGCTTAGCAATAGTCTGTCCATCAAGAAATGAGGTAGAAAATTGCTGGTGACATTAGAGGTAGCGACAGAAAGTAAAGTCAGAGCTATTGAGTTCCAGTTGGACACGGGTGCAACGTGCAATGTCCTGACAGAGAAGGATCACCAGCTGATGGGAGCGCCAGGGCTGACACACACCAAGACTCAGCTTACTCTATATGATGGGTCAGAGTGCACACCTAAGGGTTGGTGTTTTCTAGGAGCCAGCGACGGGAACAACGAGGCTCATAAACTCAAGTTCTTGGTCGTTAGCACCGCACAGCATAGCTTATTATCGGCCACAACGTGTTTGAACTTGCAGCTAATTACTTTGCAGGAAGCGGTCAATCTAGTGTGTGATGCTGACCTGGATGTGATACTGCAGGAGTATAAAGATGTCTTTCAAGGACTGGGACTGTTACCAGGGGAGTATGAGATTGAACTGGATCCGACGGTAAAGCCTGTCCAGGTACATCCTAGAAAAGTCCCACTGACAATGAAGGATGATGTCAGGGCAGAGCTAAACAGGCTGGAAGAAAGTAAGGTAATTGCCAAGGTGGAGACCCCTACAGAATGGATCAGTCATATGCAACTCGTCAGGAAGCCAAATGGATCTGTGAGGATCTGTATTGATCCCCAGAATCTAAACAGAGCCATAAGATGGAATCGTGTGCCGATGTCGACTCTAAACGACGTCCTCCCACAGCTAAATGCAGCGCGGTATTTTTCACTTTGTGATGCCACTAGCGGCTTCCAACAAGTAAAGCTCGCAGCCCAGTCGACTGACCTGACTACCTTCTGGACACCCAATGGATGATACAAGTATCTGAGAATGCCATTCGGTATATCTAGTGCCCCAAAAGAGTTTCAGCAATGATTGGCAGACACCTTGGTGGGTCTGGAGGGTGTTACCGTGGTAGCAGATGACATACTTGTGTTCGGCAAGGACAGGAGTGAACACGACAGCCGTTTGAGAAACCTTCTGAAACAAGTCAGGTAATGTGGCCTACGACTCAACATGGGCAAGTGCAAATTCATTCAACCCGAGTTGCCATATATTGGACATGTTCTCACATCGAATGGATTGCAGCCTGACCCTAAGAAGGTGGAAGCAATAGCAAAGATGGAACCACCCACATCATCGGAAGGTGTGCGGCGTTTCCTAGAACAAGTGACGTACATGTCAAAGTTCATTCCGCACCTTTCCGCTGAGTTGGAGCCATTAAGGCAGCTAGTGAACAACAAGTCATTTGTTTGGGGAGAACCTCAACACGAGACATTTGCCAAACTGAAAAACGCTCTAACCAAAGCCGAGACTCTGCAGTACTTCGATGTGAATTCTCCAATCGTTATTCAGATGGATGCTTCCACAGCAAGTTTAGGAGTGGCTCTTCTGCAGAATGGCAAGCCTGTGACGTATGTTTCCCGTTCATTGACATCAAGTGATCGCAACTACGCACCGATAAAGCTGGAGACACTAGCCATTGTGTTTGGAATGACGAGATTGGACCAATATATATTTGGTCATCCAGATGTAACTGTGCAAACGGATCACCAAGCCTTAGTTGCGATCTTCAAAAAGTCAAGTCACAAAGCAACAAGGCGCGTGCAAGCATTTTTGCTCACACTGCAAAGATATTCAGGCTTCAAGGTAGTTTGGAAACCAGGAAAAGAACAGTTGACTGCTGACATGCTGTCGCGTGACAGTCATATGGAGAACTCAGAGAACCAGTCAGCAAGGCTGCATGTTTTCGCAGTGTCAGAGAACTCGAATGACCTGCCGCTTCCAGTGCCCGAGTACCGCCGTCTGTGGAAGGCGACACAGCAAGATACGGAGATGCAAGAACTGATAGAATGGATTTGTGGAGGTTGCCTGGGTGCTGTGTCTGGCTCACTGAAGACATACAAGTCATTTCAGGATGAGCTCTCGGTTTTAGAACGGTCTTGTGTTCAAGGGACTTCAAGTTGTGGTCCCACTGGCTCTGCAGACAGAAATGTTGTGCAAGTTGCACACTGCTCACTTGGGAATACAGGCAACTCTTAGGAGGGCTAGGCTAACGGTGTATTGGCCGTCACTTTTGGAGGATGTGCACGGGTTGATACAGACATGTAAGACATGCATTAAGGACTCCCCTAGGCAGGGTAAAGAACCTCTTTGTAGCCACGAGGTGCCAATAAAGGTGTGGTCAAAAGTGGGTGTGGATTTGTTTGAGCAGGGAGGTCATCATGGCAGTTGACTACTCGTCAGACTTCATGAAGTTTGAGAGGCTTGGACAGCAAAGTACCGATGAGGTGATTGCGGCGTTGAAGAAGACCTTTGCCCGGTGGGGCATACCGATTACCGTTCACAGTGACAATGGCTGTCAGTTCACTTCTCACATCTTTGCTAAGTTTGCAGAGTTTTGGGGGTTTCAGAACACGATGAGCAGCCATCACTACTTGCAGTCAAATGGAAAAGTAGAAGCGACAATAAAAATAGTCAAAAGGATGCTCAGAAGATGCGAAGATCCCTTTCTAGCACTGCTGGAATATTGCAACACTGTTACTGAAGGGTTGTCGACAAGTCCTGCCCAGAGGCTAATTGGGAAGGCCACTCGGTCAGCACTCCCCGAGAAAGCTCCGGTTTCAACGGAACTTGAACGGGTGAGTTCGGCTCAAAAGGATGAGAAAAAGATGCAACAACAGTCCAAGTACAACAAGGGGGCAAGAGAACTGAGGCCGTTACGAGTTGGTGAGCCTGTGTTTCTGCGTGATTATCGAAAACATCGTAGCGAATGGTAGGAAGCAAGAGTGGTTCAACAGCTGACAGGACGTTCGTACAGCGTACAAGTAGAGGATGACTTCCTTCGTCGGAACAGGCGTGAGCTGAGGCCAGCTTCTGTCGAGCAGTGTGTGGAGTTGCCGGTAGCTGTAACGGACAATACTGAGACGACTGCGTCAATCCCTTCTACAGCAGAGCCGCCCGAGAATCCTGTTCCTGTTTGCCGATCGGGACGTCAGAGGCAGAAGCCACAGTGGCTCTCAGACTATGTGTTATAAAAAAAAACATGTTGCTGACATAGACAGACAATCAAACTACTGTTATATTATAATTACTGTAATTTTGTTTTGAAATGCTTCCTGCTTGGTTAGTTGTGTAGCTCGCTGTATAGTAACCTGGTTTTGTTTACATTTGCTTTGTCTTAATAAATGCAACAAATTAGGGTACTCTCATCACTAAAAGAGAGGGGATGTTGCAGATTGCATTTTATGCTTTTCTGTAGATCGCATTGTAGCAAGTCAATTTTATAGACAAAATAAAATTGCGTGCGCAGTTCCTCTCCTGGACTGACCATGCCACTGAAAATACCAAAACACTCACCAAAGAGTAATGTTCAAACATACACCCAGAGTGTGGGGTTAATGACACTTGAACTCGTAATAAATATACATTAGGAGTAAAGGGAACTCAAAAAATTAATCATGTGCAAAGAGGTGCCTGTCAAGAAAAGCTGCGTGTTAGCTATGTCAGGGTCCTGAGGACAAAACAAATCATAAATCGACAGAAGTGACAGATGGGATTCAAATTGAATAAAAATTCAAGTATGGCAATGATGTTGTAGTCATATACCAGACAAAGCGCAAAAATAACCATCACTATGTGGCCATCATTAAAGGTTGATTTGCAACAAAATTCACATTACAGTTATTTGGTATCAAAAGGTTTATCATGTCTTACTCTGTGGTGTTGTAGGTGCCAAATATGTGGAAATGTGATTACAAGCTCTTAAAAACTCAAAAACAAAAAGCCGTCGTAGATTGGAATCTGTTTATTCTCTGACGTAGTCATGAAACTTGGTTATTGTCTTGTCACGTGATGTTCTCACGTGAATTGAAAGGCCAATGAAAAGCTAAATAGAAAACTTATCGTAGCCCCAGTTTATGACAAACACTTCGGGTTTTACCGATGACTCCGTATCAAATATAGATGCTCGCTACTTTACAGCTTTGTTTCAGCTTGATCTAATCGTCAAGTTGTAATCTGATCGTGTGACCCAATACTTTGCAAATAATTTCAGCAGCACTTTTTGTTTATCACAGGTTACCAACAGGCTCATCTTGATTATCAGACAATGATATGTACTCCTTCGAGTAGAGGTGGAATGAGACAGGTTTTTTAAGTTCGAGACGAGACTCGGGACACTGTCTTGTAAAAATTTGAGACACGAGACAGTAAAATAATGAGCATTTGGTGATGATTTCACTACACAAGTACTAGCATACCTGACATATAAAATTGATAAACCTCTTTTTAACTTAAATTTTCACCTGGTGTAAACGATTTGAATACAAAATTTTGATAGCGATATGCATGTATTTTTTGTAAACAAAAGTAACACAAACAGCTCTAACACAGCGAAGTTATATATTTCTAAAAATTTTGAGCTTGATTGATAATAATTATTATAAACATATTGCTTTGTATATGTATGTTTTTACCATCTATTGAATAGGTCTTACTTTTTAATGTAATAAAATGTGTAATAAAACCGATAGCAGTCGCTCTACAAAGAAGTACCACAACTAAAAGAACACATGATAACACTTTCATTCTTATTGTTGCATTTATGTTAAGTTTTGTTTGTGTATTACCTGTAGTATGTGAATTACATTTAAATTGTACTCATGAAATTATATGAATTACTGTACCGTATATATTTTTATATTGAACTAACAAAAATGTCATTGTTACCCGAACACGGACTATGGTCGACATGGCCTTTAGTTCGTTTCTCCGTGTCCGGGCAAGTTTTACCCGCAATTGGTAGTATATAAAAAAAGCCCGAATTTTATGAAGGGCAGTTGGTGTTTGGACACGATACGATAAAATATATACATCTTACCCGCAACAGTCTTATTTATTAGATCGGATTATTTGGAGGATGATTGGATACCACCCGGTATCTGTTTTAAGTACACCAACCCGGCCTACAATATATTAATAGGGCCGTTGTCCGGACTACATGATTACATGTTAAAACATGACTTTTCGCGCCTGCGCAAAAAGCCTTGTTTTAACAGGTATTTCGCGCAGGCGCTCTAGTTCTATTTCCTGTCTCGAGTTTGGCAATAGTTAGGTCGAGACGAGACCGAGATGAGACAGGTCGATACTCGAAATGTCTCGTGTCTCGTTCCACCTCTACCTTCGAGGTAAGGTTAAAAATTTAAATGAATTTTGACGGTAAGTTATAAGATATCAGTGCTAAAAGTGACAGCATTACAATGACAATAAAACAGATGCATGAGAACAATAGACATGGTTTTATTGAATGCGTGAAGTATATTCATGAAAATATTTCGACGAGTAAGGTTGTATGAAAGTGTAAACAGAAACCATCTACCGCAACTATGTCACATTTGAGCCGTTTTGGAAAGAGAATCTAAACTACGGCGGTCTCGTGTAGCTGCAATTAACTGTTTGTTTTTTAGCTTTTAAGAGCTTGTAATCACATTCCCACACATTTTGCACCTACAACACAACAGAGTAAGACATGGTGAATCTTGATATCAACTAACTGTAATGGGAATTTTGTTGCAAGTCAACCTTTAAAGCTTGCGACGTTGAAATCCAAGAGTTTGAAATAGTTTCCAAAAAGAGTTAGGGGCCTACGAGTTTAAAATTGGTTATAATGAAAAAATACCAGACCTGGGTAGAGAAGAAACAAATACATTAGGCGCTCCTATAATGTAAATCTTTTATAACGTTAATTCGAGATAACGTAAAAAATTTATATGAAGTTTTTGCTTCCTACTACATGTACATAAAATTCCATATAACGTAAAGTGCTAAGTGGGGCGAGTTCTAAAATTTGATTTGAACGTTAATCTATCTTGCCGCACTTGCAAAAGAAAAAGCGCTATAGCGTATAAGCGTTATACCTACATATTATATACGTATTTCAACTTTTGCAACTAATTAGTGTGTCATGATAGATCATCAGATGGGTCGACAAAATAGAATATAATAGGGTAGCTGCGCATTGTTTATAAACACAAAGGCGATCAATTGATGCAGGTGTTACAGTGTTGGTCTACCGATTCGAATGTGACACGTTGGGGTAGAGACGAAAGTTCTCTTTTACGCTAACCTTGACCCCTGGATACAGATAGACGATGAACCCGTTATACTACTTTTTTGTAAAATATTTTTCTGTTTTGCTTCCTTGTAAATGTATAAAATATTTTTATTGGTTTCACTGAAAAGTACACATTGCTGTTTAGACAAATAAGCAAATCATTGTAAATGATTGTCAAAGATGTGCACTCTTTATCAACTTATTGTAGAATTACAATAACCATGATCTATGAAACCCAGTGAAATTGATCATGAAAAGAAAAGTTATCTGTCTAAACAAATAATGATGCAGTTAAAGTACAGCTTATCAAATTAAAAAAGTTAAGGGAAGTTTTTCCTTTTTGTATGCCCAAAGGGATGCCTTTGGAAAGATTTTGGAACAGATTAGTCAATTTACATGTATTTTACTGTTCATATAACATAAAATCCCTATTACGTGAACGTTTTTGGAACGGATTATTTACGTTGTAGGAGTGCGGTACTGTACTTGCTATCCTCCCATGCACAATTAAAATAAAATTACGGTATGTGTTGTCTGAGTTTGATAAAACTGTAAATCTTTGGGCACATCCTTAGATGTGAGTGATTGAGCTGTAGAAATATTTTGCCGAAAAAACTTGTTATTTTGTATTACTGTTTAGAGTCTTTGCTGGCATCATATACTTACGCTTGTTGTTATATGTAGCAATTAATTTTATATAACATTATTATGTTATATTTATTCCATATAAATATGCAATTATGCCAAATTAAAACTCTAATCAACGGTGCTATGTCTTATAAATTTCAATACGTAAGTTTAATAACCTTATCAAAATCACAGCTTCACGTCATACACACTCTGCTAGTCACATCATACACACAGCCTCAACCATGGACACGTGCTACTCATTCAATAAACCATTTACTTTTTTATAGAGTGTCTATTTGACACCTTGCCTATCTCAGATGTTAGAGTCTAATGGGTAGTACTAGTCACTTCAGAAAGTTTGCACATGAAAAATATGTACAAAAACCAGACTTTTTGTGAGGCCACATCATACATGTCCTAAATGGACCCTCACTACCTCAACATCTTGTCAAATTAAGCAAAAGTTGAATATTTTGTTCAAAATTTCATGCTGTTTTAGGTGGGACAATTCAAAGTAGTATATTTTTTAAATGCAAAAAGTGAATTTAGTAACAACATCTCCAACCATCTTGTCATAAATTATGGGTATGCCCAAATGCAGAGGTAGAAGATGGACGTTGATGGGTACTCATTATCACACTTCAATCATTGCTGTTTGACATGAATAAAATGGGCTTCTGAAGCTTCCTAGGAAGAGAGAATCATTCTTTGCCATGGTAGCAGTAAACTTATGTGGAGCCTTTACTGACACCTGACAATTTCGCGTAACGATAGTAACATCAGTGCCACAATATCAGGTAAATGCTAGCAAACAATTATTGTTTACTAATGCTAGCAAACAATGCATTTCTAATGCTAATGCTTTGCACTTAGCGTTAGAAACTTACCTTGTTGAAGTCCACCATCACCAGATATGGTCAAGTCATTGACCCCTGCAATAACAAAATGTCCGTTGCACAAAAGATATAAAAACATTAGGTAGGTTTTTATGATTAATTCATGAGCTTTAGAACAATATTGACATGCTGTTGCAAGCTGGTAGTAAAGTTGCTTTTTATTGCTAATTACTAGTTGATTTATTTATATAAAATAATATTGAAAAGAACAAATTCAATTAAACTAAATAAAAATTAAATTAAATAATTGGAGAGTATAAAAAAGTAGACACTTTCAAGAAAAAAGTCTTCAGAATCGAGTCTTTATAAACAATATTTTTTGATCTCCTGAGCTTTCAAGTGAATAGCCTGTAATTCTTATTGTCTCTGTAAAAAAGTGAAATTATTTATATGCAAGTAAGTTAAATTTCATTACATATGAATGACTAGCTGTGCTTCCCGGCATTGCTCGGGTAATAAAAAAATCGTTAGACAAAACATTGACTTGTATTTAACATATATAACAACATTTGCCATTCTAACTTTCAAACTACATATCACGAGAGAAGTGTTTTGTGTAGTTGAAATAAATTAAGAGAGAAAATAAAAACAACCGTAAAGGTTTCCAAACTTTGTCAAACAACTTTAAGTTTCAAACTTTCTATCATGAGTGCGAGACATGTTCGTTTTTTGAAGGCATCAGACAGTGTGTAACTTCTGACAATACATGTATTTAACAGATTAATAAAAAAATATGACAGAATATGGTAGCAATTTGTAGTTAAAATTTTATTAGAACAATGTCTGCCAAAAATGGTTGAATGAAAAATTAATATTAATAATAAAGATTGGAAACTAATTAAGTAATAATAACAGTGTTGGAAAATGAATAATGTTTAAACTTCAAACACGATACTTGAATTATGTTTAAAAAGTGCAAGTTAAAATAAAAACGATAATGAAACAAACTTTTAAAATGTCACGGTCATAACGTGTGGGCGCCATGCTAAAATAATTAGCATGGGCATGGGGTATACAGTATATGAAAACATCTCAGATTGATGTGTCGTACTAGCTTAGTGGTAGAGCGTCTGGATAAGAAACTTGTTGATGTTTTCGTGGTGAGTTCATATCCGTCAAAACTTAGAAATTTAATATCAAGTTTTTAATAGCTATAGCCGGAATGACAGACATACACATATACTTCTAGAAATATATACATGTATATAGATAATCTGAATAGTGTACATTTAAAAACAAACCTGCCTGCATTTGCATTATTCGAAAAAATAGTATGTAAGGCATTTGGTAGAAACCTGCCACAGATGTAAATGCAGTGTGACTAGGCAGTGTATGATATAAAACTCACCTTCTATTGCACTGTTAGCTGTAATGGCAGTGTTAAGAACCCGTTCCAGTGCTGTATTAGCAGTATTCCGAACAGCTGTTATGTCCCCTTGAGCAGTCGCTATGTCATTTTGATTGGTTTCAATTTCCCGAACCCCTCTGTTGACCACTCCTTTGAACAATAATGAAATTTTGTTAATAAGAACCACAACAACGGCTTGAAAAATGAATGAGCTGGTCTTACAAAACAGTCTGCAGCTTTCACGATTATGAGTTACAACACTTGACGTTTACATTATATAAAATTGCCTATATAATATGATGCAAAAAATTTACATAAATTCTCTACATTAGGTGAAATTTACATAAATCAGGTATATGTCAAAGGTCGTTCTTTTGTGTTCATGTTTAGACATATAATTACTTTTGAACATAAAAGCAGGATAATCAATTACCATATTGGAATGCCATGGCACTCTATTTTTAACCCTTCCCTATTAATAGTGGTGTTTTATTAGAAGATGACGTTTAAATAAAAGGTGTCATTGTATTTCTCAAATAGCTCGTCAGAATTTTAAAATGATATGCCTGGTATGTTGCCTATATTTTGCACTCTTGCTGATATTAGTGTCTGAAAATACAGCGCTTCTCTTTATTTGAACCTCACCTCTAATGAAATGCCACTATAGAGACTGAAAAATAGAGTACCAAGACGTTCAAACAAAGGTTTCATGGTGTATATATATATGCTGTACATGAATTGTTTCCTTTTCCTTGATAACCCGACTGGATGGTAACAATGATATAAACCCCACAGGATAGGGGACGGCTATCATATAGGCGGGGTTTAATGATCGAGCTCTGTTGGGATTGTCCCAGCCTGGGTTTCGGGGCTAACACAGTTCTCGCGATGTGGTCATGTTGCCTTGTTAGGTTTTGGAAAACACGACTCGCTGTTATCGTGTCATTAGCTCATTCAATCAGTAGATCCCAACGGTTCACAATAACAACAATTGAATTTCTGCAATGTAGGGGTAATAGCTGACCTAAAAAAATGGATCCACGAAAAATAAGACATTTAAAATTACATATTTTTACTAATTTTGAGATTAATAGGGGTCGTAATATATGCCTAAAGTTAAATATAATTTACTTGAAATCACCCAAAGAACATCCTTTTCTCCCTAGTTTTTGATTAATATTTTGCCACCCGTAATATAAACTGGCAAAGTCTTTCATCGTTGTCACATTGTTTGACCTGGCCAATAAGATGGGTTAACAGACAAAGCTGTGCAGTGTAGTTTTCATACTCAAAATCTAAATACATAACCTAATTTGGGCCATTTCACAATGGCGACTATTAATATCGCAAATGCTTGTGAATAGCAACTGACTGATCATAACGGTGACAATATTGGGCAACTATATTTATTTGACAACAAAATGAAACTAACAGATCAGTAAAACAACCACTATTGTTTATAATATTTGTAAATTTACAAGCAGCTTTATTCAGCATTTTTTTTGTTTTGGTGCTAAGTTCGGGTTCATCCCAACAGAGCTCGATCATTACACCCCGCCCATATGATAGCCCTCGCCTAACCTGTGGGGTTTTATATCATTGGTGGTAATGTCTACTCAAGCTTGGTTCTGCTACCAGAGACCGGGGAGTTTGGGCACTCACCTCAAGATCTTAGCCGCAAATATATATACAGTGCACCCTCAGGATATAATCACCCTGATATACGATTTTTTCACCTTACAAAGTGGAACATGATGATTTTTTCATCTCACCATACAAGTCTTATTTCACCAAACGAATTCAACCAAATTTTTGCCCGCGTTCAAATTCGGCAGTCGATATGCTTATTACGTACATTGTAATATGTATGTCAAAATAACAAAGACACCGAAATGCTGTTCGCCAAAAAATATTTTCATAACACCTGAAAGAAACACGGTGACCGATTTCTCTCAGTTCAGCAATTGTCGTGCGTAAAACGGTAATATTTACAAAAAAACCAGTAACAAAGTTAGAGTTGCGCAATCTCTTCAAACAGAATGTTAGTGGTCAGACAACTTCTCTTAAACTGCTAACAAAAGTCTATTTCATTACAAAAACGGCATCGTTTGGGCTTTCTTGCTGAATTGTCGGTTGAAAAAGGTTTACAGCAGGTCCACTAAAAGTTATAGCGAACACAGAAACTAATAAGTGATAAAACTTTTGTGATAAAAGTTGAAACTCAGTAAAATAGTTAAAAATACATTTTAAAAATTAGCTTCAAGTGTGTCTGTTTTATAAGCTAAACTTATTTGAGATGATATTAAAGTCTATGTTATACATACGTCTGTCTTGAAGATACAAACTCCCTATGGTACGTACTGTACATGGTATGTTATAATGTTACATTTTAATGCAAATCATAACAACTGAATCAGATAAAGTTATTGTAGGTAACTATATTTACTAAGGTTAATATACTATTTTGTTACTAATTTTTAATATGCACAGCACTTATATATAATTTTGACGATAGTTACCCAGAGATGTTTGCACTATATAATTACTGTACTATGGTTTCTATACCACTACATATGATTTTTTCACCATATGATGTCAACCCTGGAATGGATCAAAATCGTATCTTGAGGGTGCACAGTACATATTCAATACAGCAACACGATACAGCAACAAGCTGGTCATTAACAGTAATTAGCTCACTTTAAAAAAATATTATAATTACATGTACCTCACTACATGTAATTATAACATGTATATATATATATTTAAAAATATAATATTTAAAATATGGTATCCAGACAAACTTACTAAAATAGGAAATTTGACACATTTAGCAAGTTTTTACAATAATTGTTGGTCTTCAAACACTGGCGTTGCAAAAAGATTCATGTAGTTAACATGACACTTTTATTCAACTATGGTTATTATGCCAGCAGCATCATAACCATAGTTGAATAATTAATTCAACTATGATCATCAAAATTTTAAAATTCATTACCTATTTTTTAATTTGTTCTTTTCAAATGTGCTGCTTCAATTGCAAATGCCCTATTATCAGCTTCAATTTCCAGTTTTTCCTCAAGCCGATCCCTAAGAACTATTAAATTTAAAACTTTCACATAGAATGTTGTATTATTTTGAGTAGGAATTGCATCTATATTCTCTCCCCCCTCAATCAGATAAAGCATTTGACAAAAGCAGTCTGATATCTCATTTTTACATTTGTACCAATATCAAGAGGGATTCAAAGGTTGGATGGATAGCTTCATTCACAACAGTAACCTTTTCATACTCACACATCTATGTAATCATTGTTATTATTAATTCGACATATTCATAATTTTTATTTTGTTTTCTCAGTTCGTAATAAATGTATCAGTGTCAAATCATTTTTCATTGTAATCATTGTAGCAAAACAGATTATCTAGCCATTACTTGCTAATTATTTCACTTTTAAACATCTTCACAATCGTTTTATTTTTTTTCTTAATTTATTTGAACTGCACAAACCACTTTTCTCATGATATGAAATTCAAAATTTAGAACAGCGAACGTTGCATATAAAAAAATTCTGTCCAAAGACTTTTTATTACTAGGGCAACGCCGGGCATTTGATCTATATATTTCTCAAAGTATGTCTGTCATTCTAGCTATAGATCTTAAAATCTTGGAATAAAGATTCCATATCAAAGAAGATTTGATCTCAGACCCTGCCGTATACTAGTCTGATACCCTAACCACTAGACAACAGAGTTTGAACTGCTAGCTTGCCAATATAAGTCGCTATATAGGAGCACATACCCAGTAGCTTTGCGTTCAATCCAGGGTCATAGCATAACGTCATCATAAGCTTTTGGCTCACATATTCAAATTTTCCATTGGCAATGTGCCAGGCTAGTAGCAAGCAACCTTCATTACTTCTCATTGTTTATAAGACAAAACACTTTTCACATGATATGTAGTTTGAAAGTTAGAATGGCAAATATTGTTATATGTTAAATACAAATCATTTTTCTGTCCAAAGACTTTTTATTACCCGGGCAATTCCGGGTAGCGCAGCGTGTGGTCTATATATACAGTGAAACTCGGATAACTTGCCCTCGGATAACTCGAAAACACGGTTAACTTAACGTATTTGTTTGGTCCGTTCCCACGCAATGATAAATGGCTTTAGATAACTCGACCGAAACTCTGTTAACTCGAACAGTTTTTTGCCAAACGGCTACAGAGACGGTTGTTACTATCGCTTTAGAATATCACTTTATTCCAAGCCATAGAGATAAACATCGACTTTTAGTAGTTCTTAAGCCTCGTTATTACCAACATCGGCAAAATATTTTCATTAACGACTTTTCTAAAGGTTTGCAAAAATCAAATTTTACCAAACATCCACTTAGCGATGGCCCTCCGAAAGCAAGAAAAGCGAGGAAAAATTCGGATAAATTTAAAGTAAAATCGGCAAAATTGATAATGGGTTTTTAATAGTAAAGCAGTTTTGTAATAACTGACTTACTGCAAAATTGATCTTGGTTAAAACGCTCGGTAGAAAAATACGTATTTTTTCTAAGCGTTTTAACCGCGATCAAGTTTTGCCAATTTTAATCTGAGAACGTCCTGGCAGTCACATCACCTAAAACAACAAACAAATCTCAAGTGATAGAAAAATATCTATACTTTCTGATTAAAAATATTTAAAACTTCACACGAGAGACCCTTTAACTTGCAACAAGCAATCTATGCTTTTGATTTGTATATAATTTGTATATGTACATGTATCTACTGATAAATACGTGCACTTATGACTGTCCTGATAACTTGAACGCTCTAATAACTCGAGCACTTTTGCTCGGTCACTTGAAGTTTGAGTTATCCGAGTTTCACTGTATTTATAAATCACAATGTTTGTCTGTCATCCGTCTGTCTAGTCATAGCGATGAAGTTTAAGCAACAATAAATCACCTTCCTATCAAATTTGAACTCACAACATTCAAACCACAAGTCTACTAGCAAGAGCACGTAACCACAAGGCTAAGCTGTTCTTATTACACCCACTGCTCTTACCATATACTGTATATCCTCGTCGCAATTGGGCATGATAAATTATTAATTATTACAATGCATGATATAATGGGCTACCATGCCATTGTTATAAGGATTTTTTGCGCACCACTATATGGAACACAGTGTTTTTTTGATTTCCTTTGCAACACGATATCAACAAATATTGCTTTCGAAATTCAAGCTTGGCAGTCGATGAAATAACAAAATTGCCGATAGGCTCTTCGCTCCCATAACGCCTCAACGCCTAAATGAGATACGATGCTCAGTATCTCAGTCCAGCGTTATTTGTTATAAGTTATAGTAAAACAAAACAAAAACAGATAAGTGATAAAATTTTAGTCTAAGACAAAGTTGAAGCTTTATTTAAAATACATACTAAAACTTACCTTCAAGTATGGGTTTAGTAAGCTAAATTCATTTAAGTTAAATTCAACGTTTATGTCATGTCTGTAACATAAAAACTTTTCATGGTACATACTGCATGTACATGTAGTTCATTGTAATACACTAGAAATTCCCATGTCATACAGCCCACGACCAAAGTGATAATGGAAAAAGAAAGGGTACTGCCGGTTGAGAAATGCAATATTAGCAGTCAAATGGTGCTGCAGTGCAATAGGAGAACTGCAATGGTAGCGGCAATGGTAGCTGTAATGTACTGGGTGTTATTAAGTACAACAAACAGCAATAATGAAAGGAAAAGATTATATGTTTATATCTCTCCCCTGCAATAGGAGAAATGCAATATTAGAAGTAAAATGGCAAGCTGCTGTGTAATATACACAGGCTGGGGGCTGTATATCATTGGTCATAGCAACCAATGTCAAGAAGTTGTGATATTTATCTAGATTTCTGTATTTATTTCTAAAAAATTATGCTGAATTTAAAAATCTAAACAGATTTTAGCTGGTCATCATAGAAATAGATGTATATCTATAAGAAAATGTAGGCCTACTACTTAATTTTGCAGATATTAAAAGCGGCTTGGCAGTACCACGATATTGGGCACAGCCGCAGTATCATCAATGAAATCTTTAGAAAAATAATAATAGTAACATATTGCATACCATCGGTCACTATATACTTCGATTTTTTAAATTCGAATGAATATTCTTATAATTAAATCTTATAAAAATTCTATTAAACCGAACAATTATTCTTATAATTAAATATTGTTAGAATCGTTAGAAAATATCATCCCTATTTCCTTTACTTTCACTGCTTTGGACATCAGTTGGAATACCAAAGTACTCATTATAAATGTCCAAAATGTCAGAGTCCGGTAGAATTGGCAAAAAAAAGATTACTTTGCAGTACTTCTATGTTAATTACAGAAACCTTCGGCAATTGGACAATGCCATAGACTAATGAAATGTGCACGTTTTTCTCGAGGAATGCGCACGACTTGATTGTTCTACTCTTTTTCATGCGGCCTTATCAGCATTTTGTTGGCCGGTCTTAATTTTGATTAAAAGAAGCTTGTCAAGTTTTTATCGCGATTTTAAGCCAAATTAATCTGTCTATTGATATATAATCCGATCGGATGGGTTAGTTTTAGGATATTGCAGAAACTTTTCAAAGACTTGGTAACATATTTAAATATGTTTATATGTGTTTTGTATCATTATTTTACTTAAACGACTCTACACAAAAAATGGTTAAATTTGTTGATGAGATTTCGGTACAAGGGTTTGGTCACGGCTGTTAACGAGTAATTTTTCGGGTGTTGTGTGCACATATGCATTTATCATAAATCTCCCAAACAATCGCTTCGCTCGTGTTTGGTCGCGAGATTACATTTTTCTGCAGATCATAACCAATAAATACACATAATTACTGTAGGTAACTTTAGTTACTAAGGCTAACATATTATTTTGTTACTAATTTTTAATATATACATGTACAGTACGTATATAAAATTTTGATGATTTTTACCAGGAGTTGTATACCACTCTATAGGATATTTTTGCCTTACAATGCCAACACCGAAACGAATTAAAATAACATAATTGTATACCAAATAATTTTTCATTGTAATCATAGTAAAACATAATTTTTATATTTATTTAGCCATTACTCGCTAATTACTTCACATTTACATTTAAACACCTTTACAGTTTATATTTTACTCTTAATTTATTTGAACTACACAAAACACTTTTCTCATGATATGAAGTTTGAAAGTTAGAATGGTCACTGTTGTTATATGTTAAAGAAAAATAAATTTTTTGTTCAAAGTCTTTTTCTATTACCAGGGCAACGCCGGGCATCACATAAGCTAAAAAGAGATGAAATATGCAAACACCAAAACAGTGTACTATATTACTGTAAGTCAGTAAACATAGTGTCAAACCATGCAGTGCTATCAAGCTGATTAGTGTCTTATGACTATCATGCTATTTTGTCGTATGCATTTGCATCCCCGATGAGACATCACAAAATTGTCAATATATCCTGGACCAATAGGCCAATTTTAAAAGTTTCGAAGTTTTAGATATATAAGGTGTCATATTAAGGCATAATAAAATTTGAGGAAGTTTGCAAAACTTTGAAAAGCTCACTAAATTTTAAACAAGATTCTCATAATAAAAATCTTACCCATTTATATGAATATGAATGGCTTTAGCTATGCTAGTTCCCTCTACAAATGCTACATAGATAACTAGTAGAATATGTTTTATGAACTGCAACTGGGGATATTTGTGTACTCAAATACAGTGAAACAGAGTTCTTTCATATAGAATGATGAAGACCTTCAAATGTAGCTCTCAGTGATACTTACTGACAATTGCATTGGCCCTCTTTTTTTCTTCAGTCATGGTTAAACGATTGGCCCGAACATCACTTCTCACACCTAACATAAATCAAGTCAAAATATGAACTGAATTTATTTCACTTTGCTTGGCACTCAAAGCGCCTAAACAAATTATAACAGAGCACAACCGCATCTCTCAATGGGAAGCAGAGAAACAATGCAAATAAATTAACCATGCCAGAAATATTATGCCGTTTAATGAGCAGCGAAATAAAATGTTAGGGTGCATCTCCAGTCAGAGACTCTGCAAAAATAATAGAACTGTCTTGAGCAAACTACTTAAATCATTACAGATTTGGACTGCTTTCTTACCATTATAAAATTAGATTGCTTCTCTTCTTTGCTATCAGAGAGATGCACAATTATTTCACAGCAGCTGTGTTGTTCATTTTTTGTGACACATACTTGAAGTGAGAGCGTGTCACACAAGGTTTCAGCAATTCTCTAACTGATCCTTTTCTTACCTCCTGCACTAAACAATTACGCATTTATATTGGCTCTTAAATCGTAAGCAAATACTGCTGCTAATCATCCAGTTAACATGATGTGGTGAGGGCCAACCGGCCTAGGCCATCTCTTGGCTTGCCTGGATAGAGTGTGGTGGAACTTTGAGCAAGGAAACGAGGGGATCTAGCACAAAGAATGACTTGGTGTGGGAGGAGCCTAATCACGACATCCATATATAAAGAGGCAGATACAGAAAACTAGACAAAGCATCTTTGCGCCATGCTTATATGTGTAACTTATTTAACATTACATACAAGTATACATATATCTATCTTGAACGCAACCTTGCAGTTGGAAGTGGAAAACCTTGCAAGAGGAGTCTGTCTAGTTTTCTTTATAGCTGGGCACACTATGGTGTCCTATATGGTGCCCTATATGCTGCCCTATAAGGTGCCCTATATGGTGCCTTATATGGTGACCTATAAGGTGCCCTATGTGGTTCCCTTTAAGGTGCTTTATAAGGTACCCTATATGGTACCCTATATGGTGCCCTATAAGGTGCCCTGTTCGGTGCCCTATATGGTTCCCTATATGGTGACCTATATGGTGCCCTATAATGTGTCTCTTATGATGCCCTATATGGCGCCCTATAAGGTTCCCTGTAAGGTATCATATATGGTACCCTACATGGTTCCTTATATGGTTATGGTTATATTCCTTATATGCTGAGACTCAGCACGGCTCTGGCTTGGCTAAACTCTGACCTTATTATTCTGCCTGACTGAGCTCCCAGCCCGGCTTGCCTTAGCTCAGCTCTAGGCTCAGCTCTCAGTGGATCACATTCCACAACACTATAAGGTGCCCCATATGGCGCCCTATAAGGTGCCCCGTATGGTGCATTATAAGGCATTCTATAAGGTGCCCCATCAGGTGCCTTGTAAGGTGCCCCATATGGTGCCTTATAAGGTGCCCTATAAGGGTGCCCTATAAGCCGTATAAGGTGTCCCATATGATGCCCTATAAGCCGTATAAGGTGTCCCATTTGGTGCCCTATAAGATTCCTTATATGGTGCCCTATAGAGACACTATGATGCCTTGTCTCTACACATTCAGCTTTTGCGGTAAAAGCTCAAAGAGAGAACTTAGAAAAAAAATGCTAGATTGTAGCTTGGTAAGCATTAAAATATTAACTATAATAAGAAAATTACTCAAGGAAGAAAAATCACTGTAAGCACATGATCTTACCGTCTTAAATTTAAACTAAAATAAGTTTAAATTAGGTTATGGAAATACTACAAAACGAAAGTTTATAAGAGTGCACCAGGAGAGAAAATAAACTATAAAGTAAGTAGATTATTACTTATAAAATGTGAGACAGTTGTACACTGATACGCTGCAGTTTCACAACTCATAAAATAGAAGAATGTTGTAGACCCAAAGTTCATTAAAACATCGAACTAATTCCAACTATCACATTATCACTAGACATTTTCTAAAGTGTTTTGTCTTTGACAACCCAAGGTTTAGCAATCTCATAGATGCTGTGGAATCGAATTAAGCCAAAACTCTCAACTAATTATGGAGCACTGGAATGCATTATAGCGCCTCAAAAATCAAGAATTTAGCAAAATTATCTAACTCGGTATCGCTTGTACATTGTATTTGGTTGGAAATTGGTAACTTCGGAGTAGGTTGGAAACCGGCTAAGACCAACTCTAAAAATTATAAAGTCAAGTTTGCATGCATGATAATAAATATTGAATCCATGTTGAACTGATCTCCAACATGCATGTAGTTAATGGTAAAGCTGAGAATGCTGGTATCTAATTATATCCTGATAACCTTTTGGTAATCTTAAAGCAATGACCTTTGTAAACGATTAAACTATTTCGCTACCATGAGCTGCGTATTATGGCTCCACAAAGCGATTGCATATGGCCAAGAGCCTCATCATGCGGTTTTACTAAGCTTCGTACAAATAATTTCTGATTAGTCAATTGATTCACTGACAGTATCTGTATCTAAACGTAAGGAAATAATTATCTGTCTGTGTAGAGCCAATGAAAAATATGTTTACAGATCATCATGAGCATAGTTTCGCTTTGCAAAAATGCAATTTCTTGTTAGCAATGACCTGCCGTGACAAACGCGTTACGGCTACAAATGTTTCACTAAATTTCAATCTATGAACTTTATGTTCTTTCAATAGAACAATAGTACTTCTGAGAATTATTTTTGTCTACAGCATTAATAATTATGCCGTAAGCTATATTAATATTGATAAAACGTCTGACTCGGACTTGCTCACACTCGTAAGAAAAACGACCAAAAAAAGGTCCGTGTTTATACTGCAAAACACTTGTGGAATTTTTATGGCAACAGATAATGTAACATCCTATGCTGATTGATTTGATATACAAACATTTTTGATACACACATGGTTCAAAGATTATAACAATTTATATGCAGACCTCTCAAGTTTTAGGTTTAACCTAATATTTAATTATGTCCTGGTAAACAAATTAATTTGGTCGTGAAAGCGTGAACTATTTAAGGCTGGGCGGTTTTAGGCACCAACAGTATACCGAGACCGCACCTGTTTTTACCGATATCGTACCGCATACCGACATTGAGAGAACAACTCCGAAAATCATATGGTTCGGTTTACACACCAACAAATACCACAGAATGAAACAAAAACCGCATGAATTTTTGGGAGATGTGTTCCACCTACCATTGCTATGCAGTTCTCGCCAGCTTAGTCGGAGGAAGGCAACTCCAGCTCTACTGTACTGGAGTACAGGGTCCCGTGTACTAAGCAAACCCTTGTACAAGGGATGGCATTCGGATTGCACAATCCACCTGTTGGTTCATTCCACCAACTCTAAACTTTAAAGTTGGATATTGTGTATTGTTTATTTTAGAAGAGCGTGTAGAAAGCGAGCATAGAATACAGAATCACAGACACACATAAAATCATGTACCATTTTGTTGAGAATAATCCCAGCTCTTCAGCAATGAACGACAATTTATTTTATTTATAATTTTATATGTTTTTACAAATACCGGATATAATACAACATTCAACTTGACAGCGTTGACTGCAATCGTACATACATCTACAAGTAAATTGCGTGCTTATTCGAAAGAGTAAGCAGCGTGGTTTTGTAATAAAAACAGTGGATGATAAGTACGACACTGAGTTTCCGCCATTGTCGACACAGAACAAAACCCTTAAAATGGAAATGGTGGCCCTGAGAAGGGCCGAGGTGGTTGGTGGAACTACTGGCACTCAGAAATCGATTTTGACTGGTGAGCCCAGTAGCCTGAGAGGGTCACTATCGTCTCCGATGGAGTCTACCGATGGGCAAACGATCTTGGACTCCACTTCATGCCGTGGAGTAGGGCAAGCATCACCGGCTGGCTTCCAGTACGGCTGTCAGTCCTGCCATGGCCTTGTGTAGCGTTGCCCTCGGTGATGGTGTTGGCGACGGAGTGAACACGCCCTCGGTCTCTGGGATTCAGTATGGGTAGACCGTGTTCTATGGTGCTCAGCAAAGACGTGAACATGCAGGAGAGGCTGAGTAGTGAACACTTCATCACAGGAGGAGCAGCGGTGTCTGTGTACACGAGCTTGCCTCTGTAGGTCACGCTCCTTGCTGCATGAAAAATCGCAAAAAATACACGAGTGCTTCATGCTTGTAAAAGCGAATGAACCATGAATCAGTGTGTACCCGTATTTTTAGACAGTCAACATGCGCAAGAGAGTTGATGATGTCTTTTCTAAGCCTATAATCCGCCAGCTTCAAAGTGCTGACTCAATGGATCTATATTACGTTCGTCGCAATTCAGACAAATTTGAATAGTCATTTATAAGGCGCACGCTTAATACTTGTCCAATGTAGTGTATATGTATGGGCTATACTAGCAATTTTTTATGTTAACTATTTATTACCATATTGTTCTAGGATTTGTATGTTACTATACAAACACTAAAAATTATTAATACTCGTATTGCGTGATTAGTTAGTGACAAATGTTATTGTTTTTGTATTCGAAATATATTATTGTGGAATTGGTTGACTTAATTACTGTGCAGCCAATCAATTGAATATTTTTTCCTGGGATTGCTATATAACCTGTCAGTTTTATCATTGCTGGTGTGTTACTGCTTGGTACTGAGAGATATAACACCAATAAAGATACTGCGTTCTTTACAATAAGCTCTGCTTGATTTTCAAAAGCAAATAGGGTATAAAATTCTTGTCACCGTTTCTGACTTTAGCATTGTGATATTAGCCAGCGTATCATAGCTGCTTTCACTATAAGTGCTATTGACCGAACATCAAGAATTATTGTGCTTGGCTTGCTAGGGTGTAATAGTGGAGAAAAGACACCATCGAGTCTGCTTATCAGCTCACTCTTGAGTCTGTTTATCGGCTCACCCACGAGACTGTTTATCGGCTCACTATCGAGTCTGTTTATCGGCTCTCCATCGAGTCTGTTTATCGGCTCACTATCAAGTCTGTTTATCGGCTCACCATCGAGTCTGTTTATCGGCTCACTCCCGAGTCTGTTTATCGGCTCACCCATGAGTCTGTTTATCGGCTCACCATCGAGTCTGTTTATCGGCTCACCATCGAGTCTGTTTATCGGCTCTCCATCGAGTCTGTTTATCGGCTCACTATCAAGTCTGTTTATCGGCTCACCATCGAGTCTGTTTATCGGCTCACTCCCGAGTCTGTTTATCGGCTCACCCATGAGTCTGTTTATCGGCTCACCATCGAGTCTGTTTATCGGCTCACCATCGAGTCTGTTTATCGGCTCACCATCGAGTCTGTTTATCGGCTCACCATCGAGTCTGTTTATCGGCTCACCATCGAGTCTGTTTATCGGCTCACCATCAAGTCTGTTTATCGCCTCACCTACGAGTCTGTTTATTGGCTTGCTCCCGAGTCTGTTTATCAGCTCGCCCACAAATCTGTTCATCAACTCATCGAGTTTGCGTGATTTCACTCTTGAGTTGGGAGTTGTTTATCCTTGTCGAGCAGAATTTACTTCACTGGTGGCAGCAGTGGGATATTCTGGTCCAAAATCAGAATGAACATGGAGGATAACACACCTGTAGCACCATATGTGATAAACTTAAATGATGCAGAGGCCGGGATGGCTGCTCAGGAGGATGTAGCCATGCGACGCCCAGCCATGCGCCCTCAAAATGATGACATGAGGCATATGATGAATGAAGTCAGAGGCATGACTGAATTAGTGCGTACCAGGCACGCACCTGCAACTAATCCACCTGTTTTTGATGGCTCTACCGATGTGGAAGATTTTCTGGAGCTATTTGAGAACATAGCCATGCATAATGGCTGGTCTGTTAGGGAAATGGCTATCCGTCTCCGACTGTCAGTGATGGGCTCAGCCGGTATAAATTTACATGGTAGTAACTACCTAGAGTTGAGGGACAAACTAGTGGCCAACCACTCTATTAGCATGGAAAACGCAATGGCTGTGCTTAAAACGCTGCGGCTGAGGCCGGGGGATAATGCATTCTCTTTCTCAGACAAAATTTGTAAACTCGTAAGTAAGGCATTCCCTGAAATGGAACTTGAGTTGGTGGACCGACATGCCATGAGGGAGTTAATTGCTATGCTACCTCCAAGCTCTCAAGCAGCTTGGCTGTTTAACGCACAACCACCTCATAGTTTGGAAGAGGCTGTCCGTAGGATTTATGAAGCTAATCCAAGCATTGAGTGAAAGATGAATCAATTGAATGCGACTGAGTGATCGTCAAACCTTTCTGACAAAATGATGGCCATGATGCAGGGCACACAGGCCAGCATGCAAACCCTAGTGCAGCAACTTGCAGAGGGACAGAAGCAAATTGCTGAAGGGCAAAAGCAGATGCTGGAAATGTTGGCACAACAAAGGCAGCTACGTGGGCCCCCTAATAACCGTTCAGAGCCTGATAATAGGAAGTGCTACACTTGCCAGAGATTGGTCATATTGCTCGGAATTGTCCTACTAAAGGCTTCAACAAGGCTTCAACGAAGGGAAACTCCAAAGTACAGGGGTCATAGGCCCAGGGCCCTCTGGACAGATACCTTTAAACCTGGGCAAATGCCAATTACATAGAAACCATATGACAACTGCTTATTATGTGCCTGTCACTATAGATCAGGGAAAGAACGTTATGCTGTTGGACAGCGGGTGCACCCAGTCCGCCTTTCCACTTAAAGAGTTCCAGAAACTTTTGGCTCAGAGCTGCACCAAACACCAGCCAGCACTCGGGAAAGGTACTTTGGCAGATGGTACCGAGATTCAACTGCAGGGCTTAAGCTATATACAGTTTCAGTTGGGAACTCAGAAGATAAGTCACCAGTTTGTCATAGCGGATATTGACAATGCTATTCTGCTTGGATTGGACTTTTTCGAGAACCATCAGTGCCTTTTAGATTTTCAAAATGCTCAGTTGAAGATCAGAGATTCAGCAGTCAGGTGCTGTGACAGCCAGGGGAACCTATTGAAGGTGAATGTTCAGGTCCGCCAGGACACAGTGTTGCCTCCCCGCACAGAGAAGTTTAGCATGGCATGGCTTAGCACTAAGTGGGTTCAAGGGACTGCTTGCATTGAATCAGCCGATAGGGTGCCAGAGGTGCTTGTCGCCACCACTGTTCAAGATCCTGATGAGCAACAAGTTCACCTGAGACTGATGAACTACACAGATCGGGAAATATGAATTCCAGCGGGGAAAATAGTGGCTACATGTATGGCTGCTAATCTAACTAGACCGGTCCTACGGAATCAGCTAGCCGTGGCCAGCTGCCTGAACACCTCACAACGCTAGTAGAAGAGAATTGTCACGGGTTTAGCCCCGAGGAGAAGCAGAAAATTTAGGCGCTAATAGCAGAGCATCAGAGTGCGTTCAGTAGCTCCCAATATGACTTAGGCAAGACTAATGTGATTAAACATGGTATTCCGCTAGTGCCAGAAGCAAAACCCTTAAAAAAGCGACCTTATCGACATGGGACGGCTCAGGAAGCCGAGATAGAAAAGCAAGCCAAGGAATTGCAAGGGCAGGGCCTGATCCGGGAAGGACATGGTGCCTGGAGCTCCCCAGTGGTGTTAGTGCAAAAAAGGACGGTAGCTGGCGATTTTGTGTTGACTACCGTAAGCTTAATGAGGTCACTCACAAGGATGCCTACCCACTACCCCGAATAGATGACACCCTTGATGCTTTGGGGGGCAGCTGTCTTTTCAGCGCCCTGGACTTCACTAGCCACTACTGGCAAGTCGAAATGGAAGATGATGCAAAGGAAAAAGCTGCCTTCGCCACACGATCAGGATTATGGGAGTGGCAAGTCCTCCCGTTTGGTTTGACTTCAGCTCCGTCTACCTTTGAGAGATTGATGGAGACTGTGTTAAGAGGATTGCATTGGAAGACACTATTAATCTACCTTGATGACATTATTGTGTTCTCCAAGGATTTAGATAGCCATTTGGAGCGTTTAAAAAGGTGTTTGTAAGGCTACAAGAAGCTGGGCTGAAGCTAAAGCCAGCAAAGTGCAGATTGTTTGCTGATAGAGTCCACTACCTAGGGCATGTAGTAAGTGCTAGCGGGGTGGAGACTGAAGAGAGCAAGGTTACTGCTGTAAAGGAATGGCCAGTACCTCATCACAAAAAGGACGTGAAGGCCTTTTTGGGCACTTGCGGATACTATCGGAGGTTTATCCACAATTATTCTGACATCAGCCGACTATTGAGCCAGCTTAGTTCGAAGCATGCAAAGTTTGAATGAACAGAGAAATGTAAGCTGGCATTCCAAGAGCTTAAGGAGAGACTCACCTCCGCACCCATCCTTGCCTACCCGAACCATTCACTGCCCTTCCTTTTGGACACAGATACCAGTGGGGTTGGCATCGGAGCAGTACTGTCGCAAATCCAGGATGGCCACGAGCAAGTCATTGCCTACTTTTCTAAAATGTATACTAAAGAGCAAAGAAACTACTGTGTCACTCGTCAGGAGCTTCTGGCCATCATTAACGCTGTGAAGCATTTCCGTCCTCTTTTGTTTGGAAGGAAATTCACCATTCGTACCGACCATGCCTCACTGCCCTGGCTTCTCCTTATGCCCAATTCTGCAGGTCAGTTAGCACAGTTACTGGAGATATTGATGGAGTATAACTTCCAACTGCTGCACCGCAAAGGTTTGAAACACTGCAATGCCAATGGACTCAGCCGGCAGGTCTGCCCTGATTGCCAGCAGTGCCAAAGAATGTTCCCCGATCAGAAACCGATGATGCAACAACTACAGGTTGACAGCCAACCTTTGGATTGTTCCACAGCTGCATGTGCTACTCAGGGAAGGATTGATGTCGTTGATATTGCTCAGGCGCAAAAGATAGATGAGCAAATCAAAGAGGTTTATCAGGCTGTGAGGGAACAGGCTACCATTTCCGGTAGAGAGCTTGGTTGGCATGCACAAAAGCTGTTCAGACTTTGGGAGCATTTGAGGTTAACTGAAGAGAGTGTGCTACAGATAAATCTACCACAGAGAAGCTCGCAGACGTGAAAGGCAGTCTGCACTATGAGCATGAGGGTTGAAGTTATACAAGCCACTCATGCAGAAGCTCATCTAGGTTTCAACAAAACATTGGCGGTAGTGCGTCAAAGGTGGTATTGGCCAAGCATGACAAGTCAAGTGAGGCAGTGGATCCAAGCTTGCCTACCATGTCAGAAGTCCAAGCTTACCTCTCATAAGAGCCACAATACCAGGAACAAACTCTGGGCAGGAAGACCATGGCAGATTATTGCTGTAGACCTGTGTAGTCCACTACCAGAGACTACACAAGGGAATACAGAAATTTTGGTGCTGGCTGATCACTTTATGAGATGGTATGATGCCATCCCCATTCTCGATGGACAGGCCAGCACAGTGGCTCGTGTGTTGGATGAGCGGATCTTTAGCTATTTTGACATACCAGAAATCATCCACACAGACCAGGGGTCACAAATTCAATCGGAGTTGCTTGCTGAATGTTGTAAGCTGTAGAATTGTGACAAGACGCAGTCCGCTCCATACCACCCTCAAGGAAACTCTGTGGTCGAGAGGTTGAACCGAACAATGGGAAACTCTCTGAGAGCTATGCTCGCTGAATCAGAACACTTGGAATGGGATCAACTGGTTCCCCAAATTATGTGTGCAGTGCGCGCCACCCCCATTCGAGTACTGGTGAGACTCCAAACTACCTCATGCTTGGTAGAGAGACACGCCTGCCCCATGATCTACTCCTCAACTATCCGACTGGTGTAGACTGCTCTGAAAATGAGTATGCAGTTCGTCTGCAGAATGATCTACAGACAGTGCATGAGAGACTATGACAGCAACAATTCCGTGCCCCTAGAACTGATGACAGTGAGGAAGAGTCTAAGTTTGTGATTGGCGATAGAGTCTGGCTCAAGTCATACTTTAAAGGAAAGGGTTGAGGAGCTAAGTCACAGCCTAAATATGTCGGGCCATATTCCATAACTAAGGTACTCCCATTCCAGACTTACCAGATGGAGCGAAAAGGCAAACTGACAGTTCAGCATTAGGGCAGGATTAAGCTTTATCAAGGAGACTTGAATGAGCCAGTGTCTAGATCAGTACAAAACAACCAGGATCCTCTCTCAGAGGAGAATAACCCTCCAGTAACGGTAGAAGAGAGGGCAACTTTGACCGCACGTCGTTCTGGCCGAAATGTCAAACAGCCTGCACATCTCTCTGATTATTGGCTAAATAGGATGAAGCGTGTTTCGCCACCAGATAGACCAATTCTGGGACAGAATTCTGTCTTAGGAGGGGACAGTGTAATAAAAACAGTGGATGATAAGTACGACACTGAGTTTCCGCCATTGCCGACGCAAAACAAAACCCTTAAAATGGAAATGGTGGCCCTGAGAAGGGCCGAGGTGGTTGGAGGGACTACTGGCACTCAGAAATCGATTTTGACTGGTGAGTCCAGTAGCCCGAGAGGGTCACTATTGTCCCCGATGGAGTCTACCGGTGGGCAAATGATCTTGGACTCCACTTCATGCCGTGGAGTAGGGCAAGCATCACGGGCTGGCCTCCGGTACGGCCGCCGGTCCTGCCATGGCCTTGTGTAGCGTTGCCATCGGTGATGGTGTTGGCGACGGAGTGAACACGCCCTCGGTCTCTGGGATTCAGTCTGGGTAGACTGTGTTTTTCGGTGCTCAGCAGAGATGTGCGCATACAGGAGAGGCTGAGAGGTGAACACTTCATCACAGGAGGAGCAGTGGTGTCTGTGTACACGAGCGTACCTCTGTAGGTCACGCTCCTTGTTGCAAGAAAAATCGCAAAAAATACACGAGTGCTTCATGCTTGTAAAAGCGAATGAACCGTGAATCAGTGTGTACCCGTATTTTTAGACAGTCAACATGCGTAAGAGAGTTGATGACGTCTTTTCTAAGCCTATAATCCGCCAGCTTTAAATTGCTGACTCAATGGATCTATATTACGCTCGTCGCAATTCAGACAAATTTGAATAGTCATTTATAAGGCACACGCTTAATACTTGTCCAATGTAGTGTATATGTATGGGTTATACTAGCAATTTTTTATGTTAACCATTTATTACCATATTGTTCTAGGATTGGTATGTTACTATACAAACACTAAAAATTATTAATACTCGTATTGCGTGATTAGTTAGTGACAAATGTTATCGTTTTTGTATTCGAAATATGTTATTGTCGGATTGGTTGACCTAATTACTGTGTAGCCAATCAATTGAATATTTTTCCCTGGGATTGCTTTTTAACCTGTCAGTTTTATCAGTGATGGTGTGTTACTGCTTGGTACTGAGAGATATAACACCAATAAAGATACTGCGTTCTTTACAGTAAGCTCTGCTTGATTTTCAAAAGCAAATAGGGTATAAAATTCTTGTCACCGTTTCTGACTTTAGCATTGTGATATTAGCCAGCGTATCATAGCTGCTTTCACTATAAGTGCTATTGACCGAACATCAAGAATTATTGTGCTTGGCTTGCTAGGGTGTAATAGTGGAGAAAAGACACCATCGAGTCTGCTTATCAGCTCACTCTTGAGTCTGTTTATTGGCTTACCCACAAGTCTGTTTATCGGCCTACCCACGAGTCTGTTTATCGGCTCACTATCGAGTCTGTTTATCGGCTTGCCATCGTGTCTGTTTATCGGCTCACTATCGAGTCTGTTTATCGGCTCACTCCCAAGTCTGTTTATCGGCTCACTCTCGAGTCTGTTTATCAGCTCACTCTCAAGTCTGTTTATCGGCTCACCATCGAGTCTGTTTATCGGCTCACCATCGAGTCTGTTTATCGGCTCACTCACGAGTCTGTTTATCGGCTCACCATCGAGTCTGTTTATCGGCTCACTCCCGAGTCTGTTTATCGGCTCACTCACAAGTCTGTTTATCAGCTCACCATCGAGTCTGTTTATCAGCTCACCCTCGAGTCTGTTTATCAAATCACTTTCAAGTCTGTTTATCGGCTCACCATCGAGTCTGTTTATCAGCTCACCATCGAGTCTGTTTATCAGCTCGCCCACGAGTCTGTTCATCAACTCATTGAGTTTGTGTGAACTCGCTCTTGAGTTGGGAGTTGTTTATCCTTGTCGAGCAGAATTTACTTCAGTTTCTACATCTAATGCAGTGTATCAAAGCATTGCCAAACATCGAATTTCGATGATGTCGGTGTTAAAACTTCCAAATCTGCATCTTCGGTAGATTTCAATGATGATAATGTCGGTGATAAAAACTCTAAATCAGCATCCTTGGTGTCTTCACCTACCAATGATGACAAAAATCAATTAGAGTATGAACTACAAACTAAACAGAAACATGAAATATAGAGCGGTCCGTGAACGTGAGGAGAGTGAACAGCGAAGAGTAAAATTTTGCAAGCAACAATGTCTATATCAGTAATTGTCATTATTAAAGCTTTGAACAACGCCTATATCATAAAATTTTGTTTTTAAGAGCTTCAAAGAAATAACGCACATTATTAAAATGATAGATTTTATTAAGTTCAGGCGGTTAGTTAAAAGCAGACTAGAAACAAAACGCCTAATGATAAGGAATTAATTAATACAGTTAAAAAGATAATGCAACTGACAAAGTGTATGGTTTGGAAATTATCATTGACAGTCATAACAAACATGAAAATTTTGAGTTCGAATCTCGAATAAATAATATTCTCATTAATTCTGCTGCCTAGCTAGTATTTCTTCTCCATTTGGATTTATAAAAAAATAGTACGAACACTAAAACTGCAATAACTGGCAAATCAATGTTCAAGGCTGTCCATCCGATTAGCATCGATCTTTATTGAATCAAAAGTAATAAAATGATGATCCGCACCCATTCATACGATAGATTTAGACTTAGAGATAAGAATAAAAAATCAAATGCCTCTCAGCCATACCAACTAATGCACCAAGTCCCGACACAAACCTAAAGTGTGACCAATCATGGCCTAACATCGAGTATAATAAGAAATAGTAAAAGCATTTACCTTCTGCGATACTCTCGCCGTCCATTCTAGCATGACGACTCTTCTTCCCGCAAAAGATGGCACCCCGCCACGAAACCTCATCTCCATCCACCAATCAATCTGCTCTATTTTGGCACCACGTTACCATGTGACAACGGTCGCTCGGTCTACCTGGGTGCGTACCGATACCGCATGAATGTTCACATAATTGTTCGGTATCCTCGCTGCGTCTACAACCGAACCGCACCGTGCAGTTCAATTGTGACGTTTTAACCGCTCGGTTTTAAAAGCAAGTACCACAAATAAACGGTAATACCGACATACCACCCAGCTTTAGAACTATTTAATACTACTAACTGCCACTAATACCACTAAATTCAGGATGGAGGGTTTGACGCCTCCTTCAAGAAGCTTCATAGAGAATAATAATTATTAAGTTTTACTGCAACTAATCAGATGATTCTCATAAAGCAGGGCGGCATCGCTACTGTTGTGGTATAAAGGTTGTGTTAGAAAAGGCATCCAGCTACAAATGATGCTGTACAAAATCCAACAGTTTGCATGAAACAACAACTCCTCAGTTGTAAGGGTTGACCTTTGAGAAGTGTCAACCGTAAGGAATGCCCATAGTGTATGGTAAGTAACTGAACAAGTGCTATAAATTTACCATTGAATTTTTTCTCCAGCTTAGTATATTTTTTTCTCCAACTTTTGTCCAGCTTAGTAAGTTGTCCCTTCAAACTTTCTATGATGTCATCTTGTTTGGCCTTAGACTCATTATGTGCTCTAAGTGTGTCTACAACAGAATTCAAAAATATTTTAATATTGCAACCAAGGTAAAAATTTTGTTTCTGCTCGGTAGATTCAAGTACAGCCACAGAGACCAAAGCAAATTCAAAGTGTTTCAGTTTTCACATTTCCTCTCTCAATTGCAAATCATTGATACAGGCTCTAAATATTCCTAAAAATGCTGACTTAGTATAAAGTATCATAAAAAATACTGCTGAGGCACATAATTCAAAACAGCCACCTGATATTAAAAGGATTGACATGATATATGCTTTCATATGATATGCTTTCATATGATATGCTTTCATATGATATGCTTTCATATGATATGCTTTCATATGATATGCTTTCATATGATATGCTTAAAGCATAATAATATTAAGCATGATAATATGAATTAAAGCATTGCTATTATTAAATATTGCTGTGCGTAGGCAGGTTTAAATACAGAGTCATTGCTTAAATAAGCATGATCTGCGGTAATGATCTGCGGCCATTTTATGTTATAGACATCATGAAATTTCTATAAAATGCAATGGCTGCACAAAGGAGCAACGTTACAGAGAAATTTGGAATGGTTCACCAACACAAGAGGAAAGATTTCAATTCCCAAACCTTTCCCAGTGGCCCCAGTGTCAAATGTTTTAAACTAATGTTCTAAACCGTGTTCATACAACAATGAAAGCACCTGGCAGAAAGCACTTCTTTTAAATCTCTATTTCACAACTATCATTAACTAATAACAGTGATGATCCAATGACTAGGAAGTAAGTAATTGTTTCAAACTAACTTGTATTAATTTGGATAATTATGAAGATGATTTCTATAACATTAATAAAAATTTTTAGAATGTTATAAACATTTAGATTCTTGCACAATTTGCTGGAATATCTTCATTAAAATTACATTGCGTTAACATAGCTACCTTTCAGGACCAAAGTTTTACTTACAATAAACAGACTTGCTATATTCGTATGATCAAGACTTGAAAAACATCCACTTGTTTAAGTGTAAGAAAAGAAGTTACAACATTATATAATTTTATATGTATAACTCTTGTTTTCAAGAACTAGCGTGTTCCAAGTTTCTGCTGATCACTTCATGAGAACTTTAACCTCCAAAATTTAGAATATAGCGGTTCTATTAAAAATGTCTATCTCACCCAACAAAACTTTGCGCTCTTTCTTCAGAACTTTATATTCCTCTTTTTGCGCTTTCTTGAATTCTACTAATTCTTCTTGAAGTTGTTCCAAACCCGCCTCTGTAAATAGTTTGTTAACATAAATGACCTCAAGTTTCAAATACTGTATATATCACTGAAGTACTCGCGCTTAGCTTAACAATTTAAATGAAATGATAAAGATACACAGTAAAAAGGAAAGTAACTTGCATATCATTATTATTATGATGTAAGAATGGACATATACTCACTTTTGTCCTCATCTAACCACAGATATTTTCAGATAGTTAAAAGTGAATGAACAGTTGTTTAGTAAATGACACCATATTAATATAAGGCTCTATTCTTTTTATGGATTTTCAGCCTGCTTAATGGATATTTGATTTGAGAAAATCCAATGAATTGGTGTAGCAGTTGGTTGAGGCGTAAATTCAATGTTTCGACAGTGATGTAATATTAGCATGTACTAGATATAAATACGAGATAAATAAATAGTAGCCATGTGCGAGATCATAAATTAATACCTACAATAGCCTCATAATTGAATGTACATACTGCTGGTAGCTGTCTGTTCCAGACTAGAAATCCGCCTCTTTAGACTCTCAACCTCTTGCGTAAAGCTGTTGTCTAAAATCACATGTTTACCCATTTACCATTTGCCCTATGTCTGCATTTCAGGTGTTTTGCTTGAAGAGTTTTCTAAATATTTCATTGCTACAAACGGACAAACATAACAGTTGATTAAAAAGGCAAGCACGTCTGCAAACTTCCACAGCACGGACGCACTTGCAAAAGTGATGTTAATTTAATTTAACGCCCTAGGGTGAAGGGTGTCACGAATGTTTTTCTAAGAGAATTAGCAAATAAACTGCAAGCACTCAAACAAAAGATATAACAGCACTGCTTTATTTGTACAGTTTTACCTCATTTTAAAGTTAGACAGGGATTTTATGAATGGTAATGGAATCCAACAATTTTGCTTTAAAATGTGTTTGCAAGATAAATAAAAAGTAACTTTTTAAATCAAATCTGCATTCAAAACCTTACATACATGTATTTTTTACCTACAGATAAAAAGGCCTACAGATAAAAAGAGCTGTCAGACCCTTTCCACGATTTAAAATGCCTCAGCAGTAAACTAGAAATAGTCTAATTTACATGCATGTTTTGAAAAGCTTAATCTGGTCACATGTGGCATTGTACAGTGGTTAACTTGAAATTGAACATAATGTGCCACAGTTACTAGTATTAAGTTGGTGTTTCCATGAGATGTTTTTCAGGTTTTAAAAATTACTTGATTCAATTCTCATCAAAAAATCAACAATTCAAGTTACAAGTTACTGTAAAACACTATAATTCAACTCTTTAGCTATCCTAACTTCAGCAATTGGTTCAATTCAATTCTTCCAAGGAGACAAAATCAATGCCCTATCAACTCTTACCAAAATTTTCTTTTGCAGTATATCTGAACACAATGATCCACAATCACTAACTCATTAGTTCTCTTCCTTGACTGTTTGTATAGCAATTATCAACTCCTTCACTACGGACTTTATGGCTTGTGCAAACAGAATTAAGTCATGTCAAAAGTTTTTTGCTGGTATACACTAAGTATTTTTGGTGTAAAAGCTAGATTTTTTGCCATAAAACTTTAAAGTTTTTTTAGAGCCAGAGAAAAGAAAAAAAAATTGCACAAAATTTAATACATTTGACCAACAAATGGAATTTTTAATATTTTTGTAGTTTAGTGAAACTAACTGCAAAAAGCACTATCGTTTTTGCAGTTTGACGAAAACGTAGACATTCTGTTTCTTATATAAAAATATAGTCATCAAAAATATCTTAGGTCCAGTGTTCAAGAGTTTTACTAAGAGTTTCACCAGGCAGAAACTCGTTTAGGTCGCTGTGTACAATTTTTCTTTTCATCCATCCTAAGCAGGAAAAAGAAATTGAAAACTGCAAAATTATGCAGTGAGTAAAGGAAAAACTAACCAACTTGTTATTTTTTGGCAAACCATAGAACTATATCAGTGTGTAGTACATATTACCAACCAATAATATATATGCAGTGATATCAGGGTCTTGCAAAAGCATGCATGGCTGGCAACATTGGACTGCGTTGACATATTCGCTTCAGGACGCATATAACAGATGTTAGGATATCACTGTCTGTGATGGATGTTCCGTCAGCGCGGTAATAATCATAGATGTGGTAATAATGATGGGAAGCATTGGTGCATTTTGAATCAAGTTGTTTTACTTATTGAAAATAGAGAATTGAGTCAATTTGTCTATGGTGACAGTAAAGAGCTAATTGGATTCCATTTTTTCGACTAGAATGCAAGTAGGATAATTCAATTCTACAGTAAGTAAAACATATGAGAGAACCAATTTAACTGCGATTGAGCCTTGAGGTTAGCTTGAGCAAGGATGTTGACTCGAGTGATCATCTCTGGTGCTGCCTGGGAATTTTTTACTTTTCCACAGATGTAGATTTTCAACACAAATTGCTTTCACGTTAACGATCCATAAATGCATTCCTAATGGGGAATTGTCTATAATGCATTTGAGGGGGACATACTTGAGTTTCTATTGGATAGATCGTGGTACATTTATACTGAAAAATAGTTTTTAATCAGAAGTTATTTAAGAGGCTGATTTCACAAAAACCAAACAGAGTTTTAAAACCGAAGTTTTGATGGAAGAAATGAACCATATACCTGTACCAGGTACTCGTTAAGTTTGGACAAAATTGGCCAAACATTGTGGAAACACGTTGAGTTTACACAGACTAACAGACAGACACACAATGGTAAAGTGATATTTATTAACAGAAATTCTTTCATGTAGACAATAAGGGGCGATTTTCCAACAGAAAATCAAAACACAACAACACAAGCATCATGACTTTTGACATTCTTTGACTTACTGTATTAATAGAGATATGAAAACTATTATTGTAAATTTGACCGATCTCTTAACAGTACATATTTAATTTTAAGATGTGCTCAAAATGTAGAATTTTAGGAAAGAGTGCACACGGTTTTAGTCTGGTTGCATAAAATGTGCACTTGGCTATTTATCAGTAAACCATACTATCATTGATGGCACAAGCATATTTTAACCAAGCAAACCTAAAGTCATTTTTCAAATTAATTTTTGCTGAAATTATTATATCCATTTGATTTTGCTGCTTCTTTATAAAGGTAAGTTGGCTACAGGAACTACTAGAGATGAATCGGAACAAATACATGAAGTTGGTTAGGGTTGAACAATATTCACCTAAGTGTGGTTCTGAGGCCTCAAGCTGGTCATCATTCGCTTGATCATCAGCTACAAGAACACACAGCCTTCATAAGATATTTCATAAGATCAACCCTCCATAATATGTCATTCTATGCATTGTTGAACACCAAAGTAATAACTGTAATAGCCAAAATCAATAGCATCAAATGCAAAATAATTGCTTCTATAAAGGGACCCCATTAAATGAACTTACTACAAGTTGTACTATTTGCTTTACACAATGACTAATTTTAAGCAAGATGTTCGATCATTACGTTTCATTTGACCTTCATCTGTGAGCAAAATTTTCATGACCAAATTAATCTTCACAATTAATTAAAACAGAGACTCGATTTTTATCAACATTTGCAGACACAATAACAAGCCATTGTTAGATGTTTATAAAGATATTAATGTAATAATATCACTATCAATAAAGATATTTTAATGTATCAACATGTTGATGAAATTTATGACATGGACAGTATATTTGATGACAATTCTAAGGAATCATGCCCAAAAACAAAATCTATTGCTATAGACTGCCCTGAGTATCTTCAAAGTAAAAAGAGGAAAGCGGGGCAGGTTGGACCACTTTTTGCAATGACCTCTGTTGTACGGAACTTCTTTGACAAATGTTAACAAAATTTGGTATCAACTATGTGTATCATGTTCTAAGTGAAGTTCTTTGCAACAAATATCCTAAAAGCAATTTTAGTAAAATATTGCCAAAAGGCCAACCTGCCCCACAGGTGAAGCAGGTTGGCCTTTTGCAATGTAGTTGGAAAACGTTGGAACGTAGTTTCATGCATAAAAAGTTACTTTTTCAGCCAATTTTTTGAATTCGGGTACTGTGAGCCTCGTTTGCTGTTTTCTGTTACATTTGTGAGCTAAAATGGCAAAGTGCTTATGGCCCACTTCATTATGCCTCTTATATGCCCTAAACCTTCAAAATCACTCGATGAAGCACAAAAAAGAGGAGCAGGAAAGCTTTCATTAACTTGTGCAATCGTTCATTATCTTCACCTCATCGTACTGCACCAGTCTTTTCATCGTCGTATACATAAAGATCTAGTAAAAATAGCTATGGTCCGTGATGAGGTATGCACTTAGTTTCAAGTCTCAAAAAAGTATATTCAGTGTACAGTATACAGTAGGCACTCCTACAACATAAATAATCTGTTCCAAGTACATTTACGTTTTATGGATTTTCCATTTTTTATAATTTACGTTATACGAACAGCAAAATACATGTAAATTGCCTAATCTGTTCTAGGATCTTTCCAAACTCACCTCTTTGGCCATACAACTAGACTTAAAATTCTAATTTATTGGATGTACGGTAACTGCAGTATTATTGGTTTGTATCGACAAATTTTCTCTTTTTTAACACTTTTACTCGTGTTATGATCCAGGATTGCAGTAAGTTGACAAAAGGTTGCGGGGAGCACACACCTCTACAACGCCAATACACAATGATTTGTTTAGTTTTTCTCGACAACCAGGATTATTCTGTCTGCAAAGGAAAAGTAATAACAAATATTTTATAAACATCTACAATAAACTAAAACAAAAATGTATTTTGACTATAAAAAGTGGTGCCAATCTATCCATTGTCTATTTGTTTTTAGAGGTCAAGGTTAGGATAAAAGATTGCTCTTGACAATACTCCAACTCGTGGCATTTAAACTGGTAGATCGAGGTTGTAACCCTTGCACCAATCGATCGCCTTCAAGAGTTTTTGAACAATTTTGCAGCTAAAAATTCCCTGTGCTATATCGACACATTTGACAATCAATCAAGGGAAATTAGGAATGTGATTACGTCATGGAATGTGTATCTATACCTGACAATAGAGATATATTGTGTATATCTAATACAGATAACACTATACATACAACTTTTTTCTGTCACAAATGCGGCAAAAAAAATCATCTTCTATCTGTATCCAGGAGTTAAGGTTAAGATAAAAGAGAACTTTCAACAATATTCTAACTCGTTGCATGCAGATTAGTAGACTGATGCTGTAACAACTGCATCAATTGACCACTTTTGTCTTTATGGACAATTGCGCAGCTATCTTATTCTCTGTTTTTCGACACATCTGATGATCTATCACAACAAACTAGAATGTCGCCAAAGCTGTATATACGAGTCTGTGTATGAAGCTGCAAATGAATATGCATCTAAAAGCTGAGATATTTTCCTACAGATTAAGATTTTTCCTCCAGGCAGCTTACAAAGACTTTGTAACTTGAGATTTATATATTCGCAGGTATGATTTTTTGCTGTCAGATTTTTGTGTATTTGTTGAAACTAGATTTATGTAACAATTTTGCATATAAACTCATTGCACAAATTTATGTGTGCTGCAGCAAAAATTAACTGGTTGTGTGCAAAAAATAATTGAGTGGTGAGCCTGTATTCACACATTTGGGGAAGTAGCAAAAGACAGAAAGCAACATTTATTATGAATAGGAACAGCAAATCATGGACTGCTAGATTGCAGAACAATATGAGAACTGAACTCTTTGATTAGGTGGGTGCCCTGAAAAGGGCAGTGGGCAACAAATACAACATACCAATGCACAACAAACACAATGGATAATGACATTTCAGCAAATGGATGCACAAAAGCTAGCAATACAAAGCAATGAAGCAATTGCAGAAACTAAATAAAATACAATTTGTAAATAAATTTATTTAGCATGGTAAGGATCAAAACATGACTTGCACAAAGATACTCCACACGCTAGACATTTAAATTTAGTTATGTTTCGCTTACGGGTGTTGTCATAAGCTCGCTTACTGCAGTGCCTACAAATTCTATATTTAGCTTGTTTACTTTCTCTTTGACTATTTGGCACTATTCGATGAGTGGAAGAAGTTGAAGCGCCGGGAATAGTGTTCTTGCGGCAAAATCCAGTGTATTAAAATATCTGATCAAATAATTTTTGTTGAAACTCTAGGTCGGTTATTGTACAGCTGCTATAGATTCTATAAACTATGACTGCATTGTACACACAAATATCTAATAAATAAAAAACAGTTTTTTGTACCATTTCATGCTTTCACGCGCAGCGTTATAATAATGCAATTTTTGATCAGATTTGTCAACTCTCCATATGTATTTGTTGTAATCCAGAATAGCAGCTAGTTTGCAAACTTTATCCTCTTTATAATTCACTGTATTTACAATTTTCAAGTTTTTATGCATAGTTGAAATTACAGAAATATATTTTTTATCTCTCCAACAGCCAACCATTATTTCGCCATTAGAAAAGCTTGTTGTCTCACTTTTTTAATAGCTTTTCCATTACACGTTTTCAAATCTTTATGAACACCTTTTCTGTTTGGATGCAGAATTTTGCAAACATGAGTGTAATTTTTTATAAGTTCAGCTGCTAACTCTGGCGAACTAAAGAAATTATCCATATACATGTATAAACAATGACCTAAATTTAGCAAACCATTAATTAATTTCAAGACTACATTGTGAGTGACTCTTCTGCCAGTGCCTTCAGCTTTCTTATCACCGATGTATACAGACAAATTGTGCACATAGCCAGAGACTGCATTGCAGAGAGCAAATAACTTTATTCCAAATCTAGGTCTTTTATATGGAATATACTGCCTGAATCTGAGCCGTTCTTTCCAAGCCAGCAAGCTTTCATCTATATATATAAAATTACCAGGCAGCAAAAGAGAAGATAACCGGTCGCATATCATGGCAAAAAACATTTTCCAGCTTGAACAATTTATTACCAGCAGGGTTTTCCGAATTGTCAGTAAAATGAAAACTGTTCAAAACCATTAATAACCTGTTTTTTGAAATCATTTTACTAAACATTGGCATAAATAACAAAGGATTGGTGGACCAGTAAGACAACAGAAAAAGGCTTTTTGACAATACCCATGAGCAAAACTAATCAAAAAACTGGCCAAATATCTTTGTCATCGACAGGCTCCCAGGCATCGCCATGTTTTTGAAGACCATATCTGTTTGTTTCCTCAGCTATAACATTCATGATGGCCGATGTAATAAAAAAATTTAAATAATCAAAAATACTTATCTGACCAGAAATTCAACTTTTTAAACCTGCCAAGCTTTCATCAAAATGCAATACTTTGGATTTTAAATCAATTCCTCTTTGAAATCTGTCATTACTCCCCATTTCAACACTAGCCGTTTCACTCTTGGAATTCGATTCACTCTGTTGATCTTCTGTTCTACTTCCATCGTCTTTCCCACATTTTTCTGACCTGAAATCCTCTTCTTCTCTTCCAAACCAGTCGATGGCTTCCTCTAAACAAGTTTTTTTTAGCAAAGCTCAAACAATCGCGTGCATTCACGATGAATAGCTTTCCATAAAGAAAGATCAAATCTTTGCCACGTGTACTCTTTGCATATGCACATTAGAAATTATTTATAGCCTCAAAACAGTAGTATAAAGCCTCCCGAAATTGCTCAAATTGTTAATTGTAAACTGTAATGATAGTTTTTAAACAGAAAACCTTTTTAAAAAGGCTTATTGAAGACTAGCTTCTATCAAGAATATACAGGATTGAAACGCTGAGACAATGCTTTTATCTCGACGTTTTTTGGTTTTTGTATGATAATAATGTATATTATATAAGAAATCTATATTCTATATTTCTCAAAGTATGTATGCGTGTCCCTCCAGCTACAGCTATTATTAGAATAGCTGTAGCTTGACAACACTGACGCAACATCATGGAATACTATCATTAAAAACCTAGCGCTTATTAATTAGCTTACTGGAATTTTCCATTGGCATTGTGCCAGGCTAATAGTAAGTGGCGGGCAACTCTCATTACTTCTCATTGTTTACAAGTTGATTTCTAGTACTATTTTCTATTGGCAATGTGCCAGGCTAATAGCAAGTGGTAAGCAACTCTCATCAGTTCTCATTGTTTATAACCTGATTTTTAACACCATTTTCTATTGACATTGTGTCAGGCTAATAGCAAGTGGTAGGCAACTCTCATCGCTTATCATTGTTTATAAGCTGATTTTTAATACCCAGGCAAAGCCGGGAGGCACAGCTAGTAATAATATAATAGATGATAAATTATTTAATATATTGTTATAAATTATTATATTTTCAAAGATATTATTACATTAAATAATAATATTGTTACAACACACTTATATATTATATAAGTTATATAATATATGTGTGAAAATAAAATAGCAAAAAAAAATTCATACCTACTTTAGTCTCCACTATTTGATTATAAATTAGGATAATAGAATCTACATAAAATAACTTTTTGCTGTTTAATAGAAAAAGGTAAACCAACTTTGTGTTGATGTTCAGATATATGAGTCTACTGCAGTAATTATTATAAGATTTATTCAGTACCATCAGAATTCATCAAGTAGAGTTGACATGATGTTGACGAATATCTCGGGAGCATCAACACTGGTGAATACACATTCTTTCAACCGAAATTAGGTACCGACATATCGCAGCCATATGTTTAATAAATTCACAAAATGGGCTGACAATTTACAGATCATTCTGAATATTAATATAAACAAAGAAAAAGACTGCAACAGTTTATCATAGCAAAAAGGTTTAAGAATCAAGGTTCTATTGTTGTCAGTAGGAGAAGCTATGTCATTAGACAAGTGGAATCTGGAATTCTTGAAAAAAACAAGAATCAAGTTGTAGAATATTCATTTTCTCCTTTTGGAAATGTTTCAGATTGGATCGGTATTATTTACTATTTTCTATCGTTTCAGAATATAACTAAAATAAAAATTTTATTTGTATTTCATTTTGTTCTCTTTTTCATTCTTTTACTACATGCAATAACACCTTCATTGATTCTTTCTCTCAAATTCCATGTTCTGGGAGGGAATTGGCGATCATGATTTTTTTGCACTTCCTATAACCATGACTGTTCTTGACAGTTTCAACAGTGGTTTGCCATTACCTTCTGTTGGCTGTTTTTATTGAGACATCATCTCTAGCTAGCTGGCTGTTGGATTGCAGACGAGCTCCTCCACCCTTTGTCAGGTTTTGTTTTTAGTCCGGCGGAGTTGCTAGCCATTCTCCTCATCCACGCGGGAGCGCAGATGCGGGAGTCGATTTAGTCGTTGATGACTCGACTTGATTACATAAGTAAAAAGTGAGCTGAACATTTGAGGCAGCTAAACGTTTATGTGGTTTTTGAATCATGCAACATAAAGATATGCAGTATATATATATATATATTTATATATATATATATATATATATATATATATATATATATTAGTAAATCTCATTTGTCATTATGTGCCTGTTAGTCAAAAAATGTTAAGCACTATGCATTTCAGCACATTTTGACCTGTTTCACCAAACTTCACATGCACTAGGTCGCCATAAATATTTAGTTGCAAAACTTTATCTAGTTCCTCAGAACCAACCACTTAAACACCCCACTCCCCTCCCGTTGACTATCTGATTGAAAATAAAAGGAATCCTGGACATCACCAGACATATTGCTAGTATATGTACCTGTATGCTGCTAGCTTTGCAGTAAACCACAAAGCAGTCGATTATTGCGAGTAACACTGTAGTGTTGCTTTACTAAGCAGAATGTTGTGAGTTTGAGCCTTGTATGAAGAAGCTTCCACTACGCACAAACAGACTAAAATTGTTCTAATAATAAATTCTATTTTGCCATTGTGCGTGTCTATTACTCAGCCTTAACTCTCTATGCTCTCATGTTTTTTTGGCAGATTTCATCCAAATTTTCAAGGCATATGCTTTGTGTCTTCTTCCAGAAAATAAAACAAGTCTTGTGCATCTGCTAGTTTTGTCTAACATTAAAACTTACGAGAAGCAACGAAGAGAAGCCGTGCTTTTATTTTGCTGATGAATGTCCTGGATCGTTGAAGTCCCAATAATCTGTTAGAATTGACTGTCATCGGATGATCTGAATCTTTCTGACTGTCCAGTTGCACTCCAAATGCAGTGCTGCTTATAGCATCCATGGTATAGCCTCCATAGCAACTGCAGAAAAACTGCCATATTAGTTATAGTCATCGGCCACATAGGAAATCACACACGATCTTTCCAAACCATGAAAACCTAGCAGTAATAGAGATGATTTTATAAAAAGACACTGATAAAAGAAACACAATTTAGGTGAATTTTGAATGTACACACATAATAAATATTAAATTTTTGTACTTTCTTTACAAATAGATCTACATAATACCCTCAGCTTTTAAACCAGCACGAATCACAAGTTTTATCTAACACTTTGGCCAGATTAAACCTTGGGTTGATGCTTGTCTAAAAGCTGAGGGTAAAACGTGTCATCTGACACTTTTGGTAGAGTGTGTTGAAAATCGATTGACAATTACATTGTGGTACAATACAATACAAAACAACACAGTACAATGTAATAAAGTATTATACAATCTTCAAGTACAGATATTTCACTGGTTTCCTTGTCAGAATCAAACAGGTTTTGCAACAAACCTTTTACAAACTTTACAACAAAAACAAAGACGTTTCTTGTGAAGAAGTATGTGCTATGAATGCTGTCGGCACCAAAGAAGTTATCACTAACTCCTTCAATGCAAACCTTCATGAGGTAACCCCTTTATGAGGTAAACCCGTTGAAAGGTACCCAAAGCTGATGCATATTTTAAGGTAGCCCAAGATCTTAACAATCGAGTGCAAGTTCTAGTACTGCACAAAGATTTTTATGTATACAGTTTTTTCAGCTAGATGCCTTCAGCCCTGAACCTAAGTGGCTTTGATGATTAATCAGAAACTCCAGTTTCATAGAAAAATATCAGATACTCCTCTTGTCACAGCAGGTGGCTTTTCTTGGCATAAAATCTTAATCTTCGGTTCACAGACCAGATAATTTAAAACACTAGGCCATGGCTACTTCCATTATGACTATGAATAAGACATTTCAAGCAGTAACACTATGTGTTCTTACTGTCTCAAATCAAATGGCTGACGACCAGAATGTCTGATGTATTTAACAGATTTATTTCCACAGTCGTCTATCCTTGTTTCAAGCTACAGAACAAATGCAAGACAATAAAATTTGCTGGTTATCTTTGAGGTAGAAGACATGTTTGAGTCCAGACTCTAAAAGAAGCACAACCCTTCAGTGCCTGTTTTTAAAAATGTAGCCTTTAGGACACTATAATAGCACATTGAAAATTAGATGGTCCTATTCAAAAATTGATCACCAATAAAGTAGTTTTATAATAGCCTCCAAGTTATAAGGTCAAGGTCATAACAGAGGTACTTGTGTCAAGACTGAGAAAGTATAAAATTTCCCTATGTAGTATTAAAGCTAACTTCAGAACAACTAGCAAATGCCTATTTTAACTTGCTACTAGTAAGGTTAGAATCATGGATATAATAAACACGGGTTTATTATATCCATGGGTTGAAATACACTGCCAGACAAACTTCCTTGCTATTGGTTGCTGGGATAGTAAAAAATAAGGTGATTCTGTTGCTGGGATAATAAAGAATAAGGTGGTACTGTTGCTGGGATAATAAAGAATAAGGTGATACTGTATCTGACATAGCAAAGAATAAGGTGATTCTGTTGCTGAGATAATAAAGAATAAGGTGATATTGTTGATGAGATAGCAAAGAATAAGGTGATACTGTATCTGAGATAGCAAAGAAGAAGGTGATACTGTTGCTGGGATAACAAAGAATAAGGTAATACTGTTGCTGGGATAGTAAATACTAAGGTGATACTGTTGCTAGGATCGCAAAGAACGAGGTGATACCATTGCTGGGATAGCAAAGAATAAGGTGGTACTGATGCTGGGATCGTAAGAAATAAGTTGATACTGTTGCTGGGATAGCAAAGAATAAAATGATACTGTTGTGGAATGGGATCCACCGAGAGCTGAGCCTAAGGCTGAGCTAAGCCGAGCTGGGCTGTGCTCAGTCACGCGGAATAATGAGGTGGAGAGAGTTAAGTCGGTCAGAGCCGAGCCGAGTTCAGTCCAGTCAAATCCAGTCAAACCCAGCCAAGTGGAACAAGAGGGGGCGGGGCTACCTGCTAACATAGCTTGAACGTTTGTGATAGAGAAGCAGAGCTATGCTTGGCCTGTTCATTGCATGTGCTTGATTACTCTTGTACTCTTATGAACGAAGCAGAAATACATGTATAAAATTATGCATCGAGTCTTATACTGATGGAGTAAGTAAGGTGGCACAAAACCTTTACACTGTTGGCAGCGGTCGAGTAAGACGATCCCAAAAAACTCCACCACCAGACTCATACTGAAACACTATATACACTATTTGGATGAACTTTCTGCTGCCTTAAAAGTTGCAGTAGGAAGAAACCCAGACGACACGGAATAGGGCCTGCTTAAAAAATGGCAGTGCTGCTCCTACTGGAAGAACTTCCTGGCAACAGGAAGAAACCCAGAGAGAGCTGCATAAAACCCTACTTGTAGCAGCGGACTCAGTAGATGAACTGCTCTAAGAAAGGAGCAGAAACCTACTGAAAGCTGCCAGGCCTGCCTAAAAATGGCAGGACTGCGCCTACTGGAGGAACTTTCTGAAAAAAAAAGAAACCCAGAGAGAGCTGTGTAAAACCATGCAGCAATGAACTCAGTAGATGAACTGCTCTAGGAGCAGAAACCTACTGAAAGCTCTGACAGGGCCTGCCTGAAAAACGGCAGCACTGCTCCTAATGGAGGATATTCCTGGCAACAGGAAGAAACCCAGAGAGAGCTGTGTAAAACCCTATGACAACGAACTTCGTAAATGAACTGCCCTAAGAAAGGAGTGGAAACCTACTGAAAGCCCCAAAACATGGCTAATAGAAGGGCACGAAGAGCCGACCCGGTACTCGACCGGTTAGTCAAAGTGCTAGAACGGGTGCTATTGATTCCAAGGGCCCAAGAAGTGGCACCACGATTCAAGACTTCCCAGTACACGAGAAAGGGAGACATGAAATACTTCTGCATTGCCAGGAAGTAGGCAATACTCCCTTATTGACCGCTTTAAGAGTAGGACATGTTCAACACTACTGTGTAGAATACTACACAGTAGTGTTTAAAATGGTTAACAATGATCTCAAAAATACACACTCAAGCTAGATTAAGTAGCCATGAATCTTTAAGAACTTGAGCATAGTAAGAGCTCCACCTCCACCCCCACCCCCGCACTTTATCAACATATCCACTTCACAGTATTCAACAATCACAGACATATTTCTATGAACACATCTGATACGAAAAAAAGACTCGAGCAGTTTCAGTGTACATATATAAGGGTAACATTCTTTGCTATTTTTCATGAAGAAAATTGTATTGGCATAGATTGTACAACTAAATTGTACTGCAATAGACTGTGTTCTTTAAAAAATACAAAAAAACTTGCCCATTCCCAAGTTTGCCCAAAACTCTAGCTTCACTGTCAGAACATCAATGCTTGTAATGAAATTACACTAATATCAACTACACAAATAGCTTTCTTTTGCACATTTTGAACTTAGTTAATAATACAAATTAATTTCAGCGCATTTAATATTTTCATAACATTAAATACTTTTTATATTTGCTAATAATGAACTTTAATGTAAAACGCAAAGATGTATTTGACCCGCAGTATTGCTGTTTTAGTTTTGTCTTATTTACATCTCTAGTCATTAGTCTGTCAGCAGTTATACTACTATGGAAGGTAACAACAGGTTCAAACTAAGCTGTAGTCAATAATCTTCTCAGCAAGCAAATAAGGTCTTGGCTTGGAACCACATTCTCTGGCCTGTTGATTCTCTGGAGCAACTGCTTCCTGTTAGCAACCATTTGCTAAGAAGGAGCATGCACTACACTTACCTGATTTTCTTATTCGTAGTCAACTGGCAGCTCCATTCTGTAAGTTCTTATAAAACAATTGCTACACTATACTTCTATATACATAAATCTCAATGCTTGTCATTCATCAGTCCAATTATAGCAACAAAGTTTTAAGAGCGAAAATCAGTTTTACGGTGGATTTGAACTCAAAATCTCCAGGTCTGCAGACCAGCGATCTAAGCCACTACATTGCAATGTCTAACTTACTGCAGCAAAGAACGATTGTGATGACATTCATTACATCGGTTAAAATACTCCTGCCTAAAGTGCTTGTGGTTATTAACTAGCACAGTTGATCATTAGGCTTAACGTAACAATCATTAAGCTATTGTTTTAGTAAAGATTTAAACTACCAACTTACCAGGTAAGGTGCTCAAATTCATTGGGTAATTATTTTATTACTTGTGCCCGCCGGGCGTTCAGTTAGTCTTTACTACAATAAGATACAATAAGCTGGGGTTGGGGTTTAAAAAAAGATTGCATCCTACCGTACTTGAACCCACAACTTTGCCATGTGGCATGCTACCACTTGCACTGATAGTTCACCTTAAGCGAGGCTAGAATTATTGGGCAGGCATTTATTTTCTGCAGATATTTGCTGTTCTTTATTGGCACACTTGATGATCTCTCGCAGCACAGGGTAGTGCCAGAGTAATAATTAATATAATAGAGCGCTTCCTTGGCTGTAAGCCATCTACACTGGCCTTTACATCAACGTACCAAATCTACTCAAGTTAAGATTTATCGATATAATAGCAAATTTTTCCCATATTCCTCTATATTATCTGTTGGACTTCTGCTGAATGTTTCACGGTCATTCAAGTAACCATTAACATTCTGGAACCATCTCTTAATCAATCTACCAGTGAATCTTGTTACATTAATGTGGCATTCAAGTGCCGGTTGTGTTGAATGTTTACTTTCTCTTCCTCTAGTTTGTTGAAACCACATGATCTGATAAGATCTTATCACATTGGCTGTTGCCTCAACCGTTAGTCTCGTGCATAGTTCATTTATTACTATGTTTTTCTTAGTGTCTTAGTTTATCCAATAATGCAGTGCTGTCCTACTAATTTATAGAGAATTGATATAGTGATATGAGCACTGTGGTTTATCCATCTTCAGTTTTTAAACTTCCTTTAGAGTAATATAGAATCGCTACAATGTGATTGTTGTAACGATTCAAACATTTTCATCTGCATAGTGCCGTATGAATGACAAACAATCTGTGTGCGTCTATCTAAAAACTGCTTCTGCAGCTGTTTGAAACAGTTTGTTTTCTCATGAAAAAAACTGCTTCATCCGGTATTCAAACTCACAACTTCTGTGTTGGTACACCAACACTCTACCACTTGCACCAATCAACACATTGCGCCATTGTGGAATAATTGTGCGGTGACTTATTACACCTGATGATTTCTCACAGCTCACTAGACTGCCCGCTCACTAGTATGAATGACACCCAATGCGAACCAGGCTATTTTAGTACAAACTCTACTCGTTTGCTGCAAAAGCTTGGAATGATAACGGTTCACTAGCTGAATCAAGTATGTATGACTCGCAAGTCAAGAGAGCTTTGACACCCAGCTGCTAATAGACTGCTGTCTAATCCAGAGTTGTTTAGCTTGGACTTGTGAAGTTGAATACCCAATCAATGGTTCACTAGTAGCTGCCATCTGAACTTATTTACTGTAAAACCTCTAAATTAATGCCACCTTTATTCGAACACCACCTCTATTTGACCGCCAATATAGGAGAAGGATTAACAAAATAAAGGTTTACAATAATTGCCCAGCATTTAGCTGTTTTCAAAAATCAGAACATGAAGAGATGACAATCCCTATTCCTTCAAGTATTGCTAGCCTTTACTTGTAATAAAAACTAACGAATCATGAATGGACTTACATCTAGAAGTGCAATACCCAATCTATGGTTTCCAAGCAGCTGCCATCTCAACCTATACTACTGAATCTTAAAATGAAAACAGCTCCACTGACTTCACTTTATGTAGAGAAGACAGATTAACTAGCATTTAGTTGGCACCTTCTATCATAGACTATATTTTATACTTAATCTACATATATACTTAACAACAGAAATGCAAATTGTTAAAAAATAGCAGAATTTCGATATGTAAGCTTAGAGGCATTTTAAAACAAATTACTAAAAGAACAAAAAGAAAATGGAGGCGGGATTTTAAGATTCTTTCGAAAGCGGAAATAAAGCAGGACTCTAAGATTTGAGTTTTCCTTTATAGTTTTCTTTTATAGCAAAATAAAGTATGATTTGTGTAACACAAACTTTTTCATCAACAGTTAACGCAGTTAGAACCTTCTATCATGGACAATATTTTAAACTGGATATACATACTTAACAACACAAATGCAAGTTGTCAACGATAATGGAATTTCAATATTTAAGCTCAGAGGCTTTTTCAAACAAATAGGCGAAAGAACAAAAGGAAAATGGAAGCAGGGTTTTGAGAGCTGAGTTTTCCCTTATCTTTTATAGCGAAATAAGGTGAAATCTTTGTAATCTTGAATTTGTCATCAACGACTTTGCCGATTCTTCATGTTAATTTTTCTGAGAATGTTTCATCAGTAAAAACCCAAACAGCTGCCACAACAATACATTTTTGCCAATAAACTGCAGCTACTGTTTGTGCCTACCTAGTTTTGCCACAGGATGCTGTCAGTCAAACAGCGAAATTTTGGAAAATGTGATTGGCAATATTGTATGGTGAGGGTACTATAGAAATTGTATGTACTCACATGTAGGCTAAAATTCCAGCAGTGGCCAACAAAATACTCCAGGTGGGTATTTCTACTAGCCCAAAAATATCCATCTTGTTGTGCACAAACCTTTCTTTAAAGTAATCTTACAATCGCTGTCCCACGCAAGTAGAAGCGGGGTCAGATAAGAGCTAGTAAAGCTAGTAGAAAGTTACTGAAAGATAAGGTAGTTTGGCTGTTGCCTAGTAATGTAAAAGGCTGTTATTAAAGGATAGTACTGTAGAAAGCCATTTTTAGAAGGCATTGCTGTAGAAGAGCCCCGTTAGAAATTATTACTGTAGAAAACCTACCATGCCTACAGATTATCTAGATATATTAAAACAAAACTGCTATTTGCATGCTGTTCCTGCTTTTTGCTCATACACGTACACTGTACTGACAAAAAAGATAAAAACAGGTATTTGTAACTTTGTAAAATTGTAATAAATATATTGAGTTGTCTACCGATTCAGAACTAGTAAAACCAACCGATTGTGCTTGCATATGATAAAATTGCAACACGGGATAAAGATTTGTGAAGGTGTGCTGTCCTCACACTTATGGGTTCGGCGTAAAGTCTCGCGCAAGTAAGACTTTCACTTTAAACCTCAAGCAAGATTATATATTTGAGTAATGTACAGTGTGCATAAAGCAATCACGTGTAAAAGACTGACTCTCCATAGTTAAGAGTGCTTCTTTTATATAAAAACTATGATGGCAGGACTTATGTCAAAACATAAACATTGCCAAACACAACTTGGTATATGTGACGCACAACACTAGACAAAATATACATTTAAAGGTTGACTTGCAACAAAATTCGCATTACAGTTATTTGGTATCAAAAGATTCACCATGTCTCACTCTGTTGTGTTGTAGGTGCCAAATATGTGGAAATGTGATTACAAGCTCTTAAAAGCTCAAAAACAAACAGTTAATCGCAGCCACACGAGACCGCCGTAGTTTGGATTCTCTTTCTAAAACGGCGATTACACCTGATGATTTCTCACAGCTCACTAGACTGCCCACTCACTAGTATGAATGACACCCAATGCGAACCAGGCTATTTTAGTATAAACTCTACTCGTTTGCTGCAAAAGCTTGGAATGATAACGGTTCACTAGCTGAATCAAGTATGTATGACTCGCAAGTCAAGAGAGCTTTGACACCCAGCTGCTAATAGACTGCTGTCTAATCCAGAGCTGTTTAGCTTGGACTTGTGAAGTTGAATACCCAATCAATGGTTCACTAGTAGCTGCCATCTGAACTTATTTACTGTCAAACCTTTAATTTAATGCCGCCTCTATTGGAACGCCACCTCTATTTGACCGCCACTATAGGAGAAGAGTTGAAAAATAAAGGTTTACATTAATTGCCCAGCATTTAGCTGTTTTCAATAATCAGAACATGAAGAGATGACAATCTCTAATCCTTCAAATGTTGCTAGCCTTAACTTGTAATAAAAACTAACGAATCATGAATGGACTTACATCTAGAAGTGCAATACCCAATCTATGGTTTCCAAGCATCTTCCATCTCAAATTATATAACTGAATCTTAAAATGAAAACAGCTCCTTTGACTTCACTTTATGTAGAGAAGACAGATTAACTAGCATTTAGTTGTCACCTTCTATCATAGACTATATTTTATACTTAATCTACATATATACTTAACAACAGAAATGCAAATTGTTAAAAAATAGCAGAATTTCGATATGTAAGCTTAGAGGCATTTTAAAACAAATTACTAAAAGAACAAAAGGAAAATGGAGGCGGGATTTTTAGATTCTTTCGGAAGCGAGAATAAAGCAGGATTCTAAGAGTTGAGTTTTCTTTTTTAGCAAAACTAGCTGCATTACCCGTGTTCGGGAACAGATTTACGTAAAACAATAGTTTTATTGAGAGTTGTCTTTCGAACTGTAAAACAATTCCAAATATGCAATCTACTGAAATTTTTGTGCTGATTTGACTACATACACATATGCAGTTGTACATGTCGATAATGTTGGAGAAACCAACGGAAATATGCAATGCGCTTTACAGCTAGTCTACAATGCATCAGTCTCAAACCACTCAAATCAGATTTCTCCTAATTTTGTACACAGAACTGATAATGACATTGACATTGCTAGGCAAACTGAAGTTCTTCAAACTGGCAGTATTGAAAAGTTTTACATATTTTAAATTACATATTTTAAGAAATTCTAGAAAATATTTTCCTATTGCACTGCTTAGCTATCACCAGCATTTATTGAATTGAGACTTCTACATGCTTGAAACACTAATCATGACTCACCAGTTCTTCGTCTATAGCCTGTGTTTTGACATTGTATATACAAACTGTGCAGCAGTAATGCGGTCGTCTTGATAAAATTTATTATCAATAAAATCTACTATATAAACTACATTAATGGCCTCTCGCCTTTTCAACGTAAGGCATTACATCTGAAGCATTTTTGGACATTCGTCCCATAGAAAAATTTGGCCCTATACTATGTCGCAGGACTGTAGTCAAGTGCAAAGTTTTCTGTCCATACACGGTGCCTGGTATCAGCTGCTGTAGTTAGTGCATCTCGCTGTTGTCGCCGTTTCATCTGTTCAGAAAATTCAGCTCACCGAGCAGCTGTTGTAGCTAGTGCATCATGTTCTTGTCACCGCTGCATTTGCTTGGAGGTTTCTGCACGTCTGGCCAATGTAGCGGCTGCTCTGAGCCGTTTGAGTCGCTGCTGGGTCGGTTCAGTAGTCTCTGCACTTCTAGCGGCTGCAGCATCTATTCTGGCCTGCTCTCGATGTACCTGTGTTTGTTCAGCGGTTTCTGCTTTTCTAGCAGCTGCTATTCTGTTTCGTTGTAGGCGTAGCTGTGTTTGCTCTGCAGTTTCTGCACTTCTAGCAGATGCAGTAGCAGTTCCGCTTCGTTGTGGGCGTAGCTGCGTTTGCTCTGCAGTTTCTGCTCGTCTAGCTGCTGCTTTGCGAATTCGGTCTCTTTCCCTACGGGAATCAATCTGTTCTTGCGTTTGGGCAGTAGGCTTTTTGGAAGGCATTGCACTGCTTCAAGCATTTCTAAAATTGAATGAGATGGTGTGCTTTTTTGTAATATACACTGCTCGCTTTATTCTCACCGTCGCCTATCGCAACGCTCGAAGTGACCGTGCAAGTTCTGTAGTAGCTGTAGATCTGTAGTACTTGTAGCTGGAAAAAAAAGTAAAAGTAACTCAGCTGCGGAAGGAAATGAACATGTTTACTATCACAAACAGTGACAAATCCAACTTTTTCAACCCTTTCACTGAAGTAGACTCATTCATGCGCTTTCCATGATCGACCGCCGTAAACACATTTTTGCCACGTTCTCAGCAATTGCTAGCAACTGAATTTTATTATTCTTGATAACATAACCAACAATCTTTAAGACTTTTATAGTAGTGACAGTGTTGTCCAAAGATTTCTCTATAAAATTAGCCTAAAATTTAATTTTAAATATTCGTTTGAGAATTTCCAACTTAAAATTGAAGATTTTTTGTGCGAGTTCATTAAATGCGTCCGAGTTAAAAAACAAATAACTACTTATGTTGATGACACTATAGCCATTTCAGATTTTTGTGATTACACAGATAATTAAAATGCACAAAATATAGATGCAACAAATTTTTTGTATAGCAGTGCTTGTTAACATGTTGGCAAAATAAAATATATAACCAAAACAAACGTTATAGATGAAGTTTGAAATTGAAAAAATATCGTATACATATAAGCAATATCGGCAAAATGGCTGGCAGTAGGCCGATAGCTAAATTTGTACACGTACGCAAGTGAAAGGTTTATGTAGTGGAAGTGTGGCAATTCATAGACAATACAACATTGATTAAGGAATACTTACCTTTTTATGTAGAAATTTAATAGGTGAGAACTGCGTTTTCCAGTGGCCGCAAGAAACCAACATTCGCGTGACCTTCTCGGTACACGTTGGCAGTAAATATTAATCGCATGTAAATTACTATTCATTAATTTATTTTATTTAATGATTAGATTAGTACATTTGTATAGCTGTATAGGCCGCCAAACTCAGGACGGTGCTTTCTAACACGGCAGCAATTTTGCAGTTTCAAACGCACCAATGTCGTTGGGCGCCGTAAAGAAGCGCGCTAACCAGACGTGTTCTGTGTAAAAACGATGAATAGGTTATGTATAGAGGCGTGTACTAACCGGAGAATCCCGTTAACGCGCCCTAGATACCTAGTAGCGGCTAATAGTCCGAAAAGTACGGTACTCTATAAGGCGGACACTCAATCACATACACACACACACACAACGATTGCCGTTTATATAGTAGATGATGGCACGACTGATGTCAAAACATACACATTGCCAAACACGACTTGGTATATGTGACGCACAACACTAGACAAAATATACATTTAAAGGTTGACTTGCAACAAAATTCGCATTACAGTTATTTGGTATCAAAAGATTCACCATGTCTTACTCTGTTGTGTTGTAGGTGCCAAATATGTGGAAATGTGATTACAAGCTCTTAAAAGCTCAAAGACAAACAGTTAATCACAGCCACACGAGACCGCCATAGTTTGGATTCTCTTTCCAAAACGGCGATTACACCTGATGATTTCTCACAGCTCACTAGACTGCCCGCTCACTAGTATGAATGACACCCAATGCGAACCAGGCTATTTTAGTATAAACTCTACTCGTTTGCTGCAAAAGCTTGGAATGATAACGGTTCACTAGCTGAATCAAGTATGTATGACTCGCAAGTCAAGAGAGCTTTGACACCCAGCTGCTAATAGACTGCTGTCTAATCCAGAGCTGTTTAGCTTGGACTTGTGAAGTTGAATACCCAATCAATGGTTCACTAGTAGCTGCCATCTGAACTTATTTACTGTAAAACCTCTAAATTAATGCCACCTTTATTCGAACACCACCTCTATTTGACCGCCACTATAGGAAAAGGATTAACAAAATAAAGGTTTACAATAATTGCCCAGCATTTAGCTGTTTTCAAGAATCAGAACATGAAGAGATGACAATCCCTATTCCTTCAAGTATTGCTAGCCTTAACTTGTAATAAAAACTAACGAATTATGAATGGACTTACATCTAGAAGTGCAATACCCAATCTATGGTTTCCAAGCAGCTGCCATCTCAACCTATACTACTGAATCTTAAAATGAAAACAGCTCCACTGACTTCACTTTATGTAGAGAAGACAGATTAACTAGCATTTAGTTGGCACCTTCTATCATAGACTATATTTTATACTTAATCTACATATATACTTAACAACAGAAATGCAAATTGTTAAAAAATAGCAGAATTTCGATATGTAAGCTTAGAGGCATTTTAAAACAAATTACTAAAAGAACAAAAAGAAAATGGAGGCGGGATTTTAAGATTCTTTCGGAAGCGGAAATAAAGCAGGATTCTAAGAGTTGAGTTTTCCATTATAGTTTTCTTTTATAGCAAAATAAAGTATGATTTGTGTAACACGAACTTTTTCATCAACAGTTAACGCAGTTAGAACCTTCTATCATGGACAATATTTTAAACTTGATATACATACTTAACAACACAAATGCAAGTTGTCAACGATAATGGAATTTCCATATTTAAGCTCAGAGGCTTTATCAAACAAATAGGCGAAAGAACAAAAGGAAAATGGAAGCAGGGTTTTGAGAGCTGAGTTTTCCCTTATCTTTTATAGCGAAATAAAGTGAATTCTTTGTAATCCTGAATTTGTCATCAACGACTTTGCCGATTCTTCATGTTAATTTTTTTGAAAATGTTTCATCCGTAAAAACCCAAACAGCTGCCACAACAATACATTTTTGCCAATAAACTGCAGCTACTGTTTGTGCCTACCTAGTTTTGCCACAGGATGCTGTCAGTCAAACAGCGAAATTTTGGAAAATGTGATTGGCAATATTGTATGGTGAGGGTACTATAGAAATTGTATGTACTCACATGTAGGCTAAAATTCCAGCAGTGGCCAACAAAATACTCCAGGTGGATATTTCTACTAGCCCAAAAATATCCATCTTGTTGTGCACAAACCTTTCTTTAAAGTAATCTTACAATCGCTGTCCCACGCAAGTAGAAGCGGGGTCAGATAAGAGCTAGTAAAGCTAGTAGAAAGTTACTGAAAGATAAGGTAGTTTGGCTGTTGCCTAGTAATGTAAAAGGCTGTTATTAAAGGATAGTACTGTAGAAAGCCATTTTCAGAAGGCATTGCTGTAGAAGAGCCCCGTTAGAAATTATTACTGTAGAAAACCTACCATGCCTACAGATTATCTAGATATATTAAAACAAAACTGCTATTTGCATGCTGTTCCTGCTTTTTGCTCATACACGTACACTGTACTGACAAAAAAGATAAAAACAGGTATTTGTAACTTTGTAAAATTGTAATAAATATATTGAGTTGTCTACCGATTCAGAACTAGTAAAACCAACCGATTGTGCTTGCATATGATAAAATTGCAACACGGGATAAAGATTTGTGAAGGTGTGCTGTCCTCACACTTATGGGTTCGGCGTAAAGTCTCGCGCAAGTAAGACTTTCACTTTAAACCTCAAGCAAGATTATATATTTGAGTAATGTACAGTGTGCATAAAGCAATCACGTGTAAAAGACTGACTCTCCATAGTTAAGAGTGCTTCTTTTATATAAAAACTATGATGGCAGGACTTATGTCAAAACATAAACATTGCCAAACACAACTTGGTATATGTGACGCACAACACTAGACAAAATATACATTTAAAGGTTGACTTGCAACAAAATTCGCATTACAGTTATTTGGTATCAAAAGATTCACCATGTCTCACTCTGTTGTGTTGTAGGTGCCAAATATGTGGAAATGTGATTACAAGCTCTTAAAAGCTCAAAAACAAACAGTTAATCGCAGCCACACGAGACCGCCGTAGTTTGGATTCTCTTTCTAAAACGGCGATTACACCTGATGATTTCTCACAGCTCACTAGACTGCCCACTCACTAGTATGAATGACACCCAATGCGAACCAGGCTATTTTAGTATAAACTCTACTCGTTTGCTGCAAAAGCTTGGAATGATAACGGTTCACTAGCTGAATCAAGTATGTATGACTCGCAAGTCAAGAGAGCTTTGACACCCAGCTGCTAATAGACTGCTGTCTAATCCAGAGCTGTTTAGCTTGGACTTGTGAAGTTGAATACCCAATCAATGGTTCACTAGTAGCTGCAATCTGAACTTATTTACTGTCAAACCTTTAATTTAATGCCGCCTCTATTGGAACGCCACCTCTATTTGACCGCCACTATAGGAGAAGAGTTGAAAAATAAAGGTTTACATTAATTGCCCAGCATTTAGCTGTTTTCAATAATCAGAACATGAAGAGATGACAATCTCTAATCCTTCAAATGTTGCTAGCCTTAACTTGTAATAAAAACTAACGAATCATGAATGGACTTACATCTAGAAGTGCAATACCCAATCTATGGTTTCCAAGCATCTTCCATCTCAAATTATATAACTGAATCTTAAAATGAAAACAGCTCCTTTGACTTCACTTTATGTAGAGAAGACAGATTAACTAGCATTTAGTTGTCACCTTCTATCATAGACTATATTTTATACTTAATCTACATATATACTTAACAACAGAAATGCAAATTGTTAAAAAATAGCAGAATTTCGATATGTAAGCTTAGAGGCATTTTAAAACAAATTACTAAAAGAACAAAAGGAAAATGGAGGCGGGATTTTTAGATTCTTTCGGAAGCGAGAATAAAGCAGGATTCTAAGAGTTGAGTTTTCTTTTTTAGCAAAACTAGCTGCATTACCCGTGTTCGGGAACAGATTTACGTAAAACAATAGTTTTATTGAGAGTTGTCTTTCGAACTGTAAAACAATTCCAAATATGCAATCTACTGAAATTTTTGTGCTGATTTGACTACATACACATATGCAGTTGTACATGTCGATAATGTTGGAGAAACCAACGGAAATATGCAATGCGCTTTACAGCTAGTCTACAATGCATCAGTCTCAAACCACTCAAATCAGATTTCTCCTAATTTTGTACACAGAACTGATAATGACATTGACATTGCTAGGCAAACTGAAGTTCTTCAAACTGGCAGTATTGAAAAGTTTTACATATTTTAAATTACATATTTTAAGAAATTCTAGAAAATATTTTCCTATTGCACTGCTTAGCTATCACCAGCATTTATTGAATTGAGACTTCTACATGCTTGAAACACTAATCATGACTCACCAGTTCTTCGTCTATAGCCTGTGTTTTGACATGGTATATGCAAACTGCGCAGCAGTAATGCGGTCGTCTTGATAAAATTTATTATCAATAAAATCTACTATATAAACTACATTAATGGCCTCTCGCCTTTTCAACGTAAGGCATTACATCTGAAGCATTTTTGGACATTCGTCCCATAGAAAAATTTGGCCCTATACTATGTCGCAGGACTGTAGTCAAGTGCAAAGTTTTCTGTCCATACACGGTGCCTGGTATCAGCTGCTGTAGTTAGTGCATCTCGCTGTTGTCGCCGTTTCATCTGTTCAGAAAATTCAGCTCACCGAGCAGCTGTTGTAGCTAGTGCATCATGTTCTTGTCACCGCTGCATTTGCTTGGAGGTTTCTGCACGTCTGGCCAATGTAGCGGCTGCTCTGAGCCGTTTGAGTCGCTGCTGGGTCGGTTCAGTAGTCTCTGCACTTCTAGCGACTGCAGCATCTATTCTGGCCTGCTCTCGATGTACCTGTGTTTGTTCAGCGGTTTCTGCTTTTCTAGCAGCTGCTATTCTGTTTCGTTGTAGGCGTAGCTGTGTTTGCTCTGCAGTTTCTGCACTTCTAGCAGATGCAGTAGCAGTTCCGCTTCGTTGTGGGCGTAGCTGCGTTTGCTCTGCAGTTTCTGCTCGTCTAGCTGCTGCTTTGCGAATTCGGTCTCTTTCCCTACGGGAATCAATCTGTTCTTGCGTTTGGGCAGTAGGCTTTTTGGAAGGCATTGCACTGCTTCAAGCATTTCTAAAATTGAATGAGATGGTGTGCTTTTTTGTAATATACACTGCTCGCTTTATTCTCACCGTCGCCTATCGCAACGCTCGAAGTGACCGTGCAAGTTCTGTAGTAGCTGTAGATCTGTAGTACTTGTAGCTGGAAAAAAAAGTAAAAGTAACTCAGCTGCGGAAGGAAATGAACATGTTTACTATCACAAACAGTGACAAATCCAACTTTTTCAACCCTTTCACTGAAGTAGACTCATTCATGCGCTTTCCATGATCGACCGCCGTAAACACATTTTTGCCACGTTCTCAGCAATTGCTAGCAACTGAATTTTATTATTCTTGATAGCATAACCAACAATCTTTAAGACTTTTATAGTAGTGACAGTGTTGTCCAAAGATTTCTCTATAAAATTAGCCTAAAATTTAATTTTAAATATTCGTTTGAGAATTTCCAACTTAAAATTGAAGATTTTTTGTGCGAGTTCATTAAATGCGTCCGAGTTAAAAAACAAATAACTACTTATGTTGATGACACTATAGCCATTTCAGATTTTTGTGATTACACAGATAATTAAAATGCACAAAATATAGATGCAACAAATTTTTTGTATAGCAGTGCTTGTTAACATGTTGGCAAAATAAAATATATAACCAAAACAAACGTTATAGATGGAGTTTGAAATTGAAAAAATATCGTATACATATAAGCAATATCGGCAAAATGGCTGGCAGTAGGCCGATAGCTAAATTTGTACACGTACGCAAGTGATAGGTTTATGTAGTGGAAGTGTGGCAATTCATAGACAATACAACATTGATTAAGGAATACTTACCTTTTTATGTAGAAATTTAATAGGTGAGAACTGCGTTTTCCAGTGGCCGCAAGAAACCAACATTCGCGTGACCTTCTCGGTACACGTTGGCAGTAAATATTAATCGCATGTAAATTACTATTCATTAATTTATTTTATTTAATGATTAGATTAGTACATTTGTATAGCTGTATAGGCCGCCAAACTCAGGACGGTGCTTTCTAACACGGCAGCAATTTTGCAGTTTCAAACGCACCAATGTCGTTGGGCGCCGTAAAGAAGCGCGCTAACCAGACGTGTTCTGTGTAAAAACGATGAATATGTTATGTATAGAGGCGTGTACTAACCGGAGAATCCCGTTAACGCGCCCTAGATACCTAGTAGCGGCTAATAGTCCGAAAAGTACGGTACTCTATAAGGCGGACACTCAATCACATACACACACACACACAACGATTGCCGTTTATATAGTAGATGATGGCACGACTGATGTCAAAACATACACATTGCCAAACACGACTTGGTATATGTGACGCACAACACTAGACAAAATATACATTTAAAGGTTGACTTGCAACAAAATTCGCATTACAGTTATTTGGTATCAAAAGATTCACCATGTCTTACTCTGTTGTGTTGTAGGTGCCAAATATGTGGAAATGTGATTACAAGCTCTTAAAAGCTCAAAGACAAACAGTTAATCACAGCCACACGAGACCGCCATAGTTTGGATTCTCTTTCCAAAACGGCGATTACACCTGATGATTTCTCACAGCTCACTAGACTGCCCGCTCACTAGTATGAATGACACCCAATGCGAACCAGGCTATTTTAGTATAAACTCTACTCGTTTGCTGCAAAAGCTTGGAATGATAACGGTTCACTAGATGAATCAAGTATGTATGACTCGCAAGTCAAGAGAGCTTTGACACCCAGCTGCTAATAGACTGCTGTCTAATCCAGAGCTGTTTAGCTTGGACTTGTGAAGTTGAATACCCAATCAATGGTTCACTAGTAGCTGCCATCTGAACTTATTTACTGTAAAACCTCTAAATTAATGCCACCTTTATTCGAACACCACCTCTATTTGACCGCCACTATAGGAAAAGGATTAACAAAATAAAGGTTTACAATAATTGCCCAGCATTTAGCTGTTTTCAAGAATCAGAACATGAAGAGATGACAATCCCTATTCCTTCAAGTATTGCTAGCCTTAACTTGTAATAAAAACTAACGAATTATGAATGGACTTACATCTAGAAGTGCAATACCCAATCTATGGTTTCCAAGCAGCTGCCATCTCAACCTATACTACTGAATCTTAAAATGAAAACAGCTCCACTGACTTCACTTTATGTAGAGAAGACAGATTAACTAGCATTTAGTTGGCACCTTCTATCATAGACTATATTTTATACTTAATCTACATATATACTTAACAACAGAAATGCAAATTGTTAAAAAATAGCAGAATTTCGATATGTAAGCTTAGAGGCATTTTAAAACAAATTACTAAAAGAACAAAAAGAAAATGGAGGCGGGATTTTAAGATTCTTTCGGAAGCGGAAATAAAGCAGGATTCTAAGAGTTGAGTTTTCCATTATAGTTTTCTTTTATAGCAAAATAAAGTATGATTTGTGTAACACGAACTTTTTCATCAACAGTTAACGCAGTTAGAACCTTCTATCATGGACAATATTTTAAACTTGATATACATACTTAACAACACAAATGCAAGTTGTCAACGATAATGGAATTTCCATATTTAAGCTCAGAGGCTTTATCAAACAAATAGGCGAAAGAACAAAAGGAAAATGGAAGCAGGGTTTTGAGAGCTGAGTTTTCCCTTATCTTTTATAGCGAAATAAAGTGAATTCTTTGTAATCCTGAATTTGTCATCAACGACTTTGCCGATTCTTCATGTTAATTTTTTTGAAAATGTTTCATCCGTAAAAACCCAAACAGCTGCCACAACAATACATTTTTGCCAATAAACTGCAGCTACTGTTTGTGCCTGCCTAGTTTTGCCACAGGATGCTGTCAGTCAAACAGCGAAATTTTGGAAAATGTGATTGGCAATATTGTATGGTGAGGGTACTATAGAAATTGTATGTACTCACATGTAGGCTAAAATTCCAGCAGTGGCCAACAAAATACTCCAGGTGGGTATTTCTACTAGCCCAAAAATATCCATCTTGTTGTGCACAAACCTTTCTTTAAAGTAATCTTACAATCGCTGTCCCACGCAAGTAGAAGCGGGGTCAGATAAGAGCTAGTAAAGCTAGTAGAAAGTTACTGAAAGATAAGGTAGTTTGGCTGTTGCCTAGTAATGTAAAAGGCTGTTATTAAAGGATAGTACTGTAGAAAGCCATTTTTAGAAGGCATTGCTGTAGAAGAGCCCCGTTAGAAATTATTACTGTAGAAAACCTACCATGCCTACAGATTATCTAGATATATTAAAACAAAACTGCTATTTGCATGCTGTTCCTGCTTTTTGCTCATACACGTACACTGTACTGACAAAAAAGATAAAAACAGGTATTTGTAACTTTGTAAAATTGTAATAAATATATTGAGTTGTCTACCGATTCAGAACTAGTAAAACCAACCGATTGTGCTTGCATATGATAAAATTGCAACACGGGATAAAGATTTGTGAAGGTGTGCTGTCCTCACACTTATGGGTTCGGCGTAAAGTCTCGCGCAAGTAAGACTTTCACTTTAAACCTCAAGCAAGATTATATATTTGAGTAATGTACAGTGTGCATAAAGCAATCACGTGTAAAAGACTGACTCTCCATAGTTAAGAGTGCTTCTTTTATATAAAAACTATGATGGCAGGACTTATGTCAAAACATAAACATTGCCAAACACAACTTGGTATATGTGACGCACAACACTAGACAAAATATACATTTAAAGGTTGACTTGCAACAAAATTCGCATTACAGTTATTTGGTATCAAAAGATTCACCATGTCTCACTCTGTTGTGTTGTAGGTGCCAAATATGTGGAAATGTGATTACAAGCTCTTAAAAGCTCAAAAACAAACAGTTAATCGCAGCCACACGAGACCGCCGTAGTTTGGATTCTCTTTCTAAAACGGCGATTACACCTGATGATTTCTCACAGCTCACTAGACTGCCCACTCACTAGTATGAATGACACCCAATGCGAACCAGGCTATTTTAGTATAAACTCTACTCGTTTGCTGCAAAAGCTTGGAATGATAACGGTTCACTAGCTGAATCAAGTATGTATGACTCGCAAGTCAAGAGAGCTTTGACACCCAGCTGCTAATAGACTGCTGTCTAATCCAGAGCTGTTTAGCTTGGACTTGTGAAGTTGAATACCCAATCAATGGTTCACTAGTAGCTGCCATCTGAACTTATTTACTGTCAAACCTTTAATTTAATGCCGCCTCTATTGGAACGCCACCTCTATTTGACCGCCACTATAGGAGAAGAGTTGAAAAATAAAGGTTTACATTAATTGCCCAGCATTTAGCTGTTTTCAATAATCAGAACATGAAGAGATGACAATCTCTAATCCTTCAAATGTTGCTAGCCTTAACTTGTAATAAAAACTAACGAATCATGAATGGACTTACATCTAGAAGTGCAATACCCAATCTATGGTTTCCAAGCATCTTCCATCTCAAATTATATAACTGAATCTTAAAATGAAAACAGCTCCACTGACTTCACTTTATGTAGAGAAGACAGATTAACTAGCATTTAGTTGGCACCTTCTATCATAGACTATATTTTATACTTAATCTACATATATACTTAACAACAGAAATGCAAATTGTTAAAAAATTGCAGAATTTCGATATGTAAGCTTAGAGGCATTTTAAAACAAATTACTAAAAGAACAAAAAGAAAATGGAGGCGGGATTTTAAGATTCTTTCGGAAGCGGAAATAAAGCAGGATTCTAAGAGTTGAGTTTTCCATTATAGTTTTCTTTTATAGCAAAATAAAGTATGATTTGTGTAACACGAACTTTTTCATCAACAGTTAACGCAGTTAGAACCTTCTATCATGGACAATATTTTAAACTTGATATACATACTTAACAACACAAATGCAAGTTGTCAACGATAATGGAATTTCCATATTTAAGCTCAGAGGCTTTATCAAACAAATAGGCGAAAGAACAAAAGGAAAATGGAAGCAGGGTTTTGAGAGCTGAGTTTTCCCTTATCTTTTATAGCGAAATAAAGTGAATTCTTTGTAATCCTGAATTTGTCATCAACGACTTTGCCGATTCTTCATGTTAATTTTTTTGAAAATGTTTCATCCGTAAAAACCCAAACAGCTGCCACAACAATACATTTTTGCCAATAAACTGCAGCTACTGTTTGTGCCTACCTAGTTTTGCCACAGGATGCTGTCAGTCAAACAGCGAAATTTTGGAAAATGTGATTGGCAATATTGTATGGTGAGGGTACTATAGAAATTGTATGTACTCACATGTAGGCTAAAATTCCTGCAGTGGCCAACAAAATACTCCAGGTGGGTATTTCTACTAGCCCAAAAATATCCATCTTGTTGTGCACAAACCTTTCTTTAAAGTAATCTTACAATCGCTGTCCCACGCAAGTAGAAGCGGGGTCAGATAAGAGCTAGTAAAGCTAGTAGAAAGTTACTGAAAGATAAGGTAGTTTGGCTGTTGCCTAGTAATGTAAAAGGCTGTTATTAAAGGATAGTACTGTAGAAAGCCATTTTTAGAAGGCATTGCTGTAGAAGAGCCCCGTTAGAAATTATTACTGTAGAAAACCTACCATGCCTACAGATTATCTAGATATATTAAAACAAAACTGCTATTTGCATGCTGTTCCTGCTTTTTGCTCATACACGTACACTGTACTGACAAAAAAGATAAAAACAGGTATTTGTAACTTTGTAAAATTGTAATAAATATATTGAGTTGTCTACCGATTCAGAACTAGTAAAACCAACCGATTGTGCTTGCATATGATAAAATTGCAACACGGGATAAAGATTTGTGAAGGTGTGCTGTCCTCACACTTATGGGTTCGGCGTAAAGTCTCGCGCAAGTAAGACTTTCACTTTAAACCTCAAGCAAGATTATATATTTGAGTAATGTACAGTGTGCATAAAGCAATCACGTGTAAAAGACTGACTCTCCATAGTTAAGAGTGCTTCTTTTATATAAAAACTATGATGGCAGGACTTATGTCAAAACATAAACATTGCCAAACACAACTTGGTATATGTGACGCACAACACTAGACAAAATATACATTTAAAGGTTGACTTGCAACAAAATTCGCATTACAGTTATTTGGTATCAAAAGATTCACCATGTCTCACTCTGTTGTGTTGTAGGTGCCAAATATGTGGAAATGTGATTACAAGCTCTTAAAAGCTCAAAAACAAACAGTTAATCGCAGCCACACGAGACCGCCGTAGTTTGGATTCTCTTTCTAAAACGGCGATTACACCTGATGATTTCTCACAGCTCACTAGACTGCCCACTCACTAGTATGAATGACACCCAATGCGAACCAGGCTATTTTAGTATAAACTCTACTCGTTTGCTGCAAAAGCTTGGAATGATAACGGTTCACTAGCTGAATCAAGTATGTATGACTCGCAAGTCAAGAGAGCTTTGACACCCAGCTGCTAATAGACTGCTGTCTAATCCAGAGCTGTTTAGCTTGGACTTGTGAAGTTGAATACCCAATCAATGGTTCACTAGTAGCTGCCATCTGAACTTATTTACTGTCAAACCTTTAATTTAATGCCGCCTCTATTGGAACGCCACCTCTATTTGACCGCCACTATAGGAGAAGAGTTGAAAAATAAAGGTTTACATTAATTGCCCAGCATTTAGCTGTTTTCAATAATCAGAACATGAAGAGATGACAATCTCTAATCCTTCAAATGTTGCTAGCCTTAACTTGTAATAAAAACTAACGAATCATGAATGGACTTACATCTAGAAGTGCAATACCCAATCTATGGTTTCCAAGCATCTTCCATCTCAAATTATATAACTGAATCTTAAAATGAAAACAGCTCCTTTGACTTCACTTTATGTAGAGAAGACAGATTAACTAGCATTTAGTTGTCACCTTCTATCATAGACTATATTTTATACTTAATCTACATATATACTTAACAACAGAAATGCAAATTGTTAAAAAATAGCAGAATTTCGATATGTAAGCTTAGAGGCATTTTAAAACAAATTACTAAAAGAACAAAAGGAAAATGGAGGCGGGATTTTTAGATTCTTTCGGAAGCGAGAATAAAGCAGGATTCTAAGAGTTGAGTTTTCTTTTTTAGCAAAACTAGCTGCATTACCCGTGTTCGGGAACAGATTTACGTAAAACAATAGTTTTATTGAGAGTTGTCTTTCGAACTGTAAAACAATTCCAAATATGCAATCTACTGAAATTTTTGTGCTGATTTGACTACATACACATATGCAGTTGTACATGTCGATAATGTTGGAGAAACCAACGGAAATATGCAATGCGCTTTACAGCTAGTCTACAATGCATCAGTCTCAAACCACTCAAATCAGATTTCTCCTAATTTTGTACACAGAACTGATAATGACATTGACATTGCTAGGCAAACTGAAGTTCTTCAAACTGGCAGTATTGAAAAGTTTTACATATTTTAAATTACATATTTTAAGAAATTCTAGAAAATATTTTCCTATTGCACTGCTTAGCTATCACCAGCATTTATTGAATTGAGACTTCTACATGCTTGAAACACTAATCATGACTCACCAGTTCTTCGTCTATAGCCTGTGTTTTGACATGGTATATGCAAACTGCGCAGCAGTAATGCGGTCGTCTTGATAAAATTTATTATCAATAAAATCTACTATATAAACTACATTAATGGCCTCTCGCCTTTTCAACGTAAGGCATTACATCTGAAGCATTTTTGGACATTCGTCCCATAGAAAAATTTGGCCCTATACTATGTCGCAGGACTGTAGTCAAGTGCAAAGTTTTCTGTCCATACACGGTGCCTGGGATCAGCTGCTGTAGTTAGTGCATCTCGCTGTTGTCGCCGTTTCATCTGTTCAGAAAATTCAGCTCACCGAGCAGCTGTTGTAGCTAGTGCATCATGTTCTTGTCACCGCTGCATTTGCTTGGAGGTTTCTGCACGTCTGGCCAATGTAGCGGCTGCTCTGAGCCGTTTGAGTCGCTGCTGGGTCGGTTCAGTAGTCTCTGCACTTCTAGCGACTGCAGCATCTATTCTGGCCTGCTCTCGATGTACCTGTGTTTGTTCAGCGGTTTCTGCTTTTCTAGCAGCTGCTATTCTGTTTCGTTGTAGGCGTAGCTGTGTTTGCTCTGCAGTTTCTGCACTTCTAGCAGATGCAGTAGCAGTTCCGCTTCGTTGTGGGCGTAGCTGCGTTTGCTCTGCAGTTTCTGCTCGTCTAGCTGCTGCTTTGCGAATTCGGTCTCTTTCCCTACGGGAATCAATCTGTTCTTGCGTTTGGGCAGTAGGCTTTTTGGAAGGCATTGCACTGCTTCAAGCATTTCTAAAATTGAATGAGATGGTGTGCTTTTTTGTAATATACACTGCTCGCTTTATTCTCACCGTCGCCTATCGCAACGCTCGAAGTGACCGTGCAAGTTCTGTAGTAGCTGTAGATCTGTAGTACTTGTAGCTGGAAAAAAAAGTAAAAGTAACTCAGCTGCGGAAGGAAATGAACATGTTTACTATCACAAACAGTGACAAATCCAACTTTTTCAACCCTTTCACTGAAGTAGACTCATTCATGCGCTTTCCATGATCGACCGCCGTAAACACATTTTTGCCACGTTCTCAGCAATTGCTAGCAACTGAATTTTATTATTCTTGATAGCATAACCAACAATCTTTAAGACTTTTATAGTAGTGACAGTGTTGTCCAAAGATTTCTCTATAAAATTAGCCTAAAATTTAATTTTAAATATTCGTTTGAGAATTTCCAACTTAAAATTGAAGATTTTTTGTGCGAGTTCATTAAATGCGTCCGAGTTAAAAAACAAATAACTACTTATGTTGATGACACTATAGCCATTTCAGATTTTTGTGATTACACAGATAATTAAAATGCACAAAATATAGATGCAACAAATTTTTTGTATAGCAGTGCTTGTTAACATGTTGGCAAAATAAAATATATAACCAAAACAAACGTTATAGATGGAGTTTGAAATTGAAAAAATATCGTATACATATAAGCAATATCGGCAAAATGGCTGGCAGTAGGCCGATAGCTAAATTTGTACACGTACGCAAGTGATAGGTTTATGTAGTGGAAGTGTGGCAATTCATAGACAATACAACATTGATTAAGGAATACTTACCTTTTTATGTAGAAATTTAATAGGTGAGAACTGCGTTTTCCAGTGGCCGCAAGAAACCAACATTCGCGTGACCTTCTCGGTACACGTTGGCAGTAAATATTAATCGCATGTAAATTACTATTCATTAATTTATTTTATTTAATGATTAGATTAGTACATTTGTATAGCTGTATAGGCCGCCAAACTCAGGACGGTGCTTTCTAACACGGCAGCAATTTTGCAGTTTCAAACGCACCAATGTCGTTGGGCGCCGTAAAGAAGCGCGCTAACCAGACGTGTTCTGTGTAAAAACGATGAATATGTTATGTATAGAGGCGTGTACTAACCGGAGAATCCCGTTAACGCGCCCTAGATACCTAGTAGCGGCTAATAGTCCGAAAAGTACGGTACTCTATAAGGCGGACACTCAATCACATACACACACACACACAACGATTGCCGTTTATATAGTAGATGATGGCACGACTGATGTCAAAACATACACATTGCCAAACACGACTTGGTATATGTGACGCACAACACTAGACAAAATATACATTTAAAGGTTGACTTGCAACAAAATTCGCATTACAGTTATTTGGTATCAAAAGATTCACCATGTCTTACTCTGTTGTGTTGTAGGTGCCAAATATGTGGAAATGTGATTACAAGCTCTTAAAAGCTCAAAGACAAACAGTTAATCACAGCCACACGAGACCGCCATAGTTTGGATTCTCTTTCCAAAACGGCGATTACACCTGATGATTTCTCACAGCTCACTAGACTGCCCGCTCACTAGTATGAATGACACCCAATGCGAACCAGGCTATTTTAGTATAAACTCTACTCGTTTGCTGCAAAAGCTTGGAATGATAACGGTTCACTAGCTGAATCAAGTATGTATGACTCGCAAGTCAAGAGAGCTTTGACACCCAGCTGCTAATAGACTGCTGTCTAATCCAGAGCTGTTTAGCTTGGACTTGTGAAGTTGAATACCCAATCAATGGTTCACTAGTAGCTGCCATCTGAACTTATTTACTGTAAAACCTCTAAATTAATGCCACCTTTATTCGAACACCACCTCTATTTGACCGCCACTATAGGAAAAGGATTAACAAAATAAAGGTTTACAATAATTGCCCAGCATTTAGCTGTTTTCAAGAATCAGAACATGAAGAGATGACAATCCCTATTCCTTCAAGTATTGCTAGCCTTAACTTGTAATAAAAACTAACGAATTATGAATGGACTTACATCTAGAAGTGCAATACCCAATCTATGGTTTCCAAGCAGCTGCCATCTCAACCTATACTACTGAATCTTAAAATGAAAACAGCTCCACTGACTTCACTTTATGTAGAGAAGACAGATTAACTAGCATTTAGTTGGCACCTTCTATCATAGACTATATTTTATACTTAATCTACATATATACTTAACAACAGAAATGCAAATTGTTAAAAAATAGCAGAATTTCGATATGTAAGCTTAGAGGCATTTTAAAACAAATTACTAAAAGAACAAAAAGAAAATGGAGGCGGGATTTTAAGATTCTTTCGGAAGCGGAAATAAAGCAGGATTCTAAGAGTTGAGTTTTCCATTATAGTTTTCTTTTATAGCAAAATAAAGTATGATTTGTGTAACACGAACTTTTTCATCAACAGTTAACGCAGTTAGAACCTTCTATCATGGACAATATTTTAAACTTGATATACATACTTAACAACACAAATGCAAGTTGTCAACGATAATGGAATTTCCATATTTAAGCTCAGAGGCTTTATCAAACAAATAGGCGAAAGAACAAAAGGAAAATGGAAGCAGGGTTTTGAGAGCTGAGTTTTCCCTTATCTTTTATAGCGAAATAAAGTGAATTCTTTGTAATCCTGAATTTGTCATCAACGACTTTGCCGATTCTTCATGTTAATTTTTTTGAAAATGTTTCATCCGTAAAAACCCAAACAGCTGCCACAACAATACATTTTTGCCAATAAACTGCAGCTACTGTTTGTGCCTACCTAGTTTTGCCACAGGATGCTGTCAGTCAAACAGCGAAATTTTGGAAAATGTGATTGGCAATATTGTATGGTGAGGGTACTATAGAAATTGTATGTACTCACATGTAGGCTAAAATTCCAGCAGTGGCCAACAAAATACTCCAGGTGGGTATTTCTACTAGCCCAAAAATATCCATCTTGTTGTGCACAAACCTTTCTTTAAAGTAATCTTACAATCGCTGTCCCACGCAAGTAGAAGCGGGGTCAGATAAGAGCTAGTAAAGCTAGTAGAAAGTTACTGAAAGATAAGGTAGTTTGGCTGTTGCCTAGTAATGTAAAAGGCTGTTATTAAAGGATAGTACTGTAGAAAGCCATTTTCAGAAGGCATTGCTGTAGAAGAGCCCCGTTAGAAATTATTACTGTAGAAAACCTACCATGCCTACAGATTATCTAGATATATTAAAACAAAACTGCTATTTGCATGCTGTTCCTGCTTTTTGCTCATACACGTACACTGTACTGACAAAAAAGATAAAAACAGGTATTTGTAACTTTGTAAAATTGTAATAAATATATTGAGTTGTCTACCGATTCAGAACTAGTAAAACCAACCGATTGTGCTTGCATATGATAAAATTGCAACACGGGATAAAGATTTGTGAAGGTGTGCTGTCCTCACACTTATGGGTTCGGCGTAAAGTCTCGCGCAAGTAAGACTTTCACTTTAAACCTCAAGCAAGATTATATATTTGAGTAATGTACAGTGTGCATAAAGCAATCACGTGTAAAAGACTGACTCTCCATAGTTAAGAGTGCTTCTTTTATATAAAAACTATGATGGCAGGACTTATGTCAAAACATAAACATTGCCAAACACAACTTGGTATATGTGACGCACAACACTAGACAAAATATACATTTAAAGGTTGACTTGCAACAAAATTCGCATTACAGTTATTTGGTATCAAAAGATTCACCATGTCTCACTCTGTTGTGTTGTAGGTGCCAAATATGTGGAAATGTGATTACAAGCTCTTAAAAGCTCAAAAACTAAAAGCCGCCGTAGATTTGAATCTGTTTATTTATCTGACGTAGTCATTACAGTTTGGTCATTGTCTTATTACGTGATGTTCTCACTTGAATTGAAAGGTCAATAAAAAGCTCAATATAAAACTTATTGTAGCACTAGTTTATGACAAACACTTCGGGTTTTACCGAAAACCCCGTATCAAAATAGATGCTCACTACTTTACAGTTTTGTTTCGGTTTGATCAAATCGTCAAGTCGTAATCTGATCATGTGACCCAATACTCGCAAATAGTTTTTGCAGCACTCTTCAATTATCACAGGTGACCAACAGGCTCGTCATGATTAACGGGCAATGATATGTACTCCTTCGAGGTAAGGTTAAAAAATTATATGAATTTTTACTGTAAGTTATAAGATATCACTGCTAAAAGTGACAGCATTACAATGACGATAAAACAGACGCGTAAGAACAATAGACATAGCTTTATTGAATGCATGAAGTATATTTGTAAAAATACTTCGACAACTAAAGTTGCATGAATGTGTAAACAGAAACCGTCTACCACAACTACGTCCCATTTGAGCCGTTTTGGAAAGAGAATCCAAACTACAGCGGTCTCGTGTGGCTGCGATTAACTGTTCGTTTTTCAGCTTTTAAGAGCTTGTAATCACATTCCGACATATTTTGCACCTACGACACAACAGAGTAAGACATGGTGACTTTTTTGATATCAAATAACTGTAATATGAATCTTGTTGCAAGTCAACCTTTAATGTTTTAGACACCGATGGCACGACCAAAGCTCACAGGAAAATATTTCCTTAAGTATTATGAATTGCATCAAGAATAACGGTTGAAGGCAGTGACAGGATGAGATTGTTGGTCTTAGACATTGTTCATAGTAGTTAATGTCAGCAAGACTGTCCATCTAAATAAAACAGTAAACTTTGCATAGCTTGCGTAAATGAGTGTTGTTCTTGGAATGTTACTGCGATGTTATTATAACGAGATAATGATTTTCGTATAAGGCTGACATATTTAGGTCAACTCCGGCGGTCTTCTTCTTTGAGGTCTTATATCTTACAGATTCAGTTTCATTCTATTACCCAACAAAAAATTAATTGGTGCGAGAATTCCTACCCATTCAAGTAAAACACACATACATATGTATGACTAGAATAGATACAAATTCATGTTTCTATTTATTTTTCGTACAAGCAATCCATCAGGTGTTTAAAGGTCACAGAATTTTTTTCTGTAGATATGAGAATATAAACTTTTTCTTTGAAGCATATCCACTTATAAAGTACAAAACTAAGTCGGATCTTCTGCTCTCAAAAACATGTTGCCAAAAGTTTAGTGCCTCAATACTGATTGGCTTTATTACGTTGTCACAGCTCAGATATAGTAAGTTGACCTTATGACATTGTCACTGTTCCGTTATAGTAAGTTGACCTTATGACATTGTCACAGTTCAGTTATAGTAAGCTGACCTTATGACATTGTAACAGTTCAGATATACATAGTAAGTTGACCTTATGACATTGTCATAGTTCAGTTATAGTAAGTTGACCTTATGACATTGTCACAGTTCAGTTATAGTAAGTTGACCTTATGACATTGTAACAGTTCAGATATAGTAAGTTGACCTTATTACATTGTCACAGTTCGGCTATAGTAAGTTGACCTTATGACATTGTCACAGTTCAGTTATAGTAAGTTGACCTAATGACATTGTCACAGTTCAGTTATAGTAAGCTGACCTTATGACATTGTCACAGTTCAGTTATAGTAAGCTGACCTTATGACATTGTCACAGTTCAGTTATAGTAAGTTGACCTTATGACATTGTCACAGTTCAGTTATAGTAAGTAGACCTTATGACATTGTAACAGTTCAGATATAATAAGTTGACCTTATTACATTGTCACAGTTCAGCTATAGTAAGTTGACCTTATGACATTGTCACAGTTTGGTTATAGTAAGTTGATCTTATGATGTTATGACCTGTATGACAGAAAATCAATGCTGGAGATCTACCGTGATGATGTTGATGTAAAACAAGCCCTAAGATACAAGCTCTGTTCAAGTATGAATAGCCTATAAAATCTTATCAAATATAAACAAATACAATTATAATAATACAATATATAATAGTTCATCGAAATATAAATACATTGTGTTGATTTTTGGTATGATACAACCCTATCAAACTTAAGTTTCTCATCAGTTTTAGGTCATAACACAGCTAATATATTTAGAAATACTAAACAAGAATAAAAAAAATGATAGTTATCAAAAATAGTAAAAAGAATGAAGCATAAAAACATAGAAATTATAGCAAAAATAGAAGAGTCATACCATGAGAAATAATGACGAGAAAGCTATATATTCAGCTGACGCAAATGCGTCAATTTCAAAGAGCTTTTACCATAAAATAATCTAATAAAAGGAACAACCATGTAAAATAAATTTATACAATGAATTCTCCCTAAATTTTTTCTTTCTTAACGAACCAAACATGAGCAAAGCTATTGGTTGGGAGATTTGTGATAAATGCATATGTGCACACAACTCACGAAAATTATCCATTAACGGCTGTTGCAAACCCTTGTACCGAAATCTCATCAACAAATTTAACCATTTTTCAATGAAATCGTTTAAGTGAAATAGCAATACAAAACACATATAAACCTATTTAAATATCTTACCAAGTCTTTGAAAGGTTACTGCAATATCCTAAAACCAACTCATCTGATCGGATTATACATAAATAGACAGATTAATTTGGCCAAAACTCGCGATAAAAACTTGACAAGCTTTTGCTAATCAAAATTAAGATCGGCCAACGAAATGCTGATAAGACCGTGCGACAAATAGTAGAACTATTAAGTCGCGCGCATTTCACGAGAAAAAGGTGCACATTTCACCAGTCTATAGCATTGTCTAATTGCCGAAGGTTTCTGTAATTAACGTAAAAGTACTGAAAAGCTATTGTTTCTTTTTTGTCGATTCTACGGGACTCTGACATTTTAGACACTTATAACGAGTACTTTGGTGTTCCAACTGATGTCCAAAGCAGTAAAAGTAAAGGAAATGACGATGATATTTTTTAACGGTTCTTACAATATTGCCTATAAAATTATTACAATATTTAATTATAAAAATAATTATTCGATTTTATAAGATTTAGTTATAAGAATAATTATTTGAATTTACAAGATCGAAGTATATAATGACCGATGGTGTGCAATATGTTATTGTTATTATTTTCTGAAGATTTTGTTGATGGTACTACGGCTGTGCACAATATTGCGGTAGGCTACTGCCAAGCCGTTTTTAATATTTACAAAATTAAGTAATAGGCCTACATTTTCTTATAGATATACATCTATTTCTATGACAACCAGCTAAAATCTGTTTAGATTTTTAAATTCAGCATAATTCTTTAGATATAAATACAGAAATCTAGATAAAGGTGAGCAAGTTTCATACCAACACATAACAAGGATATCATAACGCATTTTATATAGAGCAATACCTTTTTCTGTTAACTGGTCATCAGTTATATATAGAGGTCTACAACAATAAAAATTGGAAGCAGCTATTGATTCTACTCACCTCTATGGATCAAAATCAAAAGTATTGGGCTAGATTTCAGGATCTTGTTGGATAGCATAGATCATAGCTGAGACCATGCAACCAGCAGACACAGTAATTCCCTCTATAGTAGTTTCTCGGTCGACCAGCCGTGCCAGTATACATAAATATTAAACACGAACCCTGCAGAATTGAGCCTTCATGATAAAGTCAGCAGCTGTTCCAGAAATCCTCACCTTATATAAACAAAGTTTTTTTTTTAGCAAAGAAATTGTTGGAATGTAAAAGTTGACTGTTAAGCAAATAGTCACCTGTTCAGCAGCAATAAACAACTATAAATATATACAGCTCAGCCTTGACTTACAATCACTCCTACATATGAATCTTTCAACATCTGATGTGAAATTAGCCCGAATAAAAATTTGCTTCGATATACAAAGTAATTTTTAGACAGACGAAGTCCAAAGGTTTTCAAGCACTTTGGTAAGCTTAAGTTAGAAAGCTGGTCAAATATTGAATTATTAAAAGAAAAGTAGTTTAATTCAAAACCGCGTTTAGTGTAAGGGCACCACATTATTTTTATTACTCACTGTATTACCTTAGCTCTTAAAAGTAAAAATAAAAGCTTAATTTTAATAATTAATACTTTATTAATTTATTTTTGCTTAAAAATTAGCTTTTTGCATTGAATTTATAAAAGCAAAGATTTATAAAATGCATTTGTTATCATACTATATGAAATTACTTGAAATATATATTGGTGCACATCAGAGCTAGTAAAAAATGTGTAAACCTCAATTAAACAAAAACCTCTGAACAGCTGGATAAATTCTCTTGATATATCAATATCAAGAGCTCATCGTAGATTGCTACGTCTGATGCCATGTTCTCCTTCACCTCGATGTAAAGCTGCACGATAAATGATACCGTATTTAACACCAGCAAAAAATTAATCACAGCTTGAAAAGAAAAGCTAAAAATTTATCACGAGCATAACATAATCTCACAACAACATAAAAAAACCATCAGCTTTTGCCTATAAAATAAGTGCATAATAGCATGTTTACACGAGGGCATCAATGAGCGGTCTAGTTATATCTATGCATTTGTGTTATATGATACTAGACTAACTGTTTTTAGTTTTCATAGTTTTTAGCGGCTGACTTTGGAAATAGATGTCAGTAGAACTAAAAATTGAAGGCTTGTAAATTGAAATGGCACGTTTGAAAATGACAAATGAAAAAGGTCATGAATATGAGGCTTTGAGTTTATGAGAAGTGAATGGTAATACAACTCCAATATGCCGAATTGATGCAAAGTGAGAAAACAATGCCGAAACAATAATAATCAATAGATTCTAGATAAGGATAGGTAAGAAAAATAAGATTTATAAAGACAGCTTAGCAGTGTTTAGCTTTTCTGTCTGCAAAACTTGAGGCCGTGAGTGCAAACCCAGTGCAATGCGAAATCTTTGTTCCTATAACTTTATCGCTATAACTGGACATACGGACAACAACAGACCAACCAAAGACAGCCCAACAAACACCGATATTTATATATTTATATATAAAGGATATATATATATATATATATATAGGACTTCAATAGTCATATATATATATCTACTGTATAAACGGCAGTCGTTGTCTGTCTGTGTATGTGTCCGCCTTATAGAGCACCGTACTTTTCGGACTATTAGCCACTACTTTTTTCTGATGATTTAAGTCATGCGGCTTATATAAGGGTGCGGCTATTCTGTGGTTTTTTTTCACCGCTAGGGCGCATTAATGGGAATCTCCAGTTAGTGCACCTCTATACATAACCTATTCATCGTTTTTACACAAAAATCACATGATCTCTGGTTAGCGCACCTCTTTACAGTGCCCAACAGTTAGAATCTTCGGTTAGTGCACCAGCTGAATTAATATGAGTAGTATAAATAGATTATAGAGCCATCCTTCCTTTTTTCGATTCGGTCGTACGAAGTGAACTTAATTAATATGAGTAAGTAGTAAAATAAATTAGTAGTAAATATTAGTAGTGAATTAAATAAAATTTACTACTCATTCAATAAATTAATAACTAGTAAAGTACATCTAATTAATATTTACTGCCAACGTGTACCGGGAAGGTCATGTGAACGTTTGTTTCTCGCGGCCATTGGAAAAAATGCTGTTCTCACATCTGTTCACTGTTTCTACATCGAAAAGGTTAGTACTTCTTATTACAATATTTTTTTCAATTTTAAACTCCATCTAAAACATTTGTTTTGGTTATATCATAGAATTTGCCAACATGTTAACAAACACTGCTACGCAAAAAATTCAATGTATCTATACTTTGTGCATCGATAAAGCAATGTGAGGCTACGAAGCTAAAGCGATCCTCTACAATGTTCCTTATTCTTACAGAACCAATACTTTCACCACCATCAGAGTCAGTGCTGCTATTGCTATTTTAATCATCTGTGATATCACAACAATCTGAATCGACTATAATGTCATCAACATAAGTAATTATTTGTTTTCTAACTCGGTGGCGTTTTCAAAACATACACAAAATATGTTTGTTTTTAAGTTGGAAATTCTCAAAAGAAGATTTAAAATTAAATGTTAGGCTAATTTTATAGAGAAATTTTCGGACAACACTGTCACTACCATAAAAGCCCTAAAGATCGTTGGTTATGTTATCAACGAATAATAAAATTCAGTTATTAGCAATTGCTGAAAGTCGCAAATATGCGTCTACAGCGGTCGACTATAGAAAACTCATAAATGAGTCTGCTTCAGTGAAAGGGTTAAAAACGTTGCATTTGCCACTGTTTGTGATAGAATTCATGTTCATTTCCTTCTGCAGCTGAGTTTCTTTCACTTTTTTCCAGCTACGAGTACCCCAGAACGACAGCTACTACAGAACTCGCGCAGGTACTGGTACTGAATTTTACCTAATAAATTTCTACATCGAAAAGGTTAGTACTTCTTGTTCAATATTCTATAATTATTGTGTTTGAATTGCCACACATCCACTACTTAAAAAAGTTGAAGTTGCAACTGTTTGTGGCAAAACAAATAAACATGTTCATTTCCTTCCACAGCTGAGTTACTTTTACTTTTTTCCAGCTACGAATACCAAAGAACTACATAACTTGCACGAGTACTGTTACTGCGATTTACCTACTACATTTCTACTTCAAAAAAGTAAACACTTGTCATTCAATGTTGTATTGTCTATGAATTGCCATACATTCACTACTTAAGAACGTTGGATTTGCCACTGTTCATGATAGTAAACATGTTGATTTCCTTCAGCAGCTGACTTACTTTTACTTTTTTCCAGTTACAAGTACTACAAAATTACAGCTACTACAGAACTTGCACGGGCACTCCGAGCGTTGCGATAGGCGACGGTGAGAAGAAATCGAGCAGTGTATTATACAAAAAAGCACACACTCTTATTCACTTTTAGAAGCGCTTGAAGCAAGAACAGATTGATTGCGTAAAGAGACCGATTTTTCAAAGCAGCATCTAGATAAGCAAAAACTGCAGGGCAAACACAGCTACGCCTACAAAAAAACAGAATAGCTACTGCATCTGCTAGAAGTGCAGAAACTGCAAAGCAACCACAGCAATGCCTACAACGAAACAAAATAGCAGCTGCTAGAAAAGCAGAAACCGCTGAACAAACACAGGTACATCGAGAGCAGGCCAGAATAGATGCTGCAGCTGATAAAAGTGCAGAGACGGCTGAGCCGACCCAGCAGCGACTCAAATGGCTCAGAATATCTGCTCTGGCGGCCAGACGTGCAGAAACCTCTGAGCAGATGCAGCGGTGACAAGAACATGATGCACGAGCTACAACAGCTGCTCGGCAAGCTGAATTTTCAGAGCAGATGAAACGGCGACAGCAGCAAGATTCACTAACTACAGCAGATGCTTCCAGGCCCCGTGTATGGGCAGAAAACTTTGCACTTGACTACAGTCCTGCAACACAATATAGGGCCAAATTATTTTATGAGATGTATGTCAAAAACTGTTCCAGATGTAATGCCTTACGTTGGAAAGGTGAGAGGCCATTAATGTAGTTTATATAGTAGATTTTATTGATAATAAATTTTATCAACACAACTACATTACTGCTGCACAGTTTGTATATACCATGTCAAAACACAGGCTACAGACAAAGAACTGGAGAGTCATGATTAGTGTTTTAAGCATGTAGAAGTCTCAATTCAATAAATGCTGTCGATAGCTTAGCAGTGCAATAGCAAAATATTTTATAGAATTTCTTAAAGTAAGTTTTTCAATACTGCCAGTTTGAAACACTTCAGTTTGCCTAGCAATGTCAATTTCATTATCAGTTCTCTGTACACAAATAGGGCAACTCAGATTTGAGTGGTTTGAGACTGATGCATTGTAGACTAGCTGTAAAACGTATGGCAGATTTCCATTGTTCTCCCCAACATTATTGACATATATATGACTGCATATGTGTATGCATAGTGTGATCAGGGCCAAAAGTTTCAGTAGACTGCATATTTAGAGTTGTTTTACAGTATAAAAGACAACTCTCAATAAACCTCTTGCTGTACATAAATCTGTTCCCGTGGATGGGTAATGCAGCTAGCAGTTTGGAGCTGTGCCGTCACTCAAGGATGCGCGGGAGACTTTTTTCGCTCCGAGTGCAGCAAGACTCTCCAGGCGCGGCTTTCCGAATGAATGAGTTGGCGAGTGCGAGGTGATTGATTGCAAAGTGATTGAGTGCTAGGCGATTGAGTGCTAGGTGATTGATTGCGAGGTGATTGATTGCAAGTGCGAAGAAATTGGTTGCGAGGCAATTAATTGTGAGGCGATTGGTTACGAGTGCGAGGCGATGGATTGCAAGACGAGTGCGAGGCAATCAATTGCAAGGCAAATGCAAAGCAATTGAGTGTGAGGTGATTAATTGCGAGGCGAGTGGGGGGTTATTGGGAGGCGAGTGCAAAGCGATTGATTGTGAGGCAAGTGCAAAAGCGCGATTTTCAACTGCTCGGCGGGTAAAGACTGGTCAGCCAAGGCGGGGGCTCGACGGCAGAAGTGAGCGATTGTCAACTGCAAATATAGACTGGCATGAACGAATGCATGAATCTAGACAGAAGAATCTAGAATATTTATTAGATTTTACACACATCAAGCTGTAAAACACACTGCAGATTTCCATTGTTCTTCCCAACATTATTGGCACGTATATGTGTATGCATACACTGATCAGGACTACAATTGCAGCGGAATGCATATTTGGAGTTGTTTTACAGTATGAAAGACATCTCTCAATAAACCTTATGCTGCACGGGAATCTGTAAGCAGGTAATGCAGCTAGTCTACTATATAAAAGGCGATTGTTGTCTGTGTGTGTGTAATTGTGTGTCCGCCTTATAGAGTACCGTACTTCTCGAAATATTAGCCGCTACTTTTTTTCTGATGGTTTGTAAGCCATACGGCCTTATATAAGGGTGCGGCTATACTGTGGTTTTTTCTTTCTCCGCTAGGGTGCATTAACGGGAATCTCTGGTTAGTGTGCCTCTATTATAGACTATTATGTATACTCTAATGTATTAGTTTATGAGTTATGTATAATACATAACCTATCCATCGTTTTACACAAAAATCACAGGATTTTTGGTTAGCACGCCTCTTTACAGTGCCTAACGGCACTGTTCCATTTTAATCAGCAAAGTTGCTGCGGTGGTAAGAAGCACCGTCCTGAGTTCTGGGGCCTCTACAAAGGTGCTTATACAATTATACAACTGTACTACTCATTAAATAAAATAAACTAATGAGTAGTAATTTACATGCAGTTAATATTTACTGCCAAAGGGTACCGAGAAGGTCTCATAAACGTTTGTTTCTTGCGGTCACTGGAAAAAACGCAGTTCTCAGCTACTAAATTTCCACATCAAGAAGGTAAGTAATTCTTATTCAATGTTGTATTGTCTATGAATTGCCACACTTCCAATACATAACCCTTTCCCTTGCGTCCATGTACAAATTTAGCTATCGACCTACAACCAGCCATTTTGCCGATATTGCTTCATATGTATACAATATTTTTTCAATTTCAAACTCCATCTAGAATGTTTGTTTTGGTTTTATATTTCATTTTGCCAACATCTTAACAAGCACTGCTATGCAAAAAACTCATTGTATCTATACTTTGTGCAGTCTAGACGTCATCTGTGTAATCACAAAAATCTGAATCGGCTATAATGTCATCAACATAAGTAATTGTTTTCTAATTCGGTGGTGTTTTCAAAACTTACACAAAAAATGGTTGTTTTTAAGTTAGAAATTCTAAAACAAAGAATTAAAATTAAATTTTAGGCTAATTTTATAGAGAAATCTTTGGACAGCGCTGTCACTACCATAAAAGCCCTAAAGATCGTTGGTTATGTTATCAACGAATAATAAAAATCAGTTACTAGCGATTGCTGGGAAAGTCACAAAAATGTTTCTACGGCGGTCGACCATAGAAAACGCATAAATGAGTCTGCTTCAGTGAAAGGGTTGACAACGTTGGATTTGCTACTATTTACGATAATAAACATGTCCATTTTCTTCCGCAGTTGATTTACCTTAACTTTATTCCAGCTACGAGTACTACAGAACTACAGCTACTACATAACTTGTACGGGCACTTCAAGCGTTGCGATAGGCGATGGTGATAAGAAAGCGAGCAGCGTATATTACAAAAAAGCACACCATCTCATTCATTTTTAGAAACGCTTGAAGCAGTACAATGCCTCCCAAAAAACCTACTGCCCAAATGCAAGAAATGATTGATTCCCATAGAAAAAAGACCAAATTCAAAATGCAGCAGCTAGACGAGCAGAAACTGCAAAGCACACACGGCTATGCCTACAATGAAACAGAACTGCTACTGCAGCTGCTAGAAGTGCAGAAACTGCAGAACAATCACAGCTACGCCCACAACAAAACAGAATAACTACTGCATCTGCTAGAAGTGAAAAAAATGCTGAGCAACCACAGCAATGCCTACAACAAAACAGAATAGCAGCTGCTAGAAAAGCAGAAACCGCTGAACAAACACAGGTACATCGAGAGCAGGCCGGAATAGATGCTGCAACTGATAGAAGTGCAGAGACAGCTGAGCCGACCCAACAGCGACTCAAATGGCTCAGAACAGTCGCTCTGGCGCCCAGACGTGCAGAAACCTCTGAGCAGATGCAGCGGTGACAAGAACATGATGCACGAGCTACAACAGCTGCTCAGCAAGCTGAATTTTCAGAGCAGATGAAACGACCACAACAGCAAGATTCACTAACTACAGCAGCTGCTGCCAGGCGCCGTGTATGGGCAAAAAACTTTGCACTTGACTACAGTCCTGCAACACAATATAGGGCCAAATTATTTTATGAGATGTATGTCAAAAACTGCTCCAGATGTAATGCCTTACGCTGGAAAGGCGAGAGGCCATATATGTAGTTTATATAGTAGATTTTATTGATAATAAATTTTATCAACACAACTACATTACGGCTGCACAGTTTGTATATACCATGTCAAAACACAGGCTACAGACAAAGAACTGGAGAGTCATGATTAGTGTTTTAAGCATGTAGAAGTCTCAATTCAATAAATGCTGTCGATAGCTTAGCAGTGCAATAGCAAAATATTTTATAGAATTTCTTAAAGTAAGTAAATTTTTAAAAACTGCCAGTGTGAAAACCTTCAGTTTGCCTAGCAATGTCAATTTCATTATCAGTTCTCTGTACACAAATAGGGCAACTCAGATTTGAGTGGTTTGAGACTGATGCATTGTAGACTAGCTGTAAAACGTATTGCAGATTTTCATTGTTCTCCCAACGTTATTGACATATATGACTGCATATGTGTATGCATAGTGTGATCAGGGACAAAAATTTCAGTAGACTGCATATTTGGAGTTGTTTTACAGTATAAAAGACAACTCTCAATAAAACTATTGCTTTACGTAAATCTGTTCCCGAACACGAGTAATGCAGCAAGCAATAAAAATAAAACAAAAAATGAAAATTTAAAGTATGACGGGTCCTTTTATTTTAGTATACATTTTCATGGGTATTTACTACCCACCCACATGTACCAAATAATTGTATTTTTTCTGTTAACGCCCACCCATACACCCTACAAATCCTGGAAAAAGCCCTGCCATTGACAACTAATAAATATGTTATTGGTTTTGCAATAAAAAGTGGATGATAAGTACGACACTGAGTTTCCACAATTGTCGTCGTAGAACAAAACCCTTAAAATGGAAATGGTGGCTCTTACAAAGGCCGAGGTGGTTGGTGGGACTACTGGCACTCAGAAATCGATTTTGACTAGTAAGTCCAGTAGCCCGAGAGGGTCACTGTCATTCCCGATAAGGTCTACTAGTGGGCGAACAATCTTGGACTCCACTTTATGCCCTGGAGTAGGGCAAGCATTAGGGGCTAGCCTCCAGTACGGCCGTCGGTCTTGCCATGACCTTGTGTAGCGTTGCCCTCGGTGATGGTGTTGGCGACGGGGTGAATATGCCCTCGGTCTCTGGGGTTCAGTCTGGGTACACTGTGCTCTCCAGTGCTCAGCAGAGATGTGCGCTTGCAGGAGAGGCTGGGTGGTGAACACTTCATCACAGGGGGAGCAGCGGTGACTGTGTACACGAGCATGCCTCTGTAGGTCACGCTCCTTGTTACAAGAAAAGTCGCAAAAAATACACGAGTGCTTCATGCTTGTAAAAGGGAATGAACTGTCAATCAGTGTGTACCAGTATTTATAGACAGTCAGCATGCGTAAGAGAGTTGATGATGTCTTTCCTAAGCCTATAGTCCGGCAGCTTCAAATTGCTGACTCAGTGGATCTATATGACGTTCGTCGCGATTCAGACAAATTTGAATAGTCATTTATAAGGCGCACGCTTAACACTTGTCCAACTTAGTGTATGTGTATGTATGTGCGATACTAGCAATTTTTTATGTTAACCATTTATTACCATATTGTTCTAAGATTTGCATGTTACTATACAAATATTAAAAAAATTATTAATACTCGCATTGCGTGACTAGTTAGTGGCAAATGTTATCGTTTTGTATTTGAAATATGTTATTGTGGCAATGGTTGACCTAATTACTGTGCAGCCACTCAAATGTAGATTTTTCCCTGGATTTGCTATATATCCTGTAAGTTTTAACATTGCTGGTGTGTTACTATTTGGTGCTGTGAGATATAACGCCAATAAAGATGGTGCGTTCTTTAAAATAGCTCTGCTTGATTGTCCAAAGCAAATAGTGTATGAAAATCTTGTCACTGTTTTTGACTTTAGCATTTTGATATTAGCCAGCGTATTATAGCTGCATTCACTATAAGTGCTACTGACCAAACACCAAGAATTATCGTGCTTAGCCTACTAGGGTGTAAGAGTTGAGAAAAGACACCATTGAGTCTGTTTATCGGCTCACCCACGAGTCTGTTTATCGGCTCACTCTCGAGTCTGTTTATCGGCTCACTCACAAGTCTGTTTATCGGCTCACTCTCAAGTCTGTTTATTGGCTCACTTTTGAGTCTGTTTATTGGCTCACCCACGAGTCTGTTTATCGGCTCACTCTCGAGTCTGTTTATTGGCTCACCCACGAGTCTGTTCATCGGCTCACCATCGAGTATGTTAACGGCTCAGCCATGAATCTGTTTATCGGCTCGCCCTCGAGTCTGTTTATCGGCTCACCCATGAGTCTGTTCATCGAGTTTGCATGAACTCGCTCTTGAGTTGGGAGTCGTCTATCCTTGTCTAGTAAAATATACTTCAGTTTTAACACAAAGTCACAATTTCTGACAGCCATATATACCGCTTATTCAGATGGGAAAAACCAATATTAAACAACGCATGCCATTGGTCATTGAGTAGTTTTACGTTAACAATAGTATATTATTTAACAAAATGTGGGCGAAAAAACAAGGGCAAGCCGTACAGCCCGGTGTCTAGTCGACGTCTACCCAACATCTACCCAATGTCGCTTTTTCTTAGAAACCTCGGGTTTGTGACCCCGAGATTATGGAAACCGCGGGTGAGGTTCTCATAATCTCGGGTCGCCAAGCTGTGGTTTCAAATGGCTGCAATCAGCCACCATATTTAATGAAGTTGAGGTCGAGTTATCTATAGCAATTTATCGTTGCATGGGAATGGACCAAACAAATCTTTTTGAGTTAACCATGCGTTCGAGCTATCCGAGTTTGACTAGACATAGCCTTTACAGATTTAGTGATCGAACCTTAGGAAAAAATGGAAATAGTGCTGTAAAAGCACATTTGAACTTGAAACTTCACATTTGAAAATTACAAAATAAAAATATGGTATTGTAAACAAATAGCTTTTAAAAAACTTCACAAAAAAGCAAACGCAAAAGGCAATACAATGGACCCTCACTATACAATTTTAATTCGTTTTGGTGTTGGCATTGTAGGGTGAAAATGTAGTATTGAGGGGTATAAAAACCTATAGCAATTATCAAATGCAAACAACCTCTGAAGAAGATCATCGAAATTTTAGATATGTTCTGTACATATCAAAAATTAGTAACAAAATTATATGTTAACCTTAGTAACTAATTATCCAGCTACCTATGGCAACTTTAGTGTATTTAGTGGCTATGATCTGCAACAAAATGTAACATGATAATGAACTACGTGCAGTACATACAATAGAGAGTTCTTACCTTTGAAACAGATGTATAACATAAACATTTAATTTAACTTAAATGAATTTACGTTAATATTGTGTTTTGGTAGGCATTTAAACTGTATTTGCAGATGTCTTTACGATGTGCAAATGGTTACGATTGTATTTATTGACAGAAAAACCAGATAATAGTAATGACGTTTAAATCTCGCACATTCATTGATATCTATCACGTGACTTCCGTTAAAAGTAGCATAGTCATTAAACATAAAGAGCAGCATAACTCAATAGACACAACATCACCCCAAGACTTTAGATGGTAAAATACATTATAAAACAAAAGATATTTAGCTAGTTGAGCACACCCAATAACACAAGACAATTACTTACTAGCATATCCTGAAATTAATGTTAACAAAATACATAAAATGCCCCAAGTGAAAGAAAATATAAAACAAGAAAAGTACCCCAGCAGTGTGTGTGTGTGTGTGCGTGCGTGCGTGCGTGCGTGTGCGTGTGTGTGTGGTGTGTGGTGTGTGGTGTGTTTGTGGGTGGGTGTGGGTGTGTATGGGTGTGCGTGGGTGTGTGTGAGTATACTCAAAATACTCATTTCCCTTCCAAACATCAAAGAAAAATGTGTCATTCCTGTTGCTGAATGAGGCGTCGACTTGTAAGCAATAGCAATTTCCTGAACAGCTTTTTCAAGATCTCTGCCCTCTTCCTTCGTAACTTTGAGAGCCTTCAAAAGAGTCCGGTTCATGCGCTCAACTTCCCCATTGGCTTGAGGCCACAAAGGTGTGGTGGATACCCATTGCACCCCACACTGCTTCAAGTATCCTTGAAATTCGGCTGCCACAATCTGAGAACCATTATCTGAGCGAAGCAACTCTGGATACTCATACAGACATATTCTTTAAAAAAAGATCAACTTTCTCCCTTTTGGTATTCTTTAGAAAAAAGCATTCAAAGATTCTACTAAAATAATCGACTAGAACTAGGACAGAACGACTATCTGGCAAAGGACCAAATAAATCAACGGCACAAAACTTCCAGGGACCATTGGGCATTTGAGTGGAAATGATTGGTACAGGAGGACCATCATTACTAACTAACTGACATGAAACACACTGCCTATAAAACAATTTGGCCTCCTTGTCAACACCGGGCCGCCGGACTTTCAGACGCAATACTCATTTTGTCTTCACAATCCCTTGGTGCCCTTCATGAGCCAAAAAAAGAACTGTGTGTCACAATGACACTGAAACAAAAATACGATCGCTAGGAGGATTATACCTTCTTAACTATTCAGTTCATTGCGAACAGCCTTTATTGCAGATGAAAACTGCTGACATTTACCAGTTTGAAGTGCTGAATTGATATTCTTAGACTTTTCACAAGTCAAAGCCACCTCACACATCTCCTTCCAAGACAGAGCACGAGGCATAGCACTCTCTACAATTACCCTGATGTCTGAATCAGCAGTGACAGACTCAAAGATATTCCTGGATACACTCAAACCAGACATGGCATCAGCAATATTCTGAGGGCCTCGCCGGTAGACAAGATTGAAATCAAATGCCTGAAGCCTAAGACTCCATATTTCTAACTGGAGGCTTAGCCTGGAACTTGGTTTATTAAAACTAGCTACTAAAGGTTTATGATTTGTAACCAATTGGAAACTGTTCCCTAACAAGTACATTTTAAAATACTCACAAGCCCAAATCAAAGCAAGCGCCTCACGCTCAATCTGAGAATAATGTGATTCAACATCTGTCAAATGTCGATGACTGTATGCCACAACGCAAAAAACTCCATGTTGAAATTGGCATCACAACCCTCCAAGACCAGCAAGACTTGCATTTGCGACCACAGTGGTGGGTGCATTCAAGTCATAGTATGCCACGGTTTCACAAGAAGTCATCAAATCTTTGATAGCTACAAAGGCATCGTGGTGTACCTGCAATCATTCAAAGCAAACACAGTTCTTGGTCAGTGACCACAAAGAAGAAGCAATGACAGCAAGATTGGGAACATATCGACCAACAAATTGTTCAAGTTCTAAAAACCCTTTTAATTCAGCTACATTTTGGGGAGGTCTGGCTGACGAAATTGAACCGATCTTACCCGGGACAGGTGAGACACCATCACTCAAAAAAACATGACCTAAAAACTTGATCGAGGAAACACCAAATGCACATTTAGCAGAGTTCAAAGTAAGACCACATTCTGATAAGCGACTCAATACTTTTAACAATCTGACTTTGTGCTCAGCACTATTTTGACCAAAAATGACAATATCGTCGACTAAATTTAAAACTCCTTCAAGCCCGTTCAAAACTGTTTTAATGGTGTACTGAAATATCTCAAGAGCGGCAGATACTTCCATTCCTAATTGCTTCATTTTAAACAGACCAACATGTGTGACAAAAGTAGTAATATTCCAAAATGCAGGATGCAACTCACACTAGAAAAAAACCTTGTTTCAAATCCAACTTTGAAAACACCTTGGACCCATTGAGCTCAACTAGCACTTCCTGCATTGCTGGCACAGGATAACGTTCCTTAATAATTGCAGTGTTGGCTCATCTCAAATCAACACACAGACAAACCTCGTCCCTTTATTTAGGCACAACAACCAAAGGATTTACCCAAGTGGAACCTATACCCTGAACCTGCTCAATGACATCCTCTTCAAGTAATTTTTGTAAAGCCTTTTCAACATCGAACCGGTAACTGAAACGTTGACATCTGGTTTACAGTCCGGATTAATGTGCGATTTGACCTGTACATTTTTCAATTTACCCACACCAGAAAAAACACCCAGGGTACTTGTCTTTCACAACAATTTCTAAACTGGCTTCAGCACTCAAGATACTAACATTAGTCAGACAAAATAGCCTCAGTCTACTAGCAGTGGCAGCACTCAACAAATTGCATGCAATACGATTAAAGTCATAAAATCTAGCATGAACAGTCTTACTATTTACTGAGATATTTAAATTGAACTGTCCTAACATACGCAAGGGTGCACATTGTCCATAAGCAAATAATTTATTGGTAATCGATTGTAATACAACACTATTGCGCAAACTGCCATTGGTCTGTCTATCAAGTACATTATCTACAGCACCCGAATCTACAAGAAATGTTACTGAAATACCAGCTATTGATGCAGTACACATAAGTGTACTCTTACCAAGCGTAAGCCCATGCCCTACCGTAAACTAATGACTAAAATTTTCTACAGCTGAAGGCGAATCAGTTATAGTCGTAATGCCATCAGTGTGGCAGCGTTATCGTCAGCGATAGCGTTCACCGTCGTAGATTTCTTGTTCTTCACTTCACGACAGAACCTTGAGCCTGCAAAATGTCCCTCCTTGCATTAATTACAAATTTTGCCCCGTGCAAGACAGGAGGTGTGACTAGCTACATGGCCAGCCTTTGGACATCGAAAGCATATAACGGTCTTTGAAGTCTTCTGTCCTTTTCTAGTGTTACCAGTTGCAAAACTGTTATAGTTAGATATTGCACCTCCTTTATGAGCAACATGAGCAACGACATTAGGGGTAGTGGCAGCTATAGCTCGAGAATCACCATCTAGTAACTGAACTTTACCAGCAACTTCCATAGCTCCAGCTAATGTCATCATTTTAGTATCCTCAATGAGTTTTTTCGATAACCTTGAATGATTAACTCCAGAAATAAATTGCTCCAGCAAATTTTCATCAAGTCTATCTCCAAAGTTACAGTATCTAGCTCCCTTTCTGACTCGATCCTGGAAATCTGTAAATGACACACCACTCTGACGTGTAATTGAACAAAACCGCTTACGCTCCAGCCTCATGTTTCTAGGCTTACCAAAGTGTGCTTGTAAGCTAAGCTTTAAATCATCATAATCAACAGAAAGTGGCACTGCAGGCAAAACGAAGTCTTTCAAAGTCTGATACTGACCAGCGCTAAATCCCATTAATGAGATAGGGACCTTCTTTGTATTCTCGCTACTAGACACAGCAAAGTAGCATTCCAATCTTTCAAAAAACGAGTCAACCTCGGTGCTGTCATCAAATGTGGGAGTAGGTAATCCAGCCATCGCTGTTAATAATAACGAGGTAAAAACCAGAAAATGAATCAAAGGTAAGCTAAATCATCCTTGTCGCCAATATTGTGTTTTTGGTAGGCATTTGAAGTGTACACGATGTGCAGATGGTTACGATTGCATTTATTGACAGAAGATACAGATAATAGCAATGGCATTTAAACCTTGCACATCTACTGATATCTAACATGTGACTTCCGTTAAAAGATAGCATAGTCGTTAAACATAAAAAGCAGCATAATTCTATGGACACAACAGGTAACTTCCTAAACATATACTTACAGCCAAGTTTTTGTATGTATTTTACTAAACTTCAACTTTGCCATCGGCTAAAATTTTATCACCTATCTGCTTTCGGTTTCATTGTTGTTATAACTTATAACAAATAATAATAAACAAGTATAGGGAGCAAGCATCATATCTCTTTCAGACGTTGTGAGAAGAATTTTGAAAAACATCATACTAGCATCTTCATGAGTTCGATGTAAGTAGCACACCGACTGCCAAACTTTAATTTAGAGAAAAATTTTTGTTGATAAGGTTGGTAAAAAAGAAAATGAAAAAAATCTCATCCCTGTATGGCAAGGAGGAAAAACATTGTGTTTCACTTCGTAACGGGAAAAAAATCATATGATGGGGCATCGTAACCTGAAGACGCAATGTATTATTTAATAATAAAAAGCGCAGATTCAACGTGTGCAATTGCGAAAAGGATATACAGTATATGGTAAGAGTAACGGGTGTGATAAGAACAGCTTAGTTTTGTGGGTATGCGCTCTGATTAACAGACTTGTGACTTGAATGTCGCAAGTTCAAATCTACTACGGAGGTGATTTTTTGTTGCTAAAACTTTATCGCTATAATTGAAAAGAAAGCCATATAGATTTATACACTGTCTATATAGATGGATATTTTAACAAAGGATAGACTTTTCATAAAAGAATGGAATTGAGTACATAGATAGCCATTGGCTTGAACTTTAATGACTGTTTTATTAAACTAAGGTGTAGGGAATTTTTTCCTATTATTATTGTGTATGACTGGAAGTGCACGTGCATTCCAGTACCAGAGTGTGACAGTGTATAAATTACCGCTGTTATTCAAATTATCTCTGCATGTAAGTGATGGAATTGGTAAAAATAATATTCAGTTGCCAATATATAATCATAAATCTGATATATTCATTCTAGATAGGATAGTTCTATTGCTAAACACATTTATCTACATAATATCAATCAGAATCAGTTCATTCTCAAAAAAAAATTTAATGGTGCAAACTAATGATATATTGTTGGAAGCTTTGTATGATAAAGATCAGGTTAACACATTTGTATAAATATACCCAAAAAGCAAAAGTGCATACATTAATTAAAATATATGGAGCAAATCTCTTATGTATGTTTGTATTTATTTTCATACCATAATTAGAGCAAGGGTATTGCTAGCTGAAGAGAGATTTACTAATGAGGGTCTATATATGTATTTAGAAACATGTTTATATTATATAATATAAGGTCTAAATATATATGATATCAGAGCCAGTGATCGTATACTAATCCATCAATCAGGGTATGCTAGTGACTCAAAAAGGCATCGTATTCAATGTTGCTAAAAAGTTGGTACTTTTATGTAATCATATATTAGATGGTAAGGAGTTCCAGGCTCTTTCCATCTGATAAGCAACCTGCCAGTCTTCACAAGCAGTTAAAGTAAAAGGTGAAAAAGGGTGTAGTGCCTGTAAATGCCCAAACCAGATTGTGGGTGTGTAGAGTTGACAAACTAGCAAGATTTCAAATTGTGCATAAATATGAACAAACAAATAGTTGAAAATTTAATGATGGATTAATCTCTGCTGCTTTTTTCTGAATAATGGCTATCTTATTTAGTTGAATATTTGATACAAGCTGTAATACAATATACAAATCTATCGTGTATAAAATAATTATGTAATCAGATTAATTTAAATGTCAGCAGGTAAGAAGATGCCAAAAAATAAGACCTATGTTTTGAATAAAGCTGCCCTTAGATTGACCATCGGCTGAGGAGGTTCACCTCAGTGGCTTGAGGTTCACTCCTTAACATAATGAGATTATTACTTTAGAGTGGGTAAGTGCCCGTATGCTGAACAAATGATATAATTTAGTAATATAAAACATTAGAATAACTTTAAAAGCATTTTACTACATATCTAACTAAAAAGCAGGTAAAGTTGTAAAACATCAAACATCACACCCAGTCTATATGCCCTTAAACTTATCTGTTTATCTACACGCCGTCTTTCAGTTTGGAATTGTGGCTTTTCTGTCTGCCTTGTCGCTCTTCCGTCGGAAGTGGTTGCCTTTCGAACTAAAATTGCTGTCTAAGTGTCTGTCGTCCTAGCGACTGTTGCCTAACTGTCTATAAACCAAGCGCTTTTGATACCACAAAACAATATTAAAAAAAATATAGCAGACACGCTTACCGATAATGCAAGCCTCCAGCTCAGTCTTTTGTAACTACGTATATACATATACCTAGACTCTTATAATCACAAAAGAAAGAAAGCTAAAATAGATTTTGGTATAAATCATTGTGCATGATATACAAGATAATACCCTACGGGGGTTGACTTGTCAGCAAAAAGGATTCCTAGTATGCAAGCACAATCTACAAACCTATACTTTTCTGCTAATTACTGAAACAGAAAAATTCAAACAAAACCTTTTTGGAAATTTCCAACTCAATAGTCTTTATTCATAGATTAAGATTTGATATAATTAATTTGTTTTAAGGAGTGCGAGGCAATGCTCCATATTTGAAAAGTCAGAAGGTAATATAGTTATACAAACTGGGTCGCAAGGATTAGTGTTACTCTTCAATGATTGGTATTGATTCCATGATATAATCTTCAATGATTGGTATTGATTCCATGATATACTCTTTTTAGAAACAGCCATGATGCATAAATAATCATTAAGACTGAAATTGCTAAACAATAACTGAACAAATACACTGCAAAAGCCTAGTTGCGGCTATAGACATTATAACTAGGTTCATGTAATGTAACATAAACCAAGAAACCAATAATATACATATCTATTAGCTCCTCAGATATGAGTTCATTAATTCATCTCTGTTTACTTGTGCTCAACAAAATAATAGGTAAGATGAGATGCCACTTGCTTGGGTATGCTTGTCTCTAAGCAACTAACAAAGCGCTATGCATAGAGCAATAACACAAGCAATGCTGTCAATAGTGTTGAATAGACACTCTTCAGCACTAGGCTACAGCTGTTCCTTAACAAAGCACATACGATTTGATCACTTTTTTAACGGCACATGCACATCGTAGTACAATACCTTATGAGAATTATTGCCGATGTTTGATATCATTATCACAAATGTTTTCTATTTTTCTATCAACTATTTCACTCTGTTGTGTTGTTGCAGTAGCTAGGAGGGCACCTTTACCTATTCTCTCAAATGTTTTATATAACTAATCTATTAAAAATAAAAATACACTGCATATTTTGTGGATGCATGCGTATTTTGCAATATTTCAAAATGCTATTGGAACCATGAGACTTTCAGACAACCAGACAAAGATATAAATTTAAACAGTTTCATTAAATATTGCATTAGGTTTTTATAATACTATCTACGTCCAAATTACAGTTCATATGAAAGGAAGAGTTTTTTATTGTATTTTTTAGATTAAACCTTTGGTTCAAGCCACTAGTAAAGTTCGAGCTAAGGAAGAAATGCAAAAAATAAAGTTTGATTCCATCTCAACATTCATTTAGTTTCAGCCACAGTTTCAGTTGTTATCCACTCAACCATACCAAGAGACATTCTGTCACATTTGAACCTGCAAAATGAGCTGCTTGAATTATTTAATATGTTTACTTAACCATATTTGTTTCAGCTACTCGTGTGCCTAATTGCAACCAACTCTTTCTTTAGCCACCAACTGTATCTTCAGCCTTATAGTAGCAAGGGTTGAGTGTGTTTTGTGATTCTAATGGATTTTTAGCTCGGTGAATTGAATTTCTGACAAAATGTTATAAGATTTATTCATTTTATACAGTAGAGAGTCTGAAGTTAGGAAATTTTCTAAACTAGCCAGCAATCAACAAGGTAAAGCTATCATCCTTCACACAGCTTTATTTAGTAATATAGAGCAATATTTGTTATCAAGAGTGGGTTGAAGGCTGCACTTCGAATACATGTGCTTGTAAAGTCAGCATTTATATTTCAAATTGCAGAAGGAAGATCTTGCATAATGAGATAATGTCTCAGACATGCTGTTTGATCAAATGATTAAGTAAAGATTTAGCAGCAGCCATAAACGAGACAAATGTTTAAAAATAGGAGTTGTCTTACTACTGAGAACTTATGATATGGTTCACTAGATACAACTCCTTGTTTCCCAAATGGTTTATTGGTTGTACTGCTAAAATAATTACATTGTAAACTAATGCAAGAAGTTCACTGAAAGAACAAGCTGAATGCTTCAGATGATCAATAACAATTGAGTAGGAGAGATAAATCTGAATAGTACATCAAATCTAGAACATATTACCAGGTAAAATGCAATTTCACAAATAAAAAAGATTTGTTAACAAAAAGCCAAATTGTCTAACTGTTGTTTTAATTACTAGCTTTTTCTTAACACATCTTAGTCTGTATCTGAATGTTGCATGTTTCGGTATTTGTATTACATGTTTCTAAATCCTGTATAAACTATGCCCAGAATACTTGTATTTGTCCTTCTACACATATGACAAACATTGTTTTTTATTCCGTGACATTATCATACTATATCTACCATAGTAAATTTTAGTTTATAAACTTTCTATTACTACAACCTTCTATTCGTTATACTGATTTCTCCGCAATACTATTAAACTATCAACTTTTAAAACACTTTTGTTCAACTCACTGAATAATTCCAAATTTCTGTTTTTTCATTTTCAATTAATTATTTAATAAAAAAACATTTTGCTGATGATTACTAATGGCAATAAAAAGTTATACATGGTTATTGATTACATTGATATTAATACAGAGTGATTTCCACAAATAGTAAATAGTTTCCAAGTGCTAGTTAAAAAATATAGCGTAAAGTTCATGACTTTTACTTATCATTTGAAATTCAGATATTACAAAATCAACCACAATTAAAGTGAATTTGAGAATTGTTCAGAGAGTTGCTACTCAATAAATACCTGATTTACTCAAACTCAGATACAACATAAGGCAGAAATACCATTAAAGAAATATTTGCAGTCGAGTATAATTTGATGCTTACATTAGGTGTGCCGTCCTCATCATTGAGAGCAAAACTATCAGTATTATGAACATTGCCTGGGATAAACCAGAGCAGAAAAATGTGATAAGGAGAAGAATGTCAAGAGTCAAGGCTCCCACCCTCGTAGCAGGCCATATCTGAAAGTTTGGAGAAGGAAATGCTGCATCAGTCTCGAAGTCGTCAGCAGTAATGTTTTTCATGGTCGACCTGAATGATGTTAACAGAAATTCTGGTTCTGAAGAGGAATATTATCAGACAAGATTTTCTTATACATCTTAGTCTGCATATGTAATAAAATTGAACAGTAACCATCTTTAGAGTGTTCAACTTTGTAAAATCAAATGCAAACAAAGCCTGCTGTTGACCAAATGTCAGCTCAAGCAGGTGATCCTATGTTTACTTACATCAATCATAGACTCAAGTCACATGACTGTAAGTAGCTAATGTATTTAATAGTAAGTATAAGTATTTAATACTGTAGTGTTGTGGCAGAGTGCCGTGATCAGAGGAGTAGGGACCGGTTCTTCAGTGACCCTGGCCACCGAGCCTTCCTGCCATTAGAGAAGGCTCAGTCACCAATGAGAAAACTTGAATGACCAAGTAAATAATTGAAAGGCTAAACGATAAATTAAGAGAAAAGTGGGAGGAGCCTCACGAAAAGCTATTGTATAAAAAAGAAAAGCGCCATTGTTCAAGCAAAGCAAGCGCAAGCTCTCTGTATGATTGTCAGTTGCTGCACAAACATTTGAATTAATTTACAGCATTTAAATTAATGTACTGTATTTACATATATTTGTGCTGAAATATATATTCTCTGGTAACTAAACACTTGAAGTGTTTATTTGTTGTTTGACTGTCTTGTAGAGAGTGAAGGAGCGGAAAGTTTTCTTTACACTAGTGGCAGCAGTGGGATCGAGAATCAAATCCACAAGACCGAGTCTAGAAGCAGGAGCGTCCCTGATCGCTGGCGGGCCATGTGTTGGAGACAACATCACCGTCTCCTAGCGGTTGGTGAGCACTTGTTTGAGTGAGTTGTAGTGAAAGATTTCTTTGAGCTTGGTAGGTCGCGTTGCGCGAACAACGCTGCCCCAGTGTTTGGTGAACTTTTTCCAGTAAGAAAAAGATTTTTCTGAGCTTGGTAAGCCGTACTACGCGAACAGAGTTGCTCCTGAATTTGGCAAACTTTCCCAGTGAACCTCGGATAGCTGAAGCTCGAGAAGCGCAGACCACCTTGGGACCGACCAGCTGGCCGAGGTTCTTAAATGACTAGTGATGGTACCCAAAGCTCAGACCCTGGTCTATCAGTTCAAGGCGCCTCAATACTCGAGATCAGGGAATGTTGAGTATTTCATCAGCCGGTTCCAAGGAGTAGCTGGAGCTAGTACCTAAACAAAAGAAGCCGGCCTGCCACATCTTTGAAAGGCCCTAAAAAAGGCTGTAGATAGCGGACAAGCTGACAGCGTATGAGCCACTTTTGACGTGCTCTGAGCCAGGTTTGGCCTCTCATCCAGGCAGATTCGCAAAAAGCTGTGCAACCTGAAGCAGGCCGCAGCAACCTCTCTCCTGGAGCACGCTTGCCAAGTAGAGAGACTGAATTGGGTGGCGGGTAGGGGTTTGCTAGGCCATTATTGGATCAACATAGCCATAGAACTATTCTGCAGAATGGCTAAACATGACGGCCTGCAGAAACACCTTTTGGCTATTTCTATGGCTACTCTGACAAAAACGCGAGTGACAGGATGGAGTTTTTGCAGATCAAACCTGCTGGCCAAAGAGCTACCGATGTATCGGTCATTGAAGAGGCTTTTGAGGAGTGGGCAGCTGTATATCAGGGCCATGCAGTCTGCCAGCTAGCCGGGCACATACAGCAGCTGATACAGCAAGTGCAGCAGCTGCAACAGAAAAAGAGACGGACTTAAGAAAAAAAAGAGCAGAAGCCCTTGCAGTGTTGGGGCTGTGAGGTCTTCGGACACTTATGCTGGCATTGCCCCAAAAAACCAGCACACCGAGGAAATGGCTATGGGTAACAATAGTAGTATTGACTGCTAGTTACGCAAATGCCCCAACTCATATTTTCCCAGCAAAAGCACATGAGTCGGCTTAGACACAAGTTATTGGTCGAAGAAAAGTGGTCAGCATGTACCACGCTGCTGAGCAGGCCTTAGAGCTGACTCGGGATCAGCTGAAACTTGAAGGCTCGGACCTCCCCAAACTGCATTAAATGTGTTCATTCTTCAGGCTGCGATCTAACGGAGTACTAGAGGCTCAGACCTCTCCTTATGGCCAGCTACGACTTTGCTCCCTCTAAGGTGAGTAGGACGATCAGCCTACTGCAACTGACCTGGTACTGGCCAGGGATGACAGCTACAGAAAAAAGACTGATCAAGAGCTGTGTGGGCTGTCAGGTGGTGAAACACGGTGCCACCAGAACAGTCGGCAGCAGGCATAGACTCCATACCGGGTACCCTGGCAAAAAAGTAGCCGTGAACCTGGTGGAACCGATGCCTGAAACTCCGAAAGAAAATAAGTGGATCCTGGTACTCACGAACCACTGTACGAAGTGGCAGAATTCCAGATCCCATTTGGTGGTTCCAGCTCCAGTGATGGCGAGTGCATTGGATGAACAGATGTTTTGCTACATGGGTTTACCGGAGCAGATGCACACCGACTAGAGAGTTAACTGATGACTAAACTATGTCAACTCTGGCGAATCAAGGAAACTCACACTACCCCCTATCACCCGTAAGCCAATGATGTTGATGAGCACAGTAACCGACAGCTAGGTGGCTTTCTGTAAAAACTGTTACTAGCTCATGTTCAGGAGGAGTGGGACAGAATGCTCCTTCAGCTGATGCGATCGTATCACAACATGTCACACTTATTCACTAGAGGAATGACTGACTTGCTGATGCTCAGATGTGAGTTATGGCTTCCTGACCAACCAAAGTTCTACCCAACACTTTTCGAAGCCCAGCCTTTACATGAGTACATGGTGGAAACATTGTAAAAGCTGAATGAAGTACACACAATCCTCTGAGAGGAGCAAATGGCTATATAGAAGGTTGACCAAAGAGCCTCCACTGTAGACACCGAAAGACTGGATCTGACTTCTGACTTTGAGGAGAAGACGAGTAGACAACCCTAAGCTGAAGCCTAAGTTTGTGAGACCTTTTCAGGTTATAAAGGCCTGACCAAACTACACTTGTCTGATAGAGCGACATGGCCAATCCTCGATGCAGAGTGGAAGCTGGCTGCAGCCCTTCCATGCCTGCCCGCAAAAGCTTGGACAAGCAGCAGTCACTATGAAGCAACAAAAAGGGCCCAACATAAAATGGGCAAGGGCCATGAGGCAGGAGGAACAAGCCGAGTTAGAGCTGGACAAGCAAAGAGCAAATGCTTTTACCTCTCCGGCTTTCAGTAAGAAGCTCGAAGACCGGCTGCAAAATCTTCAAAGAAAGCAAGAGCACGAGAGGCAGTAGGAGCGGTAGAAGCATGAAATTATGGGAGAGCCAACCTTGCACGCGAGCTCTCACCAGTCCAGTTTCTAGCCCGGAGAAAAAAGCTCCATGTGCCACTCGGCATAACCTCCGGCTAGCCCAGAGCACTCAGCCATTGGACTGGTACAGAAAGTGGAAGTGGCTAATAATGGTAACAGCAAGTGATACAGGGGCCTTGGTGAGCAAGGGAGATTGGGGGATTAATGAAACAAGGTATTTTGTTTCTGTACCTTCTAGTGAACCAATTCTCTCATGGAAGCAAAACAAAATCACTACAGATATCACTCTTCAGCCTATTTGAAACACACCTGTCAATGCAGCTATGGCAAATTCAGGTGAAACTCTCCACTATTTTGCAGAGATTTTGCAAGCCTGTGGAAACACGAGAAAAAGAGTTGCTGGCCGGCTTGCTGCGTTCAGAAGAGGAGACTGCATCCATGTGTCAGACTACGTGCTCAGCTTTATCAGAGGGCACAGCTGAGCTTCTTGGCAAATCAAAGAATGCTCTGACTAAGCTGTCTCCTCAGGCTAATCTGTTACCGACGGAGAGGCTAAAGTTGAGACCCATCTGGTTGACACTTTAGCCTCTATTGGCCAGACAATAACATCCCGCATCATGCTTTTTACAAAGATGTTAGTGAGCTCATTGGCTGAGATGCTTTTGGAGCTCTACAAGTACCTCAACTGGGTAGAAGAGCTAAAGAAGGCTGAGTCGGCTGAGTTGGCTAAGCCAGCTAGAATCTCATGCGTAACATAAATTGAGTTCGTCCGATCGCCGGTTTGCACGCAGCCACCTGTGCAGAGGCTATGTGTCAAGTTGGCCAAGCTACGATTCGTGAAAGAAGAACTAAGGCATAAAGCTTTACACCAAACTCGAGCTGCCGCAGCACAACCAGGCCACCAAAACCTGGAGCACTTGACTTATCTCCCAGGAAGAGACCAATGCCAGCCAGCACAATGACACTGCCAGAAGATTCTAGGTCTGTCACCTCGGCTTAGCCAGAGAATTGAACTGAGAGACCAACCTGCCTCCTCAGAATACGGTCAGCAGATAAAATCTTATCCAACCATCAAGAGGAAAGAGCCTGACAACTCTTGGAGAATAGCTGCTACTAGCTGCGAATGGCTATGCATACCCCCAGCTTATACAGACCTGGCGCCTCCAAAGAGCCAACAAAGCGTTCGCCAAGACCATGGTGGCCAGATTAGAGTTCAGTGCCTGACAGCAGCAGCTCTGGTCACAGCTGCTCTCATCTCCCAGCTCTGAGTGGACAGCCTTCTGGGCTTCTACTGGTAGATTGTATTGTGAAAACGTGCCCTGATCAGAGCTGTAGGGAGTGATTTCCCGGTCATTGTAGTCACATGGTCACCAGACCGAGCCTTTCTGCCATTAGAAAAAGCTCAGGCAGCAATGAGCAGATTCGAAAGACTGAGCAAATAATCAGAAGTCCGAGCAATAAATAATTAGAAAAGTGGGCAAAGCCTAACAAAAACGATTGTATAAAAGAAAGAAAAACCATCGTTCCAGCAGAATAAGTGCAGGCTCTCTGCATGATTGTCAATTGTTGCACACACACTTGAACTAATGTATTTGCATATATTTGTGCTGAAAAATATATTCTCTGATGATTAAACACGTGGTGTGTTTATTTGTTGCTTGACTGTCTATTGGAGAGTAAAGGAGCAGGCAATTTTTTTTACACTAGGTGTCTAATAATTGTAAAATATAATTTAGTTTATTAGATAAAAAGAAACTATGTTTGCTTAACTAAACAAGAAGCGATACATATATCTGGGCAAGGTGAGATGCTGGTTGCCAGGCAAGGTAATAAGCTGTGTGTCTGTCGCTAAGCAACTAACAAGATGTTAAGCTTAGAGCAATAAAACAAGCAATGCTGTCAATGATAATGAGGTTTAGCTCTCTATGTAAGAAATAAAAGGCATACTTCGAGATATTTTCAAATTGGATTAAAAAAAAATGGGTGAACTTTGAAGAAAAGACACTAAAGAACCTCTCTTAAATTTAGCAGGCATATAAGTATTCACACTCATCCCGTATTGTCATCTCACTTGAAAATAGCTCAGAGAGAAAAGCAATGTGCTGGCGAATAAGATACAATTGTGGAGGTTTTATTGATTGGCTGAATGATAACAAGTAAGTATCCCCTATTTGCAGTGTGTGTGATAATAGCATAGGACCACAGCAGATCATTAATAGACTACTGTTTGATTTGTCTAATGAATTGGGAGTGCTGAGAGATTCTGATACCAGACTGTCAAAAGACTGTTATATTGAGTGTAGAAAAACTCTGATACTGATCATTGAGAATCTTAGATACTAGTTTGTTGAGAGATTCTGACACCAGAATGATAATCAATTCTAATACTAGAGTGATGAGAAACTCTGATACTAGAGTATTGAGAGACTCTGATACTAGAGTGTTGAGAGACTCGGATACTAGAGTATTGAGAGACTCTGATACTAGAGTATTGAGAGACTCTGATACTAGAGTGTTGAGAAAGTCTGATACGAGAGTATTGAGAAACTCTGATACTAGAGTGTTGAGAGACTGATACTAGAGTATTGAGAGACTCTGATACTAGAGTATAGAGAGACTCTGATACTAGAGTATTGAGAGACTCTGATACTAAAGATATTGAGAGACTCTGATACTAGAGTGTTGAGAGACTCTAATACTAAAGTGTAATTGAGAGACTCTGATACTAGAGTATTGAGAGACTCTGATACTAGAGTGCTGAGAGATTCTGATACTAGAGTGTTGAGAAACTTTTATATTAGAGTGATGAGAGACGTTGATGCTAGAGTGTTCAAAAACCCGGATACTAGAGTGTTCAGAGACTCCGATAGTAGAGTATTGAGAGACTTTGATACTAGAGTGTTGAAAGACTCTGATACCTGAGAGATATATATATAAAGAACAATATTTTTTTCAATAAATAAAACTGGAAGATGTAAGCACATTATTTTGGAGCTAATAAATTACACGCAGAACAGTCTCTGTAAATTTTAACAATTCCTAGCTACTACTATAATGTCAATTTTTGTCTTTGTTTACAGAAAAAAGTTTTGTAGAATTCATTTCAAGGAATTAGAACTATTACCTGAGCATTTTAAAAAGGGAAACCAAAACTACAACAGCAAACAAAAGTTCAAGGCTTAGTTGCGAGGAAAGCCAAGCAATCTCTCAAGTCGACATGCAACACACACAATAAATAATCATATTTTCATCAGGGTGACAGATCTGGGCAATTAAAAATTTAGCAACTAAAGGATGATCATGCTAATGGAGGAGACAACGAACAGTAGCAACAATTTTCTTCATCAAACAACGGTTATACCTAAGTCTTGAGTCACATTCAACTGAATTCTGTTATTAAGTTATTCAGCTGCTAAAACCTCTAGTGGTTTAACTTACCATTTAGTAATCCATAGATGTTAGTGTGTGCCATTTGACATTCATAGATGTTTATAGATGTTTTTTAAGTACTTCACTGATTCTGAAAGCTGCAGCAGTAACTAATTTGAGATGATTAGAGGCACTCTGCACAATAGCTTATATTGTGTGGAATTATCATAAAATACATACACAGGTTGGCGTAAAGTTCCAATGAACAATGCTTGAACCTTGAAATATTCCTGAAGTAGTTGACAAACGAATGAGTGTATTTAAACTGAATGCATTTCAGGCACAAGAAGTTTTGGAAGTGACAGCAAATGTTTATATTGCATGGAGGGGTTGTATATGGCTATTTGGTGTCCTTACAACAGTTAAAGGCTACTGCTCACAAAAAATGGAAACTGCCCTGAAACCAATAAAATTAGTAAAGCAAAGGAAAAACAAAAACTACTTGATGATCCAGCGAACATGACATGGCCAGTTCAAAAAAGAGAAGATCATGATATAATATAGCTTAATATTGACATAATCATTTTAAGTGCTAAACAAATAAGACGAGTGAGTTAACACCAGTGGTAAGGTCCACCAAAGTCAGTCATGGGAAAATAAATCTAAATTTACTTCAACAAATTTAATCAGCGCTGCAGTCATAATACTCATCAACATTAGTGACAGCATTGCTGACCTGAGCGTGGTTTGCGCTCTTTTCTAAAAAGAGCATTTTAAAGGAGCTTTGTGGAATTTCTAAAAAAATAACTTAACAGAAATAATTAAATAGTAAAGATTGAATTTTGTATACATGTAATTGTGTTATGCAGAGTGCTTTGACCAAAACAGTAGCAATATACTTTTTGATCACCACGGTCATAGGGCTAAGGAACACCAGAGAAGGCCTAGTCACCTTTAGGGGACTAGGGCTACCAAGAAGAAACCGCGAGGAAACCAAGAAGACCGTAAAAGAGAAACCGAGCATAGAACAAAGGAAAAGGGCAGATCCTAATATGAAAGCAAAAGTATAAAACGAAGTCTGGCTTCTGAATGAAAGAAAAAGATGAAAAGACAACCCCAAACCACAGGCAAAATTCATAAGGTTTTTCCAAGTGAAAAAGGTTTGGCCAAACTATACGTGCATAGTAGAACGACAGGGCCAGTCCTTGGTGCAAAATGAAACCAGGCTAAAGCCGTTCCATGCCTGTTCTAAAAAGCTTGGACAGGCACTGGCCACCATAGAGTCAAGAAGAAGGCCCAACATGAATGGAACAAAAAGGTTGAAGACAAGAGAAGAAGCTGAGTTGGAGCTGGAAAAGCCAAGGACAGAGGCTTACACTTTTCCTGCATTCAGCAAAGAGCGGGTAGGCCATCTGTAGGAGTTCCGATAGAGCCAAGAACTAGAGAAACGACCGGAACATCAAAAAAGGGAAATTACAGAAGAGCTATAGTCAGGTCAGCAAGCCCAGCACCAGTCCGGCTTCCTAGCCCAGAAAAAAGACACCTACAGGTGTCTTTTTTGGGTTATTAGGTACAATGGGGTTATTAGGTACAACTCCAGGCCAGCTCAGAACACTCAACCACCTGAGCATTATGGAGAGTCTGAGTGGCTAACCATGGTAAAAGCCAATCAGGAGTGCAGCAGGTGTATTGCTGCCAGAGCCCAAGTGAACAGGAATGCTGAAATCACTGATAACATAACACCTTTTGTTTCTGCACTGTCAGAGGAGCCAGTCAGGCACAGCTTTGTTCTTGCAAATAAAACTAGTCAAATTTTTGGAGAGTTTACTATGGCAAGCTCAAGAAAGAGTTTCCCCTCTTTGGCTGAGATGTTGAAGACGTTGGACTCTACCAAAAAGGAGTTGCTGGCAGGTCTGCTAGACTCAGAGGAGGAGCCTGCACCTGTGTGTCAGAGCACAAGCTCGGCTACCTCCGTGAGAATAGCAAAACTGCCTGGCAACTCAGAGAAGCGCTCTGACCAGACATTTTTCAAGGGCCAGTCTGTTATTGACAGAGAAGCTCGAGTTGAGACACATCTTGTCAACATTTTAGCTAGAGTACAACAGAAGGTTCCGGCATACATCTTGCCATTCAAGAAGAAGCCAGTAAGTCTACCTACCAAAGTGCCGCTGAAATTTCATGAAGGACTTGACCGGGTGGAATAAGTAGAGAGGGCTGAGTTGGTAACTGAGCTGGTTCAGGTCTCATGTGTTACTGAGACTAAGCCCGTTCGGTCACCAATTCCAATGCATCCACCGCTGTGGAAGCTCAGAAATAAGCTGGCAGCAATCCAGATGAAAAAGAAAAAGACAGTGCAAACGGAACGTTGCTGTGGTATCTGGGATTTAGTCGAGGATACACTGAGAGAGCTAGGTACCAGGAGCGGACAACACGTGGTGTAACACTTTTTTGTGTATACCTGCCCCTGCCGCTATCAGCATGTATTGAGAGACCAGCTGATGGCTTACAGGAAGACCCACCAAACTGTCGAGAGTGGCAACTCCGTATACCTGGTTGACCGGGCCCGCTGGCAATCCTTTTTGCATTCCCGAGAAAGGCCGGTCGACCTAATTGTCATTGGCCCTCACAGTCTACTTTCCTCATTTTGTTGATTGTCGCCATGTTAGAAAATTGGAAGACTCATTCAGTCAATTACTCATATACTAATTTGCTGTCCTAATTGAGACTCTAGATCAGTGTTTCCCAACCTTTTTCTGACCGCGAACCGGTCAACGCTTGACAGTTTTATGGTGGACTGGGTGGTAAAACAATAATAATAATAGTAACAGTAAATGTAGAAACAGAATCAGAATGGGGTTTTCTCACTAAGATCTACATGTGTATCAATGAGGCAAAAAGCGTGAGAACTTGTTTATTAATATGTTGTAACTTTTTTTTGTATACATATTCATGTATATTTACTTATTATTCTATAACAAAAATACAAAATCCACAAGTATATACATTTATTCAGTGCAACTTACGACCTCCCTCGAATATCCTTTATAGTATGAGACCAAAAAGAATTAAAAAATGTGTTGGTTTTAATTGTTGGTACAAAAAGACCCGAACGTTGACGGGTATCATATGAGTGTTTTGGTGCGTTATTGTATGTATCTCGTATAACCTCACTAGAATTTACTCGAAAAAACAAAGACACTTTTTTCCCTCCTTCTCTCTGCTAATGAAACAATGTCTGTTTCTTCCCGTAGCTTTGAAAAACTAACCTGACTTCTCAATCTAAATATGAATTGCAGTGCTTTGTTTTGCATTTTCTCCAATTTATTTGTATCTCCCTTTAGGTATGAATCTCAAACTTGGCATTCATATTCTAGTTCAGGTATTATCAAAGTCTCATAGGCAACCGTTCTTGTTTTTTGTGTCTGCAGTTTTTAGCACTGCGCAACCTGCCTAATAATCTAGAGCAGGGGTTCCCAACCTTTTTCATTCAGCTCTACCCTTTACACCTTTTCATAAATTTGATTCCCCGCACTTTTAACTCACATGACTAAAAATAATCGATACAAATAATAATCCCATTTTATTGTACATATCTAAACATATAACAACATACTATTAATTTTTATACAGCGCCCCTACAACACACAACAATTATACATGACCTTAGGCATGGCCATGAATTGGTTTATGACTAGGTTAACTTACTATCTAATCAAAATCTGGATGGATGTGTTCAAATATATCTACATGTAGGTTCTGACTAGTAGCTCATTATTAGCAACTAGTGTTATAGATAAAACCAAAATGTTAAATGATGAAACCCAAACTCACACGGCAATGCAGGACATTGCCGTGTGAGTTTGGGTTCACTGGCTCTGCCATTTCGCAATGGGCCCCATCATCATTTCTTACTTATTGTTATTTTTCACGCATTGGTTAATTATATTTTGTCTCGAGTATTAATTCAATTGTGTAATCTTTAAAGGTGAAATAAAACACACACACACACACACACACATAAATTAAAAATTTAACAAATCAGCTATCTCTATGTTCCCCCTTGTACATGTATATTCAAAATTCCCACTAGAGGTGGGAATTCTTCCCTGGTTGGAAACCCTTGGTCTAGAGGCTTTGTCCACTATGTTATTTATGTGTCTATCCTATTTAAAGTTACAACTAAGTTCAATGCCAAGATATGGATGTGAATTTACATTTTTAAGCCTCACATTATGTAAGTAAAATTCCTGTTGAGAATTTGTTTCTCCCACAGAGTGCACTGAACATTTGGAGGAATTGAAAGACAACTGCCAATCACAGGCCCAAGATTGCAGTTTATTGAGGTCATTTTGTAAAACTAATGAATTTGCTCTACTATAATTGTACAGCAAAGCGTCATCAGCGAACAATTGACATTCAGAAGTAATTTGCAAAGGCAGGTCATTGATATATAACAAAAAGAGAATTTGCCCCAAGACTGAACCCTAAGGCACACCAAACAAAATATCACACCAAGAAGACTCTTCTCAATCGATCACTACTACCTGCACGCGATTTGTGAGAAAGTTCTCAACCCAGTGGACAACCTGTGAATTTATGCCTAGTTTATATAGTTTAAGTATCATCTTTCTATGATTGACAGAATCAAACGCTTTATAAAAATCTAAAATGATGACATCTGTCACTAGGTTTTGTTCTCAATTTAAAGCCAAATCAATAAATGTATCTATTAACTGAGTTCCGCATGATCGATCACTTCGAAAGCCATGCTGAGAGTCAACCAGTATGTTTTTAGAGTCAAATGTAAGTGAAAATGCTTCGCAATGATATGCTCTAGTAATTTGCATGTAATAAATGTAAGGGAAAGGGATACAGGCCTGTAATTATTTGGTAACTGTCTATTTCCCTTTTTATAGATCGGCTTTACATGGGCCATCTTCCACACTTTAGGCAAGATCCCAATAGAAAGGGAGTATTTAAAGATTTCTGTTAGGCTATTAGCAATGATATGCACAAAAGTCTTCAGGACGATCACTGCCAAGTTGCCTGCACCACACGACTTAGAATTGATACCTAGACTAGATTAGATAAGTGACTAGATTGATACCTAGCAGTACTGCAAACACTCCTTCAGTCTGCACCGTAATGTTATTTTCATCAGCCTGAAAGGAGTCAAAGTCATTTGATGGCTCAGCATTATCATCGATAACAAAAACAAACTTTAAAAAAAATTAAACATGTTAGCTTTTTCGATTAGAAGCTTTGCTGTGGTGCCATTAGATGTTAGGTCATATGTAATATTACGACCACTTTCTCTGTTTTGTCTCATGTATTTATTAAATAATTTGCTGTCTCCCAATAACAAAAGCTTATAAAGTCTTTTAGAAAGGTAGGCCTATGACCTTTTTGCTAGATTAATCGCTCGCTTATTCTGTTTTCTTATCATTTTATATCTTTTTGCATTATAACAAGTTGAATAATTTCTCATTTTTGTATACAAATTCCTTTGCTTTTTCAAAGCCTTACGAAGTTTATTTGTAAACCAACCTGGCTGGCAGCTAGCTGCTCTTATTTTGGTTGGAACACACTTATCTTTCAATTCTTCCATACCCCGCAAAAATAAATCATATGTTTTATTGATATCTTCCTTTGCATCAATGCTAGCCCTTACCTTGCCCCAGACATAAAAAACCATCGCTGCCTTGTCCATCCCTACCTTATCATAACAATAAATACAAACATCCCTCAATGCCTCAGCTTAAAAATGCTTAATGTTTAGCTGAATATGAATCACGTGTCCTTTAGCGGGATATTGCCGAAGCCTAGGCCGGCCGTAGTCTACACACACAAAAAAACAACAAAGGTCGACGTAGTCATGAGCAAAAACCAAAGTATCCACTCAAATATCTCACCAATCCGATGAGCAGCACACACAAAAACTAAACCAATCGACAGAGCCACCCATCATGTCAAAATATTCCAAGTTTCAAGTCATGTCTTGTACAACTCACCTTATAGTTTCTCAAAACTTGTCCCAAAGTCCCTATTAATTTGAGACTGTCCAACTGCTGTTTTAGAAATGGTCACCGCTAGCCTAGCCTAACGTCCTAATTCAACATCTCAGTAACTATCGGGGCATTGCTGAGTGCTCCCGAACTTTTTGATTCTCTCTTTTAGCAATGCCCCGATAGTTAGTGAGATGTTGAATTAGGACGTTGGGTTAGGCTAGTGGCGACCATTTCTAAAACAGCAATTGGACAGTCTCAAATTAATAGGGACTTTGGGACAAGTTTTGAGAAACGATAAGGTGAGTTGTGCAAAACATGACTTGAAACTTGGAATATTTTGACATGATGGGTGGCTCTGTCGATTGGCTTAGTTTTTGTGTGTGCTGCTCATTGGATTGGTAAGATATTTGGGTGGATACTTTTGTTTTTGCTTATAACTACGTGAACCTTTGTTGTTTTTTTGTGTGTGTAGACTACGGCCCGGCCTCGGCTTCGGCAATATCCCGCTAAAGGACACCTGTGATATGAGTCATGGAATAATCACTTAGTAGTGGACTTAATATCTCAGCATCTTTTATGATTGCCTTATTTGTTAATACAAGGTCAAGAATATTTCCATGAATATGAGTTGCTTGAAATATATGTTGTTCCAGATCCATTTATGAAATTTTAGAAAGAAAAGAGTTGGAAACATTGTATGATCCAGTACTTGGGTAGACAAACTAGTCTATTTTGGCATATTCAAGTCGCCTCATAAAAGAAGACATTCATTTGAGATATTTACCATTTGACCAACTTCTTCAAGCAGCAGAGGAAGCAGCGCCTAATCCTGATCATCAGGAGGGCCATATATTATTAGCAAAAACATTAATATTTTGTCAATCACTAATTTTAGTAAAAGTTCCCCCGCCTTCGATTGGATATCTACAATTTCTGTTTGAATGTTATTTTTTACACACGCTGCCACCTGTCCACCACAGTCATATCTGTCATTTCAGTCAGTCAGTTGAATTTCAACAGAAGTTAGTCTTTTGTCAGTAATTACTATTTGCTCAAAGAGTTTGTTATTTCCTTTTCACAGCCTGAGCTGTACCAGTGAATATTGGCCTGCTGAGCGGCAGGAGAACTTAAAAATGTCAGTAGCTCGTTATTAGCAGCTGAGCACTTGTTGTGGCACCAAGACTGACAAAGGTCACACTGTATTCCCGAGTCTGTACGCTTGACTTTTTTTGTTACAAGAACTACAAAACACATCTATTTCTAATTAGATTAGATGTGGAAAAAAGTCAACTTTACTCAAATCAATATATGAGTGGGACAAAAAAAACAAACAATGGCGGTACTTGAAATCGATAAGGCCAATTCGCATGGAATTCTCAATCAACTACCCTATTAAGTAAATATGTTAATGTTATGTTAGTGTTGGCAATAGTAAGATTAAGTTTGGGTTAGCAGGGGCAGAAGAAACAGTATAATATAATAAGTAAAGATCAAACATAGATCAGTAAAACAATCATTTAACAGTAAATTAAAACTTTAAATACAAGTTAAATGTAATTGTAAATTTAATACATGTACATGGTTTGTTTCGACAAGTTTTTTACGTTTATCAGTTTCATTCCTTTCATGGTTGATAACGGTAATTTTACAAACAGCTAAAGGGAGATCTTACCTTCAATGTCCATTTACATTAGCTCTTTTAATTTTTAGACAGCATAGTCTACTCTGTAAAGGAAAACTATAGCAAAATTTTTATGTACCTAAAAGTAAAAACAAAAAGATTCATATTAGGAGCGGGTGTCTGTCTGACCGCCCATCGCCTGGGTTCGAGGTTAGGATAAAAGATAGCTTTCGACGAAACTAAAACTCGTGGCATCGGCCGGGGCACCGTGGTCTGCTAGTGATCGATCCACGGACAAGTACCGGTCCGTGGTTGGAGACCACTGCTCTAGATGGCAGCACTTAGAACACGCAGGTCACAGCCATGCTGCCCGTTGTATTAATTCTATACGTGGCCAGACATTATTGATTTTATGACTGAGGCTGCAGGCCAGATGAAAATTGATCACGAGCCGCATTTGACCTCCGGGCCAGACTTTGGACACATCTGGACTAGTTGAATACCCGCTATTGCCAGGGTAATAAAAAAGTCTTTGGAACGAAACTTTATTTTTATTTAACATATACAACATTTACCATTCTAACTTTTAAACTTCGTATCATGAAAAAAGTGTTTTTTTTCTGCAGTTCAAATGAATTAAGAAAAAAAAATAAAACAACAGTAAAGGTTTTCAAAATTCTTCAAACAACTGTAACTCTTAAATTTCATATCATGAAAAAGTGTTTTGTTGAAATAAGTTATGAGAAAAAATAACACTTTAAAGGTGTTTAAATGTAAATGTGAAATCATTAGCAAGTAATCATTAAATATAGTCTGTTTTGCTACTATTACAATAACAAATTATTTGATATACAGTTATATGATTTTAATTCGTTTCAATGTTGACATCATAAGGCAAAAAAATCGTATAGAGTGGTAACCCATAGTAATTATGTAATGCAAAAACTTTCTGGTAAAAATCATCATCATTAAAAGTTAGTAACGAAACAGCGTGTTAACCTTAGCAACTATAGTTACCTAAAATAGCTTTAGTAGTGTATTTAGTAGTTATGATCTGCAAGAAAATGTAACATTAAAATGTACTACATGCAGTATGTACCGTAGGGAGTTCTTACTTTCGAGACAGACGTGTAACATAAACGCTGAATCTAACTTCAATGAATTTAAGTTACTAAACACATACTTGAAATAAGTTTTAGTATGTATCTTACTAAACTTCAAGTGTTCAACTAAAATATTATCACTTATCTGTTTGTGAAGCCGTTTTTACCATAACAAATAAGGCTGAACTGAGATAGCAAGCAACGTATATTTTTTTTGACGTTGTGGGAAGTATTCTGCAAATAACATATCAACATTTCTGTTACTTCGTCATAATTCGTACAACAATCGCCAAATTTGAATTTCAAGAGACATTTTTGTTGATATCGTATGGCAGAAAACAAATTAACCCTAGTATTCCAAGGACAAAAAGCATCGCGTTTCATAGAGTTAAACAAAAAATTTCTTATTACAGGGGCATCTTTACCCATGAGCGCCATGTATTAATTAATATGTCATTTAGCAGGTGCAATTAGGGAAAAGTGTATACAGCATATGGTAAGAGCGATGGAATTTTAAGGACTGTGTAGCGCAGTGATTAAAGGGGGTTAGAAATTTGAGGTTGCAATTTTTGTCAGTTCAAATCCAGCCTGTAGCGAGCTTCTCATTTGTCGATTTTAATAGCTATAACTGAATAAACAGACATCTGACCAGATAACGACAAACTTTTGAGATTTATATAGATAGATTTTTGTCGTAAAATCTTTTTCAAAATAGGAAATACCACTGTTCACTTTTGCCTTCAGGTAGCTTGTAATAATACCCATAACTTTTTGATTTTTCTCTGTGTAGACAGATATAACCTGTTAAATGGATAAACTTTAAAAGACAGAATTCTTTGCTTACCTGTAAAAGTTAGGTGTGGAGAGAAGTGATCGTATAACATTGCATGTAGTTTCTATTGAACTGAAAAACCTGTTTTCAAAAATTAGTTATCTTGCCTGACTTTATAGTTTTATACGTCTGCACAGAGCAATAAATCCTCTAGTTTAAAGATGAACATGCAAAATTATTTTATTATTTGCGATTTTTTTATGTTTGAGGTGATCTGAATGCCAAGATGTTTCAAGATTAAAATCAATAAAACCTGATCACGGTAAATACATTCACATTAAAATACGTGCTACATGTAGTTGCTATAGTTGATATTGGCTATTGTGTTCAAGTTGCATCGTTATGAGTCTCCATTCTGTCAGTCTCTTTGCAACTATAGATGTCATAATCACACTTTCGCTTGATCGGAACATTTTAACTGTGATCAAGTTTCGTCGATTTTAATCTTGAAACATCCTGGCAGTCACTTCAACTAAACATCAAAAACAATCACACATGGTGGAAAAATATCAATACTTTTAAATAAAATCTACTAAAATTCTGTACAGGTTTATGTTTAATGGTATTTTATTTCATTTTTACTGCAAAACCTTATGTAATATTGCAGAGACCCAAAACACTTATTGTGTAAAGACGGTGTGCTGGTTGCCTTTATCATCTAACAGCCAGCTGTTCTGTTATAAGCTGACATCAATATAAGATTTTAACTGTTAGAGGCATAAAATCAAGTACTTGTACATTGCATGTCATCAACTCATGTTTGAAGTTTCTCAAACATCATAGTGAAACATCCGTAGGTAAAAACTAAATATGTAATGTGTGAAATATTAAAATAAAGAAAAATACATTAAATCAGCTAGTTTAGACTTGACATTTCAAATAAGAATGGATATATTAGCTCACATATCTCTAACTACCTTCATCTCACCATCTATCCATCGTCAAGTCTCTACTTCCATTTGCCTTTCTCTCAGGTTAAGTAACAATAAAAACCTAATTTTGCTGCCAATTGATTTAGTAAGTTGTTACAGTTAACTCTTTACATTTATTTTTACATAGTTTTATGTAATGCATTTGTCTTAGTTTTATATGGATTTATTAAGGAACTATAATAGGTTATCTTGGGGTGTGGAATAAATTGAACTAATAATAGTGTACTTCTAACAAAATATTTGCTCCAGCAGATGTGTGTATAAAGTAGAACTACAAACGAAAGCAAAGGCGATCGCTGTGGAGACCGCAAAAAAAAACACTCGACTAAATTACTATGTACGCAGTGCACCAAAAGTTTACAAACTGAAAACATGAATTAAAGCGCGAGTAACTTTAACTATGCACATCCAACGCTATTTACCGAGATGATTACACTTACCAGCAATATCGGTGTTTATGTTGATTTTACCTAGATAAGTGTTCCTAGACTGATACAGATGAAAGTTGTTGTTGAAAGTTTCGTCTAAATCACGATAAAATATGATATGAATATTAACATTGTTTGTTGCTGTTTAATATCGAGTTTATTACATATTATCATGAATTATCACCATTTATTTTGCTATGTATGAGTAACGACTCATTCCGCGTTGAAATAATAATATAATTGTCCCATTAGTCTACCAATCACTGACTACGCCTGATCGCTAATGTTTGTGCCAGTTGCTATTAACGTATGTGACCTGACAGGGGTTAGGTCACAGACGTTTTCCAGGCGCTTCTCAAGTCCTTTCATATATGCATAACTTTTTATTGGCATCATGAATCATCAACAAAATAATGTTTTTTGTTACACATCAAAAGAAAAAAAAAAATAGAATTATTGAGTGAGTTGAACAAATATGTTTTAAAAGTTTGAAAGTATATAAGAATTTAAACATATCAAACAATCTCGGAACAAATTTATTTTGCATGTGGAGGTCTGACTGTATTTAGAAAAAATTGTTTGTTTTGACAAACCTGTTCTCAATCATCTTTTAGCCATTATTTTACAAAAAAAATTGCTAAGCATGATGATGACCTTCAAATCACTAAAAATGCAACAGAAGCTGTTCGATCACAGGCTGCTTTTGTGGAAACGATTGCTCGTCGAGCCGAAGGCACTGCAAACACTGCTGTCAGGTCTGCTTGAAAGGCGGAAAATAATGCTGATTTGGCAAGAAAGATGGCCTGCACAGGTGTGTCTGCAAGTTCATTTCCTACATTCTATAAATATGTATCACTAGGAGAATGCCCGACGATGCCCAGGCAATAAGAATCTTTGGACAGAAAATGTATTTGTATCTAACGTATAACAACATTTGCCATTATAACGTTCAATCATACTTCATATCATGAGAAAAGTGTTTTGTATAATTGAAATAAATTAAGAGAGAAAATACAAACAACTGAAAAGGTTTTTAAACTTTGTCAAACAAATGCAACTTTCGAACTTCATGTCATGAGGAAAATGTTTTGCCCAAGCCAAATAAAAAAAGAAAAACAACTATAAAAAGGTGTAAATCAAAATGTGAAATGATTAGCAAGTAATAGCTAAATTAAATGTAAGTCTGTTTTGCTACGAGTATAATAAAAGATGATTCAGTAATGAATGATACAAGTAACACGAATCGAGAAAACAAAATAAAAATCCTGAACATGTTGAATTAATAATAACAATTCTTGCATAGAAGTTTGTGTGTATAAAAAGGTTACTGTTCCACCAGAAGCTCTCTATCAAAACTTTGAATACGGCGATACTGGTACCTCTCAACCCCGGTACAAATGTAAAAATGAGATATTGTACTGTCTTTGTCTGACCGAACAGAGGGAGAATGTAGAGGCTTTTCCTATGGAGATAATACAGTTGTTGGCGTGAAAAGAATCGGCCTTGACCGCAATTTAGCAGTTGGATCTTACGAAAAACTGAAAATAGAAGATCAAGAAAACACGAAAAAGCATCCTGTTTGATTGAGTAAAATTAATAGAATTCATAGTTTCAAATAATACGTCATTTAGTGTGTGCATACGCTATACGGTATACGATAGTGTCTCGGCTGAATATGCCTTGTATAGTGAATTGGTAGAGCGCGTGGACTTGAATCTTGCAGTTGCAATCTCTGTGAGTTCAAATCCGTCAGAATGTGAATTGTTAATTCCAAGATTTTAATAGCTATAGCCGGACATACACACACACACGCACGCGCACACACGCACGCGCACGCACGCACGCACACGCACACCAACTTAAAGACTTTTATGTATCGATAATCTCTCCTACTTTGCAGCTTTACTGTATCTTGTTTTTTGTGGCTGTTTGAGTTTCTTCATTTTAATTTAATAACTTATGTTCATTATTTGGTAGTCATCTTTTGTTTTAAAAAGTATAATTAAAAATTCATTACAGTGTACAGCAGTACAGTACATGTACATAATGAGACAGTACAGTGTACAGCAGTACAGTACATGTACATAATGAGACAGTACCATGTACAGCAGTACAGTACATGTATATAATGAGTCAGTACAGTGTACAGCAGTACAGTACATGTACATAATGAGACAGTACAGTGTACAGCAGTACAGTACATGTACATAATGAGACAGTACAGTGTACAGCAGTACAGTACATGTACATAATGAGACAGTACAGTGTACAGCAGTACAGTACATGTACATAATGAGTCAGTACAGTGTACAGCAGTACAGTACATGTACATAATGAGACAGTACAGTGTACAGCAGTACGGTACATGTATATAATGAGTCAGTACAGTGTACAGCAGTACAGTACATGTATATAGTGAGTCAATACAGTGTACAGCAGTACAGTATATGTATATAATGAGTCAGTACAGTGTACAGCAGTACGTTCAGGTATATAATGAGTCAGTACAGTGTACAGCAGTACAGTACATGTATATAGTGAGTCAGTACAGTGTACAGGTTGGCTCTAATGATCAGTATGAGAAACCTGTTAAAATGGTTCAGTTAAGACCCCTACACATGTCTATTGTTTTTTGTAAACACACCTGCTACTTTATAAGGTTACCGGTAACATTGACACTCTTTTGGCGCTAGAGTATGAGCTTTTATCTCTTTTGTATTATGTACTGTATTCCTTCTTATCGCTTTAGTCTCACTCTGATGTACTGTATGAGAAGATATCAGTATTAGTGACACACTAATTGAGCACCGTATGAATCATATATACAAAATGGTGCAGTGTTTTATGTAAACTTAGCCTGCTGCTGGTGTCATATTACATACTAGTACGTTAGCAGCTGAGTGTGCTGTATGAGATCGTCAGATGTGCTAATAAAGCACACCTGATGATGATCTCATATTCAGAAGCACCAGAAGTTCATGCCAAAAATCACGGTTCGAATCCCATATGATGCAATCTTTTTTCCTAACCTCCCACTGCTCAGAAAAAAGGTTTAGACTTTAGAAAAAAAGTTTCGGACAGACACGGCTTTTGCTGTAGTAAAGAATATTTACTGGACGAGCCAGTTATCTGGTTTAAAATCCAAAGTTGATATTGCTTGGTTTAAAATAATTGCCAGTTCGGTATTTTATCTCTAATCAAATGTTGAAAATTTTTTTCAAGAATATTACATTTGATTTCTGGATTTTAGTTTACATGCCTGTTGAGAGAGTTCCTCAATGCTTCAATATTGTACTCGACTGGTGGTCCAAGTTACAAGCAGCATTTCACTTCATGGCTAGAGACCGATATGTGTACAATACTCCCTCCATCTCATTTTGGCTAGATACCGGTATATGTACACTACTCACACCACCTCATTATGGCTAAATACTGGTATGTGTACACGATTCACACTACATCATTATGGCTAGATACCGGTATGTGTACACTACTCACACCACCTCATTATGGCTAGATACCGGTATGTGTACACTACTCACATCACCTCATTATGGCTAGATACCAGAGTATGTACACTTTACTCACACTTTGTCATCATTGTAGCTAGTTTATATATAATGGTAATCTTTTATCACCTAACGAGGTGTTGTTAGGAACCAAGCATTACATAAAAAATGTTAAATTTATCCTCTCAAATTTCTAAGAATTTATTTTTATACTAACACTGGCCTGGAAAATGATTTGATCCAAATACCATTGATTTCGTTCTATGACAAAAAAAAGACAGTTTTCCTAGTTTCTATTCATTTTTAAGTGATTTTTATCACTAATTTCTTTGATGTACTTTAGTTCAAAGAAATCTTTTATTTTACATACTCACATGAAGGAAAACAACTTTGTCATTGAGATTTACTATCACTAATTTTTATTGCTGACATCCTCCGTTCAATTCTTTTTAGCTATGGCAATGACTAAGCCCGTATTTTCTTATGTACCAGTAACACCATAGAATGATCACGGTCAGGTAATGAAATTGCTAATGATGGAATGGCTACGCTATATATTTTGCTAGTCAGTTGAGAATGTGTGTTTTGTACAATCCAAGTTTTTTTTGACGGAAAGAAAATATTACATTGCATTTTCTCCTAATGTATTGAAAATACATCAAATAGAGGAGATTCCAAACTTATAACTGTTAGATTCCTTCAAAAAATTTGTTCCATAATTCTGTGCAATTGTTTAACCAACTTTATGTGAAGGCTCATAACCATTGGTTGGGAAAATTAATATTACAACTCGCGTTTGTTAGCTGTTCTATATCTCTACTACAGACTGGTATGGTAGTACTATGGAATGTGATGCAGAAAACTGGTTGGTCTAACGAGGTTGTAAAACAAAGGAGTAACTTACCTTCACCAGGAGACACTGGTATGGTAGTACTGTGGAGGACGGGACTATACTAAACCATATGTGGTGCTTGAGACCACATTACGCCTAGTCACTTATGTATATTTCTTAACCGGTTATATAATACCCTGGTAAAACTGTTATATAATACTACATTTTTGGGCCTGCTTCGCAGGCCTGCTAGCACACCATTATGCCTATTGTCTGGGCCTGCCTCACAGGCCTGATGTGAAACAATGAATGTTATATAATTGTGGGCGGAGCAAATAGTATAAAAGGAGAAGGCATAAGCCAACTCTTTGGGATTCTGCTAACGGATTTTATACTGTCAAGACGAAGTTATACATGTACTGATATACGCTAAATACACTATACTTATTCTTATAAACTGCCTACGTTTGATGCCTGCCTGGTTGGCATAAGGAGGATCCTTCCACCAGAACTGCTCTGGCTTCGAAACACGAACTGCTTGGGGGAGACACCTAAGAAAGGCTAGGGGTGGGCTACGTTACAATCGGACCTGATCAGAAATGCGATAGCATTGGAGATCAGGCCCTCCAGTAAGTAGTCGGGACCTAAACTAGCCAAGATAGGGTCTCAGAGAGCAGGCCGTGCTAGCCTTCCAAATGAGGCTGAACTGCGGATACCCAGCCGCGGCCTGACCCGACCACTAGGTGTGTCAGGCAGGCCGACGAGGGGAAGGCCCAGTGTTCAGACTGCACTGCCTTGCTAGGAAAAGTAAAGCTGGCTCAGCTACCGGGGCCAAACCTTTACAGTACTACGGAATGTGATGCGGAAGACTGGTTGGTCTAACGAGGTTGTAAAACAAAGGAGTAACTTACCTTCATCAGGAGACACTGGCCTTATATACTAATACAAATACAGTTTTTAGTTAGCTATTGATAAGGTTAGGCTATTAGAATTTTCAACAGCACCATTACAATACTAAACCTTCTCAATGTTGCTCTCAGGTGTTTTATTAGTAGAGTACCTAAACACAGAGTATTAGACTTCTGATGTTTTACCACTCCGTTCATTAGACCATCCTGTGTTCAACATAACTTCCTACTGCTAATAGAATAGTGCTATGACATCACAATTACTAACTATTCAAAAAGAGCCGTTAATCACTTGGACAACTTGTCATTGATCAGGATAGATATTCTATGATGCCATCGGGTGAATTATTTGTTTTTAAATAATTTTTTTATATCATTTTTTATTTGGATGGGTAACAGCTTACGACAACATGAATTATGTTATATTTTAACTGTGAACCAAAGCGTGGAAAGATTTATTCCTTATGCCAATTGGTGCTTACTCGGTTATAGGCACTATTTGTACCTATTATCACAAGCCAAATATTTGTGGATGTTGTCTTCTCTGTTGCTAGTTTTCATGGTAGTGCATCAAATCAACTGTTTGTTATTATGTAATAGGCTTTGTCAATCTAACGAATTCTCGTTGTGCGTAGTTTCCATTGTATAGCATCTTTAACCATTTGATGTATGGTAATGTAATATCATACATGTACTAGCTACAATTCATTCGCATTTAGAATATGACTAAAGGTCATGTTTCATACACCTACTTTTATTGCATCAGTCGCTGAAGACCAACTTTTTTGCTGTTACGTTATATATGTTTGCAAGAATACACTTATATTTTTGTGAAATACATAATTTTTTAGTGTCATTGTATATATTATGCATTACGTAACGCAGAATAAACTAATAACACATTCTCAAAACCATCTCATTACTGGAGGTCATTAGGTGTTAATACTGCATGCCTGTTAGGCTAGCTAGTGCAATAAGTGATGTACAGTTCACATGCTTCTCAGAATACTTGTTCAGCCTGTAGAAGCCATGGGATGAAGTCGATAAGAATTCAAGAGTTTAGCAAGTGTTTGTTCATATGCAGACCATCATCAGACTTGATCCTAGCAACTAAAAGTACTAGAAATTCTGGGTCTTTTGTATTGCATGTGTTGTCTTGCATGTTTTTCAATTATTTAGCATATAGCTATAACAGTTTTACAGGTTGGGATTGTGAAACAAAAACTTATCAGTGAATATTACAAAAAAAAAATTTGTTGCATCCCTTATTGGTTATTGTGATATGTTGAAAGAAATTTTTTTTCAAATTTTTGTAAATGCCATCATATATGTATGAAGAATATAGGCAGCAGAAGTATATCAGCAGCAGAAGTATATAGATAAGCATAAGTAAAAATATATAATCAGCAAGAGGTGTTCTAGAAACTAGTAGTGATAATTATGATATGTAAGTGTGAAAATGTATAACTATTACTAGTACCTACTGTCTCACTTAGTCCTGTCACTTGTACATTTCTATTTAACATGCATAGAAAAACATTGACCAGTAACAAAAATCTGTATAGGAATGAACAAAAGAAATGTTTATAATCACAGTGCTTCCGCACTTCAGTTCCACACTTCATTCTTCTTTGATGATGTAATAGCTTGCGCAATTTTATACAGTCATAGAGATACTATAAAACAACTATCTTCGAAGCAGAAAAATAAATGGGCACTGTAAAATGATTGTTAGTCAAAGTTAAAGTATGTTTGTGAAGGTCGATGTGGACGATCCATTGCCTGTTTACAGCGTTCTCAGGGGTTGTCTTCGGCTAAAAGAAATGAGAAGTACATGCAATTTGATTAAAGAACTTACTATGATATATATACTAGTTGAATACCCGGCGTTGCTCGGGTAACAAAAATCTTTGCACAGAAAAGTTCTTTTTATTTAACATATAAAGCAGTTACCATTCTAACTTTCAAACTTCATATTATGAGGAAAATGAAATAAAAAATAAAACAACTATAAAAGTGTTTAAATGTAAATGTGAAATAATTAACAAGTAATAACTAAATTAAGTCTGTTTCGCTATGATTACAATAAAAGATGATTTGGTAATGATACAATGAATACGAACTGAGAAAACAAAATAAAAAGTCCTGAATATGTTGAATTAATAATACCAATTCATTGCATAGGTGTGTGTGTGCGCGCGCGCGTGTGTATAAAAAACATTTACTGTTCCAGCAGAAGCTATCCATCAAAACTTTGAATACAATGATAATGGTACCTCTCGATACTGGTAGAAATGTAAAAATGAGATACCGTCCTGTCTTTGACTGACCAAATGGAGAGAGAATATAGAGGCTCTTCCTACTCGAGATAATACAATTGTCCGGGTCACAAATATTGACCTTTACCGATTTAACAATTAATCAAACCTTACGAAAAACCAGAAATAGAAGTTCATGGAAAGATAAAAAAGCATCACTTTTCATAAAGTTAATAAAGTTTCAATTATTATGTCATTTAGCGTGTGAAATTGGGAAAAAGGTATATAACATATATGGTAAACTCTTTGAATTGTATGAGCCTTTGTAGACTGGTGGTTAGACAATAGGAATACTAACCTGCAGTTGCAATAATTGTGAGTTTAAATCCAGCAAGATGTGAGATTTCAATTTTAAGATTTTAATAGCTATAGCCAAACAGACTACAAGCTTTGAGATTTATTTAGAACTACATATAAATCTCATTGTTGGTCGTTCGTCTATTTAACTATAATGATAATGCTTTAGCAATGAAAAATCACCTTCATACTGGATTTGAACTCCTGACACTCAAACTGCAAGTCTACTAACAAGCACGAGTAACTAAAAAGCTAAGCCATTCTTATCATTCCCATTACTCTTACCATATACGGCATGTGAATCTTTTTTGTGATTGCACATCCTGAATGAGCATTTTTATTATTAATTAATATTACCTTTTGCATTTGTCTTTTTTAAAAATAATTTTAAAAGCCATTTCTTTTTACTTTAGCATATTTTTTAAATTTGATTTTCAAATGTGTCATTTCAATTTCAAATGTGTTGCTACACTCATATTTCCGGTTTTGTTATATCTGTAAAAAGTACATGCTTTTCACAAGAAAAATTGTATTATCTGGAGTGGAAATCGCCTCTACATTCTCTTTCCGTTCGGCCAGGCAAAATTCCGGACAAAAAAGTCGATATCTCATTTTTACATTCGTACCAGTATCGAGAGTTACCAGTATCGTCCATCAAAACATTGATTACAAAGAGTTTCTGCTGCAACAGTAACCTTTTATACACACACTTGCATTTACTCATTGTTCATTTTTTCTCTTAATTTATTTCAACTGCACAAAAACACTTTTCTCGTGCTATAGAGTTTAAAATGATAAATGTTGTATTTAACGAATAAAAATAAGTTTTCCGCACGGAGACTTTTATTATCCAGATAATGCCAAACATTCATCTAGTGTATGTATATAGCAGAACATGATACTAATCGAGGACTTATAGAACTTTGTGAATTTGTATAACCCTTGTGACTGACTAATATAAGCTGCACTTAGTATAATAAAGTTTGCTAATATGAGTTATTGCACTTTCATTTCCTTTTACATAGTTATGTAAATAAATACATTGACAAGCTAACCTTCAAACTGAATTCTGCAGATACTGGCAAAGCATGAAATGAAAGGAGCAAACCAGCTAGAATGTCTCTACCCTAAAATCTTATTTGAAACTAGCAACTTAAAGGTTGACTTGCAACAAAATTCACATTACAGTTATTTGGTATCAAAAGATTCACCATGTCTTACTGGTGTGTCTGCTGTGTTGTAAGTGCACAATATGTGGAAATGTGATTACAAGCTCTTAAAAGCTCAAAAACGAACAGTTAATCGCCGTCATCACGAAACCGCCATAGATTGGAATGCCTTTCCAAAATGGCTCAAATGGGACGTTGAAGTTGATAACACAGGAAGTGAGATTTAAGAGTAAGCCAAACAGATTGAAAAATTAAGAAAGATGGTAGAAGCAACGGCGGCGATGCTTAGTAGAGGTCAAAAGTGTACATCCGACACACACCTCCTATTGTCAACTATTGTTGTTGATGTTTATAGTACAGTATATGGACCTATCCATAAAATATGGGCTCCGGAGGTTATTTTGGAAACATAGGATTTGTGCTTAAACTTTTGTATGCTAATCATACACATATTCAAGCATGCATGTTTACATTTTCACAGCATTTGGATCAACGGTTCTCAAACTGTAAGCACTTTTTCAAGCAATAATGCGAAGACATGTCAAACTTTCATGATTCTATAAGAGCTTTTTAATAAAGTCTAACTTATATTACAATAATTAAATCTTTGTTTAGGGATTATTGTAATATTAAGGTTGGGAAAAATCAGGACAGAAAAGCATTAAGGCATCAAAAACTTATGTCTCGTATGTATATATAAGATATATTTGTCACGTGATACATTAAAAATATATAGAAGTTGATACAAAGTGAATAAATTATATTATAAAATTCATTATTCATTAATTAAATAAATCTATAAACAAGAGAGCTTTTTTATTGCCCTCAATTGAATTGCAATACATGAATATTTAGTCTTGCCATGCCATATATACGTTATGACATGATACCCGTAATTTAATGAGTTATATTGATTTAAATCATTTATGACTCTGAATTATGGGATTGCGTCTGTATCTCATAATTGGTGATGGGATTATCTTAAGGACTCTAATATTGTTAAACTGTGAGAAATAAAATGTTTGATGGATTCTGTCTTCATAAATATAAAAGAACTAACACTATCATAGGCAGCGTTTATAATGAATACACACCTTACCTGCACTAACAGTTTGACTTATGAGTCAACATACCCTAGACAAAGGTTGAGAGCGTTTTTATTTGTTACACCACAAGCTGTAAATAGTATTTTGCGTAATATCCGATCTTCGTCACTTTTGGAAAGCCTCTATATTCAAATTCATGAGTGTTGTATTTAAGGAAATCAAAGAGTTGTGTCTAGAAGTAGAGGAAGTAAAAGTTTGCAGATAGAGCGCTCAGCAGTTAAAAAACCGCAACCCTTTTTCAAACATAAGATAGTTTGAAAGTGAGTTTGAATTTAAATTAGAGCGGAACTTCTTTCCTGCTTGTCATAAAAAAGGACCGGTAGATGGGCTGAGAGAGAGCTTGAAAAGAATGGTAAGACGAAAGAAGGCGGTAAAAAATGCAGATTCATTCAATGCTCAATGTTCATCATCAAACACAATCATTATTGTCATCAAGCCTGAAGCAATTCGTAATAATAAAACTTCTCTAAACCAAAGATAGAAAAGTGTCTTAGGAGTAAAGGAAACTCAACAAATTAATCGTGTGCAAAGTGGTGCCTGTCAAGAAAAGCTGCGTGTTAGCTGTGTCAGGGTCCTGAGAACAAAACAAATCATAAAATCTACAGAAGTGACAGATGTGATTCAAATTGAATAAAAATTCAAGTATGGGGATGATGTTGTAGTCATATACCAGACAAAGCGCAAAAATAACCATCACTATGTGGCCATCATTAAAGCCTGTGACAAAGAAATCTGAGAGTTTGAAATAGTTTCCAAAGAGAGTTAGGGGGCCCAAGGGTTGATAATTTGTTATAATGAAAAAAACACCAGACCTGGGTAGAGGAGAAACAAATACAGTAGACGCTCCTATAATGTAAACCTCTTATAACGTTAGTTCGAGATAGCGTAAAAAATTTATATGAAGTTTTTACTTCCCACTACATGTACATAAAATTCCATATAACGTAAAGTGCTAAGTCGGGTGAGTTCTAAAATTTGATTTGAACATTAATCTATCTTGCCGCACTTGCAAAAGAAAAAACGTTACAGTGTATAAGCGTTATACCTACATATTATATACGTATACAAATTTTGCAACTAACTAGTTTGTCGTGATAGATTGTCAGATGTGACGACAAAATAGAATATAATAGGGTAGCTGCCATTGTTTATAAATACAAAGGCGATCAATTGGTGCAGGTGTTACAGCGTCGGTCCACCAATTCAAATGTCACGAGTTGGAGTAGAGTCGAAAGTTCTCTTTTACGCTAACCTTGACCCCTGGATACAGATAGACGACGAACCGGTTGTACCACTTTTTGTAAAACATTTTTTTGTTTTGCTTTCCAGTAAACGTATAAAATATTTGTTATTTGTTTCACTAAAAAGTACACACAGCTGTTTAGATAAATAAGCAAATCATTGTAAATGAACGTCGAAGACGTGCTCTCCCATCAACTTATTATAGAATTACCGCTACCATGGTCTATAAAACCAGTGAGATGATCATAAAAAGAAAAGTTATCTGTGCAAACTAATAATCTATCAGTTACGGTACAGCCTATCAAATCCAAAAAGTTAAGTCAAGTTTTTCTTTTTTGTATGCCCAAAGGGATGCGTTTGGAAAGATCTTGGAACAGATTAGTCAATTTACATGTATTTTACTGTTCGTATAACATAAAATCCTTATAACATAAACGTTTCTGGAACGGATTATTTACATTGTAGGAGTTCGGTACTCTACTTACTATCCTCCCACAAGTAAAATAAAATTACAGTATGTGTTGTCTGAGTTGGATAAAACTGCAAATCTTTGGACAAATCTTTAGATATGATTGAGTTGTTCAGAGCTTTTGCAGTTATATTGTACATGTATTTGCATTCTTGTAGAGATATTTTGCCAAATTACTTGTTATTTTGTATTACTGTTTCAAATCTTAACTAGCGTCATGTACTTACGCTTGTTGTTATCTATAACAATTAATTTTATAGAATATTATTATGTTATATTTATTCCATATAAATACGCAATTATGCTAAATTAACTTTAATTAATAGTGCGATGTGTTTTATAAATTTCAATACGTAAGTCTAATAACCTTATCAAAATCACAGCTTCACATCTTACACACTTTGCTAGTCATATCATACACACAGCTTCAACCATAGACACGGGCTACTCATTTAATAAACCTTTTACTTTTTTCTATAAAATGCATCTTTGACACCTTGCCTATCTCACATGTTAAAGTCTAATGGGCAATACTAGTCACTTCAGAAAGTTTGCACAAGAAAAATATGTACAAAAACCAGTCTTTTTGTGAGGCCACACATGTCCTAAATGGGCCTTCACTGTTGAGATAGCCATAGTGAAAGCTTGGCTGTTAGTGTGTCCAGTTTTACCTGGTTAACTCAAAACTGTGTAAGATTAATAATGGAATGGTCTCACCGGGTTCTATTGCTCCAGAAGTAGTATTTTAGCAGTAGCGGTAACACTTCTAGTAGCTGAGAAATAAAGGTTCTTTAGAGATATTTGATTTTGCGATCTGTACTTCAGGAATAATTTTTGAGAACGAAGGAAACAGAAGTGGTAAAAAGAGTAACCAATGGGGTATTTTGTCCACTAGGGCACTTTACCACGCATAAAATAACGAACAGTAAAACATGAGTATGTAACTCCAATTTAGCATCGCACACGTAGTATAGCATTGCACATTGTTTCTAGTCATGAATCTCAACACTCCCCCTCAATGTCAATGTTTATATACTTCATCAGGTGTTGGTGTCGAACTCGTCCGACAGATTTGGTGAGAATGTCTGCAGCATTGTCATCAGTAGGGATGTAGCAGTAGTTGACATCATCTCTCTCTTTGATGAAGTTATATCTTACGTCGATGTGTTTTGTTCTGTTCATCTGTCAAGGTCGTCTGGTCGTGAGTACCATGGCGCTTTGGTTATCACAATACATGGTTGTTTTCAGAGGCTGTGAGAATCCGATCTCATTGCAGAAGGCTCTCAAGTATATCATCTCCTTTGTACCCTCAGCTAGAGCCATGAATTCCGCTTCACAAGATGATAGCGCTACAGTTGTTTGTTTCTTAGATCTCCAGCTTATCGGAGCGCTACCCATCTTGAACAGATAGCCGGATGTGGACCGGCGGTTTTAGCAACACTTGTCCAGTCAGAATCACAGTATCCTACAAGTTGACTGTTACCTGGGCTATACTTCAGTTTGTAGTGCTTTGTTCCTTGTAGATATCTCAGAAGGCGTTTCATCGCCGCAACATGAGCTGGTCCGTAGCGGTCAAGAAATTGTGAGAGCCTTGACACTGTCCAGGCTATGTCTGGCCGTGTGGCTGTGGTCAGGTATATAAAGCTACCCACTGCCTGTCGGTAGGGAAAATCTGTTTGAGTAGTATCATTTTCTCTTTGTAGTTGCAGATCCTTTTCCACTGGTGTGGTAGCTGGTTTGCAGTCGGCCATTCCATACTGTTTTAGAATGACTTCAATATATCCCTTCTGAGACATGATGTGATTTGGTCCATCTGTTTCAAATTGAATACCCAGGAACCATTGTAGTTTTCTTTGGTCGTCCATCCTGAATCGGGCGTGAAGCATCTCTTTTGCTTCTCTTGCGCCGTTCTCGTCAGTAGATGCGATGATGATGTCATCCACCCAAAAGAGAATAAGGATTTCTCTCTTGTTCGATGTTTTCTGATACACACAAGAGTCACTGTCACTTGGCTTGTAGCCCTCCTTGTAGTATGTACAGTCTGATCCAAATTGGTGTATTTTACGCATGTCCGGTTTCTGACCCGTCATGAGTTCAAACGCTGTCGATTTTGTGCGACGTTGGTAGGACCTGTTCCGGATGTACTGTGCATGTCTTAATGAATATGGCCACATTGTTTTGAATGTTTGTTTCTTTAAACATAGTTCTAGAATTCTCCATGAGCGTTCTCCAAGCTCGTTCAACTTTTCCATTTTGGTACGAGGAATAAGGAGCCGTGGTTGTGTGTTTTATGCTGTTTTCTCTCAATGTTGTGGTGAAGTGTTCACCTACATACTCTCCTCCACCATCAGTGTGTAGCTTCTGCACTTTGCCTACTATGGCAACATCTGCAATGTACTGTTTTAGAGCAGTTGTTGCATCATTTTTGTTACGGAGTGGGTAGATGTGCATAAGGCTGGAGTATTCATCAATAAAGTTTATTGTGTACTTGTGGACTTCTCTTGACGGTGGACTGATTGGCCCACAAAGGTCGGAGTGAACTCTTTGGAGTGGTTTTGTGGCTGGTGCAGCCGGTATGTTTTGATTGTGTGGCTGTTTAATGATTTTTGTTTCCAGGCATGTGGTGCATGACTTTTTGTTCATTACTGGTCTTATCTGCATTCCTTCTGTCACATCCTGGAGTTTCATAATGTCCTGGCAGTTGGTGTGTCCTAGAATTCTGTGCCATTCATCAAGCGATCTTGTAACACTGGCAGTATCTGAGCTCTCGTCTACAGTGTGGAGAAAGAAGAGCCGACCATGGGTGATAATAGGAAACTCTGTGGTCTCTGATGTCAGTTTGTTGTTTTCTGTTGAGAATGTGACTAGTGCGCCATTTGTCATTGCCGCGCGAACTGAGAAGAGACTTTGTGGGAAGCTAGGAGCATATAATGCATCTTTTAGCAAGATCTTCCGTCCTTTCTGTTCACTGTCAAGGACTGTGAACTGTGCTGTTCCTCTAGCTTTAACGATCTCATTTGATTGGTGACCGTCTGCCATTTCAATAAAGTGCTTTGTTGGTTGGAAGGATTCATCGTAGTCAATGAAAGTGTCTTTGTCATTGATCACGTCGCTAGTCGCTCCGCAGTCGACCATTAGTTTGAATTTGTGGCTGTCAGACAGTGAGTTGATTGCTTTGCAGGTATCAACCTTGAATGTGAAGGAATTTGCCTCATGAGCAGTGTTTGAAGTGGAAACTTGGATTTGTTCCCTCCTTTTCTTGTGGCAAACAATTTCAGCATGTCCTTTGAGGTGGCAGTATTCGCATTTGAGTTTGTCTCTAGAGTAACACTGTGAGGCTGAATGATTTTTCTTTCCACATGCCTGACAAATTTGACTTTGGAAGTTTCGTGGTTTGTTTGAGTGTGGATTTGAGAATGTTTGTTTGTGGGTTTTAGCAAGTCGCTGATTTCTTTGGTGTCCTCGTGCACTCGCAGTCATAGCTGTTGTTGATTCTTGTCTTTGTTGCTGCTGGTCAAAGTTTGTGAGTGCAGACTTGAATTCACTGAATATTTGGGTCTTATCCAGCTGTGTATGTACCACAATGAATGGTTGATATGAAGTGGGTAAACCTTTCAGAATAATTGCTTTTGCTAGGTAGTCGCTGATTGTCTCATTAGCTGACCTCAGTCCTGTAGCATAGTTTTCTACGCGGATCAAGTATCCGGTAATGTCCTCAGACTCCGTCATTTGAATGGTAGAAAGGTTTTCGTAGAGGGTTAGTACTCGCGGTTTTTCGGTTGACACGTAGTGACTGCGAAGGATTTTGAGCGCTTCGCGTCCATTATCAGCAGCATCTCGCATGATGAGCTGTAGTGAGTGTTCATCAAGGTATTGGGCTAGTTGAGCGTATGCTGTTTTGTTGTGTTTTGCAAAATCCGTGTGATCATCTACATCATCTTCCTTCGGTAAAATGGCGATATGCACACGTTCGTTTTGTGTATACAGATGTGCTAAGAATCTGGTTTCCCAGATATCACATGAGTTAATGTCTCCATTAAAATACAGTCTTTGTGAGTGTAATACACTGGGACTGGGCCCATAACCTGTTGAGGTAGCCATAGTGGAAGCTTGGCTGTTAGTGTGTCCAGTTTTACCTGGTTAACTCAAAGCTGTGTAAGATTAATAATGGAATGGTCTCACCGGGCTCTATTGTTCCAGAAGTAGCATTTTAACCGGGGTTGTAACAGTTCTAATAGTTGAGAAATAAATTTTCTTTAGGGATATTTGATTTTTGCGATCTGTATTTCAGGAATAATTTTTGAGAACGAAGGAAACAGAAGCGGTAAAAAGAGTAACCAATGGGGTATTTTGTCAACTAGGGCACTTTACCACGCATAAAATAACGGACAGTAAAACATGAGTATGTAACTCCAATTTAGCATCGCACATGTAGTATAGCATTGCACATTGTTTATAGTCATGAATCTCAACATTCACGACCTCAAGATCTGGTCAAATTAAGCAAAAGTGGAACCTTTTGTTCAGCATTTCATGATCTTCTAGGTGGGACAATTCAGAGGTGTATATTTTTAAAATGCAGAAAGTGAATTTAGTAAACATATCTCCAACTGTCATGTCATAAATTATGAACATGCCCAAACGCAGAGGTGGAAAATGGACACTGATGGGCACTCAGTATTACACTTACATGTACATCATTGTTGTTTGACATAAATACAAATGCGCTTCTGAAACTTCCTAGGATGAGTGAATCATTCTTTGTTACAGTGGTAACACTGAACTTATGTGGAACCTTTACTGACACTGACCATTTCGTGTAACAACAGTAACATCAGTGCAAAAATATCAAGTAAATACTAGCAAACAATTATCTATCTTTGCATTTAGCACTAGAAACTTACCTTGTTGAAGTCCACCGTCACCAGATATGGTCAAATAATTGATTCCTGCAATAAGAAAATGTCCGTTGCGCAAACGATACAAAAACATTAGGTAGGTTTTTAAGATTAATTCATGAGCTTTGGAACAAGATTGACATGCTGCTGCAAGCAGGTAGTAAAGTTGCTTTTCATTGCTAATTACTAGTTGATTTATATCAAATAATATTGAAAAGAACCAATTCAATTGAACTAAATAAAAGTTATATTATATGGAGAGTATAAAAAAGTAGACACTTTCATGAAAAGATCTTCAGAATCGAGTCCTTATAAACAATATTTTTTGATCTCCTGAGCTTTCAAGTGAATAACCTGTACAGTCATACTTCGACTTACGAGCTTGATACGTTCCGAGACTGAGCTCGTATGTCAATTTACTCGCATGTTGGTGCAATTAATTTATATATAGAACAATTAAATATATATTGATTGGTTTCCATACTCTAAAAAAGCAAATAAAACACTCAAAACAAGATATTGTAACAGAAAGAACATGTTGGTTATTGACCTAACGTACTACATGCTTTCAAAAAGCAACAAATAAAAAATAATGCAAAGAAATGTGATTATTTAAAATATAAAATTAAATACATACAATAGCAGTTAACGCTCACATTTGCCAGAGAGGGAGATATAAGTTATCCTTCATTACAACAGTTGACTTTGATAAATTTGGATTTTATCAAAGTGTTAAAAGACAAACTTAAAAGCAAACCTAAAAGCAAACTTTCATTTTTAACTAAACGTAATTAAAATTTCTTCGGCGTTCGTAGTTTGAAGTTTCTCGCTGGTTAGCTAATTTTTCCTTTTTTTCGCTTTCACGACTAGCCGGCCGTTTTAAGATAAACCTATCTTAGGACGTTTGCCTTTGTCGCCCTTTCAACATGTTGCGATTAGGATGAACACAGGTGTCGTCACAAGGGGTTAATGCACGACCACTAGCCAACTTGTCCGAATGTCTATTAAATAGTTTGGATAGATAGCGCCGGCCTTTTCACATAGCATCATTTCAGTTACGCCGTTACCGGCCAATTGTTTGTCCAATGCCATCAGCGGTCGTGAAGATCGCTGCACCGTTTAGAAACTATGGTTAGTCCTTTTGCGAACAAAATGCCCTGAATATAATCCTTCTGTTTGATAATTATGAATGTATTTCTGTCATTTTGCCGAGCTAGCTCAATCACGCATACACATTTCGCATATTTTTCAATATTTTTCCGTTTAATATCAACTGTTATCATTTGCGTTTTCTTTGTATTATCTTTCATTTTACTGGCAAACTTTCAGTCTACGCACAGTACGTTTAATTCACATAATTCTGCACAAAAAATCGTGCACAAAAAACACGGTACAAAAGTATAACCTGAGCAGTTGAAATATACAGAGTGATGCGGTTCTCATAAAACACCTCCGGCATACTTGGCAACTGACTCCAGTGCTCGTATCTCAAACATGGCTCGTATGTTAGTGCTAAAACTTGCTTGAAAGCTGGCTCGTGTCTCAAGTTTCTCGTACGTTGGAGCACTTGTAAGTTGAAGTATTAATGTAATTCTTTTTGCCTATGTAAAAGAGTGAAATTATTTATATACAAGTAGGTTAAATTTCATCACATATGAATGACTAGCTGTGCTTCCCGGCATTGCCCGGGTATTAAAATCAGCTTATAAACAATGAGAAGTAATGAAAGTTGCCTGCCACTTGCTATTAGCCTAGCACAATGTCAATGGAAAATTTCAGTAAGCTCGCTAATAAGTGTTATGCTTCTAATGACAGTACGCCATGACGTTGCGTCATGGTATTTGCTCCTATATAGCGACATATATAGGCTAGCTAACAAATCAATCTCTGTGGCCAAATAGGTACAGCGTCGGACTGGTGAATGGTAGGGTCTGAGATCTAACCTCCTTCGGTACAAATTCTTGATTATAATGATATCTCTAGTGGGACAATCCAAAAACAGACTTTGAGAAATATATATATAAAACTATTTGGTCTATGTAAAGTTGAAAGAACTGATGAGCATTAAAGATGAACCCATAAGCAATTAAGATGAACTTATGAGTAATTAAGATAAAGTTTTACAATATGTGAGCAAGCAACTCTAATATTTTGAAACTGGTTTTTCCTCAAATAGACTGTACCAGCTGAGCTACCCGGCATTGCCCAAATAATAAAAAATTCTTTAGACAGAAAATTGAGTTGTGTTTAACATATATAACAACATTTGCCATTCTAACTTTTAAACTACATATCATGAGAGAAGCGTTTTGTGTAGTTGAAATAAATTAAGAGAGAATATAAAAACAACTGTAAAGGTTTTCAAACTTTATCAAACAACTGTAAGTTTCAAACTTCCTATCATGAGGAAATGATTTTGTGCGGGACATGTTCTTTTTTAGAGGCATTAGACAGTGTGCAACTTTTGAGAATACATGTATTTAACAGATTAATAACAAAATGTGACAGAATATGGTAGTATTTTGTAGTTGGAACTACATGAAAACAATGTCTGCCAAAAATGGTTGAATGAAAAAATGGTATTAATCCTAAAGGTTAGAAACTAAATAAGTAATAATATCAGTGTTGGAAAATGAATAGTGTTTAAACTTCAAACACGGTACTCAACTTATGTTTAAAAAAATTCAAGTTGAAATAATAATAATAATAATGAAACAAACTTCAAAAACTTATATTGCAAACTTCAAAAGTTATAATATTAATAATAAAGATTGAAAACTAATTAAGTAATAATAACAGTGTTGGAAAATGAATAATGTTTAAACTTCAAACATGATACTTAAATTATGTTTAGAAAAATGCAAGTTGAAATAATAACGATAATGAAACAAACTTTAGAAATGTCACGGTCATAACGTGCGGGCGCCACGCTAAAATAATTAGCATGCGCATGGGGTATACGGTATATGAAACATCTCTGATCGATGTGCCGTTCTAGCTCAGTGGTAGAGCGTCCTGATTAGAAACTTGTCAATGCATTCGTTGTGAGTTCAATTCCATCAAAATGCGGAATTTTAATATCAAGATTTTCCCACGACCACACGAGCGGAGCGGAAGTGTGGGAGTTTTATGATAAATGCATGCGCACACAACTTACGAAAATTATTCATCAACAATGAGACGAACCCTCGTCAAGAAATTTCATCAAAAAATTTAAGCATCGGAATTTAAAGTCGTTAAAGTATAATAACGATACAAAACACATTTAAACCTATTTAAATATGTTACCAAGTCTTTGTAAACCACCGATAATATCTTAAAACTTACCCATCTGATCGGATTATACACAAATAGACGGATTAATTTGAACGTAAATTGCCACAAAAAGCTTGAAAAGCTCGGTTTAATAAAAGTTAAGACCGAAAATTGAAACGCCAATAAAGCCGTGCGACCGATTGTAGAACTATTTAGCAGTGCGCATTTCACGATAAAACCGTGCTCATTTCATCAGTCTATGGCATTTTTCACTTGTAATCGAATTTATTCGAAGGTTTCTGTAATAAACGTAGACCGTTTGAGGCGTAGACCGATTTACAGGTACGAAATTGTGGTACACAGTTTATCAGCCTGTGTTTTTTGTCCAATCACCGAAGGTTTCATTATTTGAAACGTTAACCGAAATTCTTTACAACTTATGTACAAGCTAGGGCCGAACTACAACGCCCCTTCATAACGAGAACATTTTTTATTTTGCTACAGTTTTATACGCGTGAATACTCTTATTCGCTTTCTGTTAAAGATCGCTTATCAAAGCCATTCCACATTCAACGCAACCAACTTTTAAACTGTGTATAGTACACAGTAGCTTGCCATTTTACTTCTAATTTTGCATTTCAGAGTTATAATAAACATATTTCTTTATTGTTGTTGAATTACATACATTACAATAAATTAGGCCTACAGCTTTATAACACTTTAATAACAGCTTTTATTTTGCTGCAGTTTGCAGAAATCTTCGAGACGCATGAACGCTCATAGGTTTTCTATTATTGCTGTATTACTATATTAACAATATTGGTTATTTTAATAATATCAGTGCATTTTACTTATAATATTGGCCAACATTGCATTTCTCCTATTGCAAGGGAGAGATATAAACGTGTAATATTTTCCTTTCATTGTTGTTGTTTGTCATGACCAAACACTTTTTAAATAAATTTTCTAAAAACCTATATAAATACCACTTCTCGATATTGCTACCTATTACGTTTTGAAATGTAATCAAAATTGTGTATTGTTTTTCTATTATTACTATATTAATAAAATTGATTATTCTAAGAATATCAGTGCATTTTACTTCTAATATTGGCCAATATTGCATTTCTCCTATTGCAGGGGGAAAATATAAACATCTTTTCCATTCATTATTGCTTATTGTTGTATATAATAACACCCACACCCAGTACATTACAGCTACCATTGCAGTTATCCTATTGCACTGCAGAGCCATTTGATTGCTAATATTGCATTTCTCAACCATCAGTACCCTTTATTTTTTTGCCAGTATCTCTGGCCATCTCTTTGGTCGTGGGCTGTATGACAGTGGAATTTCTAGTAATAGCAATAGCCGGAATGACAAACATACAGAAAAACAAACCTGATTGCATATGCATTATTCGAAAGAATACTATGTAAGGTATTTGGTAGAAACCTGCTCACAGATGTAAATGCAGAGTGACTAGGCAATGTATGATATACAACTCACCTTCTACTACACAGTTAACTGTGGTGGCAGTGTTAAGACCCAGTTCCAGTCCTTCATCAGCAGTATTCCGAACAGCTGTTATGTCTCTCTGAGCAGTCGCTATGTCATTTTGATTGTTTTCAATTTCCCGATCATGTCTGTTGACCTTTCCTTTGAACAAATATGAAATTTTGTTAAAGGTTGACTTGCAACAAAATTCACATTACAGTTACTTGGTATCAAAAGATTCACCATGTCTTACTCTGTTGTGTTGTAGGTGCTAAATGTGTGGAAAAGTGATTACAAGCTCTTAAAAGCTCAAAAACGAAAAGCCGCCGTAGATTGGAATCTATTTATTTCTCTGACGCAACAACGAAATTTGGTTATCGTCTTGTCACGTATGTTCTCACGTGAATTGAAAGGCCAATACAAAGCTCAATATAAAACTTATCGTGGTACTAGTTTATGACAAACACTTCGGGTTTTACCGAAAACCCCGTATCAGATTTAGATGCTCGCTACTTTACAGTTTTGTTCCGGCGTGGTCTAATCGGCAAGTCGTAATCTGATCATGTGACCCAATACTTCGCAAATAATTTCTGCAGCACTTTTCGATTATCACAAGTGACCAACAGGCTCGTCATGATCATCAGACAATGATATGTACTCCTTCAAGCTAAGGCTAAAAAATTAAACGAATTTTTACGGTAATTTATAAGATATCACTGCTAAAAGTGACAGCATTACGACGACGATAAAATAGACGCGTTGGAACAATAGAAGTAATTTTATTGAATGCGTGAAGTATATTTGTGAAAATATTTCGACGAATAAGGTTGCAAGAAAGTGTAAACAGAAACCATCTCTCACAACAACATCACATTTGAGCCGTTTTGGAAAGGGAAACTACGGCGGTCTCATGTGGCTGCGATTTTCTGTTCGTTTTTGAGCTTTTAAGAGCTTGTAATCACCTTTCCACATTTTTTTGCACCTACAACACAACAGAGTAAGACACGGTGAATCTTTTGATATCAAATAACGGTAATGTGAATTTTGTTGCAAGTCAACCTTTAATAAGAACCACAACAACGGCTTGGAAAATGAATGAGCTGGTCTTACAAAACAGTCTGCAGCTTTCACGTTTATGAGTTACAACACTTGACGTTTACATTATATGAAATTGCCTATATAATATGATGCAAAAAATTTACATAAATTCTCTACATTAAGTAGAATTTACATAAAAGCAGGTTTGCGTCATAGCGACTTTGACTGTATTTATGTTTAGTGGTAGAATTACTTTTGAACATAAGGGTAGAATAGCTAACTACTCATACTTATCATGCGCTACAACATGTATAAAGCACTCTCTACATATTTAAAGTTAAATGAAAAAGTTCAATTTCTGATATGAAGCTAAAAGCATCCCTATACTAAAACCATCAAACTTCCAAAAATATTAGTAAAAATAACCTAGAAGCGAATTCAGCATATGAGCTGAAGGGCATTGTTTTATTAAACCAAGACTAAATACCAAAAAAAAAGTAACGTTGGGATTAAAACACAGAAACCACACACAAAATGTAAAATAATTTAACAATTTTAAGCTTGAAATGACTAAATAAACCCAACAAAATTGAAAAATAGGAAAAGTTAGCTAGACATGTACTAAAAATGTAAAGAACAAGCTAATAGAAATACACAAACCCACTTATGGTTATCACAAAAGAAGTAATACAATGGTTTAAAAACATTCACGACAAGCTACAACAGTCCTTACAAATGTAGAGTAAATTTCTTAGATGTGACATTCGACCAGCAAAATGATAAGTTGGAAGAAAATAGTACATGCAAAGCCTTAAAACAACAGAATGATATCTTCCTGTGAGCCTCATTGAAAAATGCAACATAATAGACCTTCTTTGTTTAATGCGGTCTTGATACTTTGGTGCATATGAAAAATGGTTCAGCAATTACTATAAAATCTGTACTATTATTTTCAGTCTAAAACTTGTGCTTAACACACATGAGCAAGAGTGCATGTTGCTAAACGTTATTCTAAATGGCCACACGTATAGGTTTTGCTCTGCTAAAAAACTGTTTATATCCTAATATCGACAAGTTCAGAAGTGCAGAAAAAGAGTTGATGTCAGAAGACACTGTGGAAAGTATTGAACTGCTAAAAGAAAATATAATGGGCCTAAACAAAAGCAACAACCAGAACACAACTGGCCGAGCAAACGAAATAAATATTTTTGTTTCAAAAATGTTAATTTTTGCTGCTTCATGTCTTATAGATATAGCTTTTTTATGTCACGTGTTTTTGAATATATATTGGTAGCATTTGATACATTATCATTATATAACTTATAAATATACAGATTTATAGCATATTATTTCCTAGCATCCTTATGGTTATCTTAACTTGGCTTACAATGGATCGACCCAAATAACTCCTTCTATTGCACACAAAAAGCCATTTTGCTGCAGACTGTAGCAAACGTATCATTGAGTGCAATGAGCTTTTATTATACCTTGTTAAATACAGTTATGAAATAAAAACCCACTTTCAAATTTAGAATGAAATAAAAAATTGAAAGCTCCAACAGATTGCACTGAAGGATATATGATCATCGAAGGTTAATTACAAGCAATAGATATGAACTGGTAGAGATGTTACTCAACTTTCCAATGCATATTTATTTAGAGATCTACAAGTTGGAGGTAAGTTATAGCAGATTTCTTGCACTCAAAAGAATCGAGGTTGCTTCGTTCGAAAAATAGTGCAAAATATAATTGTTTTCTCATTTGTAGTAATTGTATCAGTGTTGAACCATTTGTCGTTGTAATCATTGTAATAGATCTGACTTTATCTAGCCATTACTTGCTAATTATTTCACATTTACATACCTTTACAGTTGTTTTACTTCTCTCTAAGTTTATTTGAATTGCACCTAACACTTTCACATGATATGAAGTTTGACAGGATTTGTATTTTCATTTTCATATAATGAACTTTGTGTACAACATTCAAATTCTTTGGATATTACACATTGCATAACACTTTGTTGGTTGATATATCTACCGGGGAGCCCCTTCTAAAGATGGGCAAAGTATATAATTTTTATTATATTTCTAATAATATAATTTATAAATCAATTATATAAATAAAAACTACCAATGAAAAGCACTTGATTGTATATATTTAGACTAACATAAGTTGCTCAAATTAATTGGGTAAAGAAACTTAGCCAATGGCAACTACACTTACCTGCCACTGTTTATAAGCTGTTTTAAATTTTGAGCGAATGTATAGCACAAGAAGTAAGAAATACTTTTCAACAATTGGTTTTTGCTATGCCTTAAGCTTTCTAATATTTGAATTAAGCATTGGCCCGATATCCATAGAAACAATCAATCACCTTCATTTAAAATGGTAAATGTTGTATATGTTAAATAAAAATAAATTTTTTGTCGAAAAACCTTTTTATAACCCGGGCAATGTCATGCATTCGGATAGTACAGTATATCTTTATACACATATATACCTCTTGATGACACTTACTGGTAATTGCGTCATTCCTCTCTTTTTCTTGATTTATGGCTAAACGATTGGCCTGAACATGACGACTCTGATCTACAATAAATCAAGTCAAAATGTAAACTAAAATTATTTCACCTTGATTGGTATTCAAAGCACCTATACATACTAATGCACAGCACAACTGTTGCTTTCAATAAAGAGCCAAAAAATAATGCAAATAAATGCATGATGTCTGAAATATTATACCATTTAATGAGCAGCAAAATAAAATTCTATAGTACATCTCTGGTCAGACACACCGCAAACGGACTGTCTTGTGCAAACCATTTAAATCATTAGATATTTGCACTGCTTTTTTGTCATCATAAGTTGGATTGCTTCACTTCTTAGCTATCAGGGACATGTACTGACAGTTATTTCAAAGCAGCTGTATTTTTCAGCCTTTCTGTAACTGATCCCTTCCTTACCTCTTACACTGAACAAATTACAATTGCAAATTTATATTCCAGGCTCTTTAAAGTACATAAATTATATCAGTACTGTTCCCACTTATTCAAGTTCTTCAATATCTTGGCTTTCAAATGAGCCATTGTTTGACATGGTGAGACAGACATTGGTTGGTGTTTATAGGATTTCCCCAGAGCTCTACCACAGAAATGTTCAATGGTATAGGCTTGAAAATTATGACGTCACAATTTACATATTCCGTGTTGTGTGTTCTTACCGCATATTTATCGACTACATGTACGATAATAAGGCTAGTGGCAGGCGAAAGTAAGACAACTCCAGAGAACCAATGAAGATGGCAAAGGAATCAGTGTCATTAGCTCTTCATGGACAGGCTATTTCTAAGATAAATAGCTCAGATTCCAAGCACCATACTATATTTTCCCGATGATATTATGCACTAGCTCTTTTTTCATTGTGATGTTGAAAGGCACAACTGAGGCTAATTAATTTCAAGCATTGCGTGATCTCGCGAGAGTGCAATTTACATATAGTCCTAGGGCCACACCACTGCAGGTCACAATTTAATCCATGCGATTTCATTACCTTTATCAATGACAGTATATTTATTGAAGCATAATCATATTTAGAAAACAATATGGAAAGCGATACGACTTCTTCAGATAATAATACTACTACTCACCCGAAATCTATTTCCCCAGAACATTAGTTTGTATTGGCCGGGCGTTAGCACGATCCCCCGGCATTGTTGATTATCTAGAATCCTAGTTTATTATTAGCGCTCTCTGGGTTTATAAGCACCGATTGTCATAGAAAATCGTAGCCTCAATGGCAGCAAAAGGGATCGATGACCTAAGGCTAAATGCTAATGAACCACAACCAAGTGTTTTTTTATTGCAGGACATACTTGTGACACCCTGTTTTTCATAGTTCTATTACTCTTTGTGTATTGAATATAGGCTCATTCGAAAGCCAAGACTCTGAAGTACTGAAATATAATTATGATAAAATTACTGATATAATTGATGTGCTTTAAAGTAAGCAAATGCTGCTAATCATCCAGTTAATATAAAGTGGTGAGGGCCAGCCGGCCTAGGCCAACTCTCAGCTCCACTCTTTCCCATATTGTCGGACTTAAAGCAAGGAAACAAGGGGATCCAGTGTGGAGGGTGTGGGCAGATCCTAATTGCGACATTCAGATATTTGGAGATCAATGCAGAAAACCATACAGAGCATTCAGAGAGAGCAACTAGACAGAGCAATCAGACAGAGCAATCAGACAGAGCAATCAGACAGAGCAATCAGACAGAGCAATCAGACAGAGCAATCAGACAGAGCACCCATACAGAGCAATCAGACAGAGAAATCAGACAGAGCAATCAGACAGAGCAATCAGGCAGAGCATTCAGACAGAGCACTTTGGCACTTTGCTTACATTCTGACTTGTCATATAACATTATATGCATAATATATCTATCTTGAACACAAATTTGCAGTTTCGGGAAAGTGGAAGACCTTGCAAGAGAAGTCTGCCAAGCTTTCTTTACAGCATTTCAACTGGGCACACTATGGTTCCCTATACGGTGCCCTATATGGTTCCCTATATGGTGCCCTATAAGGTACCCTATATGGTGCCCTATAAGGTGCCGTATATGGTGTCTATAAGGTACCATATATGGTGCCCTATAAGGTACCCTATATGGTGCACTATGAGGTGCCCTAAAATATGCCCTATAAGGTGCCCTAAAATATGCCCTATATGGTGCCCTATAAAGTCCCCTATATGATGTCCTATATGATGCCCTATATGGTGCCCTATAAAGTCTCCTATATGATGCCCTATATGGTGCCCTATAAAGTCCCCTATATGATGCCCTATATGATGCCCTATATGGTGCGGTTATAACTTATTTACAAATTCAAGTTTTGAGGTGAGAATTCAAAAAGAACACATAAAAGAAAACTTAAGGAAAAAAATTCTACATTTCAAGCTCGATAAGCATTAAAATATTACTACTAAACAAATGCCCGGCGTCTCTCGGGTAATATAAGTCTTGCGCAGAAAATTCATTTTCATTTAACATATAACAACAGTTACCATTCTAACTTTCAAATTTTATATCATGAAAGAAGTGTTTTGTGCAGTTTAAATAAATTAAGAGAAAAAATAAAACAGCTGTGAAGGTTTTCAAACTTTGTCAAACAACTGTAACTTCATATCATGAGGAAAAGGTTTTGTGCAGGGCAAATAAATTAAGAAACAAAATAAAACAATTCTAAAAGTGTTTAAATGTGAATGTGAAATAATTAGCAAGTAATAGCTAAATTAAGTCGGTTTTGCTACGATTACAATAAAAGATGATTCTGTAGTGATACAATTAATACGAACTGAGGAAACAAAATAAATAAATATTCAATCCTGAATATGTTGAATTAATAATAACAATTCACGCATAGAAGTGTGTGCATATACAAAAGGTTACTGTTCCAGCAGAAGCAATCCATCAAAACTTTGAATACGACGATAGTGGTACCTTTCGATACTGGTACAAATGTAAAAATGAGATATCGGACAGCCTTTGCCTGATACTTTGTCTGACTGAACGGAGAGAGAATGTAGAGGCTATTCCTACTCAAGATAATACAATTGTTTGAGTGAAAAGTATTAGCCTTTACCGATTTAGCAATCGTACCTTATGAAAAACAGCAAATAGAAGAGTAACGGCACATTTGTATTTGGAAATTGAAATGGCACATTTAAAAATTACAAATTAAAAAAATAGGCAATGGTAGCAAAAGATCAGTTTTTAAACAATTTCAAAAAATAGCAAATGCCAAAAGTAATATTAGTTAAAAATCAAAAGTACACATTTAGCATGTGCTTACTGTATACGGTATATGTAAAGAGGGATAGCATGCTAAGAACTGTATAGCTCAGTGGTTAAATGCATGGTTTGAAACTTGGGTTGCAATCTCCGTGAGATCAAATCCAGCACGAAGCGAGCATTTCATTCCAAGATTTTACTAGCTATAGCTGGACAAACTGAAGTACACACAAACTTTGAGATTTATAAATTTATATATTTATATATATATATCCAACTAGCAAATTTTCACAAGACATTTTCAAGTCTTTCGTTTTCGACAACGCAAGGTTTAGCCATCACACAGATGTTGAGGAATCCAATTAGGCTAAACTTTCAACTAATTTAAAAGCGCTGTAATGCATCATAGCATCTCAAAAATCAAGCAACTAGGAAATTTATTTAACTCGCTATTGAACTGCTCTGAGAACGCTGAGAATGTTAGTATCTAATTATCTCCTGGCAAACTCCTGGTAATCTTAAAGCGCTGATCTTTGTAAACAATTTATGCCTTTTTGTACATAACATTAATAACAAAACTGAGAAAAACTGAAAAAGTTGGTGTCAATTCGATTTGTTTCCAAAGCCTCCCCAGTACATCAGATCATAAGATGCTTGGTGCATATACAATGTAAGTGTTTATTATGAAACCAAAAACTAGAGCTTCATGCAATGTTTAATTTTTTGATGACGATTTTTAAAGGAGACGATTTGACATCTTCCCCATTTAAAGAGATATCGCCAATTGTCTGAACAATATAATCGTGTAAAGGCAATATATATATCGTTTGATGACGTGGACTTAACGATTTTCAATATGAGCGATACTAGAACTAAAATGGACATTTATAAGTTTTCTTTACATAATAATAGGCTACTACTATCGTGATATATCGACAATTGCCTATTTGCAATATCAAGTCATCTGGCGATGTTTGGATATCGTGAAGCTCTACCAAAATCTGTGTTTCTGATTGAAAGCATTGTTCTTTGTAAACTTTCAAAACTATCAAGTCCTCCCATACCCTGTACAATCTGAGTAGTGTATATTTAAAAACAAATTTGGCTGCATTTGCATTATTTGAAAGAACTCTGTAATGCATTTGGTAGAAACCTGCTCACTGCTGTAAATGTAGTGTGACTAGGAAATACATCATACAAAACTCACCTTCTATTGCATTGTTAGCTGTAATGGCAGTGGTATGACCCCGTTCCAGTGCTTCATCAGCAGCATTCTGAGCAGCGTCAGCAGTACTCTGAGCAGCGTCAGCAGTACTCTGAGCAGTGTCAGCAGTACTCTGAGCAGCGTCAGCAGTATTATGAGCAGTCGCTATGCCATTTTCAAAATCCTGATGAAGCGCGTTGACATCGCCTTTGAACAAATATTTGATTTTATTTATGAAACAACAACAGCTTTAGAAAATGAATGAGCTAGGTTTACAAAAAAGTCTGCAGCTTTTATATTACATGTAATGAATTAAAACACTTGATGCTTTACTATATATGAAATTTCCTACGTAGTGATGCAAAAATTGTACATAAAGTCTTTACGTTAAGTGGAATTTACGTACTTACCATTAACTTATCAACTAACATTGCTAATTAACATCAAATATATATATAATATATATACAGTTAATATTTATTTTTATATACTAGCCGAATGCCTGTGTTACACAGGTAATAAAATCTTTACTAGAACAATAGCAGGGTTTTAAGCCAGCTTAACAATTGCTCCGATGCGTAATGCGTAATTATGCGTAATGATCAACTGTGCTAGTTAATAACCGCAGGCGCTTCAAGTTTGAGTACTTTAATCACTGTAATTAATTTTATCATATTCATTCGTCACTGCAGTCAGTTGACCGATCACAGTGTAGTGGTATAGATAGCTCGTCTTCAGACTGAGTGGTAGTTTCAGACTGACCAAATTTCATGTCGGTGGTACCGACATGAAATTACCTGTCGGTGGATCTGTCGGTACCGCCGGTACCACTTAGATGCCATCTAAGATTGAAATCTAGCTAACTAGATTTTAATTGCCTTGACTGGACACAAGGATGAGCAACAAAAAGATAAACACTGAGATATATATATGTAAAAGTTATATTTATACACATTAGTAAAAAGAGTGCTCAATGTTTTGAGTAAAAACAGAGCTGAGATAAAACTTTTTATCTGAAGAGTGCAAGCCTACCGCACGAAACTTTAAATAATAAAATTTTTTAACAAAACTTGTAGTTTTTTAGTACACATAGTTTTATATATATATATATATATATATATATATATATATATATATATATATATATATATATATATATATAGATTTATTACCTTTAGAAATGCTAGTTTCATAAATAATAACAAAGAAAAAGTACTCAATACACTACAGGCAGAGTGAATTATAGTATGACGTATAATATAAAGAGTACTAAGCTGTTAGTTAGTTGTTATAAATTTGTGTCAGATATAGGTCTGCTCTTATTAGGTGTTAACTTCAGAAAGCTTTCTGAAGACTGGAGAAACTCTCAGGTCTCTGGTAAGAGACCTGAGCATCAATAGACATTACCACCTGCTTGGGTAAACCAGTAGAGAAGACATTTTCTATATATATTTAATCAATTAACATGAAATATATATAGAAAAATTGATTAAAGCCCAGACAGCAAGTCTATTATCAAAACTGGTGGTTGTTTGTAACACAAGTGAACTAGCAAACATGTTGCAATAAGCCAGTCATCTAAAATTCTCTCTGATTTTGCTTTTCTTGTACATATATATTTCTATATTTCAAAGTTTGTCGTCTGTCTGTCATCTGTCTGTCTTTCGGTATGTCCAGCTATAGCTATTAAAATCTCAGAATTAACATTCCGCGTTCTGATGAATTTGAAATCATAGAGATTGCGACCGCAAGTTTTTTATCCACAGTCTCTACCACTGAGCCATGCAAGGCATATTGATCAAAGACATTATCATATACCTTATAGCATATGCACACGCTAAATGATGTATTATTTGAAACTCTATGAATTCTATTAACTCTATGAAACATGATGCTTTTTCCCGTTTTCGTGAACTTCCATTTCTGGCTTTTCGTAAGGTTCAATTGCTAAATCGTGGTGAAGGCCAATACTTTTCATGCGGACAATTGTATTATCTAGAGTAGAAATGGCCTCTACATTCTCTCACCGCTCGGTCACACAAAGACAGTCTGATATCTCATTTATACATTTGTACCAGTATTGAGAGGTACCAGTATCATCGTATTCAAAGTTTTGATGGCTAGCTTCTGGTGGAACAGTAACCATTTTACACACACACACACACGCACGCACGCGCGCGCACACACACGCACACACTTCTATGTAAGAGTTGTTATTATTAATGCAACATATTCAGGATTTTTATTTTGTTTTCTCAGTTTGTATTAATTGTATCATTACCGAATTATCTTTTGTTGTAATCGTAACAAAACAGACTTAATTTAGCTATTAATTGCTAATTATTTCACATTTACATTTAAACCCTTTTATGGTTGTTTTATTTTTTTTAAATTTGTTTGACCTGCACAAAACATTTTCCTCATGATATAAAGTTTGATAGTTACAGTTGTTTGACAACCTGTACAGTTGTTTTTATTTTCTCTTAATTTATTTCAACTACGCAAAACACTTTTCTCCTGATATGTAGTTTGAAAGTTAAAATGGCAAATGTTGTTATATGTTAAACACAATTAAATTTTCTATGCAAAGAATTTTTTATTACCCGAGCAACGCCGGTTAGTACAACTAGTCTATTTATATATATACTGTATATATATAAATCTCAGAGTTTGCGTGTATGTGTGCAGTTCGTTTTTTCCAGCTATAGCAACTAAAATATTGGAATGAAGAACCCGTATCGCAGAAGATTTAATCTTGGACCCCCCCCTGATTCCCACACGATGCGCTAAACCATTGAGCTCCACGAGATTTATGGATTCATTGGGCAATATGAGTTGATATGTGGGTGACAATACGCATACCGCTTTGGGTTACGCAAGTCATTAAAGCTTGCTTTCACGGCTCTTATTAATAAATTACTAGCTTAATCACATTAGCCATTAGCAATGTGCCAGGCTAATGGCAAGTGGCAGGCAACTACATTACTTGTCAGGGTTTATAAGCTGATTTTAATACCTGTGACACGCCGGGCATTCTTCTAGTAAAGAAATAATTTTAATGGCTGACCAGGCTTACTACGTCGAGAGCAATGATTTGGCTAAAACACATTCAACTATGAATCTTGTTCATGAACAAGTTGATATTTAACATGAAATGTTTGATTAAACAGAAATTGTGCTGACTATTGCAAGTATGAACTCAAGTGACTGTCTTTTTGAATTCATTAAAACAATTGGTTTGGTCAAAAAATTTTAATACAAAAAATTCGCAGTGGCACTTTGAAAATAATTCTCAGCATCATATTGACACCTTCCCTCTAATGTTGGAAAAACATGCAAAAGTTATATAACAGAAAACATCGAATAATACTTATATTCATATCAGATAAACCAAAAACATGTATCTAACTCGTATCAGACAGTTTGACATATATTTATTATTGGAACTACACAATGTCACAATATATGATGTTCAGGATTGTGATACTTTATAATCATTGTCAAAAAAGTCAATCACACTGAAGTTGTTCACCGAGATAATGCCTTGTTAAACCAATTTTCCAAGTATCACATTAATATATGTAGGCAATCAGAACAGCATTCTAACAGAATTCCACTAAATAAAAACAAACAACATTTTTATCAAATTTACAAAAAGCATTAGGCCCTACCGACTTAAACCAACTTCACACATACTAGAGGTATTACCTGCATAAACTTTTCAAGTAAAACCTAGCTCTCAACTATCAAAAAGAGACCGCTGTTAAGTTATAGTAAAAACCAATGAGCAAATCTAGAAAATATGTTAACAAACCATCCTGAGCGTAGTTTCACTTTGTGAAAACATTATTCTTTATCGCAAGTTTCTGTTAGCAATAACTAGATGTATTAGCTACGTATTTATACTAATATTAGATCTATCGACTTCATGTGACTTTTATAAAACAATTGTTCTACCGAGTATGATTTTTATCTTTAACATTAATAATTGTGTCGTAAGCTGTAATAATATTGATAAATCGTACTACTCGGTCATGCTCACAGTCATACTGAAAATGGCCAAAAAGTGTCCGTGCTCATTCTGCAACACATTAGTGGCATTGTTTATGGCATCAGCAGATGTAAAATCTTACGCTGATTAATTTGGTATACAATTATTTTATAAACAATCGTTCAGCAATAATGTATAAAAAATCAACATATTTTTAACACAACATGCGGTGCAAAAGTCATAACAATTTGTATGCACTCTTATCAAATAGTAGGTTTTACCGAATCTGTAAATACGTCTAGGTAAAAAAATATAATTTGGTATAAAATAAATTAAGATGAACTCATGAGTAATTAGGATGAACTGATGAGTAATTAAGATGAACTGATGAGTAATTAAGATGAACTCATGAGTAATTAAGATGAACTCATGAACAATTAAGATGAACTCGTGAGTAATTGAGATGAACTCATGAGTAATTAAGATGAACTCATGAGTAATTAAGATGAACTCGTGAGTAATTAAGATGAACTCGTGAGTAATTAAGATGAACTCATGAGTAATTAAAATAAACTGATGAGTAATTAAGATGAACTCATGAGTAATTAAGATGAACTCATGAGTAATTAAGATGAACTCATGAGTAATTAAGATGAACTCATGAGTAATTAATATGAACTCACAAGTACTTAAGTTGCACTCATGAGTAATTAAGATGAACTCACGAGTAATTAAGTTGCACTCATGAGTAATTAAGATGAACTCATGAATAATTAAGATGAACTCATGAGTAATTAAGATGAACTCATGAGTAATTAAGATGAACTTATGAGTAATTAAGATGAACTGATGAGTAATTAAGGTGAACTCACGAGTAATTAAGATGAACTCATGAGTAATTAAGATGAACTCATGAGTAATTAAGATGAACTCGTGAGTAATTGAGATGAACTCATGAGTAATTAAGATGAACTCATGAGTAATTAAGATGAACTCGTGAGTAATTAAGATAAACTCATGAGTAATTAAGATGAACTCATGAGTAATTAAGATGAACTCATGAGTAATTAATATGAACTCACAAGTACTTAAGTTGCACTCATGAGTAATTAAGATGAACTCACGAGTAATTAAGTTGCACTCATGAGTAATTAAGATGAACTCATGAATAATTAAGATGAACTCATGAGTAATTAAGATAAACTCATGAGTAATTAAGATGAACTCATGAGTAATTAAGATGAACTGATAAGTAATTAAGGTGAACTCACGAGTAATTAAGATGAACTCATGAGTAATTAAGATGAACTCATGAGTAATTAAGATGAACTCGTGAGGAATTAAGATGAACTCAAGAGTAATTAAAATAAACTGATGAGTAATTAAGATGAACTCATGAGTAATTAAGATGAACTCATGAGTAATTAAGATGAACTCATGAGTAATTAAGATGAACTTATGAGTAATTAAGATGAACTCATGAGTAATTAAGATGAACCCATGAGTAACTAAGATGAACTAATGAGTAATTAAGACGAACTGATAAGTAATTAAGGTGAACTCACGAGTAATTAAGATGAACTCATGAGTAATTAAGATGAACTCATGAGTAATTAATATGAACTCATGAGTAATTAATATGAACTCACAAGTAATTAAGTTGCACTCATGAGTAATTAAGATGAACTCACGAGTAATTAAGTTGCACTCATGAGTAATTAAGATTAACTAGTGAGTAATTAAGATGAACTCATGAGTAATTAAGATGAACTCACGAGTAATTAAGATGAACTGATGAGTAATTAAGATGAACTCATGAGTAATTAAGATGAACTGATGAGTAATTAAGATGAACTGGTGAGTAATTAAGATGAACTTATGAGTAATTAAGATGAACTCATGAGTAATTAAGATGAACTGATGAGTAATTAAGATGAACTCGTGAGTAATTAAGATGAACTGATAAGTAATTAAGGTGAACTCACGAGTAATTAAGATGAACTCATGAGTAATTAAGATGAACTCATGAGTAATTAAGATGAACTCGTGAGTAATTAAGATGAACTCATGAGTAATTAAAATAAACTGATGAGTAATTAAGATGAACTCATGAGTAATTAAGATGAACTCATGAGTAATTAAGATGAACTCATGAGTAATTAAGATGAACTTATGAGTAATTAAGATGAACTCATGAGTAATTAAGATGAACTCATGAGTAATTAAGATGAACTGATAAGTAATTAAGGTGAACTCACGAGTAATTAAGATGAACTCATGAGTAATTAAGATGAACTCATGAGTAATTAAGATGAACTCGTGAGTAATTAAGATGAACTCATGAGTAATTAAAATAAACTGATGAGTAATTAAGATGAACTCATGAGTAATTAAGATGAACTCATGAGTAATTAAGATGAACTCATGAGTAATTAAGATGAACTTATGAGTAATTAAGATGAACTCATGAGTAATTAAGATGAACCCATGAGTAATTAAGATGAACTAATGAGTAATTAAGATGAACTGATAAGTAATTAAGGTGAACTCACGAGTAATTAAGATGAACTCATGAGTAATTAAGATGAACTCATGAGTAATTAATATGAACTCATGAGTAATTAATATGAACTCACAAGTAATTAAGTTGCACTCATGAGTAATTAAGATGAACTCACGAGTAATTAAGTTGCACTCATGAGTAATTAAGATTAACTAGTGAGTAATTAAGATGAACTCATGAGTAATTAAGATGAACTCACGAGTAATTAAGATGAACTGATGAGTAATTAAGATGAACTCATGAGTAATTAAGATGAACTGATGAGTAATTAAGATGAACTGGTGAGTAATTAAGATGAACTTATGAGTAATTAAGATGAACTCATGAGTAATTAAGATGAACTGATGAGTAATTAAGATGAACTCGTGAGTAATTAAGATGAACTCATAAGTAATTAAGGTGAACTCACGAGTAATTAAGATGAACTGATGAGTAATTAAGGTGAACTCACGAGTAATTAAGATGAACTCATGAGTAATTAAGATGAACTCATGAGTAATTAAGATGAACTCGTGAGTAATTGAGATGAACTCATGAGTAATTAAGATGAACTCATGAGTAATTAAGATGAACTCGTGAGTAATTAAGATAAAATCATGAGTAATTAAGATGAACTCATGAGTAATTAAGATGAACTCATGAGTAATTAAGATGAACTCATGAGTAATTAAGATGAACTGATAAGTAATTAAGGTGAACTCACGAGTAATTAAGATGAACTCATGAGTAATTAAGATGAACTCATGAGTAATTAAGATGAACTCGTGAGTAATTAAGATGAACTCATGAGTAATTAAAATAAACTGATGAGTAATTAAGATGAACTCATGAGTAATTAAGATGAACTCATGAGTAATTAAGATGAACTCATGAGTAATTAAGATGAACTTATGAGTAATTAAGATGAACTCATGAGTAATTAAGATGAACTCATGAGTAATTAATATGAACTCACAAGTACTTAAGTTGCACTCATGAGTAATTAAGATGAACTCACGAGTAATTAAGTTGCACTCATGAGTAATTAAGATGAACTCATGAATAATTAAGATGAACTCATGAGTAATTAAGATAAACTCATGAGTAATTAAGATGAACTCATGAGTAATTAAGATGAACTGATAAGTAATTAAGGTGAACTCACGAGTAATTAAGATGAACTCATGAGTAATTAAGATGCACTCATGAGTAATTAAGATTAACTAGTGAGTAATTAAGATGAACTCATGAGTAATTAAGATGAACTCAAGAGTAATTAAGATGAACTCATGAGTAATTAAGATAAACTCATGAGTAATTAAGATGAACTGATAAGTAATTAAGGTGAACTCACGAGTAATTAAGATGAACTCATGAGTAATTAAGATGAACTCATGAGTAATTAAGATGAACTCGTGAGTAATTAAGATGAACTCATGAGTAATTAAAATAAACTGATGAGTAATTAAGATGAACTCATGAGTAATTAAGATGAACTCATGAGTAATTAAGATGAACTCATGAGTAATTAAGATGAACTCATGAGTAATTAAGATGAACTTATGAGTAATTAAGATGAACTCATGAGTAATTAAGATGAACTCATGAGTAATTAAGATGAACTCATGAGTAATTAAGATGAACTTATGAGTAATTAAGATGAACTCATGAGTAATTAAGATGAACTCATGAGTAATTAATATGAACTCACAAGTACTTAAGTTGCACTCATGAGTAATTAAGATGAACTCACGAGTAATTAAGTTGCACTCATGAGTAATTAAGATGAACTCATGAATAATTAAGATGAACTCATGAGTAATTAAGATAAACTCATGAGTAATTAAGATGAACTCAAGAGTAATTAAGATGAACTCATGAGTAATTAAGATAAACTCATGAGTAATTAAGATGAACTCACGAGTAATTAAGTTGCACTCATGAGTAATTAAGATTAACTAGTGAGTAATTAAGATGAACTCATGAGTAATTAAGATGAACTCAAGAGTAATTAAGATGAACTCATGAGTAATTAAGATAAACTCATGAGTAATTAAGATGAACTCATGAGTAATTAAGATGAACTCATGAGTAATTAAGATGAACTGATGAGTAATTAAGATGAACTCATGAGTAATTAAGATGAACTCATGAGTAATTAAGATGAACTCATGAGTAATTAAGATAAACTCATGAGTAATTAAGATGAACTCATGAGTAATTAAGATGAACTCATGAGTAATTAAGATGAACTGATGAGTAATTAAGATGAACTCAAGAGTAATTAAGATGAACTCATGAGTAATTAATATGAACTCATGAGTAATTAAGATGAACTCATGAGTAATTAAGATGAACTCATGAGTAATTAAGATGAACTCATGAGTAATTAAGATGAACTGATGAGTAATTAAGATGAACTCATGAGTAATTAAGATGAACTTATGAGTAATTAAGATGAACTCATGAGTAATTAAGATGAACTCATGAGTAATTAATATGAACTCACAAGTACTTAAGTTGCACTCATGAGTAATTAAGATGAACTCACGAGTAATTAAGTTGCACTCATGAGTAATTAAGATGAACTCATGAATAATTAAGATGAACTCATGAGTAATTAAGATAAACTCATGAGTAATTAAGATGAACTCAAGAGTAATTAAGATGAACTCATGAGTAATTAAGATAAACTCATGAGTAATTAAGATGAACTCACGAGTAATTAAGTTGCACTCATGAGTAATTAAGATTAACTAGTGAGTAATTAAGATGAACTCATGAGTAATTAAGATGAACTCAAGAGTAATTAAGATGAACTCATGAGTAATTAAGATAAACTCATGAGTAATTAAGATGAACTCATGAGTAATTAAGATGAACTCATGAGTAATTAAGATGAACTGATGAGTAATTAAGATGAACTCATGAGTAATTAAGATGAACTCATGAGTAATTAAGATGAACTCATGAGTAATTAAGATAAACTCATGAGTAATTAAGATGAACTCATGAGTAATTAAGATGAACTCATGAGTAATTAAGATGAACTGATGAGTAATTAAGATGAACTCAAGAGTAATTAAGATGAACTCATGAGTAATTAATATGAACTCATGAGTAATTAAGATGAACTCATGAGTAATTAAGATGAACTCATGAGTAATTAAGATGAACTCATGAGTAATTAAGATGAACTGATGAGTAATTAAGATGAACTCATGAGTAATTAAGATGAACTCATGAGTAATTAAGATGAACTCATGAGTAATTAAGATGAACTGATGAGTAATTAATATGAACTCACAAGTAATTAAGTTGCACTCATGAGTAATTAAGATGAACTCACGAGTAATTAAGTTGCACTCATGAGTAATTAAGATTAACTAGTGAGTAATTAAGATGAACTCATGAGTAATTAAGATGAACTCAAGAGTAATTAAGATGAACTCATGAGTAATTAAGATAAACTCATGAGTAATTAAGATGAACTCATGAGTAATTAAGATGAACCCATGAGTAATTAAGATGAACTAATGAGTAATTAAGATGAACTCATGAGTAATTAAGATGAACTTATGAGTAATTAAGATGAACTCATGAGTAATTAAGATGAACCCATGAGTAATTAAGATGAACTAATGAGTAATTAAGATGAACTGATAAGTAATTAAGGTGAACTCACGAGTAATTAAGATGAACTCATGAGTAATTAAGATGAACTCATGAGTAATTAAGATGAACTCATGAGTAATTAATATGAACTCACAAGTAATTAAGTTGCACTCATGAGTAATTAAGATAAACTCATGAGTAATTAAGATAAACTGATGAGTAATTAAGATGAACTGATGAGTAATTAAGATGAACTCATGAGTAATTAAGATGAACTCATGAGTAATTAAGATGAACTCATGAGTAATTAAGATGAACTCATGAGTAATTAAATTGAACTAATGAGTAATTAAAATAAAGTTTTACAATGTGTTAGCTAACAACTGTATTATTTTGAAACGGGTTTTTCCTCACATAGCCTGTATAATCCGAATAGTGTATATTGAAAACTCACATTTATCTGTTTTCTTTATATAATAATACTAATATTGCTGTATAACGAGAATGTGTATATATGAGAATTGTATATTTACAATTTCGAGTCATCTGGTGTCTCTCCAGTTATTTTGAAACGTTTTTGGATATCACGAAGCCCTACCAAAACCTGTGTTTATGATTGAAAGCATTGTTCTTTGTAAACTTTCAAAACATTAATTCCTCACATAGACTGTGTAATATGAATAGTGTATATTTAAAAACAAATTTCACTGCATTTGCATTATTCGGATGAACTCTTTGTAAGGCAATTAGTAGAAACCTGCTGTGAATGCAGCATGACTAGGAAGTGCACCATATAAAACTCACCTTCCAGTGCACAGCTAGCTCTAGTGGCAAATATAAGGCTGTCATCAGCTGTCGTCATAGCATCATCAGCAGTTCTCTGAGCAGCGTCAGCAGTAATCTGAGCAACATCAGCTGTCGTCTGGGCATCATCAGCAGCATTCTGAGCAGCGTTAGCAGTTAACTGAGCAGCGTCAGCAGCACTCTGAGCAGTTGCTATGCTATTTTTATTGTTTTTTGTTTTCTGACGAAGTGCGTTGACCTTTCCTTTGAACAAATATTCAATTGTGTTTATGGCTGTCTATGTCTGGAAAAAGGAGCAGCATTATAGCAGTACAGAGAAACTTGGAGCAGTTTTACTAACACAAGAGAAAAAGCTCCAACTCCCAAACCTTTCGGAGTGTCAATATCAACGTTTTAAACTGCGCTCATACAACAATGACACTACTAGAAAGCACTACATATAAATCTCTACTTCGCAACTATCAGTAACTAATAACAGTAATGATCCAATGACTAGGAAGTAAGTAACAGCCATAAACTAACTTGTATTAATTTTAGTAACTAAGAAAATAATTTCTATAACCTGAGAATTGATAAAATTTTTAGAATGTTATAAATATTTAGATTTTTGCACAATTTGCTGGAATATCTTTACTAAAATTATATTGCCAGTACTAAAAGCATAGCTATCCTCCAGGACCAAAGTTTTACATACAATAAACAGACTTGTTATACTCATATGATCAAAATTTGAAAAACATCCACTTGTTTAAGTGTAAGGTATGCCCATAGTATATGGTAGGAGACTGAACAAATATAATATAATATAAATACTCGTATGATCAAGATTTGAAAAACACCCACATGCTCAAATTTAAAAAAAGAAGTTACAATATTATATAGTTTTATATGTATAACTCTCATTTTCAAAAACTGAGCGTGTTCCAAGTTTCTGCTCATCACTAGATGATATATTTAATCTCCAAATTTTTAGCATGTACAATGGTTCTATTAAAAATGTCTATCTCACCCTTAATAATCTTGATCTTTTTCTTCGAAACTTTAACTTCATGTTGTGGTTTCTTGTCGTCTACTAATTTATCCACTTTAGCTCGAAGTTGTTCTAAATCCGCCTCTGTAAATATTTTCTCAACATAAATAGTGACCTCAAGTTTCCAATACTGATATATATCACCAGATCATCTATACTTAACAATTTCAATAAAATGATTGAGCTACAAAGTAATAAGTAAAGGAACTTGCATATTATATTCTTATGATGCAACTACCAAACACGAGCAAAGCGATTGTTTGGGAGATTTATGATAAACGCATATGTGCACACAACTCCCGAAAAATTATCCGTTAACGACCGTGACCCAACCTTGTACCGAAATCTCTTCAACAAATTTAACCATTTTTGTGTAGAGTCGTTTAAGTATAATAATGATACAAAACACATATAAACTTATTTAAATATATTACCAAATCTTTGAAAGGTTACAGCAATATCTTAAAACTAACACATCTGATCGGATTATACATAAATAGACAGATTAATTTGGTCTAAAATCGAAATAAAAACTTGCCAAGCTTATTTTAGTCAAAATTAAGACCGGCCAATGAAACGCCGATAAGGCTGTGCGACAGAGAGTAGAACTATTAAGTCATGCGCATTTTATGAAAAAAAGCGTGCATATTGCACCAGTCTATCCCATTGCCGAAGATTTCTGTAATTAACATTGAAGTTCTGAAAAGTAATCGTTTTTTTGCCAATTCTACTGGATTCAAACATTTTGGACACTTATAATGAATACTTTGGTATTCCAACTGTCCGAAGCGGTACAAGTAAAAGAAATGGCATTGATATTTTTCTAACGATTATTTTCTATTTTAACGATTTATAACGATACAATATATAATTAATGTAGAAGTGCTCAAAGTAATTGTTTCTTTTTGCTGGTTCTACCAGACTGACATTTTGGATGCTTATAATGAGTACTGTGGTATTCCAACTGATGTCCAAAGTAGCGAAAGTAAAGGAAATGACAATGATATTTTTCTAACTATTCTTACATGATTATTACAATATTTAATTGTAAGAATAATTATACGATTTTATAAGATTTAGTTATAAGAATAATCATTCGAATTTACAAGATCAAAGTGTTCAGTGACCGATGGTGTGCAATATGTTACTGTTATTTTTTTTCTAAAGTATTTGTTGATGGTACTATGGCTGTGCCCAATATCGCGGTACTGACAAGCCGTTTTTAATATCTGCAAAATTGAGTAATAGGTCTACATTTTCTTATAGATACACATCTATTCCTATGAAAACCAATTAAAATCTGTTTAGATTTTTAAGTTCAGCATAATTTTTTAGATATAAATACAGAAATCTAGATAAATATCACAACCCCTTGATATTGGTTGCTATGACCTGGTATGCTATTGTTTCTATAAACAGCCCCCCCAGCTATATATATATATATATATATATATATATATATATATATATATATATATATATATACATGTATATATATATACAACGGCCAATACAGAGTCGCTAATCATGGCAGCCCAGGAGCAAGTGCTCCCAACAAGGCAACTCCAAACGAAAATCTATCACACTAGAGACGATCCTAGATGCAGACTGTGCAAAGATGCACCTGAGACCATCCAACACATCATCAGTGGATGCAAACAGCTAGCAGGAAACGCATACACTGAGCGGCATAATCATGTCGCAGGTGTTGTGTATAGGAGTCTATGTGATGAGTATGGTCTTAATAAACCACAACACTGGTGGGAAGCTCCTGGTAAGGTGAATGAAAATGACCGCGCTAAGATCCTCTGGAACTTCTACATCCGGACTGACAAGCATGTCCTAGCAAACCAACCAGATATAATGGTGATGGACAAGGAGAACAAGAGAGCTACTATAATAGATATAGCAGTACCCGATGACTACAATATAGCCAGCAAAGAAAAGGAAAAGGTAGAGAAATATTTCCCTCTTGGAGAAGGGATTGAAAAATGCTGGAATGTAAGAACAACTGTAATCCCAGTAGTCATTGGGGCACTGGGCGCAATAATACCGGCGCAGAAAATGTGGCTTGCCCAAATACCAACAGCAATCAACTTAGGTGAGTTGCAGAAAAGTGCGCTATTGGGAACAGCTAAGATCTTGAGGCGAGTGCTCAAACTCCCAGGTCTCTGGTAGGAGACCCAAACTAGAGCAGAAATTACCACTCATACGGGGTATCCGGGGTGAGGAAACAATTTATATACAGTAATACTTCAACTTACGAGTGCTCTAACGTACGAGAAACTTGAGATACGAGCCAGCTTTCAAGCAAGTTTTAGCACTAACATACGAGCCATGTTTGAGATACGAGCACTTGAGTCAGTTGCCAAGTATGCCGGAGGTGTTTTATGAGAACAGCATCACTCTGTATTTTTCAACTGTTCAGGTTATACTGTTGTACCGTGTTTTTTGTGCACGATTTTCTGTGCAGAATTATGTGAATTAAACCAATGATATACAGCCCCCCAAGGATAGCCGACGGCTGTCATATGGGCGGGGTTTAATGATGGAGCTCTGTTAGGATTATGCTAGCCTGGGTTTCGGAGCTAACACAACTCTCGCGGGGCGATCGCATTGCCTTGTTAGGTTTTGAAAAACACGACTCGCCGTTATCGTTTCATTAGCTCATTCAGTCAGTAGACCCGCGGTTCACAATAGCAAACATTGGATTTCTGCAATGTAGGGGTAATACCTAACTAAAATAATGTATCTATTGAAAATAAAACATTTCAAATTACCTACTTTTAGTAATTTTAAAATTAGTAAAGGTCGTAGTATATGCCTAAAGTTGAATATAATTACCCGAACAACGGCATTTTTTTTAAAGTTTTTTATTAATATTTTGCCACCCCTAATATAAAATGACAAAGTCTTTCATCGGTTTAACATTGTTTTACCTTGCCAATAAGATGGGACAGCAGGCAAAGCTGTGCATTGTAGTTTTCATACTCAAAATCTAAATGCAAAACCGAATTTGAGCCATTTTACGATTGCGACTATTTATTTCGCGAATGCTTATGAATGGCAACTGACTGATCATAACGGTGACAATATTGGGATACTATATTTATTTGACAACAAAATGAATTTAACAGATAAGTAAAATAACCACTATAGTTCATAATATTCGTAAATTTACAAAGTGCTTTATTCAGCATATTTGTTTGTTCGGGTGCCGTGTTCGGGATAATCCCAACAGAGCTTCATCATTAAACCCCGCCCATATGAGCGCCGTCGGCTATCCTTGGGGGCTGTATATCATTGATTAAACATACTGTGCGTAGACCGAAAGTTTGCCAGTAAAATGAAAGATAATACAAAGAAAAAGCAAATGATAACAATTGATATTAAACGGAAAAATATGCGAAATGTGTATGCGTGATTGAGCTAGCTCGGGAATATGACAGAAATACATTCATAATATCAAACAGAAGGATTATATTCAGGGCATTTAGTTCGGAAAAGGACTAACCATAGTTTCTAAACGGTGCAGCGATCTTCACGACCGCTGATGGCATTGGACAAACATTTGGCCGGTGACAGCGTAACTGAAACGATGCTATGTGAAAAGGCCGGCGCTATCTATCCAAACTGTTTAATAGACATTCGGACAAGCTGGCTAGTGGTCGTGCATTAACCATTTGTGGCGACACTTGTGTTCGTCTTTATCGCAACGTGTTGCAAGGGCGACAAAGGCAAACGTCGTTAGATAGGTTTATCTTAAAACGGCCGGCTAGTCGTGAAAGCGAAAAAAAGGAAAGATTTCTCGCTAACCAGCAAGAAACTTCAAACTATGAACGCCGAAGAAATTTTAATTACGTTTAGTTGAAAATGAAAGTTTGCTTTTAGGTTTGCTTCTAAGTTTGTCTTTTAACACTTTGATAAAATCCAAATTTATCAAAGTCGACTGTTGTAACGAAAGATAACTTATATCTCCCTCCCTGGCAAACGCGAGTGTTAACTGCTATTGTATGTTGTGATGGAAACATGCATTACCATCTCCTTTTTGCTTATTGTCATTAGAGTTGTGTTCTCTTGTTGTTCTTTTATGTAGCCACGCCCCTAGAGGAGGTTGGCCCTAGCCACCTCATTTGCATATCTGATTATATTTAAGGCCGTGCTTCGGCCTAGTAAGTTCGTTCAATACATGCTTTGCATTTGGACCCACACTCTTCTGTTACCTTGCGCAATAACAGAATCACACTGAGCACTTATTTACTCCAAGCCTCAGTCTACGGACTGTGCTTTGGGAGTAGAGTATAGAAACACTGTCGACCCCGGTCGACCTCAGGTCGACCTTGTCGAACGAGCATAATATCACTCAGGGAGCGATTCCCCGTGTAAGGTGGTTGTAGTAGACCGGTGGTGTAAGCCGACCTACTCGCCTCTACGTGTTGGTCGCAGGATCCAATACACTGGTGGCAGCGGTGGGATAAGACTGCGGTAATTAGGAATTATAAGACGAATCTAGTAACCATGCCAAACAGCCGACGGAATGCTACCAGAGATCTGGCTGAGGCAGAGTTACAGCAGGTCGACCAGATTGGTCAACTGACAGAGGCTATCACTAGAGCCTTACAGATACCCAGAGGGGGAGCCAGCTTCAAGCCTCCGAAGTTCGATGGGAGTGAGGATGTGGAGCTATTCATCTCCCAGTTCGAAGAGGTTGCGGAAGCAAATGAGTGGAGTGAGAAGGCCACGCTCCTCCACCTGCGGGAGACCATGAAGGAGGGAGCCAGAAGTTGCAGTCGAGGGGACTCACCTGCCTCCATCTTCTCGGCTTTACGCATGAAGTACGGGCTCTCCCCGAGAGAGGCGAGGAGTAGACTCCACCTAAAAAGGGAACCCAAGACGAGCCTCCAAGAACATGCCACAGAGATGGAACGTCTGGTGAAAATAGCATACGCTGACCTCCCAGAATCCTACCAGTCCAGTATGGCCATGGATGCGTTTTCTCTGACACTGGGAAATACGCCCCTCCAACGCCACTTGTTAGCGATGAAGGCACAGAGCTTGGAGGAAGCAGTGCAGGCGGGGAACGAGTTCCTGCAAATCCAGCCCACTCTTCCTCGACCTGGTGCCCGACCCCTAATAATGACGGTGGAGGAGGAAGAAGTTACCCCCGCTACGGTCGCCCCCGTCCATTCGGACCCCCCATCAGCCACCTTGAACGACGTCCTGATGGCTATAAAGGGGTTAGCAGATGGACTGAGGGAAGGAAAGCTGTTGGGACAACGGGGAGTGGACAAAAGGGGACCAAGTTGTTGGGGTTGCGGCCAGGCAGGGCACACCCAACGCCGGTGCCCCCAAGCCTCCCAAGGACAACAGCCTCAAGTCACGAGGCCGGGAAACGGTTACCATCCACAGCAGTAGGGGGAAGTACTGACTGTGGATCAAATATACCCTTGCAAGGACAGTGGCAACAGCCACGACGGACTAGGCGACGCAGGCTCCCCCCCTGCTCGCCACCGGTCCCCTTGCATAACCAGTATCAACCCTTACCTGAGTGTGCAGGTCTCCCACTCTCAGAAGCCAAGGACAAAACATACGTCTGGCCAAAGCCGTCTCGGCCTTCCAAGAAGGGCCCCCAGAGGACTAGCAAAGCCAGACGGACCCACGGAGACGAGTCATGGAAGCCGCATAATAGCAGCTATTTCTTGCCAGGTCGCATCGGAGGTCAGCCCGTCCAATTCCTCGTGGACACCGGATGTACCTCTAATTTGTTGGGACGACATGTCTTTGAGCGGTTACCTAAAGATGTCAAAAGCAAATTGGAGGTCCGGGAGGACTATGGACAAATGGCAGATGGTACTCGGCTGCAGTTCCACGGACTCATCACTCTCCCGGTCAGAGTCAGGAGTGTCCAGGTTACTGTGTCTCTCGTGGTGTGTGCCCTGAAGGAGGATGCCATCCTGGGCATGCCTTTCCTGGTCGACCACCACTGCGAGATGAACTTTCAGCAACCCACGTTGGTGTTAAATGGACAGAAGTTGACTTGCACTGACCGAGAGGGTCGACCTCTGACAAGCAGCGTGCAGATAATGCGAGCCACAACGCTTCCCCCTCGAACCGAGGTCCTGGTTGCCGGACGTCTCACGTCCTCCTCCTATCAGCCAGTCGGGTTAATTGAGGGAACGAAGAACGGATATATGGTGGCCGCCAGCCTACACCAACCCGGTGAGAAGGGGAGAGTGGCCATCCGTTGTATGAACCCCACCGACCATCCCGTCAGCGTGACGGCAGGAACGGTCGTGGGGCAATACACTGGGGTCGGGCCGGACGAAATAGGGGCCCCCTGGACAGCGAAGGGAGAAGCCGAGGTTTCCAAAGAAACTCCACCTCCTGTCGCCAACGTACCTCCCCACATGCTGGACCTGCTCCGACAGGCGGCACCACATTGCTCGTCCCCTACCGAGCACCGAAGAATGGAAGACCTTTTGACCCGTTATGCGGATGTATTCAGCCAAGGGAGTGAAGACATGGGACGTACCACCCTGGTACAACACGAGATCCACCTCCTCCCAGAGGCACAACCCATCCGTCAACACCCGTACCGTGTAGGACACGAGAAGGAAGCCGAAATCGAACGACAGGTTTCGGCCCTGGAAAAGCAAGGCATGATTGAGCCCGCTCACGGGGCCTGGAGCTCTCCGGTGGTCTTGGTGAGGAAGAAGGACGGGGCGTGGCGATTATGTGTAGACTATAGGAAACTTAATAGTGTCACTCGCCAGGACGCCTACCCCCTCCCCCGGATTGATGAGAGCTTGGACGCCTTGTCTGGCAGTAGGTTCTTCAGTACCTTGGACATGATGAGCGGATACTGGCAGGTACCCCTTTCCGCCGAGGCCCAGGAGCGGTCGGCGTTCGCCACACGCAGTGGGTTGTGGAGGTGGAAGGTGCTTCCCTTTGGACTGACCTCCGCCCCAGCTACCTTCCAGCGGCTGATGGAACGTGTCCTCCAAGGGCTACACTGGAAAACCCTGCTGCTGTACCTCGATGACATCATCGTCATGTCAGCCGACTTCTCCAGTCATGTCACTAGGCTTGCCGAGGTGTTGGAGCGATTGAGGCAGGCCGGGCTGAAGTTAAAGCCCTCCAAATGCAGCTTGTTCCAGACCCAAGTCAAGTACCTGGGCCACATAGTCAGCAACACGGGGGTGGCTACCGACCCTGAGAAGATTCAGGCCATAAGTGGATGGGCAGCACCCCAAGACGTGACGCAGCTAAGGTCATACTTGGGTACCACTGGGTACTATCATAGATACGTGCCGGACTATGCCTCGATCGCCAAACCTCTCACCTTGTTGACCAGCGAAGGGGTCCCCTGGAAATGGGGAGAAGAGGAACAGGAAGCTTTTCTTAGGCTCAAATGGTCGCTGACACACGCTCCAGTACTGGCATATCCCGACCCCTCCTTGCCCTACGTGCTAGATACCGATGCTAGTAACGTAGGGACTGGGGCTGTGTTATCCCAGGTCCAGCAGGGCACGGAGCGACCCATAGCCTACTATAGCAAGACCCTCTCCTCCGCCGAACGCAATTACTGCGTAACCAGAAGGGAGCTACTGGCAGTGGTACAGGCTGTCCGGCATTTCCGGCCCTACCTATATGGCAGAGAGTTTACCATCCGAACCGACCATGCCTCCTTGGTTTGGTTGCACAGGAGGAAGGAACCCTCTTGCCAGGTGGCCCGGTGGCTGGAGAGTCTGGCCGAGCACAAGTACCGAATTATCCATCGAAAAGGCGATAAACATGGGAACGCCGATGGATTGAGTCGACGACAGTGCGTCGACTGCCGGCAGTGTGCTGCTATTGAGAGGCGGGATCAAGGGCCAACGAGGTCGCAAGTATGCGACTCTCTAGTAACCCCAGGAACGAATTGGGAAACTGCTGTGCCAGTGGACCAAGTTCCGGTACAGCCGCCAAGAGGCACCAGAACATCCAGTCCCAACCCCCGCCAGTTGGATGAGGATGAATGGCCTCGACTACCTGGCAACAGACCTGTTTTAGGGCATGGCCTCCCGACTCCCACGCCAACCAGTCCAGTCCCAGTACGGCTGCCGGGCGGGGCAGGAACACCCAGAGTGTTGGACCACCCTCCCAGAAGGCCTCAGGATCCTCAGTTACAAGCCGTCAAGGTAACTGGCGAAATCAACATTTTTGATGGAACTGGTGAAAGTGTAGTCCAAAAGGTTCCAGAACAACTGGCGGTGGTACAAACCCCGCTGGATGAAGTACGGGCACTACAACAGAGAGCCGCTACCGACCTAGGGGTCATTTACCAGGCCGTCAGGAACCGAAGAGGAGTGGAAGAGGCCGTGCTACGAGTGGGCAGCCCCGAGCTGCAGCGATTGGCCCGGATGTTTCACCAGCTCCAGCTCGACGAGTCGGGCGTGTTGACCCTCCATCTCACCCAGAATGGGCGAGAAAAGGTGGTGGTGGTATGCCCGAAAACATTGAGACAGGAAATCCTGTGGAAAGCCCACGAGCAAACACACTGCGGTGTGGAGAAGACCTTGAAACGCGTCCAATTGGACTGGTATTGGCCGGGTATGGCCGGAGATATCCGGAGAGCAGTCCTCTCTTGCGAAGTTTGCCAGAGGGCCAAAACAGGAAAGGGGCGGACCTCCGGGAATAGACAACGGCTGTACGCCGGGAGGCCGTGGCAACGCCTAGCCGTAGACTTGGTGGGACCCCTGCCTCCGACCCCTCGAGGAAATAGTTGGGTGTTGGTGCTCACTGATCACTTCACTAGGTGGTCAGATGCTTTAGCCATCCCCGATGCTACAGCCCCAACGGTAGCCCAGATCCTAGACGAGAGGATATTTAGTTACTTCGGGCTACCCGAGATTATCCATACCGACCAGGGGAGCCAATTCGAGTCCTCATTATTCCAGGAGCTATGCGACTTGTGGGGAGTCGATAAATCTCGGACCACCCCGTACCACCCCGAAGGGAATGGGGTGGTTGAGAGAAACAATCGTGTGTTGGGTGACTCCCTACGAGCTCTCTTGCTGGGCAGAGGACAGGAAGATTGGGACCAACTACTGCCACAAATCATGCGGACGCTGCGAGGGTTACCACACTCCGCCACTAAAGAAACACCCAACTATTTGATGTTGGGTCGGGAACTACGTCTTCCTGACCAGTTGCTGTATGGGAATAGACTAGAATCATTCGCAAGCATACATGAGTATGTGCAGACTGTCCACGACCGATTGATACAAGCCCATACTCTCCTCCGAGATAGGCAAAAAGAAATTGTGTCAACTGACGCGAGAGAGCCTCCGTTATTCAATGAGGGTGACCTCGTGTGGTTGCTAAGCAAGCGGCGGAGAAGAGGGGAAAACCCGAAGCTAGCGGCCAAGTACTTGGGGCCCTATCGCGTGTTAAGAAGTCACGAAAACCACACTTACGAGATAGAGAAGTATGGACAGCGATCTATCCAAGCAGAGGGAAGGTTACGACTCTGTCGCCCCAGTCCGGTGCAACAAGGACGAGCCCCGGTTGAGGTCGAGCCTGCTCGCCGTCCCAACATGAGGGGCCGACCCAGAAGGCAAGTCGCACGAGGAAACGATAACCCAGAAGTAGTTATTCCAGAGTTGCCCCTGCCTAGCCAACTAACGGAGTTGCGACTACCTCAGTCGCCAGGAAGGTCAGAAGCACTTCGATTTCCCAGGGGAGATCCCTTGGTTCCCCCAGGGGAACACCATCCTACCTCGATGATTGACCCCGACCCTGGCGGCGAGTTGATACCCGAGGAGGAAAGGGCCACGGAAAATACGGGAGCCCAGGCTAGTGATACCGGGGCTGGGGATGCACCACGGCCCCAACGAATCAGGAGGCCTCCCGCGTACTTGGCCGATTACGACACTAGCACCGTCCAATCGGGAGAAGCCCTCGGAGTTCAAGGTCGGAAGGCGGCCATTTTGGGTCCCAGACAGAACGCGCTCATTACTTGTTACCAACTCGAGGCGCACACACCTATATCTTTTCTCAACATGGAAGTCACTAAGGAAACCGTAAAGAAGGCTGCACCGATCATCGGAGCTTTACCCCTGTTGCCCGAAGTAAAGATCATGCCACTGGAGCTCCACCCAGCGCCGGGTGAAACCCTGGACGACTCAGAAACGGATTCTTTAAATAATCACGTTCCACACTCCCCACTACCGACCAAATGGATCGCGGCGGAGACAGCTAAAACGATCTCGAAACTATGTCGAGAGAAAGGTACTAACTGTCCATTGTGCCAACAACTACTCTCTACCCCTCGACGGCGCAGAATCCACATCGCCCAACATTTTACACGCTTCTTCTGCAAATGTGGGAGGAACTCCACATCTCGAGATACTATTGCAAAACATCAGGCTCGGATCAAGGATGCCGAAGTACGGAAGGCGCACGGTGGAAAGGGAATTACTATATACGAGGTCGACCGAGATAGCTACCCGGCCTGGAGCAAAAAGGTACAATTAAATAATCCTCCGGCCTTTGAAAAGCCTACACCCTACGGGCCGATTAAAACCAAGCCACCTACGCGAAGAGGACCCCAGGCACCTCTCCCCTCTCCCCCGAAGAAGAAGTGGTACAGTCCGCCCAAGCTGGAACGACCGGTCCCAGCTCCTAGAAGATTGACTACGATAGGCAGCATCCAGAGCCGGCTGGGGGGCGTCCGACCCCGGGTCACAGTGGACGTTTTGCGAGAGGAGGCCTCCAACCTCCGACGGGCGGCTCGTCGTCTGGAGGACCTGGCGAATCGCATGTCGACCTCATAGATGACACGGTCGACATGGTTTATCAGTAATTCTCTTGGTACGTTTTAGTAATTGGTGTCTCTCACATTATTATACCCTCTTATTTTTTTTTGTTGTTTTATTGTAGCTAGTTGGTGTTTTCCTATATTTCTTGTATCTTTTTTTTCTTTTCTTGTGGTTTTATATATATAGCCGGTAGTCGTCTATAGGGGCAGCGTGTGTGATGGAAACATGCATTACCATCTCCTTTTTGCTTATTGTCATTAGAGTTGTGTTCTCTTGTTGTTCTTTTATGTAGCCACGCCCCTAGAGGAGGTTGGCCCTAGCCACCTCATTTGCATATCTGATTATATTTAAGGCCGTGCTTCGGCCTAGTAAGTTCGTTCAATACATGCTTTGCATTTGGACCCACACTCTTCTGTTACCTTGCGCAATAACAGAATCACACTGAGCACTTATTTACTCCAAGCCTCAGTCTACGGACTGTGCTTTGGGAGTAGAGTATAGAAACACTGTCGACCCCGGTCGACCTCAGGTCGACCTTGTCGAACGAGCATAATATCACTCAGGGAGCGATTCCCCGTGTAAGGTGGTTGTAGTAGACCGGTGGTGTAAGCCGACCTAGTCGCCTCCGCGTGTTGGTCAACGGGCAACACTTACACGGCCCCTGTGGAGAGTGAATGCAGACCGGTAGAGTAAGCCGACCCAGGTCGCCTCTACGTGTTGGTCGCAGGATCCAATACAATGTATTTAATTTTACATTTTAATTAATCACATTTCCTTGCATCATTTTTTATTTGTTGCTTTTTGAAAGCATGTAGTACGTAAGAAGAATAACCAACATGTTATTTCTGTTACAATATCTTGTTTTGAGTGTTTTATTTGCTTACTTTAGAGTATGGAAACCAATCAATATATATTTAATTGTTCTATATATAAATAAATTGCACCAACATGCGAGTAAATTGACATACGAGCACAGTCTCGGAACGCATTAAGCTCGTAAGTTGAAGTATGACTGTATATATATATATATATATATATATATATATATATATATATATATATATATATATATATACATATATATATGTATGTATATATATATATACATATATATACATATATATATATGTATATATATACATGTATATACACATATATATACATATATATATATTGTTGTGTATGTGGTCCACTGGGAGCTGAGCATAGGGCTGAGTTAAGCCGAGCCAAGCTGTGTTCAGTCAGGCGTGTTAATGAGGTCGGAGTTCAGCCAAGCCAACCCAGAGCCATGCCGGATCCAGCCAAGTAGAACGGAGGAGGAGCTTACTAGCTATATAAGCTCGAATATTTGTGTAGAAGAGCAGAGCTGTTCTTGGCCTGTTCATTGCCTGTTACTTGATTCTTTTTTGTACACCTTGATGAACTAAGCAGAAATATATGTATTGTACTCATGCACGAGTCTTGTACTAGCGGAGGAAAGTGAAGGTCGCACAAACCTTTACACTGGTGGCAGCGGAGGAATTGGTAACGATCCCAAGAACTCCACCACAGAACTCGCATTGGGATCACTAGACTCTGGATGAACTGGGCTGCCTGAAAAATGGCAACACCACTCCTACTGGAAGAACTTCCTACTGGGAGAAACTCAGAGAGAGCTGTGGAAAGCCCTACAGGATTGGATTTAGTAGATGCACTGCTTCGGGAGCAGAAACCTACTAAAATGACTAATCTGAAGAGGCAGCAAGCTCCTACTAGAAGAACTTCTAACCGGAAGAAACCCAGGAAGAGCTGTGGAAAGCCTACCAATCGGACCCAGTAGATGCACTGCTCCAGGAGCAAAAACCTATTAGGGGATCCGGCAGGACTTGCCTAAGGAAGCGGTGTGCTTCTACTGGAAGAACTTTCTATGGGAAGAAACCCAGAAAGGAGCCAGGAACCGCGAACACAGTAGAAGCACTGCTCTGGGAGGAGAGCAGAAACCTACTGGAAGCCAGACATGGCCAATAGGAGAGCCAGGAGCGCTGACCCGAGACCCGACCAACTAATCGAAGAGCTAGAGCGCGTATTGCTGATGCCGAAAGCTCAGGAACCGGTGCCATGCTTCAGGACTCCTCAGTATACTGGGAAAGGAGATGTAGAATACTTTATTGTTTGCTTCAGGAGCCAGCTCAACGCCCTTAGGCGAGAGGAAGGGACGATGCTGCAGGAGCACGCTATGGAAGTTGAGAGGTTGGTGCGCATTGCGTACGGGGACCTGCCGAATTGCCACCGGAATAACATGGCTATGGAAACCTTCTGCAGCTCGCTAAGGGACCCTGTCCTGCAGAGACATCTGTTGGCTATGCCTACGCCCATGCTGACGGATGCTGTATGAGCTGGAAATGACTACCTCCAGATTCAAGGAGGCGAGCGTAGACCCACCGGATCTTCGGTGCAAGCCCTGGAGGGAGGAACCTCTGACCAGGTAAACTCGGGCGAGGCCGATGTTATAGGATGACTAGCCCGGCTAGTCCAAACCCTCACGGACAAGGTGAAATGGCTCCAGGAGCGCACCCCAGCTGAGAAAAGGAGCCAGCCAGCTACTCTTTGCTGGGGATGTGGCCAACTGGGGCATGTACGAAAAAACTGTCCTCGCCACACCAAACCGGCTTCGGGAAACGAAGGACGGCCACAGCAGTAGCTCCGACTACTAGCTGTGCCAAGGCCAAACAAACACGGAAATACAATAGGATTTCGCGGGACTCGACGACGGCTGATGGCTGGTCTCAACTAGCAAGGACTAGGTCAAGGGAAGTTCATGCACAAGAAAGGCCTGTGGTGACACGGAATTATTACCAGTCCTTGAGTGAGATTAGTCTGGACAGCCCCCTGTCCCGAATATTGCCTACACTCCTCCGTGTGAACGGGCAGAGACGTAATCCAAAACGCAGGAGGGTGACCCCCAAATCCCCTCCGCCCCAGACACTGAGAACCATCCCCACTGAACCAAACAGTCGGAAGCCTGCCTTAAAAGCGGCAGGGCCAAACCCTTCTCCGCCTTGGGGGTGGCAATCACGGGAGAAGCAGATTTGTTCCGGACGTGGGACGGCTCAAGGTACTGACCTTGCCCCACCATGGAAAGAAAGCCTTCCAGGCTTCACGGAGAATGTCCTGGAGGATGCCACTAAGGCGCAAGCCCTCAGCCGACCCCACTCCGCCAGCTATTTCCTCCCAGGAAAAATAGAGGGGCGACCCATCCAGTTCCTGCTGGACACCGGGGTTCCACCAATCTGATAAATAAACAAGTATTTGATCGATTGCCAGGAGCCGTGCGGGACTGACTCAAAAAGAGTGACAGCCACAGACTATTGGCTGACGGAACACGGCTCCCTTCTACAAGATAATTCGCCTGACTATCCGCTTGAGGGATGTGAAGACGAAGGAAGTTTTTGTAGTGAGCCGACTGAGCGAGGATGCCATCGTCGGAATGCTGTTCTTTGTAGCCCATCAATGCGCTCTCGAGTTTGAGCAACCGGTGGTTCGAGTAGATGGCAGACAGCTAGTCTGCACAAACCAGCATGGACGGCTGCTACAGAGCAAAGTACAGGTGATAAGGGGGTAGTGGTTCCCGCCCGGGCTGAGATGGCGATACACTGTCGCATCACCACACGGAACTATTGTCCCATGGGACTAATCGTGGGATTTCCCAACAGACCTCCTGTAGTCAGTAGCCTGAACTAGCCGAGACCCAAGAGACAAGTCATCACCTGCTGCATGAACACTACGGAGCGGTCGTTGACTTTCTGGTCCGGAGCCACTATCGGCATGTACACGGGAGTAGAGACCCTACAGGTCAAAGAGGACGATCCCTTACTGTGTGATGCTGGTCCGACTTCAATCAATGGAGTGCTGGCTCACGTTGAGGAATTGTTCCAGGCGGATTAGCCGAACTGTGAGGACATGGGATAAACATCAAGGTTGGCAACCTTGCTGCGTCGGTATGCCATCATGTTTAGTGCAGGTGATGACGACAAGGGAAGGACGTCGGAGGTGGAACATTCTATCCCACTTAAGGAGGGCACTCGACCAATCCGACAACTCCCTCACAGACTCGGACCGGAGGAGGCAGAGGCCAAGATCTGCTCAAACAAGGACTCATCGAGCCAGCTGGAGAAGCTTGGAGCTCCCCCGTGATGTTGGTCCGGAAGAAGGACAGGAAGTGGCGCTTCTGCATTGACTACCGGCGTATCAACGCCGTCACGGAGCAGGATGCCTACTTGCTACCCAGGATTGATGACAGCCTAGACGCCTTGTCCGGCAGTTGCTATTTCAGCACGCTTGACCTGGTAAGCGGGTATTGGCAGGTACCCCTGGATGCAGAGGCGCAGGAGAAGTCGGCTTTCTCGACAAGGTCCAGGCTGTGGAAGTGGAAGGTATTGTCTTTCGGACTGATGTCCGCCCCCGCCACCTTCCAAAGACTCATAGAACAGGTTCTACATGACCTCCACTGAAGAACGCTGCTGCTATATCTGGATGATATTATCGTCATCGCCCCGGATTTTGATACGCATCTACATCGGCTGGAGGAGGTCTTCTAGAGACTCCACAAGGCCGGACTAAAGCTGAATTTCTCCAAGTGCGAGCTATTGCTACCTCAGGTCTGCTACCTGGGTCACATAGTAAGCCGGGATGAAGTCTCTACAGACCCCGACAAGGTGGAGGCAGTAGCATAGTGGCCGAGTCCGCGTGGAGTGAGGGAACACCAAGGATTCCTCGGGACGGTTGGCTACTACCGACAATATATCCCGGAGTTCGCCACTATAGCACACCCCTTGCACCGACTGACTTCAAAGGGAGAGCCCTGGAAATGGGCGGAGGGAGAACATGCCGCTTTTACTACGGTGAAGGAGAGCATCAGCACCGCCCCGATCTTGGGCTATCCAGATCCTCGGAGGCAGTACATCCTGGACACAGATGCCAGCAGATGTGGAGTGGGGGCCGTGCTGTCCCAAGTACAGGAAGGCTGCAAGAGAGTCATTGCCTACTACAGCAAGACCCTCACCCCCTCGGAGCGCAATTACTGCGTCACTCGACGGGAGCTACTTGCAGTAGTGAAGGCGGTCAAACACTTTTGGCCGTATCTGTATGGCAAGGAGTTCCTCCTACGGACAGACCACACATCACTCCTGTGGCTATGCAGGAAAAGGGAACCCTCAAACCAAGTAGCCCGAACCAGGACCAAAAGGCGAACTGGCAAGGACACAGGCTACCAAACAGGGGCCAGTGGCCATCATGTACCGTGCCATTGCCACAGGAGAGGAGGTGCTAGCAGAACACCTGGAGGTCGGGAGCAGAGAGCTGAACATCCTGCATCACATGCGGGGTTCTCTGCGCTTACGACAGGCCGGCGTGCTGGAAGAACGCGTGGCCCCGCCGGGCCATGCCAGATGGTGCACCATCTGCCCCCGGCCATGCGGGAAACCACGGTGTGGCAAACGCACCCCCTGGCACACTTTGGGATGGGAAGGACGATAGGTCGCCTCCAACTGACGTGGTACTGGCTCGGACTGACGTCCACAGTCAAACGGCTTATCAAGAGTTGCGAGGTGTGCCAGGCGGCAAAGCATGGAGGGACAAAGGCGGCCAGAGGAAAAAGGAGGCTCTACGCAGGACGACCCTGGTAGGATGTGGCCGTGGATCTGGCGGGGCCATTTCTTGTCACGCCAAGGGGAAACAAGTCGGTGCTGGTTCTCACCGACCACTTCACCCGGTGGCCGGACGCCTTGGCACTACCTGACGCCACGGCCCCGGTGATCACCAACGCTCTGGATGAGCGGATCTTCTGCTACCTGAGATTGCCTGAGCAGATCCCTAAAGGACCAGGGGGCGCAGTTCGAGAGCCAACTGATGGCCGAACTGTGCCAACTCTGGAACGTGGAGAAGACCCACATGACTCCATATCATCCACAGGCAAATGGAATTGTGGAGCGGATTAACCGGGGACTCGGAGACTCCTTGAGGGCGCTGCTTCTGGCTCGGAGACAGGACGAGTAAAACCTACTGCTCTCCCCAGCTGATGAGGGCATACAGAGGCATCCCCCCTCCGTGACTGGAGAAACGGCCAACATGCCAATGTTGGGACGGGAGCTGAGATTGCCAGACAGGCTGGAAAGCCACCCTCCACCAACTGAGTTCTTTCCTGCCAACGAGCACGCTCTGGAGGTGCAGCGGAGACTGCAGACAGTGCATGAGGCACTACGGCAAAGCCAGATGAACGTGCGGCAAGAAGACAGGGAAGAGCCATCACTGTACACCCCAGGCGACTGGGTATGGCTCAAGAACAAACGTCGGAGACGGGGAGAAAATCACAAGCTGCAGGCAAAGTTTGTGGGACCATGCCAAGTCCTGAAGGCCTAGAGGAACCACACATATCTGGTGGAACGGCAGGGCCAGTCTTCCATCCAGAGCGAAGGAAGGCTAAAACCCTATCATGCTTGCCCAGAGAGGTTGGGACAGGCCCCAGCTACTCTGGAGCCAAGGAGGGGTCCCAACATGAAGGAAGCTCGACACAGCAGGCCGGAAAAAGGCAGGAACAGGCCAGAGTGGACCCTGTGTGGATAATGCCGCCTCCCAACTGGGAAAGGTTGCTGCTGGAGGCTCCTGAAAAACAAAGATAGGAGGTAACTCCGGGAGAAAACTCGGCCGGACCGGAGGAAGGAGAATGCCAGGGACGTCAAGGACACTCTCCAAGTTCGGTAGAAGCCAATCCGGTCCCACTAGAAAAAGTTCCGGAAGAACCGACATCAAACCCAGAGGAGACTGGAATAGCTCCGACACCGGAGACTTCATCGGAACCTGTTTGCCACAACCCAAGGCGGGCCCGAACTATTAGAAGGCCGGACCGGTACGACAACGGGGTGTGCTACTCGATGGAGTCACCGGCAAACCACCCAGGGGTGGGACAAGAGGACAACCAGGTAGTTCTCACTGCCACTACCAGGGCCTTTTTTGTTGGAGCACTCGCTCACCCCGGACGCCCTCAGTTTGTTAGAGAACTTGGATGACGCATGTGATGCGTCTTTGCCAGAACTATTGGCTTTGGTCACCAGGAGCTTGAAAGAAGCTGAGGAAGCCCTAAGCGCACCGAAGCCAGTTGGTGTGGCAGCAGACCAGGGAGATTGGAAGTGGGAGAAGGCGACCGCTGAGGCCGGCACGAGCTGCCCCGGGACAGCTGCCTCAGACACAGATGTGGAGGACCTTGACAGAACCCTGACAGGAGAGGAAGAGGTCTGCCACGTAGCTACCATAGACTCTCTCCCAAGGTCTAGATTGGAGACCAGGGTCACCGTTGGGGTGGGAGAGTGTTGTGGAATGTGGTCCACTGAGAGCTGAGCATAGGGCTGAGTTAAGCCGAGCCAAGCTGTGTTCAGTCAGGCGTGTTAATGAGGTCGGAGTTCAGCCAAGCCAGAGCCATGCCGGGTCCAGCCAAGTAGAACGGAGGCGGAGCTTACTAGCTATATAAGCTCGAATATTTGTGTAGAAGAGCAGAGCTGTTCTGAGCCTGTTCATTGTCTGTTATTTGATTCTTTCTTGTACACCTTGATGAACTAAGCAGAAATATATGTATTGTACTCATGCACGAGTCTTGTATTAGTGGAGGAGAGTGAAGGTCGCACAAACCTTTACAATATATATATATATACATATTGTAAATATATATTGTAAATATGTCTATTTAAATATATATTGTATAATATATATTTATATTATACAATATATATATATATATATATATATATATATATATATATATATATATATATATATATATATATATGAGGGTCTTACCACACAAAGTTGTCGTCAGAATAGTCACTTTTAAAATGCCTGTCGTCACATTTTTTAAGTTGGTAACCAAAACAACCTCTACCTTCACATTTGTTATTTTAATGCGAATATCCATTCTGGCGGCACTGGGTTGCGTTAAAAACCTGAAACTTGCTCAGCTTGAACTCCTGCTAATCAAAAGCATGGCTCAACCAGCAACCTTCACAAATTTATTAGTGATATTTGGGAGCGTTGCTGATTATTCCGCGAAGAGTGACAGGCGTCTTAGCTTTTTAGGGCTACACATCTTTAACTGAAAATAGACCGAGATGGTCTTTAATAATCAGTGTCGGTCACAGACTTGGAAACTTATTTGCTGTCAGTGTGTCGTGACATTTCATTGCTGTTTACTTAAATTACATGGCGCCTATAAATGTTGAGCCAGATACTTCAAACCGGAACTAGTGAAGTTTCGTTTGATTGTGTTGATTTATGGGCAAATAATAAATTAGTGAAGGTACGGCCGCATGTAACGAGTTTTTTGTTGGTTCTGACTGAAATCACAAAAGGAACAAAACACACGGAATTATTTCATGCTGCTATGATCGTGCTAGCGAGCACGATTCTAGCAGCTTTTGCAATTAGTATAGTCCAAGACATGTATGATGACACACAATAAAAGTATCAATGCACTTCAACGTAGTACATACAATGCAACTGCTTAGATTGCGCTATTGTTGGTATTTATCGTTTATACACCATTGCTACAAATCTTTTATATTTTGATAATAAAAAATTTTTTTAGCAGCAAAATTTTTGTGGTAAAAAGTGTTGCTGTCTTTAGTGCAATCAAGTTAGTTGCATCGTATTTACTATAATGAACTGCCATGATATTTTTCTTGCATGTCGCTTATGTGCTTCGGACTACATAAACTTTAAAAGTTGCTAGAATCGTGCTCGCTAACCAATAATAGCGCAATCTAAGCAGTTACATCGTGTGTACTATGTTGAAATGCATTGGTAACTTTATTGTGTGTCGTAATACGTATCTTGGACTAATTGCTAAAGCTGCTAGAATCGCGCTCGCTAATAATTTGTTTAGCTAGTTAAAAGCGTTTCGTCGACGAGTTCGGTGAGCATGCACAGCTCAGATAATTCTGCAAATTTCGACCGAATTATTCTGTGTTTTTCGGTCAGAACTCAGAACCAACGAAAAGTTCGCTACGTATAGCCGTACCTTCCTTCAGTAAGCCTACTTAAACGATCATCATCGCCTCGTCAACGTCACTTACAGCTATAAATGGTTGTCTTGTCTGTCGCTTTTCAAATATCCTTGTCGTCGGGTTGTCAAAATCGTCACAAAACATGGGAGGACCCCCATATATGTATATTACACAGCAGCTTGCCATTTTACTTCTAATATTGCAGTTATCCTATTCCTGGGAGAGACATAAACATATCATCTTTTCCTTTCATTATTGCTGTTTGTTATACATAATAACACCCAGTACATTGCAGCTACCATTGCAGTTCTCTTATTGCGCTGCACTGCCATTTGACTGCTAATATTGCACTTCTCAACCAGCAGTACCATTTCTTTTTCCATTATCACTTTGGTCGTGGGCTGTATGACAGGGGAAATTCTATGGAAATGAACTCGGGAGTAATTAAGATGAACTCGGGTGTAATTAAGATGAACTCATGAGTAATTAAGATGAACTCATGAGTAATTAAGATGAACTCATGAGTAATTAAGATGAACTCCTGAGTAATTAAGATGAATTCATGAGTAATTAAGATGAACTCATGAATAATTAAGATGAACTGGTGAGTAATTAAGATAAACTCATGAGTAATTAAGATGAACTGATGAGTAATTAAGATGAACTCATGAGTAATTAAGATGAACTCGTGAGTAATTAAGATGAACTGGTGAGTAATTAAGATGAACTCATGAGTAATTAAGATGAACTCATGAGTAATTAAGATGAACTGATGAGTAATTAAGATTAACTAGTGAGTAATTAAGATGAACTGATGAGTAATTAAGATGAACTGATGAGTAATTAAGATGAACTCATGAGTAATTAAGATAAACTCACGAGTAATTAAGATAAACTCATGAGTAATTAAGATGAACTGATGAGTAATTAAGATGAACTCACGAGTAATTAAGATGAACTCGTGAGTAATTAAGATGAACTCATGAGTAATAAAGATAAACTCATGAGTAATTAAGATGAACTGATGAGTAATTAAGATTAACTAGTGAGTAATTAAGATGAACTGATGAGTAATTAAGATGAACTGATGAGTAATTAAGATGAACCCATGAGTAATTAAAATAAACTCACGAGTAATTAAGATAAACTCATGAGTAATTAAGATGAACTGATGAGTAATTAAGATTAACTAGTGAGTAATTAAGATGAACTGATGAGTAATTAAGATGAACTGATGAGTAATTAAGATGAACTCATGAGTAATTAAGATGAACTCATGAGTAATTAAGATGAACTGATGAGTAATTAAGATGAACTGATGAGTAATTAAGATGAACTCGTGAGTAATTAAGATGAACTCGTGAGTAATTAAGATGAACTCATGAATAATTAAGATGAACTCATGAGTAATTAAGATGAACTCATGAGTAATTAAGATGAACTCATGAGTAATTAAGATGAACTCATGAGTAATTAAGATGAACTCATGAGTAATTAAGATGAACTAATGAGTAATTAAGATGAACTCATGAGTAATTAAGATAAACTCATGAGTAATTAAGATAAACTCATGAGTAATTAAGATGAACTGATGAGTAATTAAGATTAACTAGTGAGTAATTAAGATGAACTGATGAGTAATTAAGATGAACTGATGAGTAATTAAGATGAACTCATGAGTAATTAAGATGAACTCATGAGTAATTAAGATGAACTGATGAGTAATTAAGATGAACTCATGAGTAATTAAGATGAACTCATGAATAATTAAGATAAACTCATGAGTAATTAAGATGAACTAATGAGTAATTAAGATGAACTTATGAGTAATTAAGATGAACTCATGAGTAATTAAGATGAACTGATGAGTAATTAAGATGAACTCATGAGTAATTAAGATGAACTCATGAGTAATTAAGATGAACTCATGAGTAATTAAGATTAACTAGTGAGTAATTAAGATGAACTCATGAGTAATTAAGATGAACTCATGGGTAATTAAGATAAACTCATGAGTAATTAAGATAAACTCATGAGTAATTAAGATGAACTGATGAGTAATTAAGATTAACTAGTGAGTAATTAAGATGAACTGATGAGTAATTAAGATGAACTGATGAGTAATTAAGATGAACTCATGAGTAATTAAGATGAACTCATGAGTAATTAAGATGAGCTCATGAATAATTAAGATGAACTCATGAGTAATTAAGATGAACTCATGAGTAATTAAGATGAACTCATGAGTAATTAAGATGAACTCATGAGTAATTAAGATGAACTGATGAGTAATTAAGATAAACTCATGAGTAATTAAGATAAACTCATGAGTAATTAAGATAAACTCATGAGTATTTAAGATGAACTCATGAGTAATTAAGATGAACTGATGAGTAATTAAGATGAACTGATGAGTAATTAAGATGAACTGATGAGTAATTAAGATGAACTCATGAGTAATTAAGATGAACTCATGAATAATTAAGATGAACTCATGAGTAATTAAGATGAACTCATGAGTAATTAAGATGAACACATGAGTAATTAAGATGAACTCATGAGTAATTAAGATGAACTGATGAGTAATTAAGATGAACTCATGAGTAATTAAGATGAACTCATGAGTAATTAAGATGAACTCATGAGTAATTAAGATGAACTCATGAGTAATTAAGATGAACTCATGAGTAATTAAGATGAACTCATGAGTAATTAAGATGAACTCATGAGTAATTAAGATGAACTCATGAGTAATTAAGATGAACTCATGAGTAATTAAGATAAACTCATGAGTAATTAAGATAAACTCATGAGTAATTAAGATGAACTGATGAGTAATTAAGATTAACTAGTGAGTAATTAAGATGAACTGATGAGTAATTAAGATGAACTGATGAGTAATTAAGATGAACTCATGAGTAATTAAGATGAACTCATGAGTAATTAAGATGAACTCATGAGTAATTAAGATGAACTGATGAGTAATTAAGATGAACTCATGAGTAATTAAGATGAACTCATGAGTAATTAAGATGAACTAATGAGTAATTAAAATAAAGTTTTACAATGTGTTAGCTAACAACTGTATTATTTTGAAACGGGTTTTTCCTCACATAGCCTGTATAATCTGAATAGTGTATATTTAAAACTCACATTTATCTGTTTTCTTTACATAATAATACTAATATCGCTGTATAACGAGAATGTGTAAAGGTTTTGTGCGCTACCTTTACTGACTCCACAATAGTGGGCTGGTATTGGGTTATCTGCTCTTACCAATACCGAGGGATTCTCGGTATCCGAAGAAACCAATCATTTTCGGTGACAGCTAGTTATCCGCGGCGGTTTGATATGATCGGTATTTGTCCGTAAAAGCCTATCGGTAAATGGTTATACGGATATCCGGATAGATTTTTCAAGCGCTTCTTTGAGGAACATGCTAATCTCAGCACGCATTGGCGAACAAATTCAACGAAAATTTCCACGCTTACTGTATCTATTATTATATTACATTACATTGATAATGCCACCAGCCTCGAAGGTTTGGGAGTTCTCCACAGATGGGAGGATGTATAAAGACTAACGGGACTGGACTCTAATTGGACTGCGTATAATTATGTGATTACATTATCTGATTATAATATGTGATAGTAAGATTTCTGTAAACTGTTTCAGTATATTTAACAAAGAGAGCTCCTTGCCATTATCTATCTGTTCTCTATTATACATAACGTTTGTATCAATAACTATATTTTTAATAGAATAAACAATAAAAACATCTATCATGAAACTTATATTTCCATCTTTCTTTTTTTGGCTTTCTAAAACAAGGAGTCTCTTTGCCGTAACAATATACTGCTAACTAAAGAATGCTTTTTTGCACAGGCTACTTTTTGCACAACGATAAAGGTTGTTCGAGACAGTCATGGTTTAAAGTTTAAACCATTAAACTTTAAACCATTTAAAGTTTAAACACACACTGAAAACTACATACCGAACGACAGTACCGACAATACCGAACTTTCTTAGTTGGCAAAGGATACCGAAGATGGTAAATACCGAGGACACCGATACCGGGAAAACCGATAAAAAAGTGCAAGGATATCCGATCCGGCACTAAATTAGATACCGGCCCAACACTACTCCACAAATAGCAAGACTCTGTGCAACGAGCGAGTATACATATATTTCTGCTTATTTCATATTTTTTACAGTACATGACATGTAACAGCGATGAATCAGGCGCAGAACAGCTCTGCCTTTCGTTTTGCTCACCAGTCCCTTTTATAGTTATGAGACTCCGCCTCCTTACATAGGGCTGGACTGAGCTGGTTTCGTATGGCTTGGTCTGACTCGATGTTTTACGACGGACTACTTTCCGTCACACATAGAATACATATAATATACTAGAAGTACATTGAATAGAGAAGCTACTCACCAACGTTTTTGATTGATTTGGGCAGTTCATCTAAAATATATAGATTGAGAAGAAGATCATTAACATTATAATTGTTTTGAGATCATAAAATTAATACTTACAATAGTCTCATAATTGAATTTACTTACCCCTGGCAACTGTCTGTTCCAGACTAGAAATCTGCCTCCTTAGACTCTCAATCTCCCTCGTAAAGCTGATGTCTAAAATCACATATTTACCCATTTACCATTTACCCTATGTCTGCGTTTCAGATGTTTTGGCTGAAGAATTTTCTAAATATTTCAGTGGTACCAACGGGCAACCATAACAGTAGATAAAAAATGCAAGCGCGTCTGCAAATTTCCACAGCGCAGGAGCGCTTGCAAAAATGATGTTAAAATGTATTTTGTATCATCAGTTTAATATTACGGTTTTTTAAAAACGATAACTCACTTAAATTAGTTGTTATTGAATTATTTAATTTAACACCCTACTGAAGGATGTCGCCAATGTTTCTCTAAGAGAATTAGTGATTAAACTGCAAGCACTCAAACAAATGATATAACCGTACAGTTGTTCTAAGTTAGACAGTGATTTTGTAAATATTAAATAGAATCCAACAATTTTGCTTTAAAAGATGTTTGCAAGATAAATAAAAATAACTTCTTCTATTATTAAAATTGGCATTCAAAACTTTACATAGATATAATTTTCACCTACAGATAAAAGGCTGTGAGAGCCTTTTTACGGTTTAAAATGCCTCAGCAGTAATTTAGAAGCAGTCTAGTTTACATGCATTGTCTTGAAAAGCTTTATCTGGTCATTAGAAACCAACGCTTCCTGATCGAATAGATCAAGAATTACAAGTTGAACAAGGCTTAACATAACATCCAGCTAAAAAGAGCCCTTTCTGTAGTGCTGTAGTAATTCAATTTCATGAGTTGAACTGGCTTTGTGTATTATCAACTAGTTATATGCTAGAGCCTGCTTTGTTGCAGACTACAAAACTGCATTAAGCAAGGACATCCCACCTACCTCTTGTAAAACACATATAGAAAGATTAGGGCTATGTCGTAGTGAATAGAGAGTGTTTTTTAATATAATAATGTTCTTAATGTACTACAAATAAATCAGCCAATTTGCGTTATTATCTCACAAATAAGATAATGCACTTCTGTACAATGAATTTTGCTATACCATGACAGACCAATTTATCATCAATTAAATAATGAAATGTAGTCATACCATACTTGAAAACTCTTTCAAAGTTAGCCACAACAAAAAAATTCTAAGATAAAAATTGCTTTAGCAAAAGGAAAACAGACAAATGGTTGACCTGGAAATAAACAGCCAAACTTTATTTGTAATAGACAAATACTAATATAACACATGTAGACATCTTATACATTACAACCTACATAATTATTATAGAATAAGTCTTTGTAGTGTTTAATGTGACTCACCTCCTGTATTATACCCTTGACTGGACTCAGATTCTAAAATAAAAACATTCACAGTACGATTTACATAAATGTTTGTTTGCAACTGCTCCACATTGTGTTTATGGTGAATGTAACCAACAAGTCTCATTAGCAAGTTGCTGCACAAAGTTGCTATCACACGCGAGTGTGACAAAACAAAATAACCTGTCAATAATTGAGGAAATGGGCAGCAACAGCATGTAGGACTGGCATGCTTAGATCAACAAAAATCAGGAAAAGGTTTCGAGGAAATATAAATTGTATGCTATTGGTTATATTCTATAATTCTGTATCGTAGAATATAAGGACTTGACATATTTATTCACAAAACATGCAAAGAACCAGATTTGATGAGGCTACAAAGTACTGTAGCATTGCACGGTGGTTAACTTGAAATTGAACAAAATGTACCGCAGTTACTGGTACTAAGTTAGTATTGCCATGAGATGTTTTCAGGTTTTAAAAAATTACTCGATTCAATTCTCATTAAAAAATCAACAGTTCAATTCTCAATTCCTTCGTATCATCGATTGTGTAAGAATCAATTCAATTTACAATTCACTGTAAAACACTATAATTCAACTCTCAATTCTTTAACTATCCTAACTTCAACTATTGGTTCAATCCAACTCTCCCAAATATATAAAACCAATTTTCTATCAATTTTTACCAAAATTGACTTATGGCAGCATATCAAAATAAAAATAAACCGCAATCACTAACTTAGCTACACTCCTTAGTTCAGTCCCTTGACTGTTTATATAGCAAATATCAACTCCTACACTACGAATTTTATGGCTTGTTAGAATAGAATTAAGTCATGCCGAAAATTTGTTGCTGGTATCACTGGGTATTTTCGGTGTAAAAGTTAGACTTTTTGCCATAGAACGTTAAAGTTATTTTAGAATCAGGAAAACGAAAAAATTAATGCATTTGACCAACAAATGGAATTTTTAATATTCTTGTAGTTTAGTGAAACTAGCTGCAAAAAAAACACTATCGTTTTTGCAGTTTGACGACAATGCAAACACTCTGTTTTTTATATAAAAATATAGTCATCAGAAATATCTTAGGTCCAGTGTTCAAGAGTTTTATGAAGAGTTTCACCAGACAGAAATTCGTTTAGGTCGCCATGTACAATTTTTCTTTTTATTCATCCTAAACAGGAAAAAGAAATTGAAAATTACGAATTTATGCCGTGAGTAAAGGAAAAACTAACTGGTTTGTTATTTTTTGGCAAACCATAGAACTACATCAGTGTGCAGTACATATTACCGACCAATAATATATATGCAGTGATATCAGGGACTTGCAAAAAACATGCATGGCTGGCAACATTGGACTGCGTTGACATATTCGCTTCGGCACGCATATAACAGATGTTAGGATATCACTGTCTGTGATGGATGTTCCGTCAGCGCAATAATAATCATAGATGTGGTAAAAGTAAAGGGAAGCATAGGTGCATTTTGATTCAAGTCGTTTTCTTTATTAAAAATAGAGAATTGAGTCAATTCTTCTATGACGACAGTAAAGAGTCAATTCAATTTTTTCCGAGTAGGATAATTCAATTCTACAGCAAGTAAAAGATACAAGAGAATCAATCCAACTCAATTGTGATTGAGCCTTAAGGTTTGCTTGAGCAAGGATGTTAACTCGAGTGGCCATCTCTGTTGTTGCCTAGGAATTTTGTTAATTTTCTATCAAATGTAGATTTTCAACATAAATTACTTTCACGATAACAATCAATAAATGCATTCATAATGAGGAATAGATCATGGTACAGTAATACTGAAAAATAGTTTCTAATCAGAAGATGTTTAAGAAACTGATTTCACAAAAAACCAAAAAGTTTTAAAACTGAAGTTTTGGTAGAAGAAATGAACCATATGCGTGTGAAGTTTGGATAAAATCAGCCAAAAATTGTGGAAACATAGCATTTACGCAGACTAACAGACAGACACACAGTAGTAAAGTGGGATTTATTAATTATTGATAGAAATTGTTCCATGTAGACAATAACAGGCTCGTATTCCTTGGAGCGGCAGGGTGGCTGAGCCACTCCAACTTTTCAGTAATTTTTAACGGCTAAGTACTAAGAATTGCAATCTAAGCTCATTCACTTGGAATTTCCAACTACTAATTGCGAGCGCTAGTTGCGCTTTAGCGCAACTAATCTACCCTAGGACATTTATATTTCGCTAGTATTTAGTTTCGTGAGTAGCATACAGAGTAAAATTTTGCAGGAACTTAATTTCGCAGCTCTGATGATTGCGAAACTATAGTGATGTGAAAATAAATGCAGTGGAACAAACATAATTAGATTCCTCAGGTTCAGTTCACCGATAAAAAAATTTCAATTTGCGACTAGTTTGTAATTGTAAACCGCAGGTAGAATAGTGTGGGCAAGGTCGATAATGCAATTTGATCGCTTGCTGCCATTTGTTTCTTGGACTACCAACAGGCTCGTATTCTCTGGGGCGGCTGGCCGGCTGAGCCACCTCAACATTTTGGGAGTTTTTTACGGCTAAGTACAGTCCAACTCGGATAACTCGCCCTCGGATAAAATGTAACATTTCATCTCAAACACAAGGTTTACTCAAACGGATTTGTTTGGTCAGTTCCAACGCAATGATAAATTGCTTCAGATAACTCGACCTCAACATCATTTATTCGAAAAGTTATTTGCCCAACGGCCATGGACACGGTTTTTATCGCTGTAGAATATCACTTCATTCCAAGCCATAGAGACAAACATCAACTTTTAGTAGTTCTTAGGCGTCATTATTATCATCATCAGCGGCAAAATATTCTTGTTAACAACTTTTATAAAGGTTTGCAAAAGCTAAAGTTTTACTAAACACCCGCTTGGCCATGTCCCATCGAAAGCGTAAATTCTCCGAATGAACTTAAAATAAAATCTGCAAAACTGATCTTTGTTAAAACGCTCAAAAGAAAACGATGTCTTTTTTCTGAGCGTTTTAACTGCAGTCAAGTTTTGCCTATTTTAACTTAAAAAGTCTCGTCAGTCACATCACCTAAAACAAAACAAATCTCATAAAATGGAAAAATGTTGATACTATCAGATAAAATTTTTTAAAACTTCACACAAGAGGCCCGGCTGAGGCCCTACATAAAAGAAACCTGTTGGGGGCTTACACCGCCCCCTCCACACACTAGGTGTTCATAACTAGTCGCCTAACATTAGCCACCTCAACTTGCAACCAGTGAATACAGGCCTGACTATCAATGAACCAAGCTATTTAATTTTGCGTTTTCGCTCGTTCGTTATGATAGTTTAGTTTCGCACATGAAATTTTTGCGAGAGGATGACTCCGCGAAAACGCGAAAGTTAGATGAGGCGAATACATAAGTGTCCTAGGGTAGTATTGGTTTTGCCTGTCACTAATTTCAGTGAGTGAGAGATCCTTTTTTGCATTGAAGCAAATCAAAACAGCAATGAGAAGCACTATCGGGCAGGCTCGTCTAAATAATCTTCTAATATTACACATACATAAAGATGTTGAAATACATGTAGATACAGAATCAGTTGTGAAAGATTTCTGCCATGGACACATTGACAGAACGAAGGCTATTGCAATAAAGAAGTAATAGCCCTTTTCTTTCAATGTTTTTTTACAGAAATCTGTATTGTCATGAGTTTTACATCGTTCGTTGAATAAAAAAAAGCTTTGCCTACCATGAACCATCAGCAATATATTTATGTAGATTTCGATGCTTACAATCGATTGCATTTATGCATACTTTGAGGGTTGTTGATGCTTACAAGGTCCAGGGTGCTGTCCCGTATCCCGTTGAAGAGGGGGGCTAACACCGCCCCCAAACCCCGAAGTGTTCATAACTAGTCGCCTAACATTTGCAGCCCAACTTGCAACCAGGGAATACAGGCCTGGACAATAAGGGGATGATTTGTAAAGAGAATATCATAACACAACGAGACAACCTTCATGACTTTTGACATTCTTTGACTTATTAAAAGACAAATGAAAACTATTATTGTAAATTTGACCGATTTCTTGACAGTACATATTTAATTTTAAGATGTGCTCAAAAGGTAGAACTTCAAGATAGAGTGCACATGCTTTTAGTGTGGTTGCACAAAAGGTGTATCTAGCTATTTTATCAGTAATCCTTACTGTCACTGATGATGAGCATATTTATACGATCGAAACAAATCAATTTTCAAACTACATGTAATTTCCGCCGACATCGTTACCACATCTCTCAGTCTATTAGCCACTACTTTTTTAAGATATTTTGAACCTGCTTATTTAAAGGCTGCGGCTATTCTGTGTTTTTTCTTTCACTGCGAAGGGCACACTAACCGAAATCTCTGGTTAGTGCGCCTCTAGCGGTGAAAAGCAAAAAACGAAACAGTGCCTAACTGTACTGTTCCGTTTGGCACTGGGTTAAAAAGCGGTGGTTAAAACGGAACCGTGCCTGACGGCACTGTTCCGTTTTAACCAGCAAAGGTGCTGCACTGATAAAAAGCACTGTTATGAGTTCTGTGGCCTATACAAAAGGTGTGGCCTATGTATTGTTTTATGAATTGTATTGTTTTGTATTGGTGTTTTAAAAATAGAGCAGATGCGGCTTATATAGGGGTGCGGTTAATAGTCCGTAAAATACGGTATATCCATTTGATTTTACTGCTTCTTTATAAAGCTAAGTTGGCTACAGGACTTACTAGAGACGAATTGGAACAAGTAAATGAAGTTGGTTAAGGTTGAACGATACTCACCTTGGGGTGGTTCTAGAGCCCCATCCTTGTCATCATTTGCCTGATCACCAGCTACAAGGATACACAACTTTCATAAGATATTTCATAAGATCAACCCTCCATCGTATCTCATTCTATGCATTGTTGAACACTAAAGTAATAACAGTAATAGCCCAGGTCAGTAGCATCGACTGCAAAATAGTTGCTTTTATAAAAGCACCTGTTATGTGAACTTTCTACAAGTCTCAATTACTATGTTTCGATTGACATATACTTATGAGCAACATTTTCTTGACCCGAATCAATCTTTAGAATTTACTAAGACAGAAATTCAATTTTTATCAACTTTGCAGACACGATGTCAGTCCTTGCTAAATGTTTTACAGATATTTTAATGTATTAACCTGCTGATGACATTTATGACATGGACAGTATATTTGATGATAATTCTAAGGAATCAAAAGCTAAAAACATGATCTACTGCATATTGGATATCTACTGTATATTCGACTGCACTGAATATTTTTAAAGTACAGTGTTCCCTCGTATGTCATGGTTCAGCTGTCTTGGCTTCAGTACTTCGCAGGGTAAAATTATTCTTTAAAAAATTAAATAAATAGTACTCAACAAGTTTAATAGTAAAAAATGAGTACACAACTCCTAATGACATGTCCAGAAAAATAAAGGATTATTGCAAATCACCAAAACTTCTTTCCATAAAACAATGCCAAGGACCAATATAGAAGTTCTACTTTCAGCTGATCGAAAGATGAAAAGATCGAGCAACTTTTTCATGCTTATTTGATCACATGGGCAGCATCACAAAAGCAGTCAACATACTGAATGTGTATTGTTGGGCAAAGAAGGAGTATTAATCTAAATTGACTGTCAGCTCAAATTAAAAGAGAAAACTGCACATATTTTTAAAAATCATAGAATTATCTTACCACATGTTTTTAATCAGTTGTCGCTTTAGCTACCTAATTCACTCGCATAACAAAACATTATTATAGCTGTGAAAACAGAATGTATATTCAAATCATATTTGACGATGTAAAGTATAAATGTAATCTACAATATTAAATTGAGATACGAGTGTCCTGACATACAAGCAATTTGAGAACACAGGTAAGTGAATTAAAAAGTGAGGCAAAAAGAGCCAAGTCAATAAAAAAAATTAAAAAAAAAAAGAATTGAGTTCAGTGTAACGTAAGATTAAAAACCATTTTAAAGTGTGTAGTATGTTGGTTAATATGTAGAAGTATGTTAAGTTCATTCAAGTTAAATTTAAAATGAATATTACGATATTATTATGTCATATTGTGTCACAAAACTATTGAAAACATGTTTTTCCATTGTAATGCACTGTATTAAGCGTTTTTTTCAAAAGGTGGAAAGGATTAATTTGTGTATGGTTAGTTTATATTAGTGAAATTGATTTGAGATAGGTGCAAACTGACATACAAGCTCATTGCATTTCGGGACTGAGCTTGTATGTCAATTTACTCCCATCTCAAATCAATTTCACTAATAACAACTAACCATACACAAATTAATCCTTTCCCACCCTCAAGCTCAGTCCCGAGATACAAGCTCAGTCCCGAAATGCAATGAGCTTGTATGTCAATTTGCTCCTATCTCAAATCAATTTGTAGTCTTATCTTAAGTCTTAGGTCCAGTGTTCAAGAGTTTTATGAAGAGTTTCACCAGACAGAAATTCGTTTAGGTCGCCAATGTACAATTTTTCTTTTTATTCATCCTAAACAGGAAAAAGAAATTGAAAACTGCGAATTTATGCCGTGAGTAAAGGAAAAACTAACTGGTTTGTTATTTTTTTGGCAAACCATAGAACTATATCAGTGTGTAGTACATATTATTGACCAATAATATATATGTATATGCAGCGATGTCAGGGTCTTGCAAAAGCATGCATGGCTGGCAACATTGGACTGCGTTGACATATTCGCTTCGGCACGCATATAACAGATGTTAGGATATCACTGTCTGTGATGGATGTTCCGCCAGCGCAGTAATAATCATAGATTTGGTAATAATGAAGGGAAGCATTGGTGCATTTTGAATCAAGTCGTATTCCTTATTGAAAATAGAGTCAATTCGTCTATGACGACGGTGAAGAGCCAATTCGATACAAAGTTTTCCAAGTAGGATGCAAGTAGGATAATTCACTTCTACAGCAAGTAAAACATATGAGAGAATCAATCCAACTTAATTGTGATTGATCCTTAAGGTTTGCTTGAGCAAGGATGTTAACTCGAGTGGTCATCTCTGGTGCTGCCTGAAGATTTTTATATTTTCTATCAAATGTAGATTTTCAACACAAATTACTTTCACGATAACAATCCATAAATGCATTCATACTGAGGATTAGATCGTGGTACAGTAATACTGAAAAATAGTTTCTAATCAGAAGTTGTTTAAGAGACTGATTTCACACAAAAAAACCCAACAGTTTTAAAACTGAAGTTTTGGTAGAAGAAACGAACCATATGCGTGTGAAGTTTGGATAAAATCAGCCAAAAATTGTGGAAACATAGCATTTACGCAGACTAACAGACAGACACACAGTAGTAAAGTGGAATTTATTAATTATTGATAAAAATTGTTCCATGTAGACAATAACAGGCTCGTATTCCTTGGAGCGGCAGGGTGGCTGAGCCGCTCCAACTTTTTAGTAATTTTTAACGGCTAAGTACTAAGAATTGCAGTCTAAGCTCATTCACTTGGAATTTCCAACTAATAATTGCGAGAGCGCTAGGTGTGCTTTAGCGCAACTAACGATGAGGCTCACTAATCTAGTATTGGTTTTGCCTGCCACTAATGCAGTGAGTGAGAGATCCTTTTTTGCATTGAAGCAAATCAAAACAGCAATGAGAAGCACTATCGGGCAGGCTCGTCTAAATAATCTTCTAATATTACACATATATGAAGGTGTTGAAATACATGTAGATACAGAACCAGTTGTAAAAGATTTCTGCCATGGACACATTGGCAGAACAAAAGCTATTGCAATAAAGAAGTAATAGCTCTTGTTCTTTCAGTGTTTTTTACAGAAATCTGTATTGTCATAAGTTTTACATCATTCGTTGAATAAAAAAAACGCTTTGCCTACCATGAACTATCAGCAATATATTTATGCAAACTTCGATGCTTACAATTGATTGCATTTATGCATACTTTGAGGGTTGTTGATGCTTACAAGGTCCAGGGCGCTGTCCCGTATCCCGTTGAAGAGGGGGGCTAACACCGCCCCCCAAACCCCCAAGTGTTCACAACTAGTTGCCTAACATTTGCAGCCCCAACTTGCTACCAGGGAATACAGGCCTGGACAATAAGGGGATGAATTGTAAAGAGAATATCATAACACAACAAGACAACCCTCATGACTTTCGACAATCTTTGAGTTATTAAAAGACAAATGAAAACTATTATTGCAAATTTGACCGACTTCTTGACAGTACATATTTAATTTTAAGATGTGCTCAAAAGGTAGAACTTCAAGATAGAGTGCACATGCTTTTAGTGTGGTTGCATAAAATGTGTATCTAGCTATTTTAACAGTAATCCTTACTGTCACTGATTA